>NC_058523.1:548262644-549464342 GCF_904849725.1 Hordeum vulgare subsp. vulgare
GAGTGACAAATCCCAGTCTTGATCCATATTAACTCAACTAACACCTTCGGAGATACCTGTAGAGCATCTTTATAGTCACCCAGTTACGTTGCGACGTTTGATACACACAAAGTATTCCTCCGGTGTCAGTGAGTTATATGATCTCATGGTCATAGGAATAAATACTTGACACGCAGAAAACAGTAGCAACAAAATGACACGATCAACATGCTACGTCTATTAGTTTGGGTCTAGTCCATCACGTGATTCTCCTAATGACGTGATCCAGTTATCAAGCAACAACACCTTGTTCATAATCAGAAGACACTGACTATCTTTGATCAACTGGCTAGCCAACTAGAGGCTTGCTAGGGACGGTGTTTTGTCTATGTATCCACACATGTAAATGAGTCTTCATTCAATACAATTATAGCATGGATAATAAACGATTATCTTGATACAGGAATTATAATAATAACTATATTTACTATTGCCTCTAGGGCATAATTCCAACAGTCTCCCACTTGCACTAGAGTCAATAATCTAGCCCTCACATCACCATGTGAATTACATTGTAATAAATCCAACACCCACACAGTTTTGTGTTGATCATGCTTTGGCCGTGGAAGAGGTTTAGTCAGCGGGTCTGCTACATTCAGATCCGTGTGCACTTTGCATATATTCACGTCCTCTCCCTCGACGTAGTCATGGATGAGGTTGAAGCGTCGTTTGATGTGTCTGGTCTTCTTGTGAAACCGTGGTTCCTTTGCTAAGGCAATGGCACCAGTGTTATCACAGAACAAGGTTATTGGATTCAGTGCGCTTGGCACCACTCCAAGATCTGTCATGAACTGCTTCATCCAGACACCCTCCTTAGCTGCCTCCGACCCAGCCATGTACTCCGCTTCACATGTAGAATCTGCTACGACGCTTTGCTTGGAACTGCACCAGCTTACTGCACCCCCATTAAGAATAAATACGTATCCGGTTTGCGACTTAGAGTCGTCCGGATCTGTGTCAAAGCTTGCATCGACGTAACCTTTTACGGTGAGCTCTTCGTCACCCCCATATATGAGAAACATCTCCTTAGTCCTTTTCAGGTACTTCAGGATATTCTTGACCGCTGTCCAGTGATCCACTCCTGGATTACTCTGGAACCTACCTGCCATACTTATGGCCAGGCTAACATCCGGTCTAGTGCACAGCATCGCATACATGATAGAACCTATGGCTGAAGCATAGGGGACGGAGCGCATATGCTCTCTATCTTCATCAGTTGCTGGGCACTGAGTCTTACTCAATCTCGTACCTTGTAGAACTGGCAAGAACCCTTTCTTGGACTGTTCCATTTTGAACCTCTTCAAAACTTTATCAAGGTATGTGCTTTGTGAAAGTCCTATCAGGCGTTTTGATCTATCCCTATAGATCTTAATGCCTAGAATGTAAGCAGCTTCTCCTAGGTCCTTCATAGAGAAACTTTTATTCAAGTAATCTTTTACGCTCTCCAAAAACTCCACGTTGTTTCCAATCAGCAATATGTCATCCACATATAATATTAGAAACGCCACAGAGCTCCCACTCACTTTCTTGTAAATACAAGATTCTCCAACCACTTGTATAAACCCAAATGCTTTGATCACCTCATCAAAGCGTTTGTTCCAACTCCGAGATGCTTGCACCAGTCCATAAATGGATCACTGGAGCTTGCACACCTTGTTAGCATTCTTAGGATCGACAAAACCTTCGGGTTGTATCATATACAACTCTTCCTTAAGGAAACCGTTAAGGAACGCCGTTTTGACATCCATCTGCCAGATTTCATAATCGGAAAATGCAGCTATTGCTAACATGATTCTGACGGACTTAAGCATCGCTACGGGTGAGAAAGTATCATCGTAGTCAACTCCTTGAACTTGTGAAAAACCCTTTGCCACAAGTCGAGCTTTATAAACGGTCACATTGCCGTCAGCGTCCGTCTTCCTCTTAAAGATCCATTTGTTCTGAATAGCCTTGCAGCCCTCAGGTAGTACCTCCAAAGTCCACACTTTGTTCTCATACATGGATCCTATCTCGGACTTCATGGCTTCTAGCCATTTGTTGGAATCTGGGCCCACCATTGCTTCTTCATAATTCGCAGGTTCATTGTTGTTTAACAACATGATTGTTAAGACGGGATTACCGTACCACTCTGGAGCAGCACGTGGTCTCGTCGACCTGCGTGGTTCGACAGAAACTTGAACTGGAGTTTCATGATCATCATCATTAACTTCCTCCTCAACCGACGTCGCAATGACAGAGGTTTCCCCTTGCCCTGCGCCACCATCCAGAGGGATGAGAGGTTCGACAACCTCGTCAAGTTCTATCTTCCTCCCACTCAATTCTCTCGAGAGAAACTCCTTCTCGAGAAAAGCTCCGTTTTTAGCAACAAACACTTTGCCCTCGGATTTGAGATAGAAGGTGTACCCAACTGTCTCTTTTGGGTAACCTATGAAGACGCACTTTTCTGCTTTGGGTTCCAGCTTTTCAGGCTGAAGCTTTTTGACATAAGCATCACATCCCCAAACTTTAAGAAACGACAACTTTGGCCTTTTGCCATACCACAGTTCGTATGGTGTCGTCTCAACGGATTTTGATGGTACCCTATTTAAAGTGAATGCAGCTGTTTCTAATGCATAGCCCCAAAAAGTTAACGGCAAATCAGTAAGAGACATCATAGATCGCACCATCTCTAATAAAGTACGATTACGACGTTCGGACACACCATTACGCTGTGGTGTTCCAGGCGGTGTTAACTGTGAAACAATTCCACATTGTCTTAAGTGAGCACCAAACTCGAAACTCAGATATTCACCCCCACGATCAGACCGTAGGAACTTGATCTTCTTGTTACGATGATTTTCCACTTCACTCTGAAATTGCTTGAACATTTCAAATGTCTCAGACTTGTGCTTCATCAAGTAGACATAACCATATCTACTTAAATCATCAGTGAAGGTGAGAAAATAACGATATCCGCCGCGTGCTTCCACGCTCATCGGACCACACACATCGGTATGTATGATTTCCAACAAGTCACTTGCACGCTCCATTGTTCCTGAGAACGGAGTTTTAGTCATCTTGCCCATGAGGCATGGTTCGCACGTGTCAAGTGAATCAAAGTCAAGTGACTCCAAAAGTCCATCAGCATATCCCCCTTAGGGTCAGCCTTTATGTTGACGATGCTGTGATCTTTGCTACACCGACCAGACAAGAAATAGACATGCTACTTGACATCCTTCATGACTTCGGGAACGCGACGGGGCTATGTATTAACCCAGTGAAATCGACGGCAACGGCCATTCGATGTGAAGGAATCGACCTTCAAGAGGTTCTGCGTAGTTTTGGGGGACAAACAGTAGATTTCCCTGTTAGATACCTAGGCCTCCCCCTCACGCTCTCGCGGCTGCGCCTCATCCACATCCAGTTCATCCTAGATAGAATTCGGGCCAGGCTCGCTGGATGGAAAGGGAGACTCCTCACAATAGCCGGGAGAAGAGTTCTGGTTAGGAATGTCCTAACATCCTTGCCCAGTTTTGCCCTATCTATGCTGCGGGTACCAAAAAAATTCCTTCTAGAGATCGACAAGGCCCGCCGCCGATTCCTATGGGCACAACACGAGGAGGTTTCTGGGGGTAAATGCAAAGTAGGTTGGCAAGGGGTCTGTTGCCCAATAGAAAACAGAGGTCTCGGAATCCTAGACATGACTCGGTTCACCAGAGCTCTGCGGCTACGCTGGCTATGGCTATCCTGGACGACCCAGGATAGACCATGGAATGGCATGCAGCTCCCATGTGATAATGACGACAAAGCCCTGTTCAACGCCTCTACGTTAGTTACACTAGGGAATGGTGAACGGGCTTCGTTTTGGAATTGCCCCTGGACAGGCTCGGGAAACCTAAAGTCGGCTTTCCCAAATCTTTTTAGGCACACTCGTAGAAAAAATAGAACTGTCAAGGAGGCACTCCAGAATAACAATTGGATTGCAGACCTCGCACACGGTGACACCGCCAGCATAGGGGAAGAAGCGATCAGGTTGAATAGATGGATCCAAAACAAGGATATCCGGCTGCAAGAGCAAGTATGCGACTCTATTCGATGGATACATGAAGCTTCAAGTGTATACTCTGCCGGCTCGGCATATAAAGCCCAATTCCAGGGGTTTTATAAATCAGACTTCCGTCGACTGATATGGGCCACCTGGGCACCGGCAAAGCTAAATTTTTTTCGCGTGGCTGCTACTCAAAGATAGGTTATGGTGTAATGATCGTCTACAAAGAATAGGCTGGGCAAACAACTACTTCTGCCAACTGTGCCTGAGAAACCTTGATTCATCAGTGCACTTGTTCTGGCAATGCCCGATAGCGTTAGCAGTGTGGTCGCAGGCGGCAGGGTATGTCGGCTGCAATTCCATCCACCCAACCAACTGGACTGGCAGCAGCAAGTCAGCAACTATCATATCCAAAATGATAAGCAATGCACTGGCAGAGCACAGCAAGGCGATCAAAACTATGGTCATCATAATTCTAGCAGCGATCTGGAAGGAGAGAAACGAATGCACTTTCAGAAACAAGAAGGGGCAAGCCCAATACATCAAGGAGGAAATCAACAGAACCCTGAGACTGTGGCGCGACGCAGGCGCAACACACCTAGAGCACACCTTTGGGGAACCACCATGAGAGTCTGCTAGCTAACCAACCTCCCCCTTTTTTTGTATTTCTTCCTCTTACTTCTTTGATCCACTGATCACCCACCACCCTTTTATGTATTTCTTCTCCATGTGCTTCCTGCTATTTTAATACAAGCCGGCCATCGCCGGGTCTTTAAAAAAAAGACAATGCATATATGTATGTGCAGTTATTTTAGTAAAATAATTATTTATGCTAGAAAAAAAAAGCTTGTCTCATAGTCTATTGTGCCATCTTGACAATAAGCCATGACATGGTTAAGTCAGTTGTAAGGCGGAACAATGTTTGGCAGAGCAATGTGAACGATATGCCGTCATGCAGGCCCCCAGTGATCAGCAGGAGCAGTCTACTGATAATTTTCGTTTTACTGGACCGCAGGTTAGTACATGCTCACTTTCTTGGGTGTGTTGCTGTGATCACTTACCTGGTAATCCAACTGCACTTTTCGTGAAAAAAAGATGAAGCAGGAAGCAACGGTTGATGCTGATCGGGTGTGTTTTGCTGCACTGCCTGCAATCGATAAGTTTGATGCCATGTTATTCAAAAGCAACACTTATGCTCCAGAAGGTACGATGCTGCTCTGTTTTAGCCTGATTTTCCCTACAAGTTTTAACATGGATGCTTCATTTCCTACCTCTGGTTGTTTGTTATGTATGACGCTCACGTGCAAGTGATGTGGCATTGCAGCTCTCTACAGATGGGGCAGCAGCGATCTCCGTTGCGGTCTCGGAATAACAAGGAGAAGATAAAGGTTGCTGGAACAGGCAAAGAGTCTGTTCCAAGACGTCCTGCACGTAGAGGGCAACAACAAGATGGTACGGGAAGCGCTGCTCGTGCATATAACATCTTAGCTACCATGGACGATGGCTGTAGCGAGCTGGCATTTCTTGGGGAATGACACTAGCTAGGCCTGCGCCGTGTTAGGACTGAAGACATAGTTGAGTGAAATAACATGAAGCAGGTTGAATGCATCAAGGTTTGGTTACAGAAATCCTTCACTTTGACGAGGAGGTTGCTCCTATAAAACTCGGCGGCGGCGAGCGGCGGCCGTAGCGCGGGAGATCCGGCGGTTGCCTGGTCGAAGAAAAGAATCACGCGCATTGAGACCATGAAGAGTGCCATGGGGAGTGCAACGTCGGTGCTGGACAGGATAGCCAGCTGAAGAGAAGCACACGCAGTGCGACCAAGAACTCCGGTGCTGAAATTGTTGCCCATTGAGAAGAGGCACACACAATGGGCTGTTGGAATTATGCCCTAGAGGCAATAATAAATATAGTTATTATTATAATTCCTGTATCAAGATAATCGTTTATTATCCATGTTATAATTGTATTCGATGAAGACTTATATACATGTGTGGATACATAGACAAAACACTATCCCTAGCAAGCCTCTAGTTGGCTAGCCAGTTGATCAAAGATAGTCAGTGTCTTCTGATTATGAACAAGGTGTTTGTCACGCCCAAGATGCGACCCTATCCTCAATTTGGCACGAGGGCCTCGTCAGGGATAGAAGCGCATCTCGTCGTGTCGCAAGAATGGATATCGTTACAAGTACATGTACTTAAAAGAAGAGATATATATACAGAGTTGGCTTACACTCGCCACAAGTTACATCAGAGTCACATCAGTACATTACATAATCATCAAGAGTAAGAGCAGGGTCCGACTACGGACGAAAACAAACGAGAAAAAAAATAAGAACGACGTCCATCCTTGCTATCCCAGGCTGCCGGCCTGGAACCCATCCTAGATCGATGAAGAAGAAGAAGAAGAAGCAACTCCAAATGAACAATCAACGCGCTCACGTCGAGTAACCTTTACCTGTACCTGCAACTGGTGTTGTAGTAAACTGTGAGCCACAGAGGGGCTCAGCAATCTCATTTCCAAAGGTATCAAGACTAGCAAAGCTTAATGGATGAGGCATGGTTAAGTGGTGAGGTTGCAGCAGCGGCTAAGCATATATTTGGTGGCTAACTTACGAGTACCAGAAATAAGAGGGGGAAGATCTACGCATAGCGGACGTGAACTACTGATGATCAACTGAATGATCCTGAACACCTACCTACGTCAGACATAACCCCACCGTGTCCTCGATCGGAGAAGGAACTCACGAAAGAGACAGTCACAGTTACGCACACAGTTGGCCAATTTTAATTAAGTTAACTTCAAGTTATCTAGAACCAGTGTTAAACAAAGCTTCCACGTTGCCACATAACCGCGGGCACGGCTTTCCGAAAGATTTAACCCTGCAGGGGTGCTCCAACTAGTCCATCACAAATTACCACAAGCCGCATAGAAATCCTCGATCACGAAGCTCGCAATCTCGTCGAATTCCTTAGTGGAAAACCTCAACTCTGAGATTACCCAAAGCATCACCGGAATCCCAATGCACAAGATATCTCATCAAAGGTAAAACTAATCCAGCAAGGCCGCCCGACGTGTCGACGATCCCGATAGGAGTCGCGTACCTCGTTCTCAGGACACGACGGATGAGCTATGGTTACCATGCCAAACGCCGAGTTGCCCCGGGTAGCGTTAATAAGCTGCTCTGTTTTGGACCAACACTCATGAGGAGCACTGGCCCGGGGGTTGATTAAAAATAGTCCGCGGGTGCCGGCGGGTCCCTATGCAATTATTATTAGGTTATTAGGCAAATGTAGTACCAAAGTTGGGCCTTGCCAGACCGGCTTTAATCTAAAACGAATTATCAAGGGGGTCCCCATAACAACCCCGATCGTGTTAGGAGCGCTCATTTATGGAACATAACACCGGTAGCCGGAAACTAAGGGGGCAAAGGTGGAATAAAACACCAGGCTAGAAAGGCCGAGCCTTCCACGTTTTACCAAGTATATAGGTGCATTAAATTAGATAGCATTAAATATGGTGATATAACAAGGAACCCATGCTTTCACATGGAAGCAACTGCACCTGCAACTAGCAACGCTAACAACAGGGTTAAGCAAGCAGTAACATAGCCAATCAGTGGTTTGCTAGGTCGAACAGGTTGAAGGTTAACATGCCATTGTTGAGAGGCTGATATTTAACATGTGGTAGGCAACGAGACATAAACGGTAGCAACGGTAAAACTAGCATGGCAATGATAGTAATGGTATCTGGGGAAATGATCATCTTGCCTGAGATCCCGCTTGGAAGAAAAATGACTCCGTGAAGCAGACGAACCAACGTAGTCGGACGGGTCCTCACAATCCGACAGGCTTGCGGAACTCTAACGAGACGAAGCAAACCGGAAACAAGAATCAACACACGGAATTCACCACACGATGCACAACACAAATGATGCATGAGCAGCTAAATACATGCAGGTCACGGCATGACAATTCACACAAACAAACACTACACATTAAGTGAAGTTCAATATGCACGAGTTGCATATTGACGAAACTCCACGTTAATTATATAGTTCACTCCCGGTTATCTACACGGCAATATTAATGTTGTCAAACATGGAAGAGGTGAAGCGGAAATTAAACTACCTATCTAGACATTTTAAGTGAGGTCGGAAATGACATATAGCACCTCCGAGACGACCTCACAGGTTAATTTACAATTCTGTCCAGATCTGAACTAATGCATTTAATTAGTTGTTAAACAGAAAAACAAATAGGTTCTCGTGATTCTACGCGTCAAGGCAGACAATCTACACATAAAGAACATCTTCAACGGAGCTACGGATCAAAAGTTACAAGCACCGCAAGATATGATGTCATGAATGCAATATGTGTGCAACGACGGTCACGAGCACTTCAAAACAAACAACCAGCAAGAGAAAAAGAAACTACACGAGATTCTAAGCAAGTTTCATGTAGGACACGATCAAATCGGAGCTACGGTTCAACAACTACGAGCAAGACAAGAAAACACTACAATCTGCCAAAAACAGCCACATAGCATTTTCTACGCCCCACAACTACGAGCTGCACAACTCCGATATGCTCAAGCAAGGCATGACACGAAAGAGGGCAAGAAGCACTACTACAAACATCTAACAACAACTAGCATGGAAGCAAGGAGCACTAGGAAAAGAAGACACAAAATGGCATCTCACACACTATTTCAGACTTAGTGAAAATAACACCTCCTGAAGTGCAGTTTTCAGCCTGAAGCTATATTGACAGCAGCAAAAACCTAAGCTACAGGTCTCCAAATGGCATGAAAATTTACAGCATGCTAGAGAAACATAAGGGGTACAACTAACTCCATTGGACCAACCTCAAAAGAGCTATAGATCACAAGATGCAAGCAAGACAAGACAGCAACAAAATATAACAGATTCCAGACTTAGAAATATTTCAGCTCCTCTAAAACAGCACTATTTCTAGCAACTTGAGAGCAAGCAAACAACACCTAAACATGCATTTCTATTGCAACCAAAAATACCAGGGGCTAAAAAAAACATCCAAGATCAACTCCCTAGTTGACGACTAATTCAAACGAGGCACGGAATAAATCCTACGAATTAAACAAAAGGGCATCACGGCAAAATATCTCGCGAACCAACTTACGCAAAAGCTAAAACTAAATGCACAGAAAAATCCATGGGATTTTTCTACCCCGGAAACATATAAAACATGTGGGGTTTGCAACACAAAATAATGCCCCACATTAATGCGGGAAAATAACCTATATACGGAAAAGTATACTACCGGCAAATCCCTACATGTAAAAATACAATGACCGTTCTTAAATACACGGAAAAATATTTCCTAAAACATAGGCATTTCTAATACGGCACTCGAGCAATCCGGACTTGCGAGAAAAATAAATACAGGGCGTATCCTATTGAAACAGCACGCAAAACTAGGCGTTTGCCATGATAAACTACGACAAATAATTATGCAAGTTTCAAATTCGTACTCTACACGCGAAACTACCACAAAAGCATATATAAAACGCGTCGTTCCGACTTACGGTTTAAAATCTACGGACGTTCTAAGATATACCTATTTTCTGGAATATAATCAATTCCGAAAAAACAACCTAAAATTCTAACGGGCCGTACATGGGCGCAAAATACTATGCGGCGCTGGGGGCGAGGGAGTGGCTCGCTCACCTTGGGGGGGGGGCTCTCGGGCCGGCTGGGGCGCTGGGCCAGGCGAGGCGGCCCACACGGAGGGGAGGAAGGCGAGGCGGGGCCGAGCTGCGTGCTGGGCCTGGCTCGGGGAAGAGCGACTAGGCCTCGAGGCGCTCTGGGTCGGCGCGGGGCCCATTGGCTGCGCTGGAGGGGTTCCTGCGGCGCCCTCGTCGATCTCCCGTGCGAGGCATGGCGGCGGCGGCCTGGATCCGCCGGAGGGAGTCGACCAGAGGGCGGAGAAGGTCGGGACGGGGTCGGGGTCGGCCGGATCTGGCCGGCCTTCGCCGGATCTGACCGCCGGCGGGGCGTGGCGCAAGGGCGGTGGTGCTGGCAACACGGGCTTCGCGCGGGACGGCGCACAGCGCGCGGCGGCACGTTTTCCGGTGGCGTCCGACGGCGGGGAGAGACGGGGCAGTGGCCGCTGCCGGCGGCTGGGGACGCCAGGAGGCGCGGTGAGCTCAGCATGCAGGTGCTGGCGGCGGGGCAGCTGGAGGCGGGGCGCCGGCGGGGAAGGCGCGCACGGTTGCTGGCGGCGGCGGATGGGCCTCGCGCGGCGGCGCGAAGCGGGCTCGGGCGGGCCCCGGATGGGCTCGGTGGGCCCGCGGCGGCTGGAGGCTGGTGGGAGGAGAGAGAGAGGTGGATCTAGGGTTTGGTGCGGAAATCGTGGAGGGATTAGGGGAGGCTGTCCGAAAATTAGAAGGGGTCTATATATAGGCAAACGGGGGGGGGGGGCTCGGTTAACCGGAATTGCGCTCCGGATCCAACCGCGGGGTCGGATTCGGACGATTCCGAACGTGGTAATGGGTATGTGGCCGTGTAGGTGGGATATCCGGAGACGAGAGGGAGAACGGGAGGCGCGGCACGAATTTTTAAAACACCGACAGACGTCCGACGGTAGCCCGAATACGGTGCCGCTACGGTCGACCGTTCGGGTACCAGACGGTCTCCGATCGCGACGAAATTCGACAGACGGCCTGGCTATAACTAATCACGACCGCATGCCAAGTTTCACCTCGATCAGAGAAAGTTTTATGCACACTTTAAAAACAGGGTTACGACGGTGTCGCGAGCGCGTGCGTGTGCGGTCGGGCTCAGAACGGACAACAACGAGAACCGACAACTAACGACGCATGCAAGTTTGAAAACTGGCGGCAACGAAGATGCCGATGCAATGCAGATGATGCACATGATGCGATGATGATGCGACAAATGAAAATACCCACACGACGAAAACGGAAAGAAAAGGGAAATCTTCTGGAACGTCGGCATCGGGCTGTCACAGTGTTGTTGCTTGATAACTGGATCACGTCATTAGGAGAATCACGTGATGGACTAGACCCAAACTAATAGACGTAGCATGTTGATCGTGTCATTTTGTTGCTACTGTTTTCTGCGTGTCAAGTATTTGTTCCTATGACCATGAGATCATATAACTCACTCACACCGGAGGAATACTTTGTGTGTATCAAACGTCGCAACGTAACCGGGTGACTATAAAGATGCTCTACAGGTATCTCCGAAGGTGTTCGTTGAGTTAGTATGGATCGAGACTGGGATTTGTCACTCCGTGTGACGGAGAGGTATCTCGGGGCCCGCTCGGTAATACAACATCATACACAAGCCTTGCAAGCAATGTGACTTAGTGTAAGTTGCGGGATCTTGTATTACGGAACGAGTAAAGAGACTTGCCGGTAAACGAGATTGAAATAGGTATGCGGATACTGACGATCGAATCTCGGGCAAGTAACATACCGAAGGACATAGGGAATGACATACGGGATTATATGAGTCCTTGGCACTGAGGTTCAAACGATAAGATATTCGTAGAATATGTAGGATCCAATATGGGCATCCAGGTCCCGCTATTGGATATTGACCGAGGAGTCTCTCGGGTCATGTCTACATAGTTCTCGAACCCGCAGGGTCTGCACACTTAAGGTTCGACGTTGTTTTATGCGTATTTGAGTTATATGGTTGGTTACCGAATGTTGTTCGGAGTCCCGGATGAGATCACGGACGTCACGAGGGTTTCCGGAATGGTTCGGAAACGAAGATTGATATATAGGATGACCTCATTTGATTACCCGAAGGTTTTCGGAGTTACCGGGAATGTACCGGGAATGACGAATGGGTTCCGGGAGTTCACCGGGGGGGGGGGAAACCCACCCCGGGGAAGCCCATAGGCCTTGGGGGTGGCGCACCAGCCCTTAGTGGGCTGGTGGGACAGCCCAATAAGGCCCTATGCGCCATAGGAAGAAAATCAAAGAGAAAAGAAAAAAAAAGAGGAGGTGGGAAAAGGGGGAAGGACTCCTCCTTCCAAACCTAGTTGGACTCGGTTTGGAAGGGGAGGGCTGCCCCCCTTGGCTCGGCCGAAGCCCTTAGGGGTCCTTGGACCCCAAGGCAAGGCTTCCCCTCTTCCCCCTATATATACGGAGGTTTTAGGGCTGATTTGAGACGACTTTTCCACGGCAGCCCGACCACATACCTCCACGGTTTTTCCTCTAGATCGCGTTTCTGCGGAGCTCGGGCGGAGCCCTGCTGAGATAAGATCACCACCAACCTCCGGAGCGCCGTCACGCTGCCGGAGAACTCTTCTACCTCTCCGTCTCCCTTGCTGGATCAAGAAGGCCGAGATCATCGTCGAGCTGTACGTGTGCTGAACGCGGAGGTGTCGTCCGTTCGGCACTAGATCGTGGGACTGATCGCGGGACGGTTCGCGGGGCGGATCGAGGGACGTGAGGACGTTCCACTACATCAACCGCGTTCACTAACGCTTCTGCTGTACGGTCTACAAGGGTACGTAGATCGCACATCCCCTCTCGTAGATGGACATCACAATGATAGGTCTTCGTGCGCGTAGGAAAATTTTTGTTTCCCATGCGACGTTCCTCAACATGGGCCTGCCAAGAGCTCCCATGGGGTTCAAATAGAGAAAGGTGCCTACAGCGGTGCCGGAAAGGATTTTCAATTGAAGGGAGACACACGCAGCACGGCTGTGAACATCTCCCATGCTATTAAAATGGAGAACGAGTCTCTTACCGGTGCTGAAAAGGATTTCCAAATAAAGAGAGGCACATACACAATGAGCACGAGGAGCTCCAATGGGGAGAAAATGGAGAACAATGCTCGCACAGGTGCCGAACGGAGTGTCGTTTGGGCAAGTCCAGCGGCAATATTATGGGTGATGGGTTGGCCAACGCGGCTGGAGGAGATTGTTGTTTTCACGGGCCGGACTGCAACGGTGTCGTAAGAGATGAAATTGTCCAGGATTTTGGGACTGGCGGCAGTGTTGTTGGTGGTGATGGGGCAGCTTGCGTCCCGGAGGGGATTCATAGTAATGTAGGAGCTGAGAACTGTGAGTCTAAGGGTTCGAAGAAGTTCCGTGTGGCCAGGAACAGGTTAAAGAGCAACGTTTCTTCTGGTGCAGATCATGTGCTGGAGCAGCGGGGCGAAAAAGGTGCTAGCACGGAAAATGGGGTTACCAAGGAGAGTGATGTAGCAGCCACAAGGTGCAGCTCTGCAGTTCCTCGAAGCAATGCTAAAGACCCGAATTGCCGCAGAGGGCGGAAAGCAATTGTGCCATGGAGGTTCTCGGTTGGGTACAAGCGATCATTCTCGAAAGCTTTCTGCTCCAATGGCGGGTCTCTCAAAACTCCGGAATACAGGGCTCAGGGCAGCTCAACACAGTGCACTCCAGGAACTAGAAGTATTGTGAGGTGCTATGCTACCCCCTTTCAAATGTTAGAGTTTCGATCGTGCGGGATTTCTCCTCAGGGAAAGGTGAGGACACCTGAACATCATATAAAAAGGTGAAAGTTGAAACGGATGACAATCAGGGAATGCCAAAAAATGAAGTTGCCCTTGCTAGGGAGAACGTCATCAGGTCTTTGCGGGATTTCCGCTTAATTTACAAGAATCTTGTGAATAAACTTAAAGACAGGCCACGGGAAGGAGGAGCCGATCTACAAGCTTATAAAATCTCAGGGAGAGGTGCCCTGCACAATGTAATGACGAGAGTTATGTTGGCCATGTGCGTGGAATCCATTTCGGTGATCTCTTTCGTGCAAGGGTTGAGCTTTGCGTTATTGGTCTTCATCGCCCACACCGTTTAGGGATTGATCATATCAAGAAGGAGGATGATACTAATAAAGGAAATAAGTATTCTTAGTCCGTCATGGTATTTTATAGAAATCCCTCTGATGTTTGTGATATTAAACCCGCAATACATATCAAATGTTTTTTAAAATAATAATATCTTCTAAACCATAACTCTAAATTTAACATGTTATATATGAATTTTGATTAGAAAATATATAAAATCTGAATATGATGTTATTTTACCTGTTAACCATTAAAAAAAAATACTATCTAGGATACAATCTTAATCAATAATGCATTACCCGTCTTTCTTTCATACCGGTACCGATTTGGATTGTGGATGAACAACTCAGCAAAATCATGATTAGAGAAAAAATAGAAGATCACTTGACCGTTTCTTTGTATGTAATAAATCCGAATTCAAGTCACATTTAAATAGAAGACCTGTGGAATCTTGAACTGGGTTTTTGAAGGCTAAGATCATCTTTGTTTGGGTAGTAGCTACAATACTCAAATTATAGACATTTTTTTGTAAATTAAGAGCATGTGGTATTCTTTTCTTCCGTTGCAACGCACGGGCCCTTTAGTAGTTCTGAATAAAGGAGGCAAGTTTTTCTTTAAAAAAAAAGAGCCACGCCAAATTGAGGAGCTCCGGCGGGCCCCACCCCCACAGCCGAGCCCACTGGCGTGGGCCCCACCGCACGCGCCCGCAGCATTTCGAAATTTGAAACGCGCCTCCCATCTCTCTCTCCCGTCCTAAATCCCAAACCAAATCAGCCATTCCCAAAATCAGTTCAAACCAGACCGCCGTCCCTCCCCTCCCCTCCCCTCCCCTCTTCTCCAGAGATCCACAAACCCTATCCCCACTCCAACATGGCCGCCCGCCTCAAGGACCGCGGCGGCGGCGCCGGCAGCAGCGGCGTGAAGGCGGCCTCCACCGCCGCCCCCGCCGCCCCGCGCGCGCTCACGCCCAGGCCGTTCCCCCTCTCCTCCTCCGCCTCGCGCCGCACCCCAGGCGCCGCCGCGGGCAAGGAGAACTCGGCGTCGAAGCTCTCCAAGCCGCAGCCCACGTCCGCCGTGCGGTGGTCCACCTCCTCGATCCCGAGGGCCAGCAGGATCCCGGGGGGCTCCGTCGAGCCCTCCTCCAGGCTCGTCTCCACGCTCCGCGCCGCCGCCGCGCTTCCCGCGGGGAGGCCCTCCCTCGGGAAGGACGCGGAGCCGGGCCTGCGGCGGAGCGTCAGCGGCGGGATCAGGTCCGTTTCCACCGAGAGGGGGCGGAGGTCGGTGAGCGGGGCCGCCAGGCCCTCAGATGCCGCCAGGGGTGGCACAGGCGGCGCCGCTGCCCGGGCTTCAGATGCTGCCGCTCACGAGATCGGCTCGAGGAGCCTAGGGTTCGATTCGAGGGGGCGGAGGGCGAAGGCGGCGGAGGAGATCAGCAGGAAAAGAGAGATCTTGGATGCCAAGGCCAAGCAGGCGGATTGCGCTGGCAGGAGCAGGGAGAGCCTTGATGCAAAGGCGAAGCAGATCGGCGGGAGAAAAGTGAGCCTGGATGTGAGTGCGGTGAAGCAATGCGATGTGTTCAGAGAGAGCAGCGGAGCATCTGACTCCAGTGTGAAGAAGCAGAGTGATGAGGGAAATGGGAAAAGGCAGGGCATCTTCGATGCGAGGGCAAGGCTTGGCGATGAGATTAGTAGGAAGCAAGAGGAGGGGCATGACCTCAAGCTGGTGAACGAGATCAGTTCCAAGAATGTTGTTGCTGGCCTTACTGGTTCAGGGGAGGTTTCTGCCAAAGCCTTCTCTGCTACCCAGAGCGACTGTGATGGAGGTAACAGCTCTGTTATTCCCGTGTTTACCGTGCACGTGGTAGACTCGGATGATGTTTGTTCAGGAGTGAGAGAACATCAAAAGAAGCCCGAGGAGTGTAATAAGCAGGGAGAGAAGGGGAAATTGGCTGACAAGATTAGAGTTTTCGAGAAAGCAGCAACAAGTGGCGAGGGAAAATCGGTGAAAGCTTTGTGCAGTGTGAACAAGTACCCAAGCAAGCTGCATGAGAAACTAGCTGCGTTGGAAGGGAGGGTTCAGAAGATTGCCACCGATATTAAGAAGACCAAAGAGATGCTGGACGAGAACAACCCAGATGAGCCAAAGCAGATATTGTCAAATATCCAGAAAGAGATTAATGCAATTGAGCAGGCGATTTCTCATGTCAAAGTTGACAATAAGAGTCAGTTAGGTACTGAGGATAACAGTGACTGCGAGATCTCTCATGCTAAGAAGGGTGCGAGTGAGAAATCTGTTGCCGTGAAGCCACGTGACCTGAAGAATGCTGGAAAAGGAATGAATACCGATGAACTGGAGGCAAGGTTTTTCCCACATCATAAACTATTGAGGGATCGTAAGACTTCTAGTGCTACTCAACAGGAGTCATGTGTGGCTCTGATAAAAGGCTGTAATGAAAAAATAGAACCTCGTACCGTCGAGCCCCGTGATGATGAGAACAGTATAGCCATGGAATTTCTGGCTTCTTTAGATGGCGAAGAGAGTGACTTCTTCAAGGATCGCAGAGCTAAGAACTTGGAAAAGCACATGATTTGTGAAGCAGCAGATGCTAGTGGTAAGACGTCTAGCCAAGGTAGCTCAAAGATTCCAGATGGTTCAACTAATGAAGTGGAAATGGAATTGTGTGGTGAGAACCTAGAAGAGTTTGATGAGCAGGAAAACAAGTCATCGATGGCGATCCAGGAGGAAACTGAGGAGTCTTCCATTGATCAATTATCAGGGATAGGTAATAAGTCTGCAACAGGTGGATGGTTTGTTTCAGAGGGGGAAGCTGTTCTTCTTGCTCATGGAGATGGCACCTGCTCTTATTATGATATTGCAAACCATGAGGTACTTGATTACTTACATGAAATATTCTTTTATTTCCATAGTTTTGTGCACAGATAATGTTTTCGTACAAGTGCTGATTCAGTTGAACTATTCTGATACAGTTCAAGTCTGAATATAAGCCTCCCAGTGCAGTATCACATAATACTTGGGGTGATTGCTGGTTGATTCGTGCCCCAGGTGTAGATGGATGCTCTGGTAGATATGTGGTCGCAGCATCTGCTGGTAATGCATTGGAGCCTGGGTTTTGCAGCTGGGATTACTACAACAGAGAAGTGCAAGCATTTCATGTCGAGGAGGAGGCATCTCTTGCTCCTGTACCATCAGCCAGGACAGTTCTTGGGCCTCTTCCTAATATAGGTTCATCAAGATCTAGTTCTGCTATTTCAACCATAGAACGGCCGCAATGGTGGTACAGACCATGCGGACCTCTCCTCCTTTCTACTGCTAGCAAGCAGAAGATGGTCACGGCTTATGACATCCGCGATGGCGATGTAGTGATGAAATGGGAAGTAAGCAGTCCAGTACTCGGAATGGAGTACTCCAGCCCACTACAGTGGCGTAGTAGGGGGAAGGTCGTTATTGCTGGGACCGAATCAATTGGGTTGTGGGATGTGAATTCGCTTAACCCACAACCCCTGTTATCTGTTGCTTCTACTGGTAAAAGAGTTTACTGCCTTCATGTTAACAACACGGATGCTGAGGTGGGCGGAGGAGTTCGTCAAAGGTAACTTAAACAATCATGCGTTAACTGCATTTCATTGTACTGTTATTACTGCCATTTGAGGTCCTGCCTAGATTAAGTTGATTTGTTCCAGTGAAGCTAGATGTTTTTTTTTTGGGGTTATTATGGGCCTATGATAAAGCTGAAACTTGGAAAGGGTATAAGTATCTGAAAACAGATGTAGGCAATTCTGCTCTATGTGATCTGGCTCGGCCCCATCATTAATCTGTATGTGGCTGTGTTTTGCAGAGTCAGTTCATCCGAGGTGGAGGGAAATGATGGTGTTTTCACTACGCAAGAAAGTGTTAATGTATTTGACTTCCGTGTACCTTCTGGCATCGGTCTTAAAATGGCAAGAAATGGTGGAACGGCGAACTCAGTCTTCTCACGTGGAGACTCAGTATTTATTGGTACCACAGAAGGCAGGCTGCAAATAAAAGGGGGGCCGAAATCACGAGTTCAGCAGTATTCACTGAAAAAGGGGAGGCTTGTTGCAACCTATGAATTACCGGAGTTTAATGCCCACTTCCATCACTCTTCGATTACCCAAGTGTGGGGCAATTCCAATGTTGTCTTGGCTGCATGCGGTATGGGATTATTTGCTTTTGATGCCTTCAGTGAAGAAGGCGTCCAACAAACTTACAGCTTTGACCGCGGGAACACCATTGGAGCAAGAGAGGTTATTGGCTCTGATGATTTATACTGCCCTACATTTGATTACTCATCATCGAGGGTTCTTCTTGTCTCGAAAGACCGTCCAGCCCATTGGAGGTACTTGTCATAGTCTGTCTGTTTATTGTGTGCATCATGTGACATGTAAAATATGTACTGTCCTTATGCTTTGATTGTGTAGTCATTTGTCGTGATAAGCATCTTGCTTTCATTGTATTATCGGATAATTCTGGCTCTTACTGAGTTAAGTTATGTCTATTGTATCTTGTTTTGTTCATTATTTTGTGTTGTTCCCCAGCACTGGATTGTTGCGTGCGTCTACCAAAACATTGTTCAAAATCAGTTGCCTTGTTCATATAAACATGTGCAATATTATCATGGCATCAATCCCTAGATACACACATAGCCTAATCATCAACAAAGCTAAAATCTTTGCTGATTAATGCACATCAATCTTCAATGGACAATGAGGATCCTTCCCCTGCTTTCTCGACCAGAATGCCTCAGTTAGCTGTGCCCTGGTGAACTTGATACAATGCACCATCTGAGCTTATTCCATCTTAAGATCAGCAACATTGTGATCTTGTGGATACGCTCTCTGAAGGCTTTATTACCACCTCGACACCAAATCTAGCAGCAAGCACTACTAGGGTCAGCTCAACCATTCCTGGAACTCTGAACCTAAATTCCCTTGCTAGCGGGAGCGTGCTGTCACACTGTTCTCTCCGTCTAATCATCAATCCGTTTCGAGTTCACGAAATGGCAATGGGACAGTCTTCACCGCTCTGAACTTGCCAACATTGTTCAAGTGTTCGTTCTCCAGCCTGCAATCCAGTGAACCGTACACTAGTTATAACAAAAACGATGAATCAAGGATAGTGATTCCAGCTTTGTACTAATCTCAAATACCTGTAGAAGTTCCAGTGCCCTCGTCGGATTATTTCCAAGGAGGCAAGGGAGAAATCCAGTAGGCGAGTCTCGTTCTTATTAATACGGATCTTCATGACACTTTGTGCCCATGCTAGCCGAAGGACTAGGTTTAGCATCTGCATTTGTGAAAGAATTAGTGCTCCAAAGCCGGTCCTATTTGTATTAGTGATGTACTGTAAATCAGTTGAACAAAGTACAATACCATGGAAAGGTAGTATGTGAACTTGTTCTTCAGGATGAGATCATCCCGAAGCCATAGGTTCTTAGATTTGGGAGTGAAGAAGCCCCAATCCTTGACAAAGTCCCAGTAGAGCTGGTAAACGGTGGCGCCTGACGATGAGATGAGGACCATCCACATCCAGAATGGCGTCGGTGTGACATTGTACTTGAATCTGACTGCAGCCGCCACCATTGCTGACACGTACTTCCCGGCGTTGGCGAGCTGGTTTATGTCATGTTCCTCTATGTACCTTCTTAAACACTTTTGAAAAAATGACCACAAATCTTAGTTTGAAACTGATCCTAACAAACTTGAAATCTTACTATTGTTTGTGTATCGATTTGATTTATACCTGCATAGCTCTCCAGTAATAGGGAAGGAAAGAGATGACATAGGCCAGGTGTTTGTATTGCTGGCTGTTAGTACAGGTCTCATATGGGTTAGCCCTAAAGCTTCCTGCCATGAAGTAGCATGCTGCAAACTCCATGTGTCTTAATAATGGAATCTGGATCATAGACAAGTTTAGCTGGTAAGAAATTGCATCTTTAAGGCTCCTCGGTTGCGTATAATCATGCGATTGTGATCATTACCTGGCTAGTTAACTGGTCAGCCATGAAGAAATCGGCCATCAGAACCTGGATCGCAAAGACAGGTTTATCATCAGATATATATGTTCACAACATAACAGTTTGGTGAATCCATAACTATAGATGTCTCCCTTACCTTGTAGAATGGCGAGAACATGATGTTGCGCATGATGCGCATGAAGCAGTAACGCGTCGAGCGGTAGAACACGTTGAAAGGGCAGAATAGAAGTCCGGCCGATAGCTGAAACAGGTAGTTTCAGAATTTTGAGAACTGACATCGGTTGCAAGTTGCTACACAGCCCAAGTTATCATATTTTTGTTCCACATATATTGCGTGTGCTTCTTACCACAATCAGACCCCCGGGCACTGCATTGGCGTAGGACGCGCCAGCGTTCCTGAGGAAGAGGTTGATGACCAGCGCGGCGACGACGGTGCACATGATGGAGGCAGACATGAGGAAGGCGTCCCGGTGCGTGAGGGCGGTGTTGGGTGCGAAATCGAATATGAAGTTCTGGTTGATCCTGGTGCTCTTCCACATGAACAGGTTGCATCCGTAGAGGAAGCAGTGCAGGCTGATGAGCGCGAACATGCTGCAGACGAGGAAAGAAACGGACATATACTGTCATGTCGAGGTAAAGATGGATACTGAATCCATGCTAAGAACAGAGCTGTTATGTATGGTCAGAACTTTGAGTTTAGCGATTACCTGAAGACATGGTAGACTACCTCCATGTAGGCCGTGTTTCCGGCGGAGGCAAAAATGCCGGAGACATGTGCCAAGATAGCGTATATGATGAACAAACTCACAAATGTGCCGGTAAACAACCCTGAAAACAAACGCGAAGACGAAAGAACCGCAGAATTAGATTTTTTTTTTACCATGGACGATACTGTACTAGATAGGTGAATCTGATGTCTGAACCCTGTGCGCCTACCTACGAGGAAGGTGATCATGTGGGTGTTCTTGGGCTGCTGGGGGTTGAGGTACTTCATCGCCACCATCCTGTCATTGCCTGCAAAGTGCTTCAGGAAGAGTGACTCCACCTCGTCTGACAGCTGAAGAACCTGCTCAAAAATGCATGGCATATACACACATCAGTTCATTCTGTTCGTGTGTCTTATAGGTCTGAAAACTCTTCTAAGAATCTTGTAAGATGATGATACCTTGTCGGATGTGCTGAACGATGATCTCTTCACCTTCTGCGAGAAAAGGTCCGTTGCTCGCTGCTGCTCCGACACCTGAGAGAGCATTTTATGTCAGTTTTTGCCGCAATGAAACTACACATCAATTTTGTTACAAGCTTTTTTTCAGGGCTGGGCTAGTCTCTGTTGCTACTACTGCAGTCCAATTGGTGCGCATCACTGTAATCTATATCTGAAGCTGCCGATTCAGATATCACTAGCTGTGTTATTTGATAGTAGTGTTCTTTTTCTGGATAAAGAGCTGATGCTACTACATGATAGCAAGTATATACTCCCATAAAAGAAGTGATGATCTCTTCTCTTTATTCTGTCTAAATTGTTTAGGACTCTAGACTGTTCCTGGCCAGCCATTTTCCAAAGTATACATATTCAGCTATGCATGTCAATTCTATTGCTAGCATTTTTTTTTCAGAGCTAGGCTAGTGCAAATTGCAGTAGTATGTGCATTCGGTAAATCACTAGGACACTCACTAGCTATGTCTTGATTATAGTTGACAGATACTTACATGCTGAAGAGTATATTCCCCCCTAAAAGAAGTGTTAATTAAGTAGCACAACGTCCTTACTTATTAAGTGTTAATTAAGTAGCACAACGTCCTTACATGCTGAGTATATGTTGTTTAAAAGACTACACTGTTCCTGTCCATCCATTTTGCAAAGTACGTGCGCATTTATATATGTTGCTAAAGTGGGCAAAGTATATGTTAATTATGACGTACGTACCTTGACGAATTTCTTGAGAATCTTGGTGAAGGCCTTTACATTCAAAGAACTGCCATCCATCCATGCAAGCAACAGAAAAAGCACAAGAAATCGTCAGCAGCCCACTACAGCATCGTCCGCAAAGATGTCACAATTCTCACGAAGAAAGCAAACAATATCGATCAACTGAATGCATGGCGATGGCGGCCGGAGTGCGCACCTGAACTTCTTGAGCAGCTCGAGGCCGCGGTAGAGCGCCATGAATGCGTCGCGGATGTTCTTCTCGGCGTGCTGCACCTTCTTGCGGTGGACGAAGGCGGCGGCGGGGTCGGCGCCGTCCTTGCGCAGCACGTTCACCAGCTCCTCCCACACCTTGAGCGCCGCCCGGCCCGGGTTGCTCGCCGGGATGTCGATCCGCACCGTCGACGGCAGCTGAAGCCTCCTGTTGCCTCCGTCCTTCTTGGCGTCCTTCTTCCCCGGCAGCCCCACGAAGCTGACGCCGTTGCGCTCCAGCGCCGCCATCACCTCGTCTGCCACCGCCGCGCCCTCCGTCATCTGCGCCTGCTGCTGCTCCACGCTCCCATCTGCACCGTGCCATGCCCATCCGTGTCAGTGTCAGAGCCTCCGATGTCCGATGGATGGAGGTGGTGCTCACGTGCCATATTGCCATGCACACGCGTAAAGGATGATCGATCGGGAGGCCGGTAGTGGGGTTCATGTGCCGGGACGTGACGTGGGTTGGTTGGGTGTCGTACGTCGACACCAACGGACGACGTGCGTGCGCGCGCACCGGTCTGTGCTCTGGAGTCTGGAGTATGGACACCTACCTGACATGGACTGCGGCGTGGCGAGGCCGGAGAGGAGGTAGCGTCCGGAGTTGCTGAGCGCCGGCGATGGCGGCGCCACCGGCGGCATGGAGCGGCTGCGGCCGAGGAGGGAGCCCCGTGCGCGGCGGGTGGCGGCGTGGTCGGCGAGGATGCGCTTGACGTCGGCGAGGATGCGGAGCTGGTCGATGAGCGCCTCGCCGCGGCCGAGCAGCTCCGTCTCCTGTGACGCGTAGAAGGTGTTCACCTTCTCCAGCTCCTCGTCCGCCTTCTCCAGGAACTCCCGCTCCTGCACACATCAGACACACATACAAAAACATCAGTTACTTTCGCGGTCAATAAAGCTGAGTAATTCAGCCACAGATGCACCGACGGATGAATGAATGCATGCACGCACGCATAAGCTTACATGCTTGTCCGTGGATCGCACCAGCTCCCTGGAATCCCCGCTCTCCTCGTCATCCTGCAATCCAGAATGCACATCGATCGATGAGTACCGTGCACGCACGTAGCCAGCCAAGACGGATGACGACCAACTCAGCGTATCTATTCGTATCGTATCCCCTGACGCACCGTGGAGGCCTGCACCCGGGGCCCGAACCGGGCGGCGAGTGCGCGGACGGGGTCGAGCATGGAGAAGCCAGCGCCATAGCCGACGCTCTCGACGCCCGCGGCGAGGGCGGCGGTCTCCGGCGAGGAGCCTCCCGCGCTGCTGTCGTCGTCTGCGTCGCGCCGCGCGACCTTGATCTTCTTGACGAGCTTCTTGAGGCACTTGTAGTCGACGAAGGCGCCCTTCCACTCCGGGATGATGCTGGCCTCGTACTCCCGCGAGAACTTCACCATGTCCACGCCACCAGGCCGCCTATATACCACACTCCACTCTGATCAGGCCGATCTTGGGTCGGGGATTGAAGCTGGTTGCTTCTTGTCCCAGCCGATCGATCGGAGCCAGATGGTTACATGCGGAGGACAAGAGGAGGAGAGCTGGGAAGGGGGACAGGGACAGGCAGGAGTGATGGGAGAAGCAACCCTGCTTATATAGACCGACGGAGCAGAGCTAGCTAGCAGGGACAGACGATCGGAGAAGCTACGGCGGATACTCCACTTTCTCCCTCCATCCCCTTTGCCCTCTCTCCTCCCACTAACGGATGTGTATGCGGCACAAATTGGACTAGTGCTCGCGACGAGGGCTCCGATCCATCGCTAGTGCCGCGGAAAGGGAAGGAGGATGCCGGAAAAGTATTAGGCCGGACGAGTTAAAAGGAGGAACTAATCGTAAAGCCGATCGACCGGGAAAGCCGAGGGAAATTCGTTCCTAGTGGACACAACACAATGCAGCACGTACGTACGCGACATATGTTTTGAGTATGCCGCGCGACGTATAACTGGTTGCAATTCGCATGCGTCACTCAGGAAGCAAAGCAAAGGGAAGAGGAAGGAAAGGACGATAATGGCCAGGGGTAGAGGAAGAAGAAGAAGAGGATGTGGGGGAGAACTAAAAGGTGGCACGTACGTAGCTAGCTAGTTAGCTATGCTGCCTGCTTTAGTTTGTTCGATCGTTGGTTCGTTCGTCGTGTTAATTTTTCCTTCTCGGGCTTTGCTTGGTGTTGGCGTTGGTGCGCCCATCTTTTGGGCGAAAAGACAGGGGAGCACGAGGGATTGCAGGGGGTGCAACACGCTTGCTTGGGCGACCCGCTCACGCACGCGCTGCGCCACTCATCCATCCGGCCTGCTTGCCAACGAACTGACCACAGCTACATAGATGACACGTTAATAGTTCGGTTTTGCTAAAACATGTCTAGATGTGGTTTTAATAATTATTTAATGGATATACATCTCGTCAATCCGTGTCGTGTCGCTATGTTTGTGTGCATCGCAATGATATACGGAGGCGATCCAGGGGTCACGACCTTCTCCTTTCTTTCAGGAAAGAAGAAGAAGTATGCATGTACGTCATGTCACCGCTATATATATATCATGCATGCATCGTTGTTGTTGCCCGCATGTAGGATCATCAACGCCAGGCCACGGAACATGATCATCGATGATGCGTAGCTGCTGGCTAGCAAATTTGTGCTTGTGAATCCGGGCTAATTATTTAGCTATCTGTGTACGGGTAGGGCCCAGGGTTGAGTGGCCGGAGCACCCAAATTATCAGGTAACCTGGTTTCTTCTACTTGTAGATGTAACTCGATTGATTAATGCCGTGCGTAACTAAACTTACATTTAGTGATGATGAGTGTGGTGTGCTTTACACATTTCGTGGGTCGATTGGGCGGTAAAGATGGACCGACCGTTTGATTAGCCGCAAGTTGGAGGTAGATAGATCCATTAGTTGTACGTGTGCGATCGACCGAGCAAGCGCGCACGCTAGCTGCGTATGCATGGTGGTGGTGGTGGTGGTGGCTGGTGGTGGTGAGCGGCGGGGTCCTGACGTGGCCGTGACGCGCCGGCGACAGCCTCCATGCATGCATGCATCCATGCATGGACAAGTGGGACGTGCCTGCCTTTTCGCCTTGCACCGGGTACACGCCCACGTGGCACACGTGGTGGTAACAAGGCCGTGCCTGGTAAAAAATGCAGACCCTGTCTATAGCCACTTGAAGCACCCGCCTGAAGGTAAGGAAAAACTGCATGAGCTAAAGAAAAGAGAGGGAGGGAGGGAGGGAGGGAGGGAGGGAGAGAGAGAGAGAGAGAGAGAGAGAGAGAGAGAGAGAGAGAGAGAGAGAAAGGAAACGGCTCAAGTCAAAGGCATTGGCTAGTTCTCTTTTTAAGGCGGCCTAGAGCTTGTTTTATTCGACAATTACAAAAAAAAGGATAGTTATATTCGAAAAAAAGAAAAAAAAGGTAGTCAATATAGAAGGAAAAGACAACAAGATACGAACAAGCACGAATAAGTAAAATCACATAAAAAACGAACTTACCGTCCTAGCCGATAAAGAAAGAGTTGGCTTAAAGTTCATTCTAACGACATATTTGTCTGATCCGAGCAATGCCATGTGTTCTCTTGTACTCCCTTCGTTTCAAAAAATTTATCTTAAATTTATCTAAATATAAATGTATTTAGTCACGTTTTAGTATTTAGATACATCTATTTCTAGACAAACCTAAGACAAGAATTTTAGGACGGAGGAGTAAGAGAGAGAAAGAGGGGGGGAGGGGGATCTTCATGAGATGACCATGTGCCAATAACTATTTGCACATTTATTTTGCTACTGACACTCCATGAACATCGCTGACCTGACCGCGAGCAGTCTGATACAATTTTGCTGTCTATACTTGTATTTCTTTTTGCAACTCTTAAATGAATTGTGATTTTCGCGAAGCTTGAAATCTAGAGGTGAATTTAACTCATTTGCGGCACTTGATTAGTTTTTTAAGACTATTTCTGCTAAATGTTAAAGATGTCTTGGACACACGAGCTTTCTTTAGAAGACGTGCTTTCTAGCACATCAAAGAGTTTAATTATTTGTGCATTGCAAGGGTCACTATCAGTTTTTTAAACGGAGCGAGAGCCTGTTTTAAGAGTTTTTTTTTCTAGACTGTGCATGAGACCTGTAGAGGAGCCTCTGTTGGGGCCAGGGTGCCCCTGGCCCCAACCGATCACTGGAAATTTTCAGACTCTATCGAGTACCACCTTTGACTCCTTCTAAACTCCTGCATGGTCAAGCTACACGTAAAAAAAAAATGTTCTCTTTTGACAAAAAACCAGAGGAAAATTGTTCTGACCGGCGGGCCCACAAGTGGATGCTAAGGAAGGGTGTGCGCTACACCTCTCACCGACGGTCCTTGTGTTTCTAGACCCTGCATATGTGCGGTGACGGAGCTTTATTAGGGCCAGAGAGTTGGTCGTGTCCACCCTAAACTCTTTTGAAAAAATTTAGACCCTTTTTGACTCCTTCTAAAATGCTGCATGGACAGTGTGGCCATGCTTTGAGACTCGGCTCGGCACGCACGGATTCGATGATATATCGCGGGATGTGAAGAGGAGTTGGGTAGCTAGTAAATAAATAAATTGTTCTGACCGGTCGGCCCACATGAGGATGCAGAGAAGAATGTACATCGCACGAGTCAACATTTTTTGGTTCTGTTTCGTTGACTCTCCGTGCGTGCGTGCGTGCGTGCGTGGAGTGGAGTGGAGTGCGGTGGCCGGCGGTACCTAGATCATTGAAATTTCTTACTCTTATCTTTCGGACTCTTTTGACCCCTTCTAAAATAGAGCTGCATGGTCAAGCTCGATCTGCCATATTTCGAGGCTCGGCACGTGCAACGTTCATACCCTAATTAAGCAACCTCCAAACCGCCTGCATGTCCTGGACCGTACGGTGCTGAAAACTTTGGCGGCACCGGTGCATACGTAACAGAAAATTACTGTAGCAAATATGACACCGCAAGTTTGATTTTCTTTTGGAAAATGAAGGTTCAAAGCCTGGCCTTTGCATCAAACGTTGCATACAACCATCGTTATTAATTATTCAACAAAAGTCTGATAATAACATATAAGGCCTTTGAAGCCATCGCTTACACCTACATACAGTATTCGATAATATGGAGTGTTCTTACTTCTCTTATCTGAAATCGGCGTCGTCGTTGATCCATCCGCATAACATACCGAAACCTATAATCGATGTAGCAAATCTAAAGTGTACATCACTTGTACATGTTTTAGATGTCGCCATCGTCATCCAACCGCTGACCCATCAACAGAGAATAGATTCGTACCAACCTTGTGAGTCCAACCATTCGTTGACGCCACCAAGGTGTGGCCATCGACGCCACTGAGTTTTTGAGATTTATGTTGGAAGAAAGCTAGGATGGATGCTCGATAGGATCGTGACCACCAGATTGAAAGCCTAACCCTAGAGTCGCTCGTCGCTGGTGGGGACGAGAAAGTTCTACGGGAGGCAAGAAAGAGCCGTTCTTCGGCGGACGCTGGGAGTAAGTCTTAAATTTATGAGTATGTTTAGTTGATCAGTATCTTTTGTGAAGTTTAAACTCTTAAGTTATGAATATCTTGTTAAATGAATTATTTAGTTTTGAAGTAGTATTTCTTTTATTATCCAAAAAATAAATTGTTGGCGTTTGACAATAACGTACGACAAAGATAGTATAAATGTACTGCTGCCTTCTCGAACGCCAGCAGTATATTTTAACGGTGATGCTATATTAGTGTTGTCGGATGTCCACATCAGCAAGGATATTTTTACCACGCCATAGCTAGTTTTTTTTGTACTAGTGAAAATACCATATCCTAGGGTTTTCTCCGAAGCAATATGAGTGGATCGACAGTAGTTACACGATAATACCTCCATCAAGGTAACGATACAGAACGCTGCCATCGATCGCCATTGGCTCGATTTTCATCGATAATTATGTCTTCCCGACTCGCAGCCGGGACTAGATCATGGATCTTGAGATCCGATCTTCCAGCCTCAGGCCGACCCCCTCCAACGTAGGAGATGACCATCGCCGCTAAACCCAGAGTCGCCACCCCGGGCGTCCAGGAGAGTCACCGCGATCTCAAGGCGAACTGGATGTTGAGCGGCTACATCATGGCCACCGCCGCCACCTGTTGCCTCCGCCGCAGACCCGTCGCCACACTCCAACCGTCATTGTCCGCCATCACCACCGAGGAGGTCAAAATCAGCCCCACCGCAACGATCTTGAGTAGCTGATGCACGAGAAGAAAGTCACCACCGCCAAGCTGCTCGGGCTTTGCCCTAGCGGCATCGCTGGTTGCGATGAAGAGGAGAGTGGGGGTGGGGGGTGGGGGGAGGGGGTTGAGGTTAGGTTGCACCGTAATTTGACCCCTTATAAAGTAAAAACTGTCATGCATGGTCAAGCTCTACCACTGCACGGATGCTGTTACTGTGTGAGAGACCTGGCACGGCACACTGTCTGTTGGTGCCCTAGGCAACCTCGACCAAACCTTGAGCACGTACACATGCCTGAGCACTACGCGTCCTCTACGTGACCAGTGACGGAGGCAGCAATCTGACAAGCTTTGGCCTCCGCCATACCATAAAATTTTGTACCTTCATACTATATGCACTTTGGAGTCTAGGAATACTTCATGGTCTGAATTTTTATGTGCCTGAGTGCGTACACCGGCCATACCTTGAAAAACTTCCTGCCTTCGCCACTGTACGTGACGCTGGACCGCACACCCGGTCCGCACCGTGTGAAAACAACAGGACACGACCCGCTACCTGTCCTTCTCTGAGCTCCGAATCTGCCTGACTCGATCGATCGGGTCACCCACGGCGAGTTCCTTCAATCGGTGCGACGTGACGGCGGCGAGGACGGAAAAACGTTAAAGCTAGCCCTCCACCATATATAATATATATATGCACGCAATGAACGGCCGTAGCGTGCACCGCGATCCGTTGTTCGCCCGGTGATCGAGGTGGCGCAACGGAAAAGCTTGTCCGGTCCGGCCGGCCGGCCGGTCGCCGGCGGCACGGCCACGGAGGGGCAGGAGCACGTCACGCAGCGCCAACGGCGTCTTGCGGTGCGGTGCGGTGCGGTGCGTGGCACGCGTTAGCTCGTCTGTTCTCGTCGCCGGCCGGTATGCATCGATCGTTGTCACGGGGCCGGCTGTTAGCTGCCGCCGCGCGCGGCGAAATTAATCTCTCCGATCGATCTTGTTGTTCCCTCCGGTTCCAAGGTTGCCACGGCGTTCGGATCAGTCCTAAAGCTGGACATTTTATAATGTTTCTCTGGTCTTTTCTCTCGTAACGACGCTTAACGATCTTATCAAAAAAGGCTAAAACATATTTTTACTTGTTATAACCGTTTGTCAAACGTTCATATGCTTCTTTTCGATCTACACTTTAGGTTCTTTTGTATGTGAAGAAACAATTAGAATCTTTCTTTAACCACTATTCTACTCCCTCCGTTCCTAAATATAAGTCTTTGTAGAGATTTCATTAGTGGACTGATGTATATAGACATACTTTAGATTGTACATTCAATCATTTTGCTCCGTATGTAGACATCTAGTGAAATCGCTTAAAAGACTTATATTTAGGAATGGAGGGAGTAATATATGTTGTCAAAGAATGTTGGACATTTTTTTGTTAATATACTATGCCAAACATCTAGAAGCTCTCTGATGGACAGAGGGAGCAACTGTTCAAGACGAGATTATGAATGTATTTTCCACAAGAAAGAACCTACGTGCGGGGGATGGACTGAGGGTGTAGTAAAACATGTCGTTTGAAACAATTGTTGCTGATACAAGGCTACTCATAATGGGTAATATCATATACAAGTATTATGCATATGATACTATCTTCGTAGTAAACATCTTAATATTAAAAAAAATATGATATTTTTTTGATCTTTTCTCGTGACAACGCTAACAATTCTATCAAACGAGGCAAACACATATTTTTTATTCATTATAATCTCTTGTCAAACGTTCAGAAGCTTGTTTGAAACATTTCTTTTTTTGCGAACTTGTTTGAAACATTCATAGCTGGTATAAATTACTCCAGCTACACCGGCGATGATCTGGCGGCAACCGTAGCCACAACAAACTACAGTCGTGTGTGTACATACGTGCATGTCACATGATTTGTGACGTCACATGTTTACGTCACACACATATTTATTACATATACATATTGTATTTTGTATTTTCCATGAAAAAGCGGCTTGTTGTTGCTGCGCGGCGGCATTGGCCTCTCCGACTAAAGTTGCTAAGGCGCCGCTTGGAATCGGTGTATTCTAATACACCCGTATTTGTTTTACAACTGTATATTGCTGGTCATGTATGATTTTTAGTAGAAAATAAAAATGATGGATCATGATCTGTATATTTTACAGGTGTAACAGGGTTGAAAACGACAATCCAATCAATGCCTAAGTGTATCCAGGATATCTACACACACTGAGGTGGCTTTGCTTCAGGTTTTTTATGTAGGCCTAATGCTCATGACTACTGCCCTCTCAGTTCTTGCGATTATTTGAATGATAAATGTAGCATGATGAAATAGCAACTTGAGAGTTCTTTTTTCCTTTTTATTACTTTGCGAGTCCCCCATATAAGTGACATGTTGTTCTTTTCATTTTCCACAGTTGCTCCCACATGTAAGAGAAGAAGGCAGTAGTTTTTAGTCAAAGGGTCAATAGCGTTCTGAAATTATCGCTGTCATGAGCAAATGTCTTTGACCACATGAAAACAGGGTGGGAGGGCAAAATTGTAACACCACCTTGTGGTTTAGGGGTAAACAGGGAGACAAAAACTAAGGGTAAAATCGTTGGACGGGCACTAACTAAAATCATGCATATATCCCTAAAAATAACACTAAAAGCATGCATATAGAAAAACCTTTAATAGATGTACCATGATTAAATGAAAACTTAATAGTGCTACTCAATTCTTATATAGCACTACATATATACAGTACATATTTGTACCCTTCTAATCAAATTCCAGTAATCAAGTATATTAGTATATCATACCAGTTGATAAATAGCACCATGGCTTTGTAAGATGAAAAAAGAAGTTCATATCTCGCCGTAGGGCTTGTCTGTACAATGCTAACTCTAATGTATGTAAAAACACCTAAGAACATCAAAGCTTACGCTACATGATTTCACCGTCTGCCCAAGCATACAAAGATGCACACAACACATGAACCGTGTAAAATACAACTAAATTTTGTAACCATACTTTGGATGATTGAGCATCACGATTGAAAATGCGAGAGCACGTGCCATGCTATAGGAACTCCTCTTCCCTCACATGTTGTGTGCATTTCGTACCCCCCCCCCCCCCCCCCCCCACACACACCATTTTTTTAAGTCCCGCCAAGATAAAAATGCATTGCCAATCGAGGCAAAGTGTGCATGGGCACACCACATGATTGTGGTGTTTTTGGTAGATTTTTTTTAGGTTTCATGAGAGCCGCCGTCATCTGCATACAAAATTCACACAACCACATGAATCGTGTAAAAATAGAACTAAGAGTATGGAATCAAGTTTTGGTTGATTGAGCAAGATGATAAAAAACGTTAGAACGAGTGCCGTGTGATGGAAACTTCTCTTTCGGCACGTCAAATGTTCATCAAGTAATCTTTTTTTCCTTCTCTTTTTGAGTCCTACCAAGATCAAAATTAGCTGGCAATCAACCCAAGTGTGCATGAGCACTACATACGATTGCGCATTTTGGTAGAATATTCTCTTGTTGATATGTTTCACGAGGAAATTAGATATCGTCCGCCACTGCACACAAAAAAGCACGCAATCACATGAACCGTGTAAAAGTGTAACTGAAAGTGTGGAATCATGTTTTGGCTATTTGAGCACGATGATTGCAAACGTAAGAACAAGTGTCGCGCCCGTAGAAACTTCTCTTTCGTCACGTCTAGTATGCATTCTGGATCTTTTCCCCCCTCTTTTTAGTCCTGCCAAGATAAAAATCAGTTTGCAATCTGAGCCAAAGTGTGCATGGGCAGAATACATGATTGTGGTATTTTGGTAGAATATTCTCTTCTTGATCCGTTTCAGGAGGAAACCATGTCACTGAGCACAAACCGTAAAGCCTCAAGATGAGGCTTGTAGGGATATCTTAATTAAACTTGAACATATACCACCTAGCACGCAAGACACTGGCCAGTGCCTACTTTTTATGGATTATTGATCCCTGTACACGAAACTTATAATAAATGTGCCCTAAAATATGTGTGTGTGTGTGTGTGTGTGTGTGTGTGTGTGTGAGAGAGAGAGAGAGAGAGAGAGAGAGAGAGAGAGAGAGAGAGAGAGAGAGAGAGGGAGAGAGCTTTCTCCAGAAAGGAAAGATCCTTGCAGGGCTGCATGCTTTCTTCTGCTGATTAAGGCATCATCTTATTGGTCCATGCTTACACAAATGCAAGAAAGGACAGCTTGAAAGCTCCATCGCACTATGCTTATGATAGTATGGAAATTGTATACTTGATGAGTTGGCACGATGCATGCTTAGGGTAATGGTTGGTTGGCATCATTACCAGTGTGTGGGTTGGGTTCTGCTAATTCCAAGTCGTGCACGTCTTGTTTTGTGCCCATATGTGTTAGCGGGGAAGTATTCACATAGCACCAAGAAACCCATGGCCAGTTATGGATGTAGCTTTACCTTGCTTGCGCTTTAGTTTGTTAATTTGGTACCATGGATAGGGTTGGTGTAGCTTAGGAAACTATATTCAACTTTTGGAAACTAAAGGCTCGTTTGGTTACACACACTTGAGTCTAAGGTTACCTTAGACACGCCACGGAAATATCTTGGCACTTTGTTTTTGGCATAACGGAGATACATGTGTTTTTAGCAAACTACCCGTAGATCCTAGTTAGTTCATGAAACTTCTATGTGAGCATACTTGAAGTATAAGCTAGAACGGGATAAAAAAGGAATCAACAAACTTCAGTGAGTAGCATGTTGGAGGTTTTTCTGACATCGGTGCACCCAAAGTAGTTGGTCGTCGATACACTGATTGGTTGGACACTAGGGGATGGAGCCACCTCGTGTCAACATGGGCTCTGATCTCCTGGTGGCATACGGTTCCGCCTCTATTCAGATCTCTTGACAATGATGTTACGTTCAAGTAGAAATGTGAGGAAGTTAATTAATTATTAAGCGTGTCATCTAGCTAGGACTGTTAAAAACGGGTGTGAATTGCTCGACAATCGAAAAAACCAGCGCAATTGTTAGTATTCTGCCAATATGGGCCGCTTAGCTAGATGATCCGACAAATACTAGAGGGTTTCGAACAGTCCGAAAAACCCCGCTTCCAAATGTCCTCAACTACCCATACTCCCTAATGAACTTATATCCTCACTCCGGTATTATCGAACAACATTTGTTTTGCAATAAAAAAGGTTACATACAATAGGCTTCTACGCTGCTTTATAGATATAGTCAGACCAACACATTATAAAGAAGGAGCCGAGGACGAACCCCATAGGTGCCGAACCGTTGGATAGGAAGATCATGACAATCCTACATTGTATCTTCTCCTAGAAGCCTTGCTCTTACTGGCTCGTGCTTTACAAGCAAAAATAAATAAATAAATAAATAAATAAGTCAACTTGTAGTTCCACCCTCTCACTGACTCATGCCTACACTAGATGAGAGGGTCAAATTGGAAGCAACCTTCCTCCTATTGGCTCATGCCTACCCAAATAACACAAAAGTCAAAGTGAAATGGCATGCACTTACTCGTTCATGCCTACCTACACACTTAAGGAAGTATAACTGGTTTTTATTATTACAGTTTGTCTAGTTGGGTTTTAGCTCCTACTTGATGTGTCAGTCTATGTTGCATATTTTAGGTAACCGTTGCTTAATTCTGTTCCGTTCATAGCTACTTTTGATGCATTATCAGTCAAATAACTATCTTTATTTTCATGAGAAAATGGATTCTATCAGGTACATTCAGGATATGCATCTGTTTTTCACTTAATCATATTTTTTTCTTCCTTTGATTTGCACACGTACGGACCTCTACAGCTGATTTGTTCTTGATTAGTACGTATGTACGATGAGACATTAGCTCAGCAACAATTCATCTGTGTATAAACTTGGAGGACAATGTCAAAGGCGAGGCTGACAAGCTGCAGGCTGTAGAACGTTTGTTAGTGAGACAAAACGATGTTGCTTTCAGATGATGTCATCTTTTTTGTCTTGCTACTGGGACGTTTGTCTACTGACAACCAAAATTTGGTTTAAACTGATTTGTTGACAATGTGCTATCCTTTTAGTAAGATTCCCTTTGTGTATGGAAAGATCCCTTTTACGTATAAAAATATTCCCTCTACGTATGAAAAGATTCCATCATAGATTGCTCAAGTGAAGGGCAACTTTTTTGTCTTGTTACTGGGAAGGTTGTCTAGTGACAACCAAAATTTGATTTAATTTGATTTGTTGACAATGTGCTATCCTTTTAGTAAGATTCCCTTTGCATATGGAAAGATCCCTTTTATGTATAAAAAGATTCTCTGTACGTATGAAAAGATTCCATCAAAGATTGCTCAAGTGAAGAGCAACTATTTTGCCTTGTTACTGGGCAGCTTGTCTAATGACAACCGAGATTTCATTTAATTTGATTTGTTGACAATGTGCTATCCTTTTAGTAAGATTTCCTTGTACGTATGGAGAGATCCCTTTTACATATAGAAAGAGTCCATCAAAGATTGCTCAAGTTAAGAGCAACGGTGTAACATGACAACGATAAAGAAAATTACAAACTTATAGTGTGTGTATCGTAAGAAAACATGAGTTGATAGCATCAATGGTGTCAGGACACCACCATTCATCTGGGTGCACGGCCAAGAGGAGGTACAATGGCCATCTCGGTGGAACATTGTCCTATGGCGTCGGCTCAAAGTGTCACAACGCGGCCTCGAGGGTGGCTACGACTCTCCTAGTTCTGCGAGGTGTAGAGTGATCGCGGGGCAAGCGGTCTCCATTTTCTGCTTGTTTTGTCGACACCGGGATTCTTTTTGATCGATCCAACAACATTCCTTCCCGCTCTTCTCGGTTTGTTCCTGTGGTGATGAGTGCTAGCTAGAAGGTTTAGGGATGTCACTGGACATAGCACGTTTTCGATTCACTTTCTCTTCCCACCTTGTTATTTTTTCTATGAGTGCCTTAGCAAATGATCATGGAAATGCAATTCGGCTCCCGGGAGCATATGCTCCCGAGGCCAAAAAAAAAGTTCGAACTGAAAAAATTGAAGACACAATTTGTTCATGTACTTAGTCACATCCAAATGCTACCTACAAATTTAAAGGTAAAACATTTTGGCTTGTGCAAAAAAAAAAAAAAAAAAAAATTGAACACCGAAAGTTACCTCAATTTTTTTACCGACGAAACACCATTGCTCCTTATCGCACGAAAATTGTCATGCATGTTTACGACACTAATACAATCATCTACAAAAATTTCATTTTCTTAAATATTTAATATATTTTTCGCATTACTGTTCATCTGGGAGCATATGCTTTCAGGAGCCAAAACACCGTTCCCGAATGACCAAGCCTAATGCCCACCGTGGTTGCCTCAAGTCATCTCTTGTCTTTTACTCGCATGTTATAGAACGTGTGCGCCAACTAAACTCAGTAAGTGGCGCATATCGATCTCAATAAATTTGCATCAGAAGATACCACCGAAAGAATGTGCGAGACGAAAAAGGAACGTGCGGCTTTTCGGCATTTTATCCGGATAAATGCGCATTCATGGATTTGGGAGAGTTTCATACGTTTCAGTAAGTAGCCATATCTACGAGCAATAAGAACCGACCAGAAGATGATAATACAAGTTCATCATGTTGCCCGGCTTTGTCAATCCACCGGTTTGTTCACAACATTAGTTGTCGCCACAATCAAACCGAGACAACATGTTTAAATTTTCAAGAGAAACATGCGCCTTCGAACCCTGCAGATTTTGCTACTAATCCGGTGACGTACGACTTGGAATTCTGCAGATTTACTACTGGAAAAGTACTTGCTTAGCATGAAGGATGTACGAGCGAGTAATCGATGGCATTGTTGTCTACCTCTGCTTTTAACTAGGAAAAGCTCGAAGTGATAGGCGCTGTGTCGTGTACGATAAATAAAGGGATTGCCTACGTCTCAGTCACGAAGTCTCGGTCAAGTAATATAGCAAGCGAAAAGAAAAAAAACTGAGAATTTTTTTATTTGCACGAATCTTGATGCAAAATCAACGGACTACAATATCGACTGAGAAGTCTCAGTCGACTGATTTTTAGCAAAGCCAATAAAGAAATTTGGTCCGGGGCCAGGCTAATGATTCAGCTTTATTTCTTTGCAACGTACTAAATTTCCGTGTGCTCTTTTCTTCCTGGAATAGTGGCTGGAATGGTCACTGAAATTTAGCTTTTCGCCTGAGAAATGAAGATGTTATGTGTGGCATTTTCCGTATTCCAAGGCTGCCTAAATGACAAAATTCAAAACATTTTTTTTTTGTCAAAGCCACGTTGCTGCAGATGACACAATCTGTTTTGTCTTGTTACCGGGTACTTTGTTTCATGACAACAAAATTTGTTGACAATGTGATATCTTTTAAGTAAGATTCTCTTTGCGTATGGAAAGACCCCCTATACGTATAGAAAGATTCCCTCACATGTATAGAAAGATTCCACCAAAGATTGCTTAGGACAAAGAGAGAGTAATCTAGAGAGATCTGAAGTCCAAAAACTGCGACACGTCTAAGTTTCTTATAGAGAAAATAAATACAAGTGAAGCAAAGACAAGTTGTAAAATGAGAAAAGAAAAAGAAGACTCCAAAACTAGGAATACATGTATCTTCTATTCTTAAATAGTTGCAATCCATTACATATTTTTTCTCCTCATGCAACCATGCCACATCATCAAGTCATGCATGTGGTCATAAGTACTTATTTTTCCTCATGTAACCATGTCATATCATCAAGCCATGCATGTGGTCATAAGTACTTATTTTTCCTCATGTAACCATGTCATATCATCAAGTCATGCATGTGGTCATAAGTTACAATCCGTGCACTAATCTACCCATCACTAATTTTTGTTGTGGGCATAAGTGGTACATACTTTAAAGCTAATATATATAGACCATGTTGCACTTCTTTTACACATCATTTTGACAAATGCTTCATATGAGTTATTGTTTTTAAAATAGAAAACGAGAGCAATCCTATTTTTTTGCAATAGTTTTAGTTTTTTTAGCACCGATTTATGCATCTATTTATCACGCTTCCCACAGCAATGCGTGGGGCATCATCTAGTTGTAACAAAATCTGCGACGCCACCTCAACTCCTGCCCGTCTTTTGCTCACATGTTATAGAATGCGCCACCTCAACTAAATATGCGTCGCGGGGCAATTTTGCATGAGAAGATACCACCGAAAGATTGTGCGAAAAGGAAGCAGAATGTGTCTTTTCAGCATTTTCTCCGGGCAAATGTGCATGGATGTGGGAGAGTTTCATACGTTTCTATAAGTAGGTTCAAGCAATAAAAACCAATCTGAAGATGATGACAGAAGTTCATCTTGTTGCCAGCTTCGTCAAGCCACCGTACCAAATTCAGACGTACGGAGTGTTAATCAGGTGATTTACAAAATTGTATTGCTCTGCTTACTTAACATGAAGGATTCATTGTTTATGAGTGAGGGACGCCATTGCTATCTATCTGTCTTTAACTAGGAAAAGCAAGAAGAGATAGGTGCTGTATCGTGTGCAAGAAGGAAATTTGAGCTGGGCCAAACTGATAATTCAGCCTTTTTTAGCAATGGTACTAAGTTTTGTTGTAGTCTTTTCTGCAAAAAGGCATATAATGCAACTGAAATGGTCACTGAATTTAGCTTTACATCCTATAAAAGAAGATAGTGTGCGTGTGGGCGGCGTTTTCCTTAATCCAAAGCCGTTATCATGGGCACATTTCACTGCTTTCAGCCACATTCATTTTATATCTGCTTTAAGATCACCTATTTTTCTAAAGTTTTTTTTAAACAGACGGCGAAAGCTCTGCCTGTTCGTATCACACACGAAAAGAATATCACAAACATAGCCATATGTCCCAAAAAAACATGTTCAGAAAATAAAAACCATTGCACATATATGTGATACTATAGGTGGAGTGGATTGCCGCTTTTAAGAGTATATCATGATTGTTTTTTCAGAAAAATAATAGCAGATAGTGATACATAAATGTGTACACACCCAAATCCCATTAAGTGGGCTGTGCACAGGTAGGTGTGCTCAGAGATTACCAATAATTTGTTGCAATCAGTGGACAGAAACCGGTCTCCTTTTTTATTTTTTTGAGGAGAACAGAAACATGTCTCTGTCACATAGATTTCTGAATTTCCAAACTTGCTTTTGATTATTTATTTTCTCGAAAAGGAGGTTTAAACCCCAAATTACTTTTGATCCTCCATGCTTTAAAGGAAACCCATTTAGAACCCAAAAATAATCTGCTGATTTTGATCCGCACTGTTGAGAAAATGACACTGCAAATTTTGCAACTGCTGTGGTGAGCTTCAGACAGGGACTGCACTTAATTAGCTGCCTTAGTTCAGTGGGCAGGATGAGCCTAGCCGGTGCAGGTGTTGGTTGGGTGGAGGCTGACGTCTCCCAACTGAAGTGCCGCTCGCCTCTGCTCCTCACAATTCCGGCTCATCTGATGATACACGGCAAAAGGCGCCCAATATAGCGGTTTTCAGCTGTAAAGAGAAACGGCTCATCTTTTTCTTGTTCTCCTTTTCTGCATTTTTTTCCTTCTTATTTCTATTTCTGCGGGAAATTCATCGTGAATGAGACGCCGACTGACTCGACCGGATTTGCGACGTATCTGTCCAGTGAGGTTGTTCAGTCAGTTTATGGCCTCGAGATAGAGGCCGAATTTTTGCCCGAAATGCCTTTTCCATTTGCAGTGAGCTGACCCTGGGGGTTTCTTGTCCTAGGCGACTGAGACTGTTGGTGGTTTGTAGGCTTTGTCACCAGCCATGCAATGCAACCTCTTATCACCATGACATATCACTATATCCATATCTCATGTTTTGGCACCATTTGGGTATTTTTTTTTTCAAGGAGAAGTAAAGGAACACCTGCTCTCTGAAGCGGTAGGCTCTTTCTTTTCTATATCTTTTCATTTGGCGAAAACAAAATTGAGTTGATTGTAGCCTACATACAGTCCAGATGAAAAGACGCATTCCACTCAGTAAAAGAAAAGGAGAAGATTGCACTCTCTTGACCTCTGTTTTCTGCTTTAGTCTCTTCAGAGCAACCTTGAGTTCCATGCAGATGCAGTGCTGAGGCTGCTATGTAGAATCTTCACCTGCCAGATAAACATGGTATCCATCAGGTTCTCTCATGAGAATATACCACTATCTGATACCTAACATTTCCATTGAGGCATCCCAATAATTAACCATGCAGCAGTGCACACACTTTCTTCAGAAAGACAAAAATGCAGTGCACTTCTACTGCTTTCTGAATTTCATTGCATTCCCAATCCAATTCACACAGTTGCTCCCACAAACACAAACCAATTGCTGACTGAACCCACTGTTGCATTGCACCTCATCCAAGCTGAATCACCACAGGTCAATGGTCCACCGATCGAGGCGCGAGCAGGTACTATGACGCTCTTGCGCCTCGCGCACAGTCGACCGGTCGATCCATTGCCGACTTGGACCCGAAAGGAGCCTCACCACCCCACCTCAAGTGGGGAGCAAGCTGAAATGCAGTGAGCTCATGCCCACTACCACCCTGATTCAGATCCTGTGATGCGTTGCACTCACCCAGTACTACGTTGTGCCATCTTTTCCTTGAGGGCGCTGTTACAGTGTCCATTTCAGGGTCCATCCATCTATCTCCCGAAGCAGTGGCTGGCTGAATGGATGGTTGAGCAGGGACCGGTGCGTCACCCTTGGCAAGGATCTGCATATTGACATGGAAAAGTTTGGATAAAAATCTGAGTGCATACATGCATGCTACACCATTCCTTTCTCTATTCAGAAATAGCACATTTGACATTCTTTTTCGTATCACTTGTGATATAGGTTTCACATTCAGAAATATAGCACATTTGACATGCTATGCATAGGTTTCACATCCACTGAATGTTGGCTTAAATGACCACTCAAAGTTAAAGTTAAGTAAAGATGGGCGAGTATTTTCTCAACCTAGAGATGACCCGTTAGTTATAATTCGCTACCTGAAGTTGGTGGACAGAGATTTTCTGGTAAGATCTTGAGGAAATCAAATGGTTGACAATTAAAGAGGGAAAAGGTTCAGGTTATTCAAGGATGCAGGAAACGTGTGCCTGTCAATCTCTTTTCCATGGGGCAGCCGTTACTGTCATGCTGCTATAGAGAAGTTGTGTAATTGGATCTCTCGTGTACCACTCATCCGCATTATGCGCGCCACTGAAAATCGAGTAAGTGCATCCTCTTTTTCCTCGATATGTTGGTCCTCCAAGATAATATAATGTGTATGGCCTTCAGTGGATACCAGATCAAAAGACATGGGCCTGATTTGATACCACAAGTACAGGCATGCTCTCCTACTTGGTTCATAAGTTTCGTCACAGGCTAAAGGCTAGTATCTATATTGCTCTACAGACAAGCAAGCAAGCTATGACATAACGTCTTATATTTGTGGGCGCGACGAGAAGGTCGACAAGGTATTGCTGCTTTCAGGTTGCTTGCTTGACCAGAATCTATCCCTGTTCACCGGTAGATATTCGGACACGACCTTTCCTCTGGCGTTCCTCATTCCATCGACAAGGTAGCACCACGTCGATCCCAGTACTCGGACGAAGCAATCTGCTCATCGTGAAGTTTCTGAGGGGGTTGTTTGTGCCGGTCTCGCATCCCAGACTGGCTTCGTACATCTCCGTGCTCACGTTGCCGTCATGTTTGCCACGTTTGTGAAGTAGACATTCCAGTTGGGATCGAGTTCATTCAGCTCCGCCGATAACTTCCTGCGTTTCAAACATTATGAGAGCTGAGGTTCAGACTAACTGCAGAAATGCAATAAAAAGCAGGCTATATTGCAATAGCACCAAATGGAAGAATTGGGAGCTAAATTTGCCTGCATTTCAATAGATAATCAGATGTTCCCGAGACTCCGTCGGCAGAGGCGCGCAGCCACTGCAATTGACCCTTCCTGTATGGTAGAGATGGCTTTGTTGCTTGAATAGAGGTATGACGGCATGTGGTGGAATAGATCACAGTTGGAACTGATGGGTAGGTTTGGAGTTGTATATATTGATGGACTCCAAGTGTCTCCTTTGTCTTTGTGGATCCTCCCCTGCCCCTTCATCCAAGCGATCTGGATGAGCTAACAACGCATTTGGTTGGGCAATTTTGCACCGTCTCCCGACTACAACATTTAGCGAATGCATTAATTGCGTTTGGTTCGGCTGGGCTGGTTCCAGTCACCCTATAATCCGATACAAAGCTTCGTAAATCCCAAACGGGATGCACTAAGCAGAAACTAAGCAGCAAAGCTGACCGGATCTCTCCCTTCTTACATCGCTATCAACCTCGCCCGTCTGATCTACCCCCATCTCCGACGCGGGCAACCACAACCGCCAGGCCTCTCTTTCTCCTCCCTTCTTTGCTCAACACTCTGAATTGAGAAACCAACGCTTGGTTGAACCAAGCACATCACGTAATCATCCAAACCCTAGCCTTATACAAGGCATTCTGATTAATCGAAATACTTTATATGTATCGAACCAAACACGTCATAAATCTTTTCCTAATACCTCCCTTGGTGGCCAAGGATCAGGTAGGAACAAACTAGGAAGAAATCATGGAAGTTATGGCTAATTTCCCTGGGAGGCTGGTACAAGCGTCTATAGGACCGTTTACGGCCATACCGCACCATCAGGAGTCTACGCGTGCAATTTTTTATTTGGGATATTTCCATTTTTCCTGTTACTTTATCCCGACATTATCTTTACCCCTAAATAAAAACGATGCTCAACTATACACCTCTTTCGTATGATGCCCTTATAAAAATACCCCTCCGTGCCGTTTTCGTCTGGTCAAAGGGGTCTGACCATTCCCCGCCCCGAGCACCAGGGGAAGCCCTAGGTCCGGCCTTCGGGTCGGGCGATGGCGACGCGTCTGTGTCGTTCCCCTCTTGAGGGCGTCGCTTTGGTGGCTCGTGGAGCCCTTAGTACTTGGTGGAGTCTGTGTTGGCCGCCGCTGAGGGTGTGGGCTTCCAAGGCGCCATGTACACCATCTCGGGAGCTTCTTTGTCGACGCCTTCTTCGATCAGTTTAGCCTCGCCGTCCACTCGCCGATCTTAGGCGCTTATGGGCGGGAGGTGCGTTGGCTTGTGCCTTTTTGGAGTTGGAGTAGGTCTGAAGTTCTCATCTTCGGTCGTGACGCGGCTTTGAAGCTCGGTGTACACCCTCCTCGTCATTCATGGTTGAAGGATGTGCAAGGTGAGTCTTGTTGCTTGGCGGTGTGGGTTGTGTTATGCTCCGTGTGGCGTCGTGTTTGTATCGTGTAGCCTCTTGACGTTGTATCGGTCAACTTTGGCCTGTTCTTCTATGATCTGATACACTCTCTACGGGTATATCCTTAAAAAAAAGGGGTCTTACCGTCAACTGGACGTTTTCTAGACTGTGTGTATATGCCACTAACATGTGGGACCTACACTTGAGAAAAAGAAAAAACCTCCCTCTCTTAGAAGTGGACCCCACCATGGAAAATCTCTCTCTCACACACAACAGAAAATAAAACAGTTTTAGTTATAGGGATGGGGCCTACCGTCATAGACTCAGGTCTTAACTAAACAGAGATTAGCCTAAGCTAATCCCTGCCACATCAACAGACTTAAGGTTGAGCCGTCGGCGAGCAAAAGTCGCGGCGGAGGGTCTCGAGCCACCTCCTCCGGCGACCAAATGGACAATGGTGAGGCATGCTGGGTAGTCGGAGCTAGCGCGCATCGATCGGAGGTTGTGGGGCTGCTGGGGGTGGACTGGATCGTAGCTGGTGGTGAGTGTTTGCTACTGCGCATGCACGGGCTCGACGGAGAAGTCGCAACGGGTCGTGGGCGAGCAGGTTGATCGGCAAAGTCAAGCTCCACGAGCATGTTGGACAGCAAAACGGGGCAAGTCAAGCTCGAGGTGCTCGTGTTCTTCGTCAATGGCGGACTACAACTTCGGATCTCGCGGGGAACAACGCTATGTCATGGGAACGAGCAAAGTAAAAGGGGGAAACAAGCAGTGGATCACAACGGTTCTGATGGGCAGGTCAACTGGGTTGGGGGAGCTATTACGACGACAAATCGGCGATGGAAATCTTCGGCGGCCGGCGGTGAAGATGATGATGAAGGCTACGATGCGGTTCCTCCTCGGCTCATGGGCTTCATTGTGGAGACTTGGCGAAGCTCAACGGAGCTTCTGGACATGGTTAGATGGCATGTGGAGTGCGGTGACTATGCAGGCGGCGGCGGTGCGCACGACCTCCACACGCCCTTGTGCTTCCAGGCGCGAGGTTGAAGATGACGACCGTCAACGGTGGTGTGCTGGCCTGGCTACATGGGCCGGCTACATATAAGATTCTCTCTACCTTTTTTTCTTTTGTTTCATTTTTTATTTTCTTGGCGAGGGGTAAAAATGTCCAGGAAATGTTTAGTTGATGGTCAAACCCCTTTGACCGGATGGAAACGACACACAGGGGTATTTCCACAAGGGCATCAGACACAAGAGGGGTATAGTTGAGCACTGTTTTTATTTAGGGGTAAAGATGAGATCGGGACAAAGTTAGGTGGAAAATGGAAATGCCCCTTTTTATTTTGGTTGTCATTTCTACATATGAACTTCAATTTGGGCATTCTCGGGATCATTGGGTTTGTCATAGAAATCCCGATACACCCATGATATTGGATATTCATTATGGACTCTTTGGAAACTGTCAAATTATCCAAATCCAATGGGGCTGAACCTGGTCCATGTAAATCCTCTGGTTTGGCCCCAACTTGGTCCCTTTTGATGTACTAAGTCCATGGGAATAACAATACACCTATAAATACAACAAAACAAATGGAAACTAATAAAAATAAAACCAAAAGTTGTGCAATGAACTTGTTGAAGTGCGGAAAGATTGGAAATTATATATTGTGGGCATGAAAAATTGTTGAGATGTGATATGGGGGATTTTTCTAATAGAATGTACTCCAAAAAGTGATGCAAAATCTGCTCATCCGTGGGCTAGTCAAAATTTTGGCATTGCCTCCTATACTTTGTTGTCCAAGGATAAACTATGCAAACTTTGAGTGAATATATGAACTACAATTACTGATTCAGTGTGCATTACAACATAGAGTATATTTATGTAGGTGGATGACACCAACAAATCATCATTATTTCCTTTCACTAGCACAATTTATTACCTTATTAAGATTTCAAGTTTATTTTATACAGTGTCTCAGTGTGATGACGTGCTAAGAACTTCTTGTCTTCTCTATTTTTTGGGGATACCTTGGTTTAGTGGCGAAATGTTAATGAAAAACCATCATGTGGAGGTGCCCAACTATAACCCTTATCAATGGTGTCTATGTTATATATGCTATCGATACATTTGTTGCTTTTGCATGCCTGAAATTGCAGTATACAATGTATGTTGAAGATCCAACAGTGGTCAGCCATGAAACTTATTTTGGTTCTGGCATTTTAGGAGAACAAATTGATGTTGAAACTACAATGATAGACTCAAAGATGAAATGCGCTTATGAATGATAAATAGTGTCAATACATGTATATTTTCTATTCACTTATGTATAGTCGTATTGCAATTATTTACATTGTGTGGTCAATTAGCTGGATTTTATCTAACCCAGTGTTACATCAGTTCTGCAAGAACATTGTTTTGATATTTAAGATGTTTAGGATATTAGCATTTTAAGAAATACATGTGAAGGTCCTTGTTTAGTCCAAATAGAGTCTATATCTATAATGAAATAACTTCTTTATTTTGCTTACATTTTTGTAGTCGTGAGAGAAGAAGAAAGTGGCCGATGCATCCCATAGCACTTCATAGAATTTAACTGTGGTTTCTATTGCACACATTCTTTTAACAACACAAATTATCCTCATGGATATATTAGTTGTATCTACATTTTCTTTCTTGATGGACCGATGCCATTGTCTTTTATTATCCTTTGTGTTTGATAGAATGTTGTAATGAGATAGCACTTGCAAGGCAAGAAGAAAAAACATAAGGTGGAAGCGTGAAAGAATTGTATGATTTTTTGACACTAAAAAGTAACTCTATGTAAATACTTGTTATCATAAGAGCAACCTTTTCTTCTAAACAATAGTCTTTCCAATTGTGTAATGCCCAATATTTTCAGGCGGAGTTCCATTCTAATAGCCAAATCCACTGAAAAGAACTGAGTGATCCAGGTGTTCTATCGTTTAAAACTATCAGCAACCAAGATCATCATTAAGGTCTCCAGTTGGAGTTTCCTTTTTGGTTCGATCTTGGAGACATGTAGATTGGCTATTGGCTCAATTCTAGGGAAATTTCACTCAACAAGATATCACGATCATGGTTACCGGTGGAAAGATGAAACAAGAGGTCCATGAAGGTATAAGCGTGTAGCGCAATTAATATGGGGAATTGTTGCGAGATATATAGTAGATACCTCTTAACATGAAGATGCTTTCCATGCTTTATTTGAAAATTGATTATTTTCTATTTGATAGTATCCATGCTTCTCCCCAGGTCTTCATTGACATGTGTAACTATTAAGTTGAACACTAATAGTTGATCATCTTAATAGTATGGTTTGATCTGGTTCATGACATGCTTTGTAGGGCACTAGAACTATGCATTATTAGTTATTGGTGATGTGTATTGAACTAAATATGTCGATAATGTACTACATTGTTGAAAAATTACTATATTTTGTATAGTATTTTACTATAATTTGTGCACTTTGTACTAGGGGCGTAGGAAGCTATTCTACACTCATACTTAGTTTAGGGTTCCTTTAAACATACATTAACTTTTGTGTGCTTGATTTCTAATTTACATTGTTGTGTTAGTCATGACATGGCTTGCATGTAGATGATAAATTATTATTCTTGCATGCATCTCCTAGTTTGAAGCAACGTTTTTTTGGAGCCGGTGAAGCAACAATTGAATAAGAGATGTTTGTTATTTGGTAATGTATTTTATATTATCTTTACACACTGATATAACGTCGAGTATTGAATAAGAAACATTTCTATTTTGTATGTGTATAAAAGATTTTGCGCATGCGTCGATGCATTTGCATGTATGTGTAGACACTAATTGAGTAGATATATATTATATTTATTTGATTTGGTGAGATTTACCAATTCAATAGCCATTAAGTGAATATGCATACGTACATCAAAAAATATTTCATCGCCAAAATAAATATAATATTTTTTAGTATGTATGCATATTCACTTAGGGACTATTAATTTGGTGAATCTCACCAAATCAAATAAATATAGTATACATCTAGTCACTTAGTGTCTATTAGTTTTTTAAAATTCACAAAATTTTCTAGTTCAATGCTATCAAATGCACTATAAAATGGCTTGCCCATTCCGTTTGTTCTTCTTCAGAGCTCACATATAACACAACGATCAGCAACTCTTTCCTTCAGCACAAGAGCTAGATAAGATGAGGACTACCCATATGTTGCTTCTAGGCCTCAGTTTCCTTGTGTTCGCATCGGGTACTCATTTGTTCATGTAATACATCTTTTCCGAATCTTGTCCAACAAATAACGATTGTGTCGGAGATTTTGCAGATGCGGTAATGGAAGCGTCAACAGACGGTAGCATCAAACTCTTCACATGTGTGGCAAAAATTCTCCCATCGCCAACATGTGACAACCAAACTTGTGATGCGATGTGCAAGTACCGTACAGGGCAACAGAAGTCTGGTGTGTGTATTGCCGAGGGATGCAAGTGCACATTGTGCATATACAACCCTCCACGATAATCACGACATGTGTGCTAACTAGATTATATGGGATGGTTTCTTCCATGAACAACGTGATGAAACCACAAGTGGTGTGGTAAGGATTTCAATAATGATCCATATGAAAAGTGATGAATTTGTTCCTGCTGCTTGAATTGTTTAAAATCATGAAGTAAGATATATGATGTTTATGCGCACTTTCTGCAAGCATATTACGAATATCGGACGTTGAAATAGAACTGGATACTAGACATATGTACAAGATTATAAAAAGCTTTGGTTATGGAAACGTGCTTAGGCGTTCAGTTGCATTTCTTATAAGGAAGACTAGACATGGTATCAACTCAAGTGGAAAGGGATCTCCATGGTTGTGAGAGGTGCAATTATACAGACATTAAACACCATCCCGGCCCAACATCGTTTTGAGCTACAATCGGCATTTCCTTTTGCTGAAACCTACGGATTTTTTGTTGTGACCCGCGACAGCAAGGATTTTTATGGAATTAGCTTTTATTTTTGTTGGAACCAATGTACTTTTTGTTTTGCTTCAACGGTTCAACCCGACGATGGGAGCATGCTTATGTTGGAACCAGCCATTAGTTTTGCTAGAATAAATGCAAATTTTGTTGCAACTCATGACTACTGGAGATTCTACAAGAACACTTCACGGAAGACAAGCATTTTGTGTGTGTGCTCAACTAGCCATCAGTTTTGCTGAAATCAGTGCAAATTTTGTTGCAACCGAAGAGTACTAGAGATGGAACAAGCACAACATTGCAATGACGGCAACCATTGTTTTGTGCTGTAACCGCCATTAATTTTGCTGGAATCAGTAGCTCCTGTGCGACATATTTCCCCACTATTCACTGGAGAACGACGTCGTTTGATGAAATAGCTCAGAGGTGACCGTTGGAACGGCCCAAATAGCCACGGCCCGATAGGACTCTTTTAAGCCCTCAAACAGAAGGAAACTGTTAACAAATTTGGATTATGTGAGCTGGGTTGTTTGAACGCGGGACTGATGACGAGTTGATGGATATACTTCTCGCCCCTTGTTGGTTACCCCAAGTGGAAGGTGGAGATGTAGTCAGCATCCGATTTCTCTTACACTGGGATGGTAAGGTTTATCGAACCAGGACGACTCCGAGGATCAACAAGTAGGTGTCCGCTGCTCTGGCTCTAGCAGAAGACGTGGACCTGCACACACAACAAATAACTTTGCTCCCAACGAGTACATAGAGGTTGTCAATCTCTCTGGCCTTGTAGTTTGCAAAGGATCAAAACACAAGCGGGAATAGTGATAGTGATTGCAATGGAAAAGTAAATGAAAGCAGTAAATTAACGGAGGTGTAAGCAATGGTGGTAATATGGACCTGAGTCACATGATGTTCACTAGTGATGTCTCTCTCCCAAAAGACGATAAACAACTATGTATGGGTAAACAAATTATAGCTAGACAATTAACATAATTATGAATGCACCGCAATGCTAATCATGCTACAAGAAAGTTAGAGGCTCAAAAGTAATGGGCAGTACGTCAAGACAAGTAGATCGTTTATTCAACAGCATCTACTTACTAATCACCCACCTTGAGTTATCTATCCAGAACATTTCGCTGGTATTAAGTTGCGAGCCCCATCCAAAGTGTAAACTCAAAGCAACGGACAACTGCATTAACGAACTTTGCGTAAGGTAAATAATCCTTGCAACCGTGGTCACAAGCACCATTGTTTTCTCCCTGGTGGCAACATCACATCCCCTAGTCTCATGTTTTTGTCACTCAAGCTAGACATCAAGGGGCATGAACCGACAATCATGCATAACGCTCCCTCTTGGAGTTACAATTTACTACTCGGCCAAAGCAATAAAGAGCAACGGAAAACATGCATGAATCACTAAAGAACATAATATAAAAGGATAATCAAATATATAACTCATCACCATATGAACATAATGTCATAATCCATCGGATCCCAGCAAACCGAGCATAGCAATAGCAGGAAATTTACATAGATGCCTCGATCGTGTAGGGCAGCTCACAAGGGCTAATCATGGAAGCACAAGATTGGGGAGAAGACATCACATAGCTACTGGTCATGGACTCATGGTCCAAGGAGGACTACTCACGACACGTCCGGGAAGCATCCATGGCAGTGGAGAAGCTCCCGGAGGTCAATCCTCCCTCCGGCAGGGTGCCAGGAAGAGGTCTCCTGACGCTCCCAATCTCGGAAGCGATGCGGCGGTGGAACGATGGAGAAATTTGCGATTCTGGATCTGATGGAAGGGTTTCCTCTCGGAGAGGTAAATATAGGCCGAAGGAGGGCACCAGAGGAGGTGGGCGCCACCCAGGCGACCTGTGGGCGCGGCTAGGGGCCAGGCCGCGCAGGGAGGCCGCCTGGGCAAGCCCTGCTCCCCTCTGGCCCACCTTGATGCCTCTCGAAGCTTCTGTCACGCTGATTTTTATATATTTTTCTCGGGTTTTTTAGGGTTGTAGAAATTTGGGTAAAAGCCGCTGCAAAAAAGACATCAGCAGACACAAACTGGCACTGGGTGCACTGATTTAGTAGGTTAGTCCAAATATGTTCTTGTAATAGGATTCACGACTTGCATGTTGATACGTCCCAAACGTATCTATAATTTATGCTTGTTCCATGATCTTTTGGGTGACATTGTTATATTTTTTGCTACACTTTTATATCTTTTTACACATATTTGGACTAACCTACTAACTCAATGCACCCAGTGCCAGTTTCTGTTTGCTGATGTCTATTTTGCAGGGGCTCTTACCCAATTTTCCGAAGCCCGAAAAATCCCGGGAAAAATATATAAAAAAATCAGCGTAACGGAAGCTTCCAGATCACCGAAGATGGTCCAGAGGGGGCCAGGGGCCGTCCACGCGACCTCATGGCGCGGCCTACCACGTGGTCGCGCCCACAGGTCGCATGGGTGGGTCCCACCTTCTTTGGTGCCCTCCTTTCGCCTATATTTACCCCTTGACGAGGAAAACCCATGAGGGGATCCAGAATCGCGAATTTCTCCATCGTTCCGCTGCCGCAGTGCTTCCGAGATCGGGAGCGTCTGGTGACCTCTTCCCAGCACCCTGCCAGAGGGAGGATTGACCTCCGGGAGCTTCTCCACCGTCATGGACGCTTCCCGGACGTGTCGTGAGTAGTCCTCCTTGGACCATGAGTCCATGACCATTAGCTATGCGATGTGTTCTCTCCAATCTTGTGCTTCAATGGTTAGTCCTTGTGAGCTACCCTACATGATCAAGGCATCTATGTTATTCTCTTGCTATTGCTATGCTTGGTTTGTTGGGATCCGATGGATTATGAGATTATGTTCAGATTGTTATGAGTTATATATTTGATTATCCTTTTATATTTTGTTCCTTAGTGATTCATGCATGTTTTCCGTTGCTATTTATTGCTTTGGCCGAGTAGTAGATTGTAACTCCAAGAGGGAGCGTTATGCATGATTGTGTTTTCATGCCCCTCGATGTCTAGCTTGAGTGACAGAAACATGAGACTAGGGGATGTGCTGTTGCCACCAGGGAGAAAACAACAGTGCTTGTGACCACGGTTGCAAGGATTGTTTACCTTACGCATAGTTCGTTAATGCAGTTTTCCGTTGCGTTGAGTTTACACTTTGGATGGGGCTCGCAACTTAATACCGGTGAGATGTTCTGGATAGATATCTCAAGGTGGATGATTAGTAAGTAGATGCTAATAAATAAATGGTCTACTTGTCTTGGCGTACTGCCCATTACTATTGAGCCTCTAACTTTCAAGTAGCATAATTAGCATTGCGGTGCGTTTATAATTCTATCAATTGCCCAACTGTAATTTGTTCACCCAAGCATAGTTGTTTCTCGTCTCTTGGGAGAGAGTCATCACTAGTGAACATCATGTGACAACAGTCCATATCACCATCATTGTTTACACCTCCATCATTTACTGCTTTCATTTACTTTTCCATTGCAATCACTATTACTATTCCCACTTGTGTTTTGATCCTTTGCAAACTACAAGGCCGGAGAGATTGACAACCTCTGTGTACTCGCTGAGAGCAAAGTTATTTGTGTGTGTGCAGGTCCCCGTCTTCTGCTAGCACCTGGGTGGGAGACACCTACTTGTTGATCCTAGGAGTCCTCCTGGTTCGATAAACCTTACAGTCTTCGTGTAAGGGAAAACTTGCTGCTGGGTACATCTCAATCTTCCACCTGGGGTAACCAACGAGGAGCGAGAAGTATATACATCATCTCATCATCAAGGAAAGTTTTCTGACGCCGTTGCCCGGGACACCAGTCTTTAAGATAGGGGAGTTGCACGCTATCTTTTACTTTTGCTTTTTAGTCTTGTTAGTTTGCTTTCTAGTTTTTTGCTTTAGAGTCTTATACCAAAAACCACAAAAAAATAGTTACTTTGCTTTTTGTTGTCAAGCATGTTAGGATTTGGTTCTTTGAGGGAATCAGAGGTCCTAGATTTCCATCAAAGGGTTGGAGAAGATGTGAAGAAAGCTTGGGATAGAATTTATGAAGCACATAAAAGAATTACGCCTTGCATCCCTATCAAAATTGTGCTTAGGAGAGGTAGTACCGCCGTAGGGAGAGGTAGTACCTCTCTCATGAGGGGCTCGACACTTTTCGTGTCAGACTGGGCGGTTTCTGGAACGATAGTTCTGGGTGGTAGTACGGCGCATAGAGCAATAGTACCACTTATTACTACCGTGCCAGTTCCACCCAGATTTTCTCGGGTTGGACTCTTAGCGGATCTAGAGCGGACATAGGAGGCGGTACTACCCCTTATGGGCGGTAGTACCGCTCCTGTCGGCGGTAGTACCGCTCTGGTAATACTACCTCCCTCCGCCTCCCTCCTAATCTGCTACTCCCCAGCCACAACGTACGCCCCCCAGGAGCGGTACTACCTCTAATGGGCGGTAGTACCGACCCCTTGAGCGGTAGTACCGCTTGTGTGCGGACTAAGGGGGTAACGGTCGGATTTTCCCCTTCCTATAAAAGGGGCTCTTCTTCCCCATTGAACCCTATCTTTTGGCCTCCTGTTCTTCACCATTGTCGACCTTCTTCGAGCTTGCTAATTCTCAATCCCTCCAATGATTCTTGATAGTTCTCGAGGGAAAAGAGAGAGGAGATCTATATTCACATTTCGACCAATCACTTTCTCTTCTATGTGAAGGGAACCCCTTGGATCTAGATCTTGGAGTTCTTTGTGAGCTCCTTGTTCTTGCTCTCATATTCCTCCATAGCTTTTGTTCTTGTGAAGGGATTTTAGTGTGAGGAACTTGACCACTTCGTGTGTTCTTGCCATTGCATTAGTTGCATTAGTTTGAGTTCTCCACGGTGGTACGTGGAAGTGAACTTTGAGAATCTTATTACTCTTGGATGCTTGGTACCCTAGAGCTTGTTCCTCTCCGGTTCTTGGTACCCTAGAGCTTGTTCTTCTTGGGTGCTTTGGCATCCTAGGAGCTTGGTGGTGCCTCAGAGCTCAATCGTCGTGGTGTAAAATTTCGAGCAAGCGTCAGGGTCTCCGATTAGGTTATGGAGATTTCCCGAGCAATTGCGTTCACCTCGGAGCCACAATCCATTATGGTGAAGCTTTGTGGTGTCGTTGGGAGCCTCCAATTAAATTGTGGAGATTGCGCCAACCTTGTTTGTACGGGTTCGGTGACCGCCCTCAAGGGACCCTTAGTGGAATCACGGCATCTTGCATTGTAAGAGGGCGTGAGGAGGTTACAGTGACCCTAGTGGATTCTTGGGGAGCATTGTGCCCCCGCTCCAAACAAATATTAGCATCTGCAAGGGTGTGAACTTCGGGATACATCATCGTCTCTGCGTGCGTCGGTTATCTCTTACCCGAGCCCTTTAATTATGCACTTTACTTTGTGATAGCCATATTGTTTCTTGTTATATATCTTTCTACCACTTAGTTATTTATCTTGCTTAGCATAAGTTATTGGTGCACATAGGTGAGCCTAGTTGTTTTAGGTTTTGTGCTTGGCTAATTAAACGTTAGTTTTATTCTGCATTTTTTCAAGCCTAAACCGTAATTATTTTAAAGCACCTATTCACCCCCCCCCCTCTAGGCGACATCCACATCCTTTCAGTTGCCTTGATTTATATTCAAAGAATTTCTCCATAGGCACTTCTTGAAGTCCATTTGTTGGTTGCAAGAAGTTTATATGGTGACCAAGGTGGTATTCAAGGTTTTATCCAAATATAGGTCATGTGAGAGTTGAGCTTATTACAAGCATGTCTTGAAGAACAAGATTGTGTGAACACTCATGTTTACCTTCAATACATCATCTTTATGAAGAGAGAATATAAGATACAAGGATGATCAAGACTAAGTGAAAGAGTGCATCAAGTTTATCAACACACAAAGCATACAAGAGTACCGAGAGGGGTCTAGTGACTCATGGTATGGTAAGCATTGTCCATTACACTTTGTTTACTAACCCATGGTCTGCGTGAGAGTTCTATGTGGGGTTAGGTATGTTTCCACGGGCTTGCGTCAAGAGGAAGATCTCATACAACCCATGGAGGATGACATCAAGTGGTGATCGTCATCAAGATTGCGATGTGTAAGTTCAAGTGGAGCATCACGAAGAGATCATGCTTGAAGCTTGCCGTCCATTGTGGTGACAATGGACTTGTGAAGATGTGCCGGAAAGTGGCTCACCCATAGTGGAGTATTGGGGGGGGGGGGCAATCTGCTAGTCTTCTTTGAGCCGGCACAATCAAGAAAAGTGGTCCATCTTGAGGAGGACAAGATCGTCATCATCTAGCTCAAGTGGACTATGCGCAAGGCAAAGGTTTGTCCTTGATAGGCTTTCTATTTTACCGGTCTCAGGGTGTAAGTTGGGAGACTGGGTTATAGGATCAATTGTCGTACTATCAAGGGGGGCTCTCAAGCGAGTAGCTTCATCGCATCGTTTGTTGAGAGCTCAAACCATTGCATTGTTGGCATCATCATTTTTCTTGGCTCTTGGTTGGTTTTTCTCTATGTGGTTTCTCGAGCTTATGGTCATCTTCATGACAAGTTCGACTTCATCAAAAACGGACTACATATGCATCTTCTATGATGTTTTCGATGTTGGAGTTTTTACCGATTCTTCGTTCATAGATGTTTCACATCTCTGTATCATTGGACTTTTTATACTGCCTCTTCTTATTGTAAGAGTGATAGGAGGTGAGGCGGTACTATCAACCTCCTCTTTAAAAGTAAAGATTACTGAGCTAGCAAGCAAGGATCCTTCTAAAAAAGGGGTAACTCAACCACTATCTCCGGAAATTTACACCAAACGCTTCTGTTTCTTACCGTATTTTCTTGGTGTGCACATGTTGATCCATGGCATACCTCTACATTATGTACTATGCACGTGCATGATTATTTAGTGGCTCGAATTGGTTGTTGAATTATTATTTTTTTGCATGGTGAATTCCTGCTTGTCGATGAAACTATTTTAATGAATAAGAATATCTATAATTTTATTTGGTTAATGGCTATTAATATGGCTCGCTAATTTAATAAATCTCATCAAATCTTGTACTTTAATGTGACAAATCCAATATATCTGCACGTGCACGATTAGTGCCTCGAATTACTCATCGATGGAACGATCTTAGTGAATAGAATATTTACAATTTCATTTGGTTAATGGATATTAATATAGCTCACTAATTTGGTAAATCTCACCAAATCTTGTACTTTAATGTGGCAAATCCAATATAAAAAGGCTTGCCCATTATGTTGATTCTCCTTCGTAGCTCACAGATCAGGCAACGATCGGCAAGTCTTTCCTTCAAATCAACAACTAGCTAAGATGACGAGTACCAAAATGTTGCTCGTGGTCGCCTTCCTCATGCTATCATCAGGTACTCATTTATTCACGTAATATGTTTCTTCGAAACCTCGTTCAACAAATAGTGGTCATGTTGTGGTCGTCTCTGAGTCATATTGAGATTTTGCAGATGTGGTAATGGAGGTGTCGGCGGGCATTAGCAGTCATCCCATCTCCTGTATGTCAAGCATTACTCACCCATCACCAAAGCCATGTGATAACCAAATTTGTCGTGAGACATGCGTCAAACGTATAGGGTACGGCACAGAAGGCGAGTGTGTTGCAAAGGGGTGCCAGTGTACGTTCTGCACAAAATGGCCTCCCCGACAATCAACAAATGAGCATTGATTTAGACAGGATGCATAGGATGTCATTTTGAATTGAATAATGCAGCAAAATCATTAATAATGTAGAGCACCGTTGTTCACTGATAAGTCATATGAAGAATGATGAATTTGGACTTGCTTCTTGGATTATTTGAATTATTTGAGTTTATAAGGGAAGAAATAGAACCAGATACTCTCCGTGCTTCTAGAATTTGGTTTATGAAATATTGGTTTTTTATGATAATAGTTTTTTTCTTTATAATTTGGACTTGTTTTTTTTTAAGAAATAGAACCAGATACTCTCCGTGCTTCTAGTATTCATATACAGAGTTATATGATGATTTTTTTTTGGACGGAAGCCTAGACATGATACTAGCTCGGCTGGAGGGAGCTCTTTTGCTAAAAAGTTGTCATTATAGACATTTGTAGACGAGGTGGTAGCAAAAAAATCATTTCTTCCAACAAAATAATTCGCTGGTTCCAGCAAATAACTCAAAAGACAGAGTTATAACAAAATACAAAAATCAAATACATCGGTAGCAAAAACAAAAAGACGGTGGTAGTAAATTTGGAGTTGTTTCGGGGAGGGGCTGATAGGCGCCGGTCGACAGACCCAAATTTGAGGCGTCGTCGCACTAGCGTCGGATACAAGCACATATAACCATCAGATCGAGAGAGAGAGAGAAAAAGGAAAAAATTCCTTTCTTTACTCGCGCACGACTCCATGATGCAGCTTGCTGGTTACAACAACGATGTTACTAGTCCGCACCGATGCAGCAATTTGTGTTTCTTGTTCCAGCAAAAGTTGGCCGTCAGTTGCAGCTTTTTTGCTAAAAAGTCTTCATTGTGGACATTTGCGGACGGAGTGGTACCAAAAAAATGTTCCTTCAAACAAAATAATTCGCTGGTTCCAACAAAAAACTCAAAAGACAGAGTTATAACAAAATCAAATATATCGGTAGCTAAAACAAAAGGACGGTGGTAGCAAATTTGGAGTTGTTTTCGGAAAAACAGATGGATCCAACAAATAATCAAAGACGAGGACGGTAACAAAAATTTAAGACGGTGGTAGCACAAATCAAAGACAATGGTAGCAAAAACAAAAACGAAATGGTTTCGAGCAAAAGGATGGATCCAACAAAAAGTCAAAGACGGGTGGTGCAAAATCAAAAGGAATAGTGGTACTAGAAAACAAAAGCGATGGTAGCAAAAAGATTGACCAATTGCAACAAACAATCCCTCCCAAAAAATGGCAGTCGTCCGGCACAACACTGTTGATCACCGTCTTGATGGTTGCAGCACCGCCGTCAATGTATCCAACGCTTGCCTCCGCTGGTTACAGCTCCGACAGTTGTGGTTTGCAACTCCCTCGCCAGCATGACACAGGCTCGTATCTTCGGCCGCGTACGGTAGCAACTTTGCGGACGAGCAATTGCAGCAGCAGTAGCGAGGAGCAGCGATTTCGGGCGCAACATTGAGCTTAGAGCAACTCTAGCAGACCCCGTATTCGTGCGGTCCGTAAAACGTGTTTGCAGTTTGCGTAAAAACGTCTATGCAGACCGGCGCGCACGGACGTGGATGCAGACCCCGCATAACGGACCCGTAAAAGAGCATATTCGCGGAATATGCTTTGGTGGGGAAAAGCGCGGGCTGAAATGTCCCCCCACCAACCGTTTTCGCTCATATGCGGGGCACCACAACGGCGAGGTGGAAACCCGTGAATACGCGGGTTGGGGCCGAGATTTTGCCGTGCCTCACAAAAATATTTGCGGGTCGGGACGGGATGCGGGGTCTGATCGAACAGGTTTTTCCGCTCCAACCCGCATTTTGGCACTTATTTTTCGGATCAGGACGGGATGCAGATGTGCTAGAGTTGCTCTTACGGGGAAGAATGTTTGGCGGAGAGGAAGGAAGCGAAATGGATAGTGAATGAATAAGAACGAGCCTGCATCGGTAGCCAGTTTTGCATTAGACGCCCAATAGACCCGCGAACGACCAGTGGGAATTGTACTGAGCCGGCTACTATAGCAACCGTTTCTTTCTATTTTTTGCTGGTACACTGCAGCGAACCAACACAGTGTAGAGACCCGTGCATGGCCGGTGCACTATAGCGGTCAATTTTTAAATTTTCTTTTGTGAATAGGGATTTTTATTATTTCAGATATTTTTCCAAAAATATTAATTTATTTTGCAGACACAAACATTTTTTTGTTTTGAAAATTGTGAACAATTTTTTAATTCCAAACCTTTTTGAAATCTGTAACATTTATTAAACCTTTCAAACATTTTTTGAAAACACGAACATTATTTTCAAGTTATGACCCAAACTTGAAAATGGAATTAATTTTTTCTGAAATTTTTATGTTTATTACAAAATGTGAACATTTTTTGAATTTCTTAAAAAAATGAAAACATGAAAAAAGTTGAAATTCCCTAAACTTTTACGTAAATGCAAACTTTTTTGAATATGTGAATAACTTCTAAAAACAGGAAGATTTTTTTGAAGTTTGAGAGTTTTTGAAAATAATACAAAAAAGGAAAAGTTAGAAAGCAAAGGTAAGACACACTGGCTAAGCGTATGTACATGACATGAGACACTATATTGGGACGTTCAAAGGCATCTGTAAATATGAGACACTGTGTTGGGACGTTCAAAGACGTCCTTAGATATGACACGCTATATTGGGACGTTCAAAATCATCTCTAGATATTATAGTCATTCTATTAGATGCGCTCCTATGACGTCTCTACTAACAGGGTCATTTCATTCATCATGGGCTCTAATCCCGTTTCTATACACGCTATGTACAAATGTTATATTCGTCTCTAAACTCACAAGCCACTTTGTGACGACATATTATTTTACTTTAAGACAATATTTGACCTATTTTAATTTTGTACTTCATCATTTCAAATACAGTTACTTTATCACATACATTCTTGTGTAGAATGATCAACAAATATTTTCATGCAAAGGCATTCAACCATATCACCAATCGCATTCATAAGAACCAAATATCATTGTATAAAGGGATCCATCTGTATCACCCATTGTGTTAACAAGCAACCCATTCACACTACTTCAGTTAGGAACAAACACCTTAGGTTCACAACGGAGCCAAATCAGATATTCATATGAAAGATGCAAATAATCAAGAAGAGATCGTACAAACTAGAACTAAGTTTTCATATGAAGCTAGAATCTTTATATAATACATAATATTTGTACATTTAAAGATTAATTCTTCTATAGTTGCTCCTGACTCCTGCAATGCACTCCTTTTCTAAATCTTGAGCTACCTTGAAAAACAAAGATAACGGAGAAAAAATTGGAACATAAGCTTTAAGACTAGTGTGAGAAGAAATATACGTTGGTGATGTACCATACCAGTGTTTGGTGACTTGTTTGGAAGATGTGTATGAGTGGTTGGTTTTGGTTTTTTAACTAAAAATTACAAATTTCCTCATAAATAAAAAACCTTAAGTATGTACATTGGAGCATAACTGATGATTCTATGAAAGTGTACTTACATGTGATAGAGACCATGCAATAATATGACCAATAGCATCCCTTAGTATTTCGAATTTTTCAGATGGTCTAACCAATGTCTCATCTCCATGTCTTGAAACATCGCAAATAGAAACTGATGCATTGCTCTCCAAGCATGTTTCCTCCGACCATGTATGTTTTATCTCTACTCGCTAAAGTTCCTTCGGCCACATATTTATTTTTGCTTCTTGGGTTTAATGAAAACAAAAAGACTTCCATTTTATCCTATTTTTTCAAGAAATGAAACATTCATTATCACACATGGAATATGTTACTTTAAACAGAAAGGGACAACTGCACATGGAATTAGAAACTCTATTCATCACCCAGGGTGCAGAATAGTTTATTCTTCACCCGAGATAATCTTACGATCAATTTACAAATAAATTACATTTGAAATACAAATAATTACATTTGCATTGAATCATTATGTAAAATTTGACAAAAGAAAAACAAAAATATAGGTCACAAGATCAGAAAAAATGAATTTATTGTATTTTTTACACTATTTTTGTATGTTCGTAATTTTACGTGGCATAAAATATTTTTACGTTGATTATATTTTCTTACGGTCTCTTTTTACGTATAAAATAAGAAAAAATTATGAAGTGTAAAATTACGATGCATTAATGTTAAAATAGAGGGGGGTGAAGAATAACTATTCCTCACCCAGTCAGTGTAAAATTACGATGCATTAATGCTATATATATTTGGTGAATCCTACCTATTTTGTGTGTCCGTGTAGCCAGTCAGCTTCAACCCTACGATCTTAATCCTGAGCATCACTGGCAGCCAAGCAACTAATTACGTTTACCCGCCCGCTTTCTAACTTACCTCGTACTTTATTCACAGATGAGCCCCTAAAGCCTTTGACACATGAATACGCATACAGCTTCTGTACGCCGTGCGCCGCTGTCGTCGCCGCCGCCATCGCCGTCGTGTGCCTCTGATTTCCGTCTGCTCGATCCGGACGTCCACCGGCACCCACCAGGTAGTGTCCCAGTCTTGTGCCTGCTCGTCTGATCCCACGTTAACACGAACGTGGAAACCATCAGCAAACGTCCCATGCACGTACTTCCCGATCCAGACCTGTTTCCTGTATAGCTGATAATACTTTGTTGCGGTAGCGAGTACCGACGAGCAACTTTCAAATAGAACGATGCCACCTACAATCAGCGATACGAAGGGCATCAAAAGTTTGAGGTAAACTACACACAGATTCAGTCCTTGTGTATACACGTGTGAGTGTAGGTTGCAAGGCTAATCATGTGGCATGTATGCAGCAGTATGGATGGAGTGACTCGCGTTCAAATCAATGTGAACCATGCAGGATTTAGTACACCCCAAAAGAACACGGACATACCTCTGTTTGTAAGTTCAGTTTGCACTAACAATTGAAATTATGCATGAAATGCTTATTCCGCTTTATTCTTGATGTTGCAGCCTTCGTCTTTTACACCTGAATGTGATGAGCACTTCAAGCCTAAAGTGGGTATGACATTTGAAGGACTCGAGGCAGTGGAGAAATTCTACAAGGCATATGCACATGAATCGGGTTTTGGTGTTCGTATCGGACAGCAGAAAAAGATTGAGAATAAGGTAGTCCGGACTAAGCGTTTCATGTGTAATAGGGAAGGATTCAAGTCAAAAGATAGTAAGGAGACAGGTGACCCCTTGAAGAAAAGGCGTAAGCAGACAAATACGCAATGCTGTTGTGATGCTCATATCTTTGTTCGACTTTGTGGGGACAATACCTACAAGATAGACTCATGGGTTGAGCACCATGTTCATGGTCTTGTCTCACCTGATAAGCGTCATTTGATCAGATCGAATCGTAGAGTTAGTGAGAGGGCAAAGAATACTTTATACACATGTCATAAGGCAAGCATTGGAACCCCCCAGGCATACAGGCTCTTGCAAGTTAGCGAGGGTGGCATTCCAAATGTTGGTTGCTCAAAGAGGGACTTGCAGAATTACTACCAGGCACTCAGGTATAAAATCAGAGATGCAGATGCTCAAATGTTTGTGGCCCAATTAGCTAGAAAGTAGGAAGTGAATTCAGCATTTTTCTATGATTTTGAGGTGAATGATGAGGGGAAGCTAGTGCGCGTGTTCTGGGCGGATGCCACAAGCAAGAAGAACTATAGTCACTTTGGTGATGTCATATCCTTTGATTCTACATACACCACTAATCAGTACAACATGATATTTGCCCCATTTACCGGGGTTAATCATCACTTACAAAGTGTATTTTTCGTTGCTGCATTCTTATCAAATGAGAAGGATGAGTCATACATTTGGTTATTTGAGACCTTCTTGAGAGCAATGGGAGGGGTAGCACCTAGACTCATCATAACCGATGAAGCCACTAGCATCAAGAATGGTATTGACAAAGTTTTTCCAACCACCATCCATAGGTTGTGCATGTGGCATATAATGGAAAAGGTGCCTGAAAAAGTTGGACCTGTAGTTAGAGAAGATTCTGAATTTTGGACGAGATTGAACTCATGTATTTGGGGTTCGGAAACTTCAACTGAGTTTGAGTTACAATGGAATTCCATCATTATAGATTTTGGGTTGGAGGAAAATGAGTGGTTGACTAAGAGGTTTAGCATTCGAGATACATGGATACCAGCCTACTTTATGGATATTTCTCTAGCCGGCATTCTTCGAACCACTTCAAGATCAGAAAGTGCAAATTCTTTTTTTAATCGCTTCATTCATCGAAGACTCGCTTTTGTTGAGTTTTGGCTTAGGTTTGATACAGCTTTAGAATGCCAACGTGAGGAAGAATTAATGGCAGACAATAGAAGCATACATACCACCCCACAACTATTTACGCCATGGACGATGGAGAAACAAGGTAGTGAGGTATTCACATATGAGGTGTTTGAGAAATTTCAGCTACATGTTCTTGCTGCTAGAGACCATTGTTGTGTTCAGAGTATTACACAAGGTGTGGGGGTAAAACACGTGACCCTTAGAGGTCGATCTGGTAAGGTTAGGGAGGTCTGCTATGATACTGCAAGCATGACAACAAATTGTTCGTGCAAGTTATTTGAGTCACTCGGTATTCCATGTCGTCATATTATCCAAGTATTGAGGATTGAAAACCAAAATGAGCTTCCTAGCTGCTTCATTATGAAAAGATGGCAGAAAAGGTGCAAAAGGTAAAAATAATAATGCACTCCAGCCAAATTTTTTGGTTATTCCAAAATCATATGACTAACAACATTATTTTGTTTTGTAGGGAGAATGTTTATGATGAACAGGGGAACCTATTAGAAGAAAAGCCCATGGATTCACTAGATGCAACCACGAGAAAGAAGATCATGTATATGCGAGATAAGATGGAAGAGCTTATTCAAAAAGCAAAGCATTCAGATGAAGGCATGGACTTCTTAACATCAAGTGTGATGAACATTGAGGCACCTTTGGACCAAATGGCCCCTACAGCCACCCAAAGCAGTAGGCAGGAGGAATATGCGGCTTTTATTGGTTGCAATATTCCCACTGAAGTTCATATACATCCGCCGACTGATGTTCGTACTGTGGGGAGATGCAAAAGAATAAAGCGAGGAAAGGAGATCAAGGACGGGGTTCAAAAAAATAAGGTCAAAGAAGGGAATGTAAAAGTCGCACGCTTGTGCAAGACATGCAACCAAATGGTATTCCATGATAGTCGTAATTGTCCAAGCAAAAAAGGAAAAGGGAGTGTGATTGTGCAAGATATGCAGCCAAATGGTGCTTCCTGATACAGTCCAAGCAAAGAATGATTTTATCTATGTTATCATGTACACTTTGATGTACAGAATTCATGTAATGATGAGAATTTGTGTTATGTGAAATTAAATTTGACTTGATTTCTCACAAGTTTGATGCTTGTCAAATTGCTACAGAATATCGAACATATTTATCAATTGCAGACATTTTTACCAGCTATGCAAGCATGATTAATAATCTGGTTTATATTTAAACTTGTACTGCTCTGTAGTGGCAATCCATGCAAGTTTATTTACTTTTTATTTTCTGGTCGGACTTCCATCATCTAGTAGCACAAAATGAAGTTTGTAGGTGTTCTCAAAACTGGACATAGCCATCCCAGAGCACTTATGTACTTCAAAAGCTTTACTGAAAAATAAAAGCTTTGAGCAAAGGACTGAGATATTAGTTAAGGCAATCCCAGAACATTAGTAAATGCCATCCCAGAACATTTCTGGTGATTCTCTGAATAACTCACAGATTTTGGGATGTAATCACTGAACTTTATGAATGTTCAGGAAAAATGGACAGTGACTTGCTGCTTATAGCTTACATATCAAAACTTAAGAAAGCCATCCCATCCCACTTCTACAACTCCAAATTTTTACCGAAGAGTATATGCTTTGACCACATGACTGAGAAAATCACCGATTTTATTCAAGAGTAAAAGGCGCTCGCGGTCATAGAACTTGTGTTGCGGGTGCACTTAAGTCCCACTACTTGCAAACCGAAAAAACACGTCACAGAACTTGCGTTTCGGGCTTATCTAGGTTACAACCGCTAGTTGGACCGGTCCGCTGCCCGGTTTTCTTCGTTCGCGGTCACGCGAGGCTCACGTGTGAGGTTATTTTTGCACAGAAGACCCTGGTCGTTTTGCTAATCACTTGGAGACGTCCCTGCCTTAGGACAGATGAGGGAGGCGACAGGCGGCCGCGGTGCTGGTGCGTCGAGCTCGTCGGCGGCAAGTAATGAGCTGATGGAGGTGATGGAGAGGCTGGCGAAGTTGAGGACAGAAGATGTTTGCCAGCCGATCTACGGTTAGTTCTCTGTCTCTTTCCCCTCCCCTCCCATAGGTTTAGTTTTCCTCCCCCTCAGCGGCCGATCTAGGGTTAATCTTCCATGATTTTCGCAATGTAGGTTCGGATTCAGTAAAGTTCAGTATTGAGATGCATCATGGTGGCTTTTCATGGGAAAAGGAATTAATTTGGCTTATTTGGATGGAAAAGTAGCATTGTTTGATAACCTTGATAGGAACACTTTCTGCAATGATATGATTGACTATATGTTGGGTCAGCTGAGATATCCACCTGGTGAGTTGGACATTGTTTTCTGGTGCCCACCTGGTAAGACAATTTCAGAAATGGTGGCAATTGATTTTGAAGTGGACTGTTTGAAGATGGCTAAAGCTACTGTTAATTCAAAGGTGCTTGTTTTGTTTGTGAAGCATGTGAAAACAACTGAGATTAAAAAATTGGAGGAGGAGGAAGATGACATTGCTTATAGGGTTGGGCCTGAATTGCCTGAAGTAATACTTAGCCCTATGAGGCAAGAGAAAAGGAGGCATATGAAAAAAGAGAGCAACACAGCTACTACAAAGAGTGCTGAAGATGCAGATAGTTCAGACAAGTCATCAGATGCAGAAGAGGAATGGGAATGTGATTCAGAGCATGATCCAACATGGTATGATAGTGATTATGCAATGGATGATGATGATGATTTGTATGATAAAAATGTAGATGATGCCGTGAAGGATGCATTGCTTGAGAAGGGGAAGAAAGTAGGAGCTGAGTACAGACATGTTCCAGGCACAGATGATGTTACTGAAGAGGAACTGCAGCTCCCAGAAGAGGATGATTGTGAGAAGATGCAGAAGAGTGACTCTGATGATGAGGAGTACATGAAGAAGAAAAAGAAAGAGAAACCCATATACAGGTTCAAAACATTCAACCCACTAGTTGAGATGGAAAATCCTCAATTCAAACTAGGTATGGTTTTTGATTCAGTGGAGTTGTTGAGAACTGCAGTAGCACATTATGCAGTTAAGAACAGAGTGCAGATCAAGAAAAAAATAACAAAAAGAGGTTTGAGGCAGTATGTACAGAGGGTTGCCCTTGGAAACTTGTAGCTGTGGCAGATAACAGGACCCAATCCTTTCTTGTGAAAACATTTGTTGGAGAGCATAATTGTGAGAAAGTATGGGATGTGAAAGAACTTACAGCCCCTTTTCTGGCCAAAAAATATGTGGAGATGTTCAGGGACAATGACAAGATGTCTTTGTCTACATTTGCAAGGAAAGTGAGGAAGAAATACAACATGGAAGTAAGCAGGCATAAACTAGGGAGAGCTAGGAAAGGAGCATTGGCTGTGGTGCATGGGGATGAGGTGAAGCAATATACACTTCTTTGGAAGTATGCACAGGAATTGAGAACAACCAACCCAGGATATTCTTTCTATCTAAACCTAGAAAATGGATTGTTTAGCACATGTTACTTCAGTCTTGCAGCATGCAAGATAGGGTGGTTAAAGGGCTGCAGGCCCATTATATGTCTTGATGGTACTTTCATAAAGACAAAATATGGTGGGCAACTACTTACTGCACTTGGAATAGATGGGAATGATTCTATATATCCAATTGCAATGGCAGTGGTGGAGACAGAGTGCTATGCATCATGGTCTTGGTTCTTGTCTACATTAAAGCAAGATCTGAATATTATGAACACTAGCACATTCACTATTATGAGTGATAAACAGAAGAGCCTCATCAAAGCTGTCCAGGAGCATTTTCATGACTCTGAGCATAGGTTCTGTGTCAGACACTTGTATGAAAATGTCCATGCAGTCCACAAGGGAGAAACTATCGGGCAACAACTCTGGATTTGTGCAAAGTCAACCACACCTACTGTATTTGAGCAGAATATGGACAAGTTGAGGCAAGACAATGCAGCAGCATATGCATGGTTGGAGGAAAAACCACCAAACCAATGGTCTAGAGCATTTTTTAGTGAATTTCCAAAATGTGACATTCTTTTGAACAATACTTGTGAAGTATTCAACATGTATATACTAGAAGCCACAGAGCTACCTATCCTGTCTATGTATGACAGAATAAGATCTCAGTTAATGCATAGGCACATGTCAAAACAAAAAGAAGCTCTTCAAAAATGGATAGGACATATTACTCCCAAAGTTAGGGACAAACTAAGGAAGAATGTTGAGTTGTCAACCAACTGCCACCCAGAAGAATCAGGCATGGGTGTGTTTGGAGTTTTGTCCAATGAGAAAACCTACATTGTTGAGCTGAACATGCATACATGTACTTGCAGAAGGTGGCAGCTTACTGGAATCCCATGTAGCCATGCATGTGCTTGCTGCGGACATGAAAGAATTAGGCCAGAGACCATGGTTTCTTCCTGTTATTCACTGCATACATATCTGTGTGCTTATGGAGTTCAGATATATCCAACCAGAGACAAAGATGAGTGGTCCCCAGTAAATGCAACACATGTACTGCCACCACACTATGAGAAAAAAGCTGGTAGGAGGAGGAAGAATAGAAGGAAGCAACGAGAGGAGAATGAAGATGGCACTAAACTAAGCAGGCATGGAGCAATTATGCACTGTGGGTATTGTAAACTAGCTGGGCATAACAGAAGTGGATGCTCACTACTGAAATGTGCTATATTAAGAGAAACTGAAGGTGTTGTACATGAGCAAGAAAATGAAGAAGAGGTGCATGAGCAAGAAAATGAAGAAGAGGTGGAAGAGGAGCATGCTGGCACTGAGCAACCTACACCAGTAACTAAAAGGGGCAGGAAAAGAAAGCCTACTGATAAGATGTTGCAACAGATAGAAGAAATGATGGAGAAGGCAAAGAAAAGGAAGTCCAAAAAGATTGTTGATGAGTCTGGAGAAGTGGACTTCCCAGTGATCCTAACAGTAAGTATCAGCACATCAATTTTGGAAATGTTGCAAATAATTATAATGGATGCTCACAACATTGTTTGTTTGTTTACTAGCACATCAAACAAAAAACTATGAGGCCACAAATGGACCCAACACAGATCAAAGAAAGCATGGTGCACATATTGTCACATGAGGTAAAAGAATTAGAACTAAATTTAAAATTATCTTTGAAAACAGGTCACTAATTGTTCCTATGAACTCCTCTCATAGGGACCTGCAAAAGGAGTTCCTATTAACAGGGCTCACAGAATACCAGAAGAAACTGCATTTGTAGTAGAGAGCAGAACCAACTTATCTGTGCCAACTGGTGGTGCACATCCAGCAACAACTTCAACAACTACAGAAGTGAGAGGAGCACATGCAGCAACAACTTCAACAACCACAGGAGTAAGAGTAGCATCAACATCTGGCAGTGGCAGAGGAAGAGGTAGAGGAGGAGGTGGAGGAACAAGAGGAAGCAGATCAAGGAGAAGTGCAGCTACTACAAGGTTGTTGCAAAGAGCAAAGAAACCAACCAAGACAAGGGGTTTGCAGTGGCTACTATTTGGTGAAGGAACAAGCTCACAAACTGTGGAAGATGAAGTCCAGACCACACAAGGAGGTCCAGGAATTGAAGAGTGAAATTGAAATGTCCAACTGTTGTTTTTATCTTTATTGTGTACTAAGTTATTATGACTTTTGGTACTGGAACTATTATGACTAAGTTCAGTACTGGAACTGTTATGACTTATGGTGAAGGAAGGAAGATAGTTCAGTACTGAAACTATGTTGCAGCAGATCATTTGTTTGTTGTTACTGAAACAAGTCCAACTGACATCTCCAGTACATCATGAACAAATAGAATTCCAGTGCAAATAGACATTTCTTAGCATAATTTAACAAGGTCTGCCAGTACATCATAATAAGATAGCTATTACAGTGCCATTACAATCACAACATCAAATAAGATAACTATTACAGTGCTCTTAAGCTTTGCCATTTGTTCCAGGGCTAGTGCCATCTATCTTGCCTCGCCAGGTTGCAAATGTGTGCTTGCGTGTTAGATCAACACCTTCGTCAGGGAGGAATTCATCAGCCAAACCTTCTGTTAGCAATGGCCCACGGTCAATGACCTCCTTCACATGCATGATCACAGTATAATCGATGCATCGACGATCAGTTGGAGAGAGCGGACGCGGCGGTGAATGAGCATTCTCGTCATCAGAGTCTGGCTTCCAAGGTTGCAGAGCAGGTGCAGGCACAGACACAGTAAGCACCTTCGGCACATCACTAGGATTGCGTAGCCACGCCGTGCAATGCAGCAACCACTTGTCTGTAGAAGGGAGCATGTCAACGAGCTCGCCGTCGACACCTGTGAGCAACAGGTTTACAGTGTCTTCATCCCACGCCTCTTCCGGTAGCCCCTCCAAACTAAGCGTCGTCTTGTACGGCAGCTGCGACGACTTGCCACGCGACCAGCTTGACCACCTCTGAAAACCAATCCTGCTTCCGCCGCAGCGCAGCTGTTCCGATGCGTACACCACACGAGTGCAATCCTCCACTGAATGGAACCGCAAAAAGAAGTGGAATGGTGGGCCGGTTACCTCCACTGTCATCTGCGACGACAGGATGCCACACTCGAACTCTACCGCCGCGGCGAGTGCCTCCGGCGTCACCTTCGTCCGTGGCTGCCCGATGATGACGGCATACAATGCATGCCCCAGGAACGCCCGCTCGAGCGCCGCCATGCCAGAAGGGCGAGCGATGAGAACGCGGCCGCGTTCGGGCCGCATCTCTGGCTCAACGCGCTGCCACACCTCTTGGGGGAAGATCCGCGAGTCCGGGATGCGAGACGCGGACGAACTCCCTCCAGTTGCCGCGCCGCCTGCACCTCCAACAAAGGCCACATCACTGCCACCCACGCCGCCTCCCATTTCGCCGACCACGAGTTCGGATCTGGAAGGAGGAGCTAGCAAACAGAGCAAGGAAAACAGAGGAAGGGGAAAAAAGGTTTTATCAGATGTAAAATGTGCAATACGCCCCTCATCGTTAATCACCAGGGTCTTCTGTGCAAAAATCACCTCACACGTGAGCCTCGCGTGACCGCGAACGAAGAAAACCGGGCAGAAGACCGGTCTAACTGGCGGTTGTGACCTAGATAAGCCCGAAACGCAAGTTCTGTGACGGGTTTTTTCGGTTTGCAAGTAGTGGGACTTAAGTGCACCCGCGACACAAGTTCTAAGACCGCCAGCGCCTTTTACTCTTTATTCAACATGTAAGTACATAACTGAACTAGCCACTAACTTTTGTGGCAACAACAGGCAGGATAATTTAACAAGGCAAAAGCTCAACCAAAGCCTCTGATCTGAGCCAGGCATATCACGTATTGGTTAGTAATTTAAAAATGAAAAGAAACATGTGAAAACATCTGACACGATGCCATTTATTAGGTGCGAATACTGATATAGTTTAATCATATGAGCATAACACTGGTACATGTGCTTCTACAGGCTACATACTACATCACTCTGGTTTCCTATGGGTGAGAGGCTGCAACTTCCTACGAAGGAATCGTCGCGGTCTGGCGAGGCATCCAGAGTGGTGTTGGCACATCATCATCCGCGTCGTCACCTCCTCAGAACGTCATCACTTGGCATGGCTTCGCCGTCGAGACGGCCGACCTGGTGGGTGCCGTCGAAACGTGGGATCAGACGAGCACGCACAAGACTCGGACACTACCTGGTGGGTGCCGGTGGACGTCCGGATCGAGCCGACGGAAATCGGAGGCACACGACGGCGATGGCGGCGGCGGCGACGACGTACAGAAGTTGTATGCGTATTCATGCGTTAAAGGCTTTAGGGGCTCATCTGTGAATAAAGTACGAGGTAAGTTAGAAAGCGGGCGGGTAAACGTAATTAGTTGCTTGGCTGCTAGTGATGTTCAGGATTAAGATCGTAGGGTTGAAGCTGACTGGCTACACGGACACACAAAATAGGTAGGATTCACCAAATACGTCACCGGTGGTAGTTACCAGCACTTGCTTTTTGTATGTTGTATGTAGTATTTATTAAATCGGAGAGTATGTACGCGTAGTATGTAGTATATAATAATATTTAGGTAATATATATATATTTTTGTTAGTATGTATCATATTTTGTGTATGTTCTTTTTTACGTACAAAAATATGCGTATTTCACAAATATACTAAAAACTATGGGCTAACTTGTAATTTTTTTTATGTAACTCACTTTGAATTTTTTTATATATAATATATAAACATAATAAAAATGATAAATTAATATATATATACTACCGCATGATCGTATATGGAACATGTTGGGTAACTACCCCTGGATTGTAGGATGTATTTTTCTTGGGTGAGGAATATGATATATATATAGGGTTGCCTTATTCGTCACCTTGGATGAGGAATAGTTATTCTTCACCCCCTCTATTTTAACATTAATGCATCATAATTTTACATTTCATAATTGTTTTCTTATTTTATACGCAAAAAGAGTCCGTAAGAAAATATAATCAACGTAAAAATATTTTATGTCACGTAAAATTACAAACATATAAAAATAGTGCAAAAAATACAACAAATTCATTTTTTTTGTCTTGTGACCTATATTTATTTTTCTTTTGTCAAATTTTACATAATGATTCAATATAAATGTAACTATTTGTATTTCAAATGTAATTTATTTGTAAATTGATCGTAAAATTATCTCGGGTGAAGAATAAACTATTTTACGTTTCATAATTTTTTATCTTATTTCATATATATATATAGTGATTGACTATTCGTCATTCTAGGTGAAGAGTAATTATTTTTCACGCCCATCTTTTTCGCATTAATGCACCGTAATTTTATGTTTTATTATTTTTTTCTTATTTCATACTCAAAAAGAGACCATAAGAAAATATGTAGTCACCATAAAAAATACTTTATGTCACGTAAAGTTACGAACATAAGAACACAGTGTAAAATATACATGAAATGCGATTTTTCTGGTCATATGACTTATATTTTTATTTTTTTACATCAAATTTTACGTAATGAATCAATATAAATGTAACTATTTGTATTTTAAATGTAATTTATTTATGAAACGGTCGTAAAATTACCTGGGTTAAGAATAATTTGTTTTGCACCCTAGGTGACGAATAGATTTTCTATACATACATACATACATACATACATACATACATACATACATACATACATATATATATATATATATATATATATATATATATTGGGATTGACTATTCTTCACCCCCTCTATTTAAACATCAATGCAACGTAATTTTACGTTTCATAATTTTTTATCTTATTCATACGTAAAAAAAGATCCAAAAAATATATAATCAACATAAAAATTAGTTTATGTCACGTAAAATTAGAGACATAAAAACATTGTGTAATATGTACATAAAATTCATATTTCCGGTCTTATGACATAATTTTTTGTTTTCTTATGTCAAATTTTACGTGGTGAATCAATATAAATGTAACTTTTTGTATTTCAAAAGTAATTTATTGATGAAACGATTGTAAGATTAACTAGGATGAAGACTAACTTATTCTGCACCCTGGATGACGAATAGACTTTCTATAGACACACACACACATGCTTAGTGACGCGATGAAGTTGTGCACTTGGTTCAAGAGCACCTTGCTTGGCTGCATTGCTGTTTTCAGCCTGACCAATCTTTGATTCACGAGCATCATGTGCTTACTACCATTGAGATTCAAATCGGTTGTAAGTAAACTTATAGAACACAAACATTGTTTGATGAGAGATCAGAAATTTATGCGCGCGTGCACACACACCCCCCTTGGCAACCAAATGTTCATATGGTAAAGATAAACTGGTGCAGCCCTCTTTGGTTCTTGGGCAATTGCTAGGATGAGAATAGAACAGCTAACCATGTGTGAATCCTGGCACCAAAACCCAACAAGAGTATCCCATTGATGTTCATTAACACCTTTGGGAAGACCTGCTATAATTTCAGCCGGGGACTCCTTGTCACGCTTGAAATATTTACTCTTCAAACGAGAATTGTATGCTCTTCATTTTTTGTTAATAGTCAATAGGATCCAGTCTCGTGTAAGTTGTTTTGTCTCACTGGGGTAGATAAATTTCTGCTTCAACAATTAAAATCGACAATCAGCAATGTCAAATTAACAATATTGAACAGTGCTATGAAAACTTTACCTCCACATATGTGATCATCCACCCATGTTTTTCGAGAAACAATTTGTTATCCCATCTTGGAATATGCAATGGTGCAAATGTTTAGTTCTATGCAAGCCAGGTAAGACGATGACCGAGAATGACACCCGACTTTCGATTTGGAAGACCACTTCCATCAGTCTCCACAATTATCTTCCCCCGCATAATTCCGACAAATTTTTACCTCGGAATTAATCCACCTACAATCTGCCTCACATCTCCATTTGGCCTTGTATGCAAGAGTATCAGGATGGCATATAATTGGAACATATACATCACACTAGATATATGTGTTTAAAAAAAGAGCTGACAACTTATTTTAATTTGCCTAGTAGAGTTAGGAGGATTTTTTGGTACTAGATCATCACCCTATGGAGGGCCTTGTAAATTTTCTTCATGTGTATGTACAGTTTCAGAAGCCGTTGAGGTATCCTCGACAGGATATCTTTATCAAACAATGTTAAAATCATATATTAAAGTCAAGTATAGAAACATATGTCAAGGTCATGCATATGACTTCACATATTTCTTGGAACCAAATAGCCTTTAGCACAAACCAAAGACTAAAAACATTACATTCTAATATATACAAATGTAACTGCTAGTAAAACTTTCTTGACCTCTCTTGTAAAAATGTAACTGCTACTCCTGTAAACTTGACACGCTGACTACTCTAATATACAAAACTGTACAAAACTCTCCTCCAGTCATTGACAATTCAAAAAAAATACTGCATTATGTGTGTGGTTTTTATGAATCAGTTACCAAGTAACTCAATCCTTAGGTACATCTCACAAAAAATGTGTAAGAAAAGTTATCTTCCAAATGCTAGTAACATAACACTGCCAACAAACTCACATAACTAGTCTAGTCCTAAATAGCAACAACACTATAATGGAGATGCATATAAAAAAATAGACAACACACTCGAGTTTATCTTACATGTGCAAGATAACTAGCCACTTTATACTATACAGGTTTTGTAAAGAGAAACTAGTTGTAGCAAATGGTATAGGTTGAACTTGAGTGGAATAAGGTGATCTTGCCATAAATATGACCGATACACGCATGTAACTAAAAAGGCACCAACAAGCACTTTAGAAGTTACTGTAATGCACATAGCAACATACAGACCTGTAAACAACAATCTTTTGGTGCCAAATCTGAGACATGCTGATTCAAACCTCCATTCAGCTAAGATGCAAGAATCAAAATTAATGAAATAGTGGCACTTCACTAAGATGAGGTATGAAACAGAACAGAATAAAACTACTAAGAAATAGCAAAGTACATTGTTGTCTATGCAGCCAAACACTATCATGTTTTATGCTTCATTTTAAATGGAATGTGAGGCTATTTGGCCAATCTATCAAACACCATTTGTACTACTCTTGATTTTTACCATATAAAATTTGATTAGATTAAACAATTGCTCACATATGTTCAATAAAATCTGTCAGAATTGATTTCCACGTAGGCAAGCAATTCAATAAACATTAGGGTGCATTGCCTACATGAAGGAAGTAAGGTGACACAGAAGAAGAGGATCGAGACTTGGGATGCCTAAATGAAGGAGGACACTTCAGTTGATCTAATGGTAAAATTGTACGGGCGATGGATTTCAAGGGATCACGTGCTTGATGTGGAGGCTGAAGATGCTAGATGGAGGCGAAAGCTGCTTGCGGACCCGGCAATGTACAGATGGAAAACAGGTGCAACTTCGAGTGAACGATGGGATTGGCGCGTGTGGTTGTGGCTTCATGGTGAGGACAGCGTTGGGAGGAGCACGACTTCGTGTCGGTGAAGACGACGGACGCCGACGACAATCCAACTAACGACCTTGTTGATAGATGAAAACGGCAGTCGGCGGCGGGCCCACCTAGCGGTGGAGGGCAACACTTGAGGAAGAGGTTTCCATCATGCGGTGTGCGGGAACGGACAGCGCGAGGGTTGATGACGCCCGCTAGATTGCAATCGGGAGGTTAGATAATGGGGAGGTGGGGAAGATGACGGGGAGGAAAAATACCAGGCGATATATATGGAAGCTAAAATTTAGAGATGCGGGAGTATTACACGCGGTAGAGAAAACATATGTAGGGCAAAATTTTGTTAAGCAAAAATATTCAGGGAACGTCAAAATAAGTAGGAAAAGAGTGCTAAGTATTTATTTTGAGGAAAACGAAAGCGTTAAGTAATCACATATACAGATGTGTTAAAGCGGATATATTAATAAATGATTTTTTAGGTGTACCTTTATTGGATAAATCGGTATGCTTTTTTTTAAAGATCGAACTTTCTTTGGTAATATCGACATGACTTAATAAAAATTATAAAGGCAGTGGTAGACTGAAGTTGGGCTCCCCCTCCGCCATGTGTTCGATCACGTAGGCCGCGGACGCCGCCTCGGCACACCATCCCTTCACCTAGCCCTTGCTGACAACGGGGCGGCAGCATCCAACGACTCCAATCTTATCTTGACAAGTTAGTCACTAATGCGGTGTCGGCATCTCCATGGTGTCGATGTCCGATGTGGTGAACGTGGCCCGACATTGCGTGTTGCGCCGCTCCTAACGCTCCTCCTCCAACATCGCTCTCTCAACCGCCGTCAGGGTGTTGCATGACGATGTGTCGTCGCCATGTCAAGATAGTGGAGGAGGCACCAGGGGGAACTCCTCCTCCTTCAAGTCCTGGTCACGTCAGTTGTGGCACGACGGTGACGCGAGTCGGTCGAAACAGTCGAACGTGTTACACGATTGGGACGGTGGCTGCTCCCTAACGCGATGTCTCGTTTGGTCTCCGCGGTTTCATCGATAGAAGGGGGATACTACAAATGTGATGGTTAAGGCTACAATCAAATAATAAAATGCCTCTTAATCAATTTCTCATGCAATTAGTCGGGTCATCTATTCAAATTTTACCACAACTATTAATAGCATTTTGAGTAAAAGAAATGATTTTTTAATAGAGTCGCATATTGAAACATCTCATAAATCGTCTCTAAGTTAATTAAAATTATATACCTATTTTCTAAGTGGCCAATTATAAGAAAAAGTTTGCGACACCCTATAAACGTCTTAAGAAGTGTCTTTAGCTTGCTAGTGTTCATGAACATAGAGACGAATACAAATAAGTTGTAGTGTGATGCTCCACTTCAACTTACACACCACAAACTTGATGGCGATCATCACTTGATGTCATTCTCCATGGATTGTATGGATCTTCCTCTTGACGCAATCCCATGTACACATAGCTAACCCTACATAGAACTCTCGCTAAGACCATGGGTTAGTACACAAAGCGTAATGGACAATACTTACCATACAATGAGATCACTTGATGCCTCTCGATACATCATGTACACTTTGTGTGTTGATAAACTTGATTCATTCTTCGACTTAGTCTTGGTCAACCTTGAAACTTATCTTCTCCCTATAAAGATGATGTCTTGAAGGTAAACATGATTTTTTACATAATCTTCTTCTTCAAGACATGCTTGCAATAAGCTCAACTCTCACATGACCAATCTTTGGATAAATCCTTAAATACCACCTTGGTCATATCATGAACTCCTTCAAACCAACAAATGGACTTCAAAAAATTCCTATGGAAAAATCCTTAGAATATGACTGAAGGCAACCATTAGTCCATAGGGCCTGTCATCAATTACCAAAATCAAACACGGGGATACAGTGTTCTAACAGGATGGTCAAAGAGGTAGCGAGAATGAGGGAAGACGCTTTTGTTTGAGTTTTTCAAGAAGATGGGGTCTGTTGTTTTGGGCCTCCCATTTCTTCTCTACTAGGCAAACCCTAGATGTATGGATCCTGTTGTAAAATGATCTGCTCCTAATAATAGATATAATGCTCCTCTCAAGTTATCAAAAATAGTATGTTTGTTTGCGATAGTATATCAGTGTACTTTCTTTAAGATGTAAATAAAAATACTTGTTTTTGCGATGTAATATGGACATACTTGATTCCATCATGTGTGCATGATAACCCACAAGTGTAGGGAATTTTTTGTAGCCTTCTTCGCTAAGTAAGAGTGTCGAATCCAACAAGGAGCTAAAGGTAGAGTTAATATTCTCTCAAGTTCTATCGACCACCAAAACAAATCTACGCACGGTAACGCTTACTTTACCTGGAACAAGTATGAAACTACTTTGCTGGAAGGAAACTAGAAGTACTAAGTAGGAGTAATAGATAGTTTTGCAAGTAAATAAAGAGAAAGTAAATAAAAGTTAGGGGTTATTTAGATAAAGATTAATAAGAAGTTGTTTAGTAGGAAGCTTTTTGCAACACAAGAGAAGGATTTGTCCCTAGGCAATCGATAACTAGATCAGTAATCATTATTGTAGTTTTATATGAGGGAGAGGCATACGCTAGCATACTTCCCGTACTTGGATCATATGAACTTATGATTGGACCTCTAGCAATCATTCGCAACTAGTAAAATCATTAAGGTAAACCCAACCATAGCATTAAAATCAAGTCCTCTTAACTCTCATATGCAAACAACTCCCTTACTCCGGTGTAAGCTTCTATAACTCTAGCCACCCACTATAAGTGAATCATGAACATGTTGCAAACCCTACAGCGGGAATCCCCAACGTGTGTGCGGCACGGAAGGCACCATAGGATAGCTCCAATATAAAATATATAACTGAAACCAATCACGATCATCAACAACCCATAGGACAAAAGAAATCTACTCAAACACTATAGGATATCCACACATCATTGGATAATAATATATAGCATTAAGCACCATGTTTAAGTAGAGATTACAGCAGGGAAGAGAAGTTTTACACCGCTGCATAGATGAGAGAGAGTTGATGGTGACGGTGGCGAAGTTGTCGTTGTAGATCGTCGTCACAATGGTTGCCCTGATGGCGCTCCAGCTCCACCGAGAGAGAGGGGAGAGAGCCCCCTCCTTCTTCTTCTTCCTTGGTATCCTCCTAGATGGGACAAGAGTTTCCCCTCTGTTCCATGGCCGCCAATGGCTCCCGCAGGGAAAGAGCCCCTCTGAGATTGGATCTCTCTCTATGTTTGTCTCATGTATTCGTGACTCTTTTCTAGCCCTTCACCGTTTTCTAAATATTCGGAGATCCGTAACTCCGATCAGGCTAAAACTTTGAGGGGGGTTTTATCGGAAAATTATCTTTCTTGTGGCGAATGTAGGGCCCCAACTCACTTAAGGGGGAAGCACGATGTATCAGGATGTGGCCACCACCCTTCTGCGCCATGTTAGCTTGTGCATCCCTTTGGCATAGTGTTGTGTTGATTCTTCTTCCCAAAATTCACATATATTCTCAAAACAAATCTATAAATTTTGATCGCCTTTGGTCTTCGTTTGATATCGAATTTTTGCGAAACAAAAAACACACAAAAAATAGGAACTCGTACTGGGCACTAGATACGTAATTTTTTCCCAAAAATAATATAAAATGTTGTTGAAAGTATATGAAAGTTGTAGAATATTGACATGAAACAATAAAAAATTATAGATATGACGAAGACGTATCAGCATCCCCAAGCTTAATTCTTGCTCGGCCTCAGGTAGGTAAATGATAAAATTATAATTTTTGATGTGGAATGCTACCTGACATAATCTTGAACAAATGTCTAATCATGGCACGAATATTAATATACAAGTGATTCAAGGCAATAGTCTATCATTTGACAAAAAGACAACCATACTCAGGTTTACTAGCAAACAATCATGTCCTTTCAAAATAAGAATGCTAAAGAACGTTATCACTACAAAATCACATAGCCTATCATTCTTTGTCTCCCTATCATAAAGTATAAATTAAGAGCACCCTGGTGTCAAACCAAGCAATTGGATCGTACTTTTTAATGCGCTTCACCATTTTATACCTCACTTAATACATGAGTGTGAACCATGGATACGACTTATAGGTGGAATAGAGTATGGTGGTAGGTTTCAAAGCAGTAAAAGTGGAGAAGCAAGTGTCACATCAACTAGGCATATCAACGGGCTATGTAGATGCCCATCAATAGATATCAATGAAAGGAGTATGGATTGTCATGCAACGAATGCACTAACAGCTATAAGTGTATGAAAGCTCAAATGAAACTAAGTGGGTGTGCATCTAACTTGCTTGCTCATGAAGACCTCGAGCATTGAGGATGCCCATCATCGAAATGTACAAGCCAAGTTCTATAATGAAAATTCCCACTAGTATATGAAAATGATAAATCACGAGACTCTCTATATGAAGAACATGGTGCTACTTTGAAGCATAGTTGTGGTAAAGGATGGTAGTAAGTCCCTTATCTATTTTTTTCTCCCATTTATTTTATTTTTTTCCTTTATTTATTTTTTTATTTTTATTTTTTTCTTGGTGGGCTCATTCGTCCTCCCCCATTTTTTTCATTTTTCATACGGAGTCTCATCCCGACTTGTGGGGGAATCATAGTATCCTTCATCATTTCCTCAGTGGGACAATGCTCTAATAATGATCATCACACTTTTATTTTCTTACAACTCGATATAACAACTCAATGATGATATGATATGACTCTATATGAATGCCTCTGGCATTGTACCAGGATGTGCAATGATCTAGCATAACAAAGATATCAAAAAAAGGACCAGCCACAAAAATATCATGCTAGTTGTATTAAGATCATGAAAACAATATGACAATGAATTCTCAAGTCATGTGTATGATGATGATGATGGAAGTTGCATCATAATATATGTTGGAATGACTATGGAAATACCATGATAGGTAGGTACGGTGGTTGTTTTGAGGAAGATATAAGGTGACTTATGTGCAACAGAGTGTATCATGTCGCGATGTTTGGATTCACTAGCGAAGTTTGCACCAATCCACGAGGTGAGAATGGGCCATGCATGGTACCGAAGAAGCTAGCAAATATGAGGTGGTGAGAGTGCATACGTCCATGGATTCACATTAGTCATAAAGAACTCACATACATATTGTGAGGTTTTATTAGCTCTCTCTCGAAGCAAAGTATTGCTCGCATGCCCCTAGGGAGGAGGTTGGTAGGAGTTAACCATTGCCTGTCCCCGATTATAACAACAAAGAGGATTTCAATCAAGGATAAATTATGCTCCAATTTCATGCTTCGGGAATGACAAACCTTAACATCAATATTCTTAGTAGACCACAATCATTCACTAGTACCCCCACATATTACCACATTAATATCGCAAAAATATTGCAGGGAATCAAACATATCATATTCAGTGATCTACAAGTTTTATGTAAGATTTTATGCCTACCATGTAAGTGATCAATTCCCGTTGACTCCCTAAATAGGTATAAGTGAAGCATGAAAGTTTAATTCTTTATAAAAATATACCATGTTCTAATAGATATAAGTGAAGCAAAAGAGTATTCTACAAATAACGGTTTTCTATATGTAGAGAAACAAGCATCCAACTTCAAATGATATAAGTGAAGCACATAAAGCATTTTATAAAGCCATACTCAAAAGATATAAGTGAAGCGCAAATAGCATTCTATAAATCAACCATGGAGTTTTCCATACCAGCATTGTGCATTGCCAAAAGTAAAATAAAAGGCACACGACGCTCCAAGAATTTACACATATCATGTGAACAAAACAAAAACCAAGACATACCAATAATTGCTGAAGAACAAAGATGGGATGCCTTCTGGGGCATCCCCAAGCTTAGACGCTCGAGTTTCCTTGAATATTTACTTGGGGTGCCTTGTTCATCCCCAATCTTGAACTCTTTACTCTCCTTATTCTTCTCATATCGATACCTCTTCGATCTTCGAACACTTCATCCACACAAAACTTGACAGAACTTTTATTAGAAGGTTAGTACATATAACATCAAATCCCATTATGTCCTGACATAACATTACTGTATAATTTTAATCGAACATTATCTACTGTATGCTATCAAAATTATATGGTTCCCAAGTTAATGGGGCTCAACAAGAACTCAAACATAAGCAGTCAAAGCAACTATAACAACAATTTGTGAAAAACAGGACAGTCTATAAAGATCCAGATGAATACTATACTTATATAACTCAAATAATTATGAAAAATTAGGACATGGTAAAAACATTTGTATAAAATTACTCTGCAAAAGTTTCATAAAGTTTTAACATTCGAGTAAAATATGACAAATCAAACACTACAGCCAAATTTTTCGTTTTTGCACAACACATAACAAACAAGCCATTTAATCATCCTAAAGGTAAATCTTGGCACATTATTTTTACAATACAATGTATTTGCACGAGGGTATAATTTTTTTTTTGAAAATTTGTTGTAATAAAGATTCACAAAGTTTCCATGGGCATGAACAAAATTTCAAGGACGTCCCCCACTTCAACGATGCTCATCTTTCTCACTTTCACCTTTATTTTTGAAAACTATTTTAAGTTCCCAACTTTATATTTTGCTTTAAATTATTTCAATAAAATCTCACAATAGAAATAAATGACTATCTAAAAATTTTGGGTTGTCTCCATGGCAGCGCTTCTTTAAAGCTATTAAGCTAGGCATATAGTGCTCAAGTAATTGATTCGCTTGTATCCCGAGGTATATCAAAGCCAAATTTAATTAAGAATGATTTAAAATTAAGTAGTGAACACAAACTGATATATATCATGTGACAACGAAATCTAACTCTATTCCTATGCATTGGCATGTCATAAAAGAACAATTCATTCACACAAAGTAGAGGCCAATACATAGCATAAGTAGTTTCTTACAATTTTATCGTATTGGAAACATAGAGAGGTGAAGATTTGGTTCCTCCCTCATAATAATTGCAAGTAGGAGCACCAAGCACATGCATGTTATATTCATCAAAATCATCATGTGTAATGGTGAAATGCAACCCATCAATATACTCCTTAATAAGTGAAAACTTCTCCGATATGGTGTAGTTGGGAGAATTCAAAAAGATAATAGGACTATCATGTGTGGGTGCAATAGCGAAAATTGCATGCTTAACCTAAGGAACTATAGCAAGTTCATTTCCATAAGCATAATTCATATTGGCATCATGGCCACAAGCATAGCAAGCATCAAGTTCATTAAAAAGGGATATTTTAAATAATCCAAGGGATCATAACAATCATCATAGCATTCATCCTACAGTATATGCGAATGGAAATTAAACAATGTATGAGTTGAAGAGTTGCCCTCATTAGAAGGTGGGCACGGGTGATCAAACCGCTCTTCCTCCTTTTGTTCTTCGCTCTCCTCCTCGTCTTTTTCATCTAATGAACTCACAATTTTAGCAATTTCTTCTTCCGTATATTCCTGCAAAATATTAGTCTCCTCCAAGGCAACACACATTCTTTCACCAAATTCTTTAACATAAGCAGTAGACGCATAGTTTTCACATCAATATTTACTTATGGCAAAAAAATAGATTTGTAAAGAGTAGCATCACACTTTTCAATCAAAGAAGCAATTTCATAAGCACCCCTAAAAGCAACAAATTCTTCAATTTGTTTAACATCATAATAACAATAGGCAACCTTTTCATAAGTGTTGGGAAACGTTGCATGGCAAACGAACAAAAATCCTACACACACGAAGACCTATCGTGGTGATGTTCATCTACGAGAGGGAGATCGGATCCACCTACCCTTGTAGATCGCTAAGCGGGGAGTGTTAAGAAACGCGGTTGATGTAGTGGAACTGCTTCGTGATTCAAATCACCGCGGTCCCACGATCTGTCCCGATCTAGTACCGAACGGACGACACCTCCGCGTTCAGCACACGTACAGCTCGATGACGATCTTCGCCTTCTTGATCCAGCAAGAGAGACGGGGAAGTAGATGAGTTCTCCGGCAGCGTGACGGCGCGCCGGTGATGGTAATATCTAGAGGAAGAACTACGAATTAGAGGTTTAGGGTTGCACGTGGCAAAGTTGTCTCTCAAAAGCCCTAAACCTCAAGTATATATAGGAGGAGCCAAGAGGTGGGGCTTGCCTCTAGGGCGCCGGCCGAAGGGAGGAGGGATCCTCCTCCAAGTCGGTTTGGAGGGAGGAGTCCCTTCCTTCCTTCCCACCTCCTCTTTTTTTCCTTTTTTTCTTTCTCCTTTGATTTTTTCCACTTGGCCGAAATAGCCCTATTGGGCTGGCCTCACCAGCCCACCAAGGGCTGGTGTTCCAGCCATGGGCTATTAGGTTCTCTCCCGGGTGGGTGGCCCCTCCCGGTAAAAACACGGAACCCATTCGTCACTCCCGGTACACTCCTGGCAATGCCTGAAATCTTTATGGAGGCCAAATGAAACAATCATGTATATCAATCTTCGTTTCCGGACCATTACGGAAACCCTCATGATGTCTGTGATCTCATCCGAGACTCCGAACAAACCTTCGGTCACCAACACCTATAACTCAACTATACCGAAACATCACCGAACTTTAAGTGTGCATACCCTGCGGGTTCGAGAACTATCCAGACATGACCTGAGACACTCCATGGTCAATATCCAACAGCGGGACCTAGATGTCCATATTGGATCCTACATATTCTACGAAGATCTTATCGGTTGAACCTCTGTCCCAAGGATTCATATAATCCCGTATACCTTTCCCTTTGTCCTTCGGTATGTTACTTGCCCGAGATTTGATCGTCGGTATCCCTCTACCTATTTCAATCTCGTTACCGGCAAGTCTCTTTACTCGTTCCATAATACGAGATCCTGTGACTAACACTTTAGTCACATTCCTTGCAAGGCTTATATGTGATGTTGTATTACCGAGTGGGCCCCGATATACCTCTCCGTCACACGGAGTGAGAGATCCCAGTCTTGATCCATGCTAACTCAACGGACACCTTCGGAGATACCTGTAGAGCACCTTTATAGTCACCCAGTAACGTTGCGACGTTCGATACACACAAGGTATTCCTCCGGTGTCAGTGAGTTACATGATCTCATGGTCATTGGAATGAATACTTGACACGCAGAAAATAATAGCAACAAAATGACACGATCATATGCTACATTTATAGTTTGGGTCTTGTCCATCACATCATTCTTCCAATGATGTGATCCAGTCATCAAGTGACAACACTTCCATATGGTCAGAAAACCATAACCATCCTTGATCAACTTGCTAGTCAACTAGAGGCTTACTAGGGACATTGTTTTGTCTATATATCCACACATGCATCTATGTTTTCATTCAATACAATTATAGCATGGACAATAAACGATTATCTCGAAACAGGAAATATAATAATAACTATTTTATCATTGCCTCTAGGGAATATTTATAACAATAAGAAGATAATTTTTCATTATGATTAAACACACATTGATAGGGAAGGTGTTTTTAGTGTCTTCAGAACAACAAGTAAAATCATGTAATTCACATAAGTTCCAAGCATAGCAACACAGAGTATTAATTTGATGCCACAAGAGTTTCCCTTTTTCAGATAAGCGATGTCGCACATAATAAGCATGCTCGTTTAATGATTTTCCCTTGACTAAGCTAGTTGGGTTTTTAGTACGAGCACAAAGGGATCGAAGATGATCCAAGTAAAAAGCTTCAGCAGTATAGTAGATTTTGGTAGCTCCTCAACCACTAGGTTAGCAAGTAGAACTATTTTTTTGGTATTTTATGTTTCCTACCAATAACTAAGATATAGAACAACTTAGAACAAAAAATAAAATTACTTAGTGATAAAGAAAACAAGGACACACAAGAATATCAATGGCTACGCTATTGCTCCGTGGCAACAGCGCTAGAAAAGATCTTCATAACCCACAATGGTGGGGATCGATTGTATCCTTTTTTGATAAGTAAGAGTGTCAAACCCAACGAGGATCTAAAGGTAGAGTTAATATTCTCTCAAGTTCTATTGACCACCGATACAACTCTACGCACGCTAACACTTACTTTACCTAGAACAAGTATGATACTACTTTGTGGGAAGGAAACTAAAAGTACTAGTACTGGCTAGTTTTGCAAGAAAATAAATAGCAAGTAAATAAAAGTTAAGAGTTGTTTAGATAAAGATTAATAAGTAAGTTGTTTAGTAGAAAGCTTTTTGTAACACACGAGAAGGATTTGTCCCGAAGCAATCGATAACTAGATCGATAATCATTATTGCAGTTTTATATGAGGGAGAGGCATACGCTAACATACTTTTCGTACCTGGATCATATGAACTTATGATTGCACCTCTATCAAGCATCCGCAACTGCTATAAATCATTCACGTAAACCCAACCATAGCATTATACATCAAGTCCTTTTTACTCCCATACGCAAACAACCCCCTTACTCGGGTGTAAGCTTCTGTCACTCTAGCCACCCACTATAAGCGAATCATGAACATATTTCAAAGCCAACCGCAGGAATCCCCCACGTGTGCACGGCACGGGAGACACCATAGGACGGCACCAATATAAAACATACAACTCAAACCAATCACGGTCATCAATCAATCCATAGGGAAAAACAAATCTAGTCTAACATCATAGGACAACCACACATCATTGGATAATAATATATAGCATTAAGCACCATGTTTAAGTAGAGATTACAACGGAGAATAGAGGTTTTACACTGCTGCATAGATGAGGACAGAGTTGATGGTGACGGCAGCGAATTTGTTGGTGTACATCGTCGTCACGATGGTTTCCCGAGCGACGCTCCCGTGCCACCAGTGAGAGGGGGAGAGAGACCCCCTCCTTATTCTTCTTCCTTGGTCACCCCCTAGGTGGGAGGAGAGTTTCCTCTCTGTTCCATGGTCGCCATGGCTCCCGGAGGGCAAGAGCCCCTCCGAGATTGGATCTCTCTCTCTCTCTTTGTGTTTTTCTCCTGTTTTCTCGCCCTTCACCGTTTCTTAAATATTTGGAGATCCGTATCTCCGATCGGGCTGAAATTTTGAGGGGATTTTTATCGGAAAATTATCTTACTTGGGGCAAAAGTAGGGCCCCAACTAACTTAAGGGAATGGCACAAGCTAATAGGGCGCGACTAGGGGGTGGGCGTGCCTTGTTAACTTGTGCCTCCCTCGGGCATCGTGTTGCGTTGATTCTTCTTTCCAAAATTCACATATATTCCAAAAAATATCCATAGATTTTTACCGCGTTCGGACTTCATTTCATATGAAATTTCTGCGAAACAAAAAACACACAAAAAACAGGAACTGACACTCGACACTGGACAAGTAAGTTAGTCTAAAAACTAATATAAAATGTTGCCAAAAGTATATGAAAGTTGTAAATATTGGCATTAAACAATCAAAAATTATAGATACGGCGCAGACGTATCAATGCATACTTAAGGATTTCATGAATGGAATATTGTACCTTTTTGCAATGAAATGAAACATTGTACTTGCATAATCAATTCACTACACATAAATATATCCGTAGATGGGTGATCGAACCATGATCCTATTAATGGTAATCTCGTGTGATATCCATCACATGTGTTTGGCTAGTATTTCAGTATTCTTGTGATATCCATCAGATGTGTCTGGTCAATCCATGATGATACCATAATATCGAGTGAGCCCTGAGAGTATCCATTGTCGGACAATAAAATCCTAGTAAGTTTGATTTGCTTCACGACATGATTTGGTAAGGCACTAGAACTATGTGTCATTAGTTGATGGTGATGCGGATTCAAATAAAGATTTTGCTGGTTTCAAAGAGGAAACTGTAGATGTATACTCTAAATTTTATGTGCTTGACCAATGTTTTTTGCACTGTCTATATTAACTAAGATGTGACTTGCATGTAGACGGTGAATAAGGGCGATTTGTTTCCTTTGTCATTCCTAGTGTGAAGCAACAATTTCAATTAGGAGATATTGTTATTTGGTATGGTATTTTAGATTACATGTACACATTGATATAATGTTAAAGAAATTAATGCAGAATATTTTTATTCAATATGTACAATAAATTATGTGCATTTCCATGTACATGATCACTCGTGGTTTGGATGCTCATCCGTGAGCGAAATAAATAGAATATATATGTACATATCTTCACTTGATGAACATTAATTTGTACATATTAATAATCAAATAAATATATAGCAATTAATTTGGTGGATATTAATTTGGGAATCTCACCAAATCTCTAGTTTAATTGTGATAGATCCACTATAAAAACACTTGCACATTTCTTTTCTTCTCGTCCGAACTTCCATATCACACCAAGATCAACGACTTGTTCCTTCAGCACAAACAAACGGTTCAAATGAGAACTACACATGTGTTGCTTTTGTCCCTCGTATTACTCGTGCTAGCATCAGGTACTCATTTGTCCATGTAATACGTCTATGCATAATCTCTCCCAACAAATAAATGGCCATGTCGTGATCATCCCCTTTCTTCATCGTGAGATCTTGCAGATGTGGTAGTGGAGGCATCAAGAGATCCTAGCATTAATGAATTCGTATGCGTGGAGAAAATTTTCCCGTCTCCAACATGTAATACCCATGCTTGTGAAGAGGCATGCTTCAAACGTACAAGGCAATTCAAATCTGGTGAATGTGTTGCTAAGGGGTGCAAGTGCAAGATGTGCATATACCAGCCTCCAGCCATCCATAATAATGAACAAATGGGTTCTAATTAGCTGAGATAGGATTCTGTTTTTAGCGAATAATGTGACCGAATCACAAATGGTGTAGAGGCAAGGTTTTTCACTCATATAAGCCATATGAAGAGTGATAAATTTAGTCTTGCTTCGTGAAAATTATATGGAATTAAGTAGTGGTCTATAATATTTGAATAAGTGGTCTATAAAATTTGTGTGATTGAATATGTATTGTTTTTAGTTAAACTAACTATTTTTCTATAGAGAAAATGCTATGTTTGTTCTTTTTAAGTTTTATTTGAACTCACAATTTTGATCATGAAATTGTTTTCTTTGAACCGAGGAAATACAAAAACTTCAATTTGTTTGCGACTTAAACAATTCCATGATCAAAATTTTAGATTTTGATGTTTTTGTATTGTTTACATTTTTATTTATTTATACTTGATATTTCCATCCTAACTGACAGTGTCATTACCTCCGAATTTGCATGTTTAATTTTCATGAACTACCTAAAAAAGCAATGGATTTTTTGTCCTTTTAAATGGTTTTTACAAAACCTACTCATGTAAATTCTTTTAATCCAAGTCTTTTTAATGTTGGTAGTGCTTTGACTTTCTCCCAGCTTACAAAACCTTTAGGTGTGAACCTCTCTAAACCTTATGTATCTTTTACACATGAAGCTCGTGATGATTTTTTTTATGTTGTACTTTCTTTTTTTCTTCTTTGAACTCCATGTGCTTTGATATATGAACTTGCATAACATGTATGTGTGAACATATTGATTATAAGTTTTAATTCTCCATAAATGTATTTTACTACATTTTTAGTGCGTCCCTAAACAAATAGTTTAATCTTTGGTAGAGTGTATTGTAACACCCTGGATTTTGCCCATTTCTTTTTCTTTTGATTTTGGCCTGGATTTTGCTCATTTTATCTAGACATTTTTCTCGAGTAATTCTCCTAAGATTTTGTCCAGTAGGGATACTGTGTGAAGGAAGTACCACTTTGGTTTATGCAGATGGTATGAAATTTATACAGTGTCTTCCTATGCCTAAATAACCCATTTCCTCCAAAATTCAGCTCCATCCAAGCAAGTATGTGAGTGCCACTTCATACTTTGCATTTCTGGCCAGTAGGGTCTATTCTACAGCAAGTGCCACTTTTACCCATCTAAATGATCTGAAAATCTTCAGTAGTGATCATCTTAGGCTGTGATACCTATAAGACAAAGATCAGAGTCAATCACCAGACCAGTCTTCCTCAGCAAGCATCAAACACATTGTTGTTACCTTGTCTCCCACCTCTCTCTAGTCAATTCCTGCATCCCTGTGCTCATTTCTTTCCTTCCTGTCCCTATCTGATGAATGACCAGTCGACCAGACATGGTTTGGACGACCAGAGTACGTGGCATCACCGAGTTCATGCGGTGACCACCGCACTGGCATGCCATGGATGCGAGTTGCGTGTTTGCTAGCTCAGGCCCCTCCTCTCCTCGTCGTTTCTGTGCGCCTCGTCGTGTCCATCAACTTCCCCTCGTCGTCCTCTTCTCCCTCGAGCCCCCTCCCCCTCCAGATTCTTCCTTGCCGCGCTATGACAAGCTCCCCCATGTTCTGCCCATGACCGCCATGTCGTCTTCTTCCCCCGAGCTCTTCCGAGCCTTCCCGAGCTCGCTTGAGCCCTCTCCGCTCCTCTGTGAAGCTTCTCAAGGCCGCAAGCGTCCAGCCCCGGCCTCTCCTTGCTCCAGTGCCCGGCTAGGATCGCCACGTCGGCGTCCTTATCCGTCGTCCTCGGCCGGCTATAAAAGTCGTGGCCGAGCCTCTCCCCGGGCATCCCCGGAGCCTCTCCTTCCCCCTGGCCTCTTCCCAAGCCCCAGTCCGAGCCAATGTTCGCCGAAGTGCCCGAATCGTCAGTGATCTCCTCAGCCCCAAATCCACCCCCCCTTGGCCTTCCCCAGCAGTGCCCGAGACCTCCACTAGACGTGGCGCTCGTCGGCGTGCCCGTCGGTCCCCTCGCCGGGCGGAGAAGCTCGCCGGAGCAGCGGCTCCCTTCGCCGGTAGTGCCCTGCCTGGCCTCCTCTGCTTCTTATGTCGGGAGGAGGAAGAAGACGAGGCGAGGAGGAGAGAGAGGATCAATGCAGGCCCCGCACGTCGGTGACCCAGAGGCCGGCCCTGCCTCGCCATGTCACTTAAGTGGAGGCGCATGTTGCCTCTTGAGCTTGCGTTGGTTTTTCCCTTGAAGAGGAAAGGGTGATGCAGCACAGGAGCAGTAAGTATTTCCCTCAGTTTGAGAACCAAGGTATTAATCCAGTAGGAGAATCAAGCCAAGTGTCCAGAGTACATGCGCAAACACAAACGAGCTTGCACCCAACGCTATAAAGGGGTTGTCAATCCCTTCAAGATTGATTGCAAAGTGAGATCTGAAGGCGGAAAGTGCAACGAAGTAAAAGTGAAAGGCTGAAAATATGGTGTGAGGTAGATCCGGGGGCCATAGTGTTCACTAGAGGCTTCTCTCAAAATAGCAAATATTACGGTGGGTGAACAAATTACTGTCGAGCAATTGATAGAACCGCGCAAAGTCATGACGATATCTAAGGCAATGATCATACATATAGGCATCACGTTCGAGACAAGTAGACCGATACTTTCTGCATCTACTACTATTACTCCACACATCGACCGCTATCCAGCATGCATCTAGTGTATTGAGTTCATGACGAACAGAGTAACGCCTTAAGCAAGATGGCATGATGTAGAGGGATAAACTCAAACCAATGATGTAAACCCCACCTTTTTACCCTCGATGGCAACAACATGATGCATGCCTGGCTACCCCTTCTGTCACTGGGTGAGGTCACCGCACGGTATGAACCCAAAACCAAGCACTTCTCCTATTGCAATAATCATAGATCAAGTTGGCCAAACAAAACCCACAACTCGAAGAGAATTACAAGGATATGAAATCATGCATATAAGAGATCAGAAGAAACTCAAATAAGATTCATAGATAATCTGATCATAAATCCACAATTCATCGGATCTCAACAAACACACCGCAAAAGAAGATTACATCGGATAGATCGCCATGAAGATCATGGAGAAATTTGTATTGAAGATCCAACAGAGAGAAGAAGCCATCTAGCTACTAGCTATGGACCCGAAGGTCTATGGTGAACTACTCACGCATCATCGGACAGGTCATGGTGTTGATGAAGAAGCCCTCCGTATCCGAATCCCCCCTCCGGCAGGACACCAGAACGTGCCCCAGATGGGATCTTGCAGAGACAGAAGCTTGCGGCAGCGGAAAAGTATTTTCGTGGATCTCTCGCGCAGTTTTGGATTTTTCAGGAATTTATAGGCGGGAGAGGTAGGGCAGACGAGCCACAGGGGGCCACAAGCCTGCTAGGCGCGGGCCCCCCTGGTCGTGCCTAGGAGGCTTGTGGGGTCCCCTGGTGGCCTCTGTCTTGGTTCTCACGTCCCGTGCGTATCTTCTGTTCCGGATAAAAAATCATTTCGGAAGTTTTATTCCGTTTGGACATCGTTTAAAATTATCCTCTCAAAAGGGGTCAAAAACACGGAAAAAGAGGAACTGGCACTTGGCACTGAGTTAATAAGTTAGTCCCAAAAAAGACATAAAAGGAATACAAAACATCCAAAGTTTGACAAGATAATAGCATGGAACCATCAAAAATTATAGATAGGTTGGAGACGTATCAAGCATCCCCAAGCTTAACTCCTGCTCGTCCTCGCATAGGGAAGTGATAAAGACTGAATTTTTGATGTGGAATGCTACCTAGCATAGTTGTCCATTGTAACTTCTTTCATGTGACATGAATGTTCAGATCCGTAAGATTCAACACAATAGTTTGCTATTGACATGAAAACAATAATACTTCAAGCAAACTAGCAAGGTAATCATGAACTTTCGAAATAACAAGGCCAAAGAAAGTTATCCCTACAAAATCATATAGTCTGGCTATGCTCCATCATCCCCACACAACTAATTTAAATCATGCACAACCCCAGTATTGGCCAAGTAATTGTTTTTGCACTCTTACTTTCTCAAACCTTTTTCAACTCTCACGCAATACATGAGCGTGAGCCATGGATATAGCACTATAGGTGGAATAGAGTGTGGTGGAGGTTGTGAGACAAAAAGGAGGAGATGGTCACATTGACTCGGCGTATCAAAGGACTATGGAGATGCCCATTAATAGATATCAATGTGAATGAGTAGGGATTGTCATACAAAGGATGCACTAGAGCTATAAGTATGTGAAAGCTCAAAAGGAGAACTAATGGGTGTGCATCCAACTTGCTTGCTCACGAAGACCTAGGGCAATTTTGAGGAAGCCCATCATTGGAATATACAAGCCAAGTTATATAATAAAGATTCCCACTAGTATATGGTGGTGACAAAACGAGAGGCTCTCAATCCAGAAGAACATGGTGCTAATATGAAGCACAAGTGTGGAAAAGATAGTAGCATTGTCCCTTCTCTCTTTTTTTGGGTTCTTTGGCCTCTCTTTTTTTGTTTCTCCTTTTTTTTGTGGGCAACTTTGGCCCCTTGTTTTATTTCCTCACATGGGACAATGCTCTAATAATGATAATCATCACACTTTTATTTACTCACACCACAAAGCTTAGAACGATGATGACTCTATAGGAAATGCCTCCGGCAGTGTACCGGGATGTGCAAGGATCTAGCTTGGCGTATGGCGTTGAAACATCTCACTAGCTATCTTACGATCATGCAATGGCAATATGAGAGTGACGGCACAAGTCATGACACGGAACGGTGGGAGTTGCATGGCAATATATCTCGGAATGGCTATGAAAATGCCATAGTAGGTAGGTATGGTGGCTGTTTTGAGGAAGGCATATGGTGGGTTTGTGCACCGGCGAAAATTGCGCGGTACTAGAGAGGCTAGCAATGATGGAAGGTGAAAGCGCATCTATACCATGGACTCACATTAGTCATGAAGAACTCACATACTTATTGCGAAAGTTTTTATTACTAATCGAAACAAAGTGCTAAACGCATACTCCTAGGGGAAGGGTTGGTAGGTATTAACCATCGCGCGATCCCGACCGCAACACAAAGGATGACAATCAATAGATCAATTATGCTCTGACTTCCTAACATAACGCTTCACCATACGTGCATGTTACGGGAATCACTAACTTCAACACAAGTATTTCTTGATTCACAACACCCTACTAACATAACTCTTAATATTACCAAATCCACGTCTCAAAACTAATTGAGAGGAATCAAAACTTCTCTTTCTACTCAATGCACATGAAGATTGAAGTTTTTGTATCCTCTTTGGGTACCTATCACCTTTGGGACTACTTTCATAGCACAAGCCAACTACCAAGTTACGCACCGCCGTGCTCTAAAAGGTCTAAGTGAAGCACATAGAGCAAAGTTATCTAGCTCAAAAGATATAAGTGAAGCACAATGAGTATTCTAGCAAATTCACGATGAGTGCATGTCTCTCTCAAAAGGTGTGCAGCAAGGATGATTGTGACACAACAAAAAGAAAAGACTCCTACGATACAAGTAGGGATGAAAATGGAGTGGAAACTTTTCGCTTTTCGGGAGGAAAAATGAAAATGCAAAGGAAATATGAAAGCGGAAATGGAAATTTCCAAAATGGAAATGGAAATGGAATTTTTAATGTGAAAACGGAAACAAACACGGAAGAGTGTTTTCCAATGGAACATATGTGGAAATGGAACTTTCTGTTTCCGTGAATATGGAATTTCCCATTTTTACTATAGGCCTGCGGCTGCTTTGTAGCCCAACCACCAAATAACACACAATGACACAATGAGAATAATGGATCATTTAAGGCCCAACTTATACTACCATATATATACTCACCTAGACCCTATACACAATTGTCATGTACTAATACAATACAAGGATATGTTGCTAACATAATCAAATTATTTTGTAGACATGTTAGCAATTCATTAAAAAAACTGTTGTCTGTATTACTCTATGATTCAAGGGGTTTTAAAGTTCCGGTCAACGCCCACTTCTATTTCTGTATCCGTTTTGTATTCGTTCCGTGTCTGTTTCCGGTAGTATCTATTTCCGTATTCATTTCCAGGGTTTCTGTATTTGTTTCCACTTCTGCAAAACAATATGAAAACAAATGTGATAGCACCCAGTTCCGTCCGTTTCCGCTCCGTTTTCATCCCTAGATACAAGACTCCAAGCAAAACACATATCATGTGGTGAATAAAAAAATAGCTCCAAGTAATGTTACCGATGGATTGAAGACGAAAGAGGGGATGCCTTCCCGGGGCATCCCCTAGCTTAGGCTTTTTGCTGTCCTTGAATTTGGCTTGGGATGCCTTGGGAATCCCCAAGCTTGAGCTCTTTCCACTCTTTATCCCTTTGTCCATGAGATCATCACCCAAAACTTGAAAACTTCACAACACAAAACTTAAACAGAAACTCGTGATATCATTAGCACAAGAAAACAAACTACCACCCCTTTAGGTACTGTAGCAATCTTGATTTATATTTATATTGATGTTAGATTACTGTATTCTCACTTTTCCATGCTAGTACCCCCCCCCCCCCCGATACTATCCATAGTTTCATCAAAACAAGCAACCAACATAACAAAAACAGAATCTGTCAAAAACAGACCAGTCTGTAGCAATATGTATACTTCGTATATTTATGGTACCTAAAAATTCTGAAAAATTATGACAGCCTAGGTAAAGAAGAAATTATTTCCTTTATCTTTGAAGGATAAGGTGTTGACATGGTATAGGCTATGTGATGATACTGGATCATGGGACTACAGTCGGTTGAAATTGGAATTTCATCAAAAGTTCTATCATATGCATTTAGTACATCGTGATCGGAACTTTATTTATAACTTTTGGCCTCGTGATAGGGAAAGCATAGCTCAAGCTTGGGGAGGCTTAAATCAATGCTATATTCATGCCCCAATCATGAGCTCTCGAGAGAAATCATCACTCAAAACTTTTATGCTCGGCTTTCTCATGAAGATCGTACCATGCTTGACACTTCTTATACCGGTTCTTTTATGAAGAAGGATATTGACCACAAGCGGAATTTATTGGATAGAATCAAACGTAAATCTGAAGATTGGGAGCTGGAGGAAGGTAAGGAGTCAGGTATGAATTTCCAGTTTGATTGCGTTAAATATTTTGTTGAGACAAACACTTCTAGAGATTTTAGCGCTAAGTATGGACTTGACTCTGAGATAGTAGCTTCTCTATGTGAATCTTTTGCTGCTCATGTTGATCTTCCCAAAGAGAAGTGGTTTAAGTATCATCCTCCTGTAGAAAGCAACATCGTCAAAACCAATCTAGTTGAGGAGAAAGTCATTGCTTTTATTGATCCTGTTGTTCCTTGTGCTTACACTAAGAAACCACCATACCCTGCTAGGATAAAGGATTATTCTAATGCTCCAACTGCGATACGTAGGGGTTACATTAGACCACTTGCACCCCCTCAGGAAATTAGAGTTGAACCTAGTGTTGCTATTATCAAAGATCTCTTAGCCGAAGACGTAGACGGGCATGTTATCAAATTCTGTGAGGACTCCGCTAGAATTGCTAAACCTCACGCGAAAGACAAATACGGACCTGTAGTTGGCCTGCCCGTTGTTTCTGTCAAGATAGGAGATCACTGTTACCATGGTTTATGTGATATGGGAGCTAGTGTTAGTGCAATACCCCGTTCTCTGTATGATGAAATCAAATATGAGATTGCACCTGGTGAGTTAGAACTCATTGATGTCACTATTACGCTAGCTAATAGAGACACTATCTGCCCTCTGGGAATTGTGAGAGACGTAGAAGTCATGTGTGGTAAGACGAAGTATCCTACTGATTTCCTCATCCTTGGTACTGCACAAGATAACTTTTGTCCCATCATATTTGGTAGACCGTTTCTCAACACTGTCAATGCTCAAATTGATTGCATTAAGCAGACTGTTACAGTTAGTTTCGAGGGTCTGTCTCATGAATTTAACTTCTCCAAGTTTGGAAGACAACCCCATGAAAAAGAGTCGTCTGGAAGGGATGAAATTGTTTCTCTTGCCTCTATTGTCGTACCTCCTACGGATCCTTTAGAGCAATATCTGCTTGAGCATGAAAATGATATGCATATGGAGGAGAGAGATGATATAGATAAAATTGTCTTAGAACAATATCCTATTCTCAAGAATAATCTTCATGTTGAACTGCTTGGGGATCCTCCCCCACCAAAGGGTGATCCTGTGTTCGAGCTTAAACAGTTGCCTGATACTGTTAATTATGCCTATCTTGATGAGAAGGAGATATATCCTGTTATTATTAGTGCTCTCCTCTCAGAGCACGAAGAGAAGAAGTTACTAAGAACTCTGAGGAAGCACCGTGCTGCTATTGGATATACTCTTGATGATCTTAAGGGTATTAGTTCCACTCTATGTCAGCACAAGATTAAAACCGATGCTGACTTTAAACCAGTTGCTGATCATCAAAGGAGATCAAATCCTAAGATGAAAGAGGTTGTTAGAAAAGAAATATTATAGCCTCTGGAAGCAGGAATCATTTATCCTGTTGCTCATAGTGATTGGGTAAGTCTAGTACATTGCGTACCTAAGAAGGGAGGTATCACCATCGTTCCTAATGATAAGGATGAACTAATCCCACAAAGGATTATTACCGGCTATAGGATGGTGATAGACTTCCGGAAACTGAACAAGGCAACCAGGAAAGATCATTATCCTTTGTCGTTTATCGACCAAATGCTAGAAAGGCTATCAAAACACACACACTTCTGCTTTGTAGACGGTTATTCAGGTTTCTCGCAAATACCTGTTGCACAATCTGATCAGGAGAAAACCACTTTCACCTGCCCCTTCGGTACCTTTGCTTATAGACGTATGCCTTTTGGCTTATGCAATGCACCTGCCACCTTTCAAAGATGTATGATGGCTATATTCTCTGACTTTTGTGAAAAGATTGTCGAGGTTTTCATGGATGACTTCTCCGTTTACGGGTCTTCCTTTGATGATTGCCTCAGCAACCTTGATCGAGTCTTACAGAGATGCGAAGATACCAACCTCGTCTTGAATTGGGAGAAGTGCCACTTTATGGTTAACGAAGGTATCGTCTTAGGACACAAGATTTCTGAAAGAGGCATTGAAGTTGATAAGGCTAAGGTTGATGCAAGTGAGCAAATGCCTTGCCCCACAGATATCAGAGGTATACGGAGTTTCCTAGGTCATGCTGGTTTCTATAGAAGGTTCATTGAAGACTTCTCTAAGATTTCTAGGCCTCTTACCAACCTCTTTCAGAAGGATGTTCCTTTTGTTTTTGATGAAGATTGTGAGGAAGCTTTCGAAATACTTAAGAAGGCTTTGATAACCGCACCTATTGTTCAACCACCTGACTGGAACTTGCCCTTTGAAATCATGTGCGATGCCAGTGATTATGTTATTGCTGCTATTCTAGGACAAAGAGTTGACAAAAAGTTGAATGTTATTCACTACGCTAGTAAAACTCTAGACAGTGCCCAAAGAAACTATGTGTCACGCCCAAGATGCGACCCTATCCTCAATTTGGCACGAGGGCCTCGCCAGGGATAGAAGCGCATCTCGTCGTGTTGCAAGAATGGATATCGTTACAAGTACATGTACTGAAAAGAAGAGATATATAATAGAATTGGCTTACACTCGCCACAAGCTACATCAGAGTCACATCAGTACAATACATAAACATCAAGAGTAAGAGCAGGGTCCGACTACGGACGAAAACAAACGAGAAAAGAAGAACGATGTCCATCCTTGCTATCCCAGGCTGTCGGCCTGGAACCCATCCTAGATCGATGAAGAAGAAGAAGAAGAAGAAGAAGCAACTCCAAATGAACAATCAACACGCTCGCGTCAAGTAACCTTTACATGTACCTGCAACTGGTGTTGTAGTAATCTGTGAGTCACAGGGGACTCAGCAATCTCATTTCCAAAGGTATCAAGACTAGCAAAGCTTATTAGGTGAGGCATGGTTAAGTGGTGAGGTTGCAGGAGCGGGTAAGCATATGTGAGGTGGCTAAACTTATGAGTACAATAAATAAAAGGGGGAAATCTACGCATAACGGACGTGAACTACTGATAATCAAATGAATGATCCTGAACACCTACCTACGTCAGACATAACCCCACAGTGTCCTCGATCGGAGAAGGAACTCACGAAAGAGACAGTCACGGTTACGCACACAGTTGGCATATTTTAATTAAGTTAACTTTAAGTTATCTAGAACCAGTGTTAAACAAAGCTTCCACGTTGCCACATAACCGCGGGCACGGCTTTCCGAAAAGATTTAACCCTGCAGGGGTGCTCCAACTAGTCCATCACAAATTACCACAAGCTGCATAGAAATCCTCAATCACAAAGCTCATGATCAAGTCGGAATCCCTAGTGGAAAACCTCAACTCTCAGATTACCCAAAGCATCACCGGAATCCCGATGCACAAGATATTCCGTCAAAGGTAAAACTAATCCAGCAAGGCCGCCCGACGTGTCGACGATCCCGATAGGACTCGCGTACCTCGTTCTCACGACACGACATATGGGTCACACTAGGAGAAACCAAACCTCGGGTTGCCCCGCGGTGGCCCCGTAGTCTACCAATTTGGACCAACACTCAAGAGGAGCACTGGCCCGGGGGTTGATTAAAATTTCCTCGGGTTAATTACTCCCTATGCAGTTCATTAGTTATTAAGAAAATGTAGTACCAAAGTTGGGCCTTGTCAGACCAGCTTTAATCTAGAACGAATTATCAAGGGGGTCCCCATAAAAACCCCGATGTGTTAGGAGAGCTCATTTATGGAACATAACACCCGTAGCCGAAAACTAACGGGGCAAAGGTGGAACAAAACACCAGGCTAGAAAGGCCGAGCCTTCCACCTTCTACCAAGTATATAGGTGCATTAAATTAAATAGCAATTAATATGGTGATATAACAAAGAACCCTTGTTATCACATGGAAGCATCTGCACCTGCAACTAGCAACTCTAACAACATGAATAATCAAGCAGTAACATAGCCAATCAGTGCTTTGCTAGGTCGAACAGTTGAAGGTTATCATGGCATTGTTGAGAGGTTGATATGTAAACATGTGGTAGGCAACGAGACATAAACGATAGAAGCGGTAAAAGTAGCATGGCAATGATAGTAATGGTATCTGGGGAAATGGTCATCTTGCCTGAGATCCCGCTTGGAAGAAGAACAACTCCGAGAAGTCGGCGAACCAACGTGGTCGAACGGGTCCTCACATTCCAACACGCTTGCGAAACTCTATCGAGACGGAGCAAACCGGAAACAAACATCAACACTGATATTCACCACACGATGCACAACATGATGCACAACCTACTATGATGCATGATCAGTTCAAAATGCAAGGGATGGCATGGCGATTCACCTCACACAACACTACACATTAAGTGAAGCTCGATATGCAACGAGTAACATATCGACGAAACTCCATGTTTAATTATTAGTTCACTCCCATTAATTCACACGGCAATATTAAATTGTTGTTAACATGGCAAGGGGTGAAGCGATGATCCTACAAGTCATCCTAGTCGGTTAACACGCAGAACATAGAACGGAGCTACGTTACAACAGACATGCAACACATGATAACATGCCATGAATGCGACATGCATGCAAGTTCAACATCACGGGCAAGAAGAGAAAGAGGCAGGTGTCACCACGGCAAGCGAGAGGGAACCATGGCGGCAAGAAGGAAACGAAGGCACGGCAACATTTCTATATCGATAACTCATCGAGATATCGTGCCAACGAATAGGGAGCGTGGGTGCGGGGATGCTAACTAAAGATGGGGTGATACCGCTACCGGGTTCCGATGTGTCGGGGCTCAACGAAAGAGGTACACGTGCAATGGACAACATACGACGCAAACATACATTCATCTCATACATCATTGCACACGGTTCACGGCCACGTCCCATCTTTATACCTTCGAAGCGTGCATATCGGAGGGGTTCGGATCGGTGTAGGAGAACAACGATCGTCGTGGAAGTAGTGGAAGTCGGGTCTCGTCGACGGTAGTCGTACACTTGGCATCGACACACGGGTCTTCACATCGGTAGTCGAACACGTTCTGAAGACGTCCGGGGGTCGTCGAGGACGTCGTGGTACTCGTCGAATTTGTCGATGACTCACGGCAGGCGGGGATGGTCTAAGCGGCGACGGCAAGCAGTAGCACAAGCAACTAGCTAGCAACAGCTGGCAGCAATGCGACAGCATCATAGCGGCAAGCTACATCAGCTGTCATTGGCAGCGGACGACAGCAACTAGCAACTAGTCTGGCATCTAACATCAAGCAAGCTAGCAGCTATCTAGCAAGCAACAACTGCAGCTAGCACTAACAACAGCAACTAGCATCAGCAAGCACCTATTAGCAAGCAAAAGCAATCAACTAATTAGCAGCAGCAAGCAACGACACAGCAAGCTAGCTTAGCAGGCCCACGGCAGCAGCAGCAAGACGCGGCAACAACAAGCTACAACTCGCAAGCTAGCCTAGCATGCACGGCAACAGCAGCACTAAGCAATGGCATGCAAGCACAAGGGACTCCAGCAGCTAGCATCAGGCAGCAGCGGCTAGCATCCTGGCATGCAAACAGCAACTAGCTCCAACACCTACCAGCAACAGCAAAACGGCAAGCAGGCTACGGCAGCATGCCGACAGCAGCAACAACAGGCACGCACAGCGACGGCTCAAGCAGGCAACAGCTCGGCAGCAGCTACAGCAAGCAGTAGCCATAGCACAGCAGGCACAGCGACATCATCAAGAGCAACAGCACAGCAAGAGCAACACACACAGGTCCAAGGCGGCAAGACGCAGGCAGAGCCCGGCGGCGCAGGCGAGGAACGGTCGAGGCCAGGCCATGGCAGGGCATGGCGGCGCCGGCGGGGCCTCGGGCCGGCCGGGAGTTGGAGGCGGCGCCGGACCGGCAGGCGGGCGGCGGCGCATCTCCGGTGAGAGGACATGCGGCTCGGGCGACCAGGGGCATCGCGGGAGACGGGGATAGGCCAGGGGATCCGGCTAGCGGCACTGGCGAGGGGCAAGGCGAGCACGGCGGGCGGCGCTGCGCGGACGGGAGGCAAGCACGCGGGGACGAGGCCATGGCGGCGCGCGGCGGCTGGATGCGACGACCTGGAGGCGGGGGTTGGCGGCGAGCATCCCACGAGGCGGGGAACGGCGAGCTCGGCGGTGCGGTGGAGTAGCTCCTGGCGGCAGGCGACACAGGGAACCGAGGGATCGAGGAGGAGGTGGTTGCGCGTGGGGAGACGCGAGGGATCGGGCAGGATCCCTCTCGCTAGGGCTGCCGGGAGGGGGGCTAGCTGGGCCTTGGGTCTGGCCGGCTGGGCTCCCTTTCCCTGCTAGCACTTGGCTTCTTTTTTTATAAAAGAATCAGAAAACAAACACAAGAGAAAAAATGGTTTTAACAAAAATAAAAAAATGCGTTTTACACCTTTAAAATATACCCCAACTTTAAAAATAGATTGGGCATTTTTTTAAATGAATAAAAATAAAACCTTTTGAATAATTAAAATAAACCCTTTTTGCAAGAGGATAAAATAAAACCCCTTTATTTAAAGAATAAAATAAAGGCTCTTTAAAGGAGAAAAGAAAAGAGTCTGTTTTAGAAAATAAACAAAGGAAAAAAAATAAAGGAAACCCAAGGGGTTGTCTCCACATTTAATAAGAAGGGTTTTTAAAAGAAGACGTCTTTTTAAAAGGGGTTAAAACGGAAACTTTAGCAAAACCACAAAAACGAAATAAGAGGGGAGGAGGTTTAAGGTTCGCGGTGTAAGAGGGTTTGAAGCGGTTGTGTTGCACCCACTCTCGTCACGCCAACGAACAAAGCCACGCTCACAAGCACTCACAAGCAACAAAACGGAGCAACTAGCAACACCGACAAAACACAGTTGACATGATGCCATGCATGATGCGATGATGCAAACTAAATGAAGAGGCCACAAAATAAAATAACCACACGACGGAAACGGAAATGAAGGGGAATCTTCTGGGCGTCGGTCTCGGGCTGTCACAACTCTCCTACACTACAAGAGGATCTCGCCCCGAGATCCAAGAATGAAAGGGGGAGAGGGTGAGGAAAGCAAGAGGTAAAACTTAGTCGCTTCTTGACAAACGAGTGAAACCAACGATCCTTGAAGGTTGCAAAGATATGAGGAATGATATGAGAAACAAGCAAGAATTCACGGAAAATTTCGGCAGCACTTCGGTAGGAAAATGGGACAAAAAATTCGATAAAAAGAGAGAATTAGACAATATGCACAACAAACAACTAAGTAGAACAAGGGAACACCATGATCTTGATAGAACAAGATAATAGACCCAAAGAGCAACATCACAAAGCCTCCGAAACAAGAGAATATGAACAAGCTCAAGCGGAAGAAGAGAATGAAGAAAAGAATGACAACTACCATCACAATAAAATTGAGGAGCCTCCGGGCAGAAGAATAGATGTAGTAGTTGGAAAACCAACAACGAAAATAACAAGATAGTAGTGGGCTTATGAAAATTATCTCAACAAATGTGAGGTGACAACCAACCACTAAAAGAAACAAGGATAGATTGGGAGCAACAAGATATGAACAATTCCTTACACCAAGGGGGTGCATTGAGAACTAGGATAAATGACAAGCACCATGATAGCATAATCCATAGGAAAAGCTTTAGGTGAAGTCCAAACCAAGATAGCTCAATGAAGAAAACATGTGTTGAAATATCTCATGATCAAAGAATTGGTGGACTTAATTATCTCATTCTTGAAAGGAAATCTATTCGAGGCTCCTACACTAACAAGAATGCTATAATACCACCTCAAAGGATAAAGGAAGAACAATTGCACATAGAAATGCAAGGGAAAGAATGCTTGAGGTACTCCAACAGAATCTTGAAGAATACTTGAGAATGAATCACATCCTTGAAGAACCACCATGATGAGCCTCCGTATCAAAAGGATGATGCAAGATATGAAGGATGAAAGAATAAGATTGAAGCCTTGCAAAGTATTCGATGAAGCTTCACGAAGAGATACTTGAGAAAACTTGGAACTCCGGAAAAGAAAAGATAAGAACACTTGAGAAAAAAGGAATTGATACCGTGAGCCACTCCGGAAGAAGAAATGAAATCATTTGATGAAACAAGAATAAGAATTATGTTATGCTAATCCTTCATCAAGTTAAATTGATGACAAGCAACGGATTTAGCATACGACTTAATCTTCTAGAAATGAATCTTGGAGAGACAGAGAGGAAAAACACCACTTGAATCATAATTGAAGGAAGTACCGGTAAGAATTGAAATGAACGAGGCAACCACACCAGAGATGATGGAGGTACAAGAGAATGAAGAGATCATGAGCCACCTGAGAGAACACTAGAACAAGGCACCAGATAAACGAGAGACGTATGAAGAGAGAACAATTGAGAAGAATTGAGGATGAAAGTTGAAAGCTGAGAACGAAGAATCTTCTAAAATAATGGCCTTCGGAGGATCGAGAATGAAAACAACTCAGAAATGCACCGGATAGCACGAAAGGGATTACTCATGATTGCCAACAATTAAGATGATGGCACAAAGCTGAAATGATTAATCTCCAAGAGAATGAACCAAGATTGAGAGAAACACTCCTTCGAATCTTCAATGGAGAAAATGACGAGAAGAACCTCACCAAGAATAACTCAGACACTCCGGAATAAAAAATAATGAAAGGTTGAGCCAAATATGAGAACTAATACAATTAGATCTTGAAGAAGGGATATGAATGAAGAAATTCATACTTACATCATGGTTGAAAAGAATTAAAGATCTCCGGAAAGATTACAAGAGCCAGAAAAGATCCTGGGAAAACCCGTGGGTTATGGGCCCACTCAAAGAAACCACCGTTGAAAGGACTGCTTAGAAAGAGAGATATTGCACCGGTAAAAATGAAGACTAGATGAGGTTGAAAACCTCGAAATAATGAAAGATCTGAAAATAAGAAACTCTGAGACATCTTCAACACACCGGATAGAAAAGAGATGAATGAATAACATGATAGGCTGATAAGAATTCCCAACATAGGAAAGAATTAACAAGGATGAAAAGGATATGATGAACACGGACAACTGAATTAAACTCACCGGTAAGGTTGACAAGAATGAACAAATATGACATGAATCTCCTGAGAATCTTCACAATGAATCATCGGGTAAGAGAGAAAAGAACATGACAGCGGAAGAATAATGAAAAGAAAACTCTTGGATGAAAATTGAATCACTGAAGAAAAAGGGTGGGAGGGCGGGGAAAAACAAGACAACTTAAGACAGATGAGATGAACTCCGGAAAGAATTGAGAGAATGATCTGCAAAAACTGGACAAGATTGAATTGAATTGAAAAGAAGCACACCGGTTGAATGGAATTGATACGATGACTCCGGTTGACAAGAATTGATAAGACAATTTGATTTGAGCAAAAGTATTAGTACTCTCATAAAAATATGAGAACACTACTTAGGAAAGATCTGAAATCACCACTTGACATCGAAGCAACTTGAATTACCATATTCCAACAAAACAAAGGGATGAGGCTTACAATTAGCCAGAACAAACACATGAGAAAGATTTCGTCCGATATTTTCGTGGACAAGATCGCACGGGCTCGATCCATACAGTAGACATCAAGTGCAAGGCAGTGCATCCGACATACGAAGCGTCCCCGAGTCATAGCAAGCTACAAGGACTCTTTAAGACACAATGAGAACCGCTGTAAGTCGACCGTAAACAAACGAATCCACTAGATGTCGAACCCCAACCTAACATGCATCATGCATTTGTTGGAAGATTGTCCTATAAGTGACTACTTGAATTCCCACCTATGAATTCCCAAAATTATCTGGTCATGCAATCTGGTACACGGATACAAGGAGTAATATCACACAACTCCTATACTAACCCGTCACCTGTATCACATCCGTCAACACACAACCAGAATCTCGGACCTTCATGTACAACAGACCCTCGTGATAACAACGATACAAAGTATGGCAGTACTCCCGAACAATCTGCACCAGTACTCGGGACATCGGGGTTACCTCGCCACTACTAGTATTGAAGAAATTACGAACATCCTTCGTCCTGAGATACTAAGAAATCTGAATGATAACGATGTGCTCGAGAATCCCCTGGAGCTCAACTCCCCGGAAGAAAAATCAAATCGGACAGGAGGCACCAAGACAGAACTCCGTCACATCAGCATCATATAGATTCCAAAAATATCCGCGTGATCCTAAAAAAATTGAGTGAGAAGAGGAGTGGAATAAATTATTACGTCAAGATTCCTCACGAGAGCATAGAAGAGGAGAAAAAAGAATCCTACTCTCTGATATATAACTAGACTCAAAGTAGTTTTTCACTAGACTCGACTCGGCCAAGTTCGATCAATCAAGGGGGCTCCTAGGTCGGTACTGCTCTGATACCAACTTGTCACGCCCAAGATGCGACCCTATCCTCAATTTGGCACGAGGGCCTCGCCAGGGATAGAAGCGCATCTCGTCGTGTTGCAAGAATGGATATCGTTACAAGTACATGTACTGAAAAGAAGAGATATATAATAGAATTGGCTTACACTCGCCACAAGCTACATCAGAGTCACATCAGTACAATACATAAACATCAAGAGTAAGAGCAGGGTCCGACTACGGACGAAAACAAACAAGAAAAGAAGAACAACGTCCATCCTTGCTATCCCAGGGTGCCGGCTTGGAACCCATCCTAGATCGATGAAGAAGAAGAAGAAGAAGAAATAACTCCAAATAAACAATCAACACGCTCACGTCAAGTAACCTTTACCTGTACCTGCAACTCGTGCTGTAGTAATCTGTGAGTCACAGGGGACTCAGCAATCTCATTTCCAAAGGTATCAAGACTAGCAAAGCTTATTAGGTGAGGCATGGTTAAGTGGTGAGGTTGCAGCAGCGGGTAAGCATATGTGAGGTGGCTAAACTTACGAGTACAAGAAATAAGAGGGGGGAATCTACGCATAACGGATGTGAACTACTGATGATCAAATGAATGATCCTGAACACCTACCTACGTCAGACATAACCCCACCGTGTCCTCGATCGGAGAAGGAACTCACGAAAGAGACAGTCACGGTTACGCACACAGTTGGCATATTTTAATTAAGTTAACTTTAAGTTATCTAGAACCAGTGTTAAACAAAGCTTCCACGTTGCCACATAACCACGGGAACGGCTTTCCGAGAAGATTTAATCCGGCAGGGGTGCTCCAACTAGTCCATCACAAATTACCACAAGCCGCATAGAAATCCTCAATCACGAAGCCCGCGATCTCGTCGGATTCCCTAGTGGAAAACCTCAACTCTGAGATTACCCAAAGCATCTCCGGAATCCCGATGCACAAGATATTCCGTCAAAGGTAAAACTAATCCAGCAAGGCCGCCCGACGTGTCGACGATCCCGATAGGACTCGCGTACCTCGTTCTCAGGACACGACGGATGGGTCACACTAGGAGAAACCAAACCTCAGGTTGCCCCGCGGTGGCCCCGTAGTCTGCCAATTTGGACCAACACTCATGAGGAGCACTGGCCCGGGGGTTGATTAAAATTTCCTCGGGTTAATTACTCCCTATGCAGTTCATTAGTTATTAAGAAAATGTAGTACCAAAGTTGGGCCTTGCCAGACCAGCTTTAATCTAGAACGAATTATCAAGGGGGTCCCCATAACAACCCCGATCGTGTTAGGAGCGCTCATTTATGGAACATAACACCGGTAGCCGAAAACTAATGGGGCAAAGGTGGAACAAAACACCAGGCTAGAAAGGCCGAGCCTTCCACCTTTTACCAAGTATATAGGTGCATTAAATTAAATACCAATTAATATGGCGATATAACAAAGAACCCATGTTATCACATGGAAGCATTTGCACCTGCAACTAGCAACGCTAACAACATGAATAAGCAAGCAGTAACATAGCCAATCAGTGGTTTCCTAGGTCGAACAGGTTGAAGGTTATCATGGCATTGTTGAGAGGCTGATATGTAAACATGTGGTAGGCAACGAGACATAAACGATAGAAGCGATAAAACTAGCATGGCAATGATAGTAATGGTATCTGGGGAAATGGTCATCTTGCCTGAGATCCTGCTTGGAAGAAGAACAACTCCGAGAAGTCAGCGAACCAACGTGGTCGAACGGGTCCTCACATTCCGACACGCTTGCGGAACTCTATCGAGACGGAGCAAACCGGAAACAAACATCAACATCGATATTCACCACACGATGCACAACATGATGCACAACCTACTATGATGCATGATCAGTTCAAAATGCAAGGGATGGCATGGCGATTCACCTCACACAACACTACACATTAAGTGAAGCTCGATATGCAACGAGTAACATATCGACGAAACTCCACGTTTAATTATTAGTTCACTCCCGTTAATTCACACGGCAATATTAAATTGTTGTTAACATGGCAAGGGGTGAAGCGATGATCCTACAAGTCATCCTAGTCGGTTAACACGCGGAACATAGAACGGAGCTACGTTACAACAGACATGCAACACATGATAACATGCCATGAATGCGACATGCATGCAAGTTCAACATCACGGGCAAGAAGAGAAAGAGGCAGGTGTCGCCACGGCGAGCGAGAGGGAACCATGGAGGCAAGACGGAAATGAAGCCATGACAATGTTTCTATCTCAATAACTCATCGAGATATCGTGCCAACGAATAGGGAGCGTGGGTGCGGGAAAGCTAACTAAAGATGGGGTGATCCCGCTACCGGGTTCCCATGTGTCGGGGCTCAACGAAAGAGGTACACGTGCAACGGGCAACATACGACGCAAACATACATTCACCTCATACATCATTGCACACGGTTCACGGCCACATCCCATCGTTATACCTTCGAAGCGTGCATATCGGAGGGGTTCGGATCGGTGTAGGAGAACAACGATCGTCGTGGAAGTAGTGGAAGTCGGGTCTCGTCGATGGTAGTCGTACACTTGGCGTCGGCACACGGGTCTTCACATCGGTAGTCGAACACGTTCTGAAGACGTCCGGGGGTCGTCGAGGACGTCGTGGTACTCGTCGAATTTGTCGATGACTCACGGCGGGCGGGGATGGTCTAAGCGGCGACGGCAAGCGGGATCAAAAGCAACTAGCTAGCAACAGCTGGCAGCAATGCGACAGCATCATAGCGGCAAGCTACATCAGTTGTCATTGGCGGCGGACGACAGGAACTAGCAACTAGTCTTGCATCTAACATCAAGCAAGCTAGCAGCTATCTAGCAAGCAACAACTGCAGCTAGCACTAACAACAGCAACTAGCATCAGCTAGCAAAAGGAATCAACTAATTAGCAGCAGCAAGCAACGGCACAGCAAGCTAGCTTAGCAGGCCCACGGCAGCAGCAGCAAGACGCGGCAACATCAAGCTACACCTCGCAAGCTAGCGTAGCATGCCCGGCAGTAGCAGCACTAAGCAATGGCACGCAAGCACAGGGGACTCCAGATGCTAGCATCACGCAGCAGCGGCTAGCAACCTGGCAGGCAAACAGCAACTAGCTCCAACACCTACCAACAGTAGCAAACCGGCAAGCAGGCTACTGCAGCATGCCAACAGCAGCAACAACAGGCACGCACAGCGACGGCTCAAGCAGGCAACAGCTCGGCAGCAGCTACAGCAAGCAATAGCCACAGCACAGCAGGCACAGCGACATCATCAAGAGCAACAGCACAGCAAGAGCAACACGCACAGGTCCAAGGCGGCAAGATGCAGGCAGAGCCCGGCGGCGCAAGCGAGGAACGGTCGAGGCCAGGCCATGGCAGGGCATGGCGGCGCCGGCGGGGCCTCGGGCCGGTCGGGAGTTGGAGGCGGCACCAGACCGGCAGGCGGGCGGCGGCGCATCTCCGGCGAGAGACACATGCGGCTCGGGCGACCAGGGGCGTCGCGGGAGACGGGGATAGGCTAGGGGATCCGGCTGGCGGCGCTGGCGAGGGGCGAGGCGAGCACGGCGGGCAGAGTTGTGCGGACGGGAGGCGAGCACGCGGGGAAGAGGCCATGGTGGCGCGCGGCGGCTGGACGCGGCGACCTGGAGGCGAGGGTTGGTGGTGAGCATCCGGCGAGGCGGGGAACGGCGAGCTCGGCGGAGTAGCTCTTGGCGGCAGGCGACGCAGGGAGGCGAGGGATCGAGGAGGAGGGGGCTGCGCGCGGGGGAGACGCGAGGGATGAGGTAGGATCCCTCTCGCTAGGGCTGCCAGGAGGGGGGCTGGCTGGGCCTTGGGCCTGGCCGGCTAGGCTCCCTCTCCCTGCTAGCACTTGGCTTCTTCTTTTTATAACAAAAATCAGAAAACAAATACAAGAGAAAAAATGGTTTTAACAAAAATAAAAAAATGCCTTTTACTCCTTTAAAATATACCCCAACTTTAAAAATAGATTGGGCATTTTTTTAAACAAATAAAAATAAAACCTTTTGAATAATTAAAATAAACCCTTTTTGCAAGAGGACAAAATAAAACCCCTTTATTTAAAGATTAAAATAAAGGCTCTTTAAAGGAGAAAAGAAAAGAGTGTGTTTTAGAAAATAAACAAAGGAAAAAAATAAAGGAAACCCAAGGGGTTGTCTCCACATTTCATAAGAAGGGTTTTTAAAAGAAGATGTTTTTTTTAAAAGGGGTTAAAACGGAAACTTCAGCAAAACCACAAAAAATGAAATAAGAGGGGAGGAGGTTTAAGGTTCGTGGTGTAACAGGGTTTGAAGCGACTCTGTTGCACCCACTCTCATCACGCCAACGAACAAAGCCACCCTCACAAGCACTCACAAGCAACAACACGGAGCAACAAGCAACACCGACAAAACACAGTTGACATGATTCCATGCATGATGCGATGATGCAAACTAAATGAAGAGGCCACAAAATAAAATAACCACACGACGGAAACGGAAATAAAGGGGAATCTTCTGGGCATCGGTCTCGGGCTGTCACACTATGCCACTACAGAGAAGGAACTTTTAGCAGTCGTGTTTGCATGTGAAAAGTTCAGATCTTGTATAGTTGACTCCAAAGTCACTATTCACTCTGATCATGCTGCTATTAAGTACCTTATGGAGAAGAAGGACGCTAAGCCTAGGCTGATCAGATGGGTTCTCCTGCTACAGGAATTTGATTTGCACGTCGTTGACCGAAAGGGTGCTGATAACCCTGTAGCAGATAACTTGTCTAGGCTAGAGAATGTCCTTGATGACCCACGACCTATTGATGACAGCTTTCCTGATGAGCAATTAAATGTCATCCGCACTTCACATAGTGCACCGTGGTATGCTGATTACGCAAACTATATCGTAGCCAAATACATACCACCCAGTTTCATCCACCAGCAAAAGAAGAAATTCTTCTTTGATTTGAGACACTACTTTTGGGATGATCCTCACCTTTATAAGGAAGGAGTAGATGGTGTTATTAGACATTGTGTACCTGAACATGAACAGGGACAAATCTTGCAGAAGTGTCATTCCGAAGCCTACGGAGGACACCACGATGGAGAAAGAACTGCTCATAAGGTATTGCAATCAAGTTTCTATTGGCCCACTCACTTCAAGGATGCCCGTAAGTTCGTTTGTCTTGTGATGAATGCCAAAGAATAGGGAACATCAGTAAGCGTCCGGAAATGCCTATGAACTATTCACTTGTCATTGAACCATTTGATGTCTGGGGCTTTGATTATATGGGACCCTTCCCGAGTTCCAATGGGTACACTCACATCTTAGTTGTTGTGGATTATGTCACCAAGTGGGTAGAGGCTATTCCCACTAAAAATGCTGATCACCACACCTCTATTAAGATGCTTAAAGAAGTCATTTTCCCAAGATTTGGAGTCCCTAGATATTTGATGACTGATGGCGGTTCACACTTCATTCATGGTGTTTTCCGCAAGATGCTCGCTAAGTATGATGTCAACCATAGAGTTGCATCTCCTTACCATCCTTAGTCTAGTGGTCAAGTGGAGTTGAGTAATAGGGAGATCAAATTGATCCTACAAAAGACCGTCAATAGATCTCGAAAGAATTGGTCTAGAAAACTTGACGATGCACTATGGGCTTATAGGACTGCCTATAAGAATCCCATGGGCATGTCGTCGTATAAATGGTTTACGGTAAGGCCTGTCATTTACCTCTTGAGCTGGAACACAAAGCTTATTGGGCAATCAAAGAGCTCAACTTTGATTTCAAACTTGCCGGTGAGAAGCGGTTGTTTGATATCAGCTCATTAGATGAATGGAGGGCCCAGGCATATGAGAATGCCAAGTTGTTCAAGGAAAAGGTTAAGAGATGGCACGACAAACGAATACAGAAACGAGAGTTCAATGTAGGTGATTATGTCCTGCTATACAATTCTCGTTTAAGATTCTTTGCAGGCAAGCTTCTCTCTAAATGGGAAGGTCCTTTACGTTATCGAGGAAGTATATTGTTCCGGTGCCATCAAAATCAATAACACGGAAGGAAATTTTCCTAGAGTGGTAAATGGGCAAAGAATCAAGCATTACATCTCTGGTACTCCCATAAATGTTGAGACCAATATCATCAATGTCATAACTCCAGAGGAGTACATCAGGGATGTTTATCAGCCTGTTTCAAACCCTGAAAATGAAGAGGTATCTGTTTCGGTAAGAAATTGGACTCCGATGCTTTTCCAATAGGAAATTTCCTCCGTTTTGGAATTTTTGGAAAATTAGAAAAATAAAAAGCAGTCCGGAGAGCGCACGAGGCGGCCACAAGCTTAGCCACCGCCACCCCCTGGTGGCGGAGAGAGAGCTTGTGGGCACCTCGTGTGCCTCCCGGACTCCGTTTTCTTGCGCGGCACTCCTTCTGGTCTAGAAAAAATCAATATATATTCGCCCGAAGGTTTTGATCTCCGTATGGCGCAGTTTTCCTCTGTTTTCGTTTTGAGCTTATTGTCTGCCGCAAATTTAGAGCAAAGACGTCTCAGGAATCTGTTGGGGAGAATGATCTTCACCAAGTTCATGAAGAAATAGATGCTGATCTGAAAAGAGTAGAAGTCACGGAAGCCAGGGACCAAGCTAAGGAGAACACCCAAACTAGGGAGGAAGTTCAACCTATGTTCAACATTGAAGACGCTGAAGGAGTAGATTTTCTCCAACCCTTCCTCCACGTGTTGTCTCCATCCTTGATTGAACTCTTGAGGTTTTGCGAAACAACTCATGCTCACAATATTTCCTTTTCTCGTGAAGTTGTTTTGCTGGAAAACCATGTCGTCGATCTCAAAGGTATAAATCAAAGATTGATAGCTCTCTTGGAATCAAAGGCAACAACTCCACCACCTTCACCACCAAAGGAAGACAACTAAGCATTGGTATGGGCAATCCCCTTGGCTTCTGCCAAGCTTGGGGGAGTTGCCCTGGTATCGTATCAGCTTTATATCTTTTGCTTTTACCTTTGTTTTAGTTCTTTCCTTTTCAGTTTTTATTTCTTCTCTTAGAGGAATAAGTCTTTAGTTTTTAGTTTGAGTCTTTTGCTTTTGTCTCTCCCCCGATGTACTCGAGCTCGTGAGCTATATAATAAAGAGTATCTTAGTCAAGGGCTTTGCTTTGTGTCGTGATCAAAAGTATGAAAAGAACGATAGCATGAAAGATCTTGAGACGATCTTATGGAAAGTGATAACTTCACATATGACACGTATGATGATTGAAACTTGTTGAGAATAAATCAACATAGACCTCAGTCATTGTTGCAATTAATAAGAAGTAATAAGGAAAGAGAGGTTCACATATAAATATATCATCTTAGACACTTTTTACAATTGTGAGCACTCACCAAACTATTACATGCTTAGGAGTAGATGTTGGACAAGGAAGACAACATAATGAATTGTGTTTGCTTGGTTCCAAACAATGTTATATGATTAGAGATCCCTTAGCATGTGACGATTGCTTCCACCTCATATTAGCCAAAACTCCCGCACCAAGTAGAGATACTACTTGTGCATCCATAAACCTTCAACCCTGTTTTGCCATGAGAGTCCACCATACCTACCTATGGATTGAATAAGATCATTCAAGTAAGTTGTCATCGGTGCAAGCAATAAAAATTGCTCTCTAATATGTATGATCTATTAGTGTGTGAAAATAAGCTTTGTATGAACCTTTGATGAGGAAGACATAAAAGCGACAGACTGCATAATAAAGTTCTTTATCACAGGAGGCAATATAAAGTGACGTTCCTCCGCACTAAGAGGACACGCATTCAAACCTCAAAAGCGCATGACAACCTGTGCTTCCCTCTGCGAAGGGCCTATCTTGTACCTTTACTTTTTGCCCTTGTAAGAGTCATGGTGATCTTCACCAATTCCCTATTTTTGCCTTTGTCTTGGCTACCGTCGCATTCTTGGGAAAGATCTATATTCATATATCAACTTGGAGTTGAGTACTTATGCTTTATTGTTGTTGACCTTACCCTTGAGGTAAATAGTTGGGAGGCAAAACTATAAGCCCCTATCTTCCTCTGTGTCCAGCTAAAACTTTGACACCATGAGTACCACGTGAGTTGTAACAATTGTGAAAAACAAAAGAGATGATTGAGTATGTGGATTTGCCTTACAAGCTCTTACTTGACTCTTTCTGATGTTGTGATAAATTGCAATTGCTTCAATGACTTTGGACTGTTGTTGGTTACTTCTCGGTAAGGTTTTTGCTTCATACTTTGCTTTGTGAAGGGATTGTTACTTTCCCATAAGAATCTTTATGGTGTATTGCTGTTCTATGTGTGATCATGATGCCCTCATGTCTGTATTATGTTTTATCGACACCTTCGTCCCTCAACTTGTGGACATGTTTATGGAACTTGGTTTTCGCTTGAGGACAAGCGAGGTCTAACCTTGGGGGAGTTGATACGTCCATTTTGCATCATGCTTTCATGTTGATATTTATTGCTTTATGGGCTGCTATATTACTTTGTGGTACCATATTTATACCTTTTCTCTCTTATTTTGCAAGGTTTATTTGAAGAGGGAGAATTCAGGCAGCTGGAATTCTGGACTGGAAAAGGAGCAAATCTTAGTCCACTATTCTGCACATCTCCAAATGCCCTGAAAAGTTACATGGAATTTTTTGGGTCTATATAAAAATATTGGGCTAAATAAGTACCAGAGGGGGGCTACCAGGGCGCCACAAGCCTTGCCACCGCCACCCCCCTGGTGGCGGATGGCAAGCTTGTGGGCTCCCTGACGGCCCACTAGCCCCCCTCTTTTGCTATATGAAGGGTTTCGTTCCAGAAAAAAATCAATCGGGAGATTTTTCGTGGTTTCGCCACCGCCACGAGGCGGAACTTGAGCAGATCCAATCTAGAACTCCGGCAGGACGATCCTGTCAGGGAAACTTCCCTCCCGGAGCGGGAAATCGTCGCCATCATCATCACCAACACTCCTCTCGTCAGAGGGGAGGCATCTTCATCAACATCTTCATCAGCACCATGTCCTCTCCAATCCCTAGTTCATCTCTTGTAACCAAACTCCCTCTCACGACTCCGATTGGTACTTGTAAGGTTACTAGTAGTGTTGATTACTCTTTGTAGTTGATGCTAGTTGGATTACTTGGTGGAAGAGTTTATGTTCAGATCCTTGATGCTATTCATTACACCTCTGATCATGATTATGATTATGCTTTGTGAGTAGTTACTTTTGTTCCTGAGGACATGGGATAAGTCATGTTAATAATAGTCATGTGAATTTGATATCCGTTCGGTATTTTGATATGTTGTATGTTGTTTTTCCTCTAGTGGTGTTATGTGAACATCGGCTACATAACACTTCACCATATTTGGGCCTAGAGGAAGGAATTGGGGAGTAGTTAGTAGATGATGGGTTGCTGGAGTGACAGAAGCTTAAACCCCAGTCTATGTGTTGCTTCATAAGGGGCTGATTTGGATCCACTAGTTTAATGCTATGGTTAGACGTTGTCTTAATTCTTCTTTCGTAGTTGCGGATGCTTGCGAGAGGGGTTAATCATAAGTGGGATGCTTGTCCAAGTAAGGGCAGTACCCAAGCGCCGATCCACCCACATATCAAACTATCAAAGTAACGAACGTGAAACATATGAACATGATGAAACTAGCATGACAGAAATTCCCGTGTGTCCTCGGGAGCGTTTTTCCTCCTATAAGACTTTGTTCAGGCTTGTCCCTTGCTACCATTGGGACACTTGCTGCACCATTGCTACTACTTGTTACTTGTTACTTTTCGCTTGCTACGTTTCACCTCACTACACCATCACTTGTTACCGCTACTTTCAGTGCTTGCAGTTATTACCTTGCTGAAAACCGTTTATCAGAGCCTTCTGCTCCTCGTTGGGTTCGACACTCTTACTTATTGAAAGGACTACGATTGATCCCCTATACTTGTGTGTCATCAAGTGTCTTGTATCGTAGGAGTCTTTTCTTTTTGTTGTGTCACAATCATCCTTGCTGCACACCTTTTTGAGAGAGAGAGAGACATGCACTCATCGTGATTTTTGCTAGAATGCTCATAGTGCTTCACTTATATCTTTTGAGCTAGATACTTTTGCTCTATGTACTTCACTTATATCTTTTAGAGCACGGCAGTGCATGACTTGGTAATTGGCTTATGCTATGAAAGCAGTCCCAAATGTGATAGGTACCCAAAGAGGATGCAAAAACCTCCATCTTCATGTGTATTGAGTAGAAAGAGAAGTCTTGATTCCTCTCAATTAGTTTTGAGACGTGGATTTGGTAATATTAAGAGCTATGTTAGTAGGGTGTTGTGAATCTAGAAATACTTGTGTTGAAGTTAGTGATTCACGTAGCATGCGCGTATGGTGAACCGCTATGTTAGGAAGTCGGAGCATAATTGATCTATTGATTGTCAACCTTTGTGTTGAGGTTGGGATCGTGCGATGGTTAACACCTACCAACCCTTCCCCTAGGAGTATGCGTTTAGCACTTTGTTTCGATTACTAATAAAAACTTCCGCAACAAGTATGTGAGTTCTTCATGACTAATGTGAGTCCATGGTATAGATGCACTTTCACCTTCCACCATTGCTAGCCTCTCTAGTGCCGCGCAATTCTCGCCGGTACACAAACCCACCATATGCCTTCCTCAAAACAGCCACCATAACTACCTACTATGGCATTTTCATAGCCATTCTGAGATATATTGCCATGCAACTCCCACCGTTCCGTCTCATGACTTGTACCGTCACTCTCATATTGCCATTGCATGATCGTAAGATAGCTAGAGAGATGATTCAACGTCATACGCCATGCTAGATCATTGCACATCCCGGTACACTGCCGGAGGCATTTCCTATAGAGTCATCATCGTTCTAAGCTTTGAGCTGTGAGTAAATAAAAGTGTGATGATCATCATTATTAGAGCATTGTCCCATGTGAGGAAATAAAAAAAGAGGCCAAAGAGCCAAAGAAAAGAGAAAAAAGAGAGGCCTAAGAGCCCAAATGAAAAAAAAGAAGGGACAATGCTACTATCCTTTTCCACACTTGTGCTTCATAATAGCACCATGTTCTTCATGATTGAGAGATTCTTGCTTTGTCACTACCATATGCTAGTGGGAATCTTCATTATATAACTTGGCTTGTATATTCCAATGATGGGCTTCCTCAAAATTTTCCTAGGTCTTCGTGAGCAAGCAAGTTGGATGCACACCCACTAGTTTTCCTTTTGAGCTTTCACATACTTATAGCTCTAGTGCATCTCTTATATGGCAATCCCTACTCATTCACATTGATATCTATTAATGGGCATCTCCATAGCCTTTTGATACACCGAGTCAATGTGACCATCTCCTCCTTTTTGTCTCACAACCAACACCACACTCTATTCCACCTATAGTGATATATCCATGGCTCGCGCTCATGTATTGCGTGATAGTTATAAAAAGTTTGAGAAAGTAAGAGTGCGAAAACAGTAACTTGGACAATACCGGGGTTGTGCATGATTTACATTAGTTGTGTGAGGATGATGGAGCATAGCCAGACTATATGATTTTGTAGGGATAACTTTCCTTGGCCTTGTTATTTTGAAAGTTCATGATTACTTTGCTAGTTTGCTTGAAGTATTATTGTTTTCATGTCAATAGCAAACTATTGTTTCGAATCTTACGGATCTGAACATTCATGTCACGTGAAAGAAGTTGCAAAGGACAACTATGCTAGGTAGCATTCCACATCAAAAATTCATTCTTTATCACTTCCCTACTCGAGGACGAGCAGGAGTCAAGCTTGGGGATGCTTGATACGTCTCCAACGTATCTATAATTTTTGATGGTTTCATGCTATTATCTTGTCAAACATTGGATGTTTTGTATGACTTTTAAATATTTTTTGGGACTAACTTATTAACTCAGTGCCAAGTGCCAGTTCCTGTTTTTTCCATGTTTTTACCCCTTTCAGAGGAGAATTTGAAACGGAGTCCAAACGAAATAAAATCCCCGAAAAGATTTTTTTCCATAACGGAAGAAGATCAGGAGACTTGAGAGCCAAGGCTAGGGTCCCCAGGGGCCCCGCAAGCCCCCACCCCGCGGCCAGGGGGAGGCCGCGACCCTCTTGCTTGTGGGCCCCCTGGACCTCCTTTGCCCTAGGATTTGCGCCTATATATCCCTAAAAATTCCACAAAAAATCAGGAGATCATCGAAAGTACTTTTCCGCCGCCGCAAGCTTCTGTCTCCGCAAGATCCCATCTGGGGCACGTTCTGGTGCCCTGCCGGAGGGGGGACTCGGATACGGAGGGCTTCTTCATCAACACCATGACCTCTCCGATGATGCGTGAGTAGTTCACCATAGACCTACGGGTCCATAGTTATTAACTAGATGGCTTCTTCTCTCTCTTGGATCTTCAATACAAAGTTCTCCACGATCTTCATGGAGATCTATCCGATGTAATCTTCTTTTGCGGTGTGTTTGTCGAGATCCGATGAATTGTGGATTTATGATCAGATTATCTATGAATCTTATTTGAATTTCTTTGGATCTCTCTTATGCATGATTTCATATCCTTGTAATTCTCTTCGAGTTGTGGGTTTTGTTTGGCCAACTAGATCTATGATTCTTGCAATGGGAGAAGTGCTTGGTTTTGGGTTCATACCGTGCGGTGACCTCACCCAGTGACAGAAGGGGTAGCGAGGCACGCATCATGTTGTTGCCATCAAGGGTAAAAAGATGGGGTTTTCATCACTGGTTTGAGATTATCCCTCTACATCATGTGATCTTGCTGAAGGCGTTACTCTGTTCGTCATGAACTCAATACACTAGATGCATGCTGGACAGCGGTCGATGTGTGGAGTAATAGTAGTAGATGCAGAAAGTATCGGTCTACTTGTCTCGGATATGATGCCTATATGTATGATCATTGCCTTAGATATCGTCATGACTTTGCGCGGTTCTATCAATTGCTCGAAAGTAATTTGTTCACCCACCGTGATGTTTGCTATTTTGAGAGAAGCCTCTAGTGAACACTATGGCCCCGAGGGTCTACTCCACACCATATTTTCAGCCTTACACTTTTTACTTCGTTGCACTTTCCGCCTTCAGATCTCACTTTGCAAACAACCTTGAAGGGATTGACAAGCCCTTTAAAGCGTTGGGTGCATGATCTTTTGTGTTTGCGCAGGTACTTTGGACTTGACGAGATTCTCCTACTGGATTGATACCTTGGTTCTCAAACTCAGGGAAATATTTACTGCTCCTCTGCTGCATCACCCTTTCCTCTTCGAGGGAAAACCCAACGCAGGCTCAAGAGACGACAGAAGGATCTCTGGGACCACTGCCGGGGAAGGACTTTTGTTGACGTAGCAGATAGCTGAATACCCTGTTCCATACAGCAAGTAACCGACAACATGAACGTTAATGATATATATATGCACTTAGCTTGCATATGGCAAAAGAAAGCTTCACGTATAAGCAACCCAGTCTTTCCCTGCAAGCTACCAGAAAAGCTTACGACACAAGGTTCATGTGACTTCCTCAATATGCCACACGGATATTTGCCCATACAAGATACCCATGCTTCTCCAGAAGCTACCTCGACAGAAACTTCGAGCACAAGCTATCCAGTCTTCCTTCACACAATACTCTTGATGACTTACAACACAAGCTAAGTAACCTTTGTCGGGAAGGCATCGCATTCTCACTAGTACAAGCTATTCCACCAACAACTGGCAGCATATGACCATGCATCTAAAGGGTCCGCTCCCCAACAGTTGGTCAGAAGGCATAAAGTCAGTCAGGACACAAGCCTGCTACAAGAATCAAGCGCTCAGCCGCATAGACCCAACATATATGATGGACATGTTGCCAAGGCCATATGAGTTAATCATACAATAATGCCAGCCCGGTGAGAATCCGACTATTGCATGAGCTATATAAGAAAAAGGAAGAACGCCAGTTATACACTTCGGTGAGATGACCAACAACCTATGGATAAGTTGTATGGGACACGGATGAACCCTTGCCTGTCTTTCTTTGGTGACGGCACCACGCCTGTATTCTGAGCTGTTTTCAGCCGTCCGGGGTGGATGCCGACTTTTATTTCTCTTGTCAGCAACTGGCCCGTGTTCTGAGTTGTTTTTCGGCCGTCTCGGGCAGCTGTTGAATTTCTTTCTGTAGTAGTGACCCTATGCTCTCAGCTGTTTCTCGGTCGTCTTAGGGAACTACTACTTTCTTCTAATCAACACCGCCTCAGGCTCTGAGCTGCTTTTCAGCCATTTTGAGTTGGGGTTGAGTTACTCGAGTAATGTCCCATATCTGAGTTGTAAAGACTGTTCTGGTGGCTACTGGTTTATTTGTCGGTTTTATCCAAGGGTTCAGACGGTCGTTATCCTACAACTGCAACTTGCTAAGTAATATGCCTACCAGAATATTGTACCTGACAGCACCCATGATCATCTGAAGAATCAAGAACACATCAGGCCAAGCTCTTTCAGCTAAGGATCGAGGCAAAGAGAACCATAATGAAGGAGCAAGATTGGCCATACATGTATAATAATGGTTGCAAGATCAACATGGTACACATGCTCAAAATAGTCTGGTTCGATATCAATCACCGTGGGAACACACCCATGGGGTCTATTCCATTTGCAAGGACCCTATATCGAGTCAACCCGCTCAGCCCATCCAGATATGCTCAGAATCGTCAGAAGGGGATATTCGAATCTGTGAGGATGACTAAGCGGTTCGATTGCAGCAAAAGTGCTAAAGCATTACACGACCTACTATTCACCAAAATATGTCGACAGACGGAACGACCAGGAGGTTGGACAACAACCTCGGAGCATGTGTCCTCACATATGGGAATCACTCAAAGGATAGCCTACCGTGAACAAGACCTTTTTGCGAAACCTCCGTCAGTCAAGTCAGCATACATGAACGGACGGAATTCAGAGTAACATATGAGGATCGAGTGAAACAAACCACCTCAAAGCCATGCAGTGAATCAGATAACCGAGCAGGAGCATCATACCAAGGCAAAAAGGAAACCTGAGTTGGAAATGGTTTCCTCAAGTGGGGATATTCATGCTTGAACCCTGAGCAACCAAAACTCGAGGACGGGATTTCTTTAAGGGGGTAGGTTTGTAACACCCTGGATTTTGCCCATTTCTTTTTCTTTTGATTTTGGCCTGGATTTGATTTTTTGTGGCTTGGTAGTTTTGGAACCTAAAGGGATCACCCTTGATTTCGCTTCCCTAGTGACTTGCCAACCTCCAAACCATCCCAAGACCTTGTCATTTCCATCTTGAGCCCATCCCAATAATCTTCTCCCTGGGAATATTCGTTTTTCCTATTAAAGGAATAACCCTGTTGCCTTGGGTTGTGAAGCAACCCACATTTCTATCATTCCAAAAATTCCCAAATAATTCTTATAAATCTCTTGCGTCATATCTTCCTCAGATATGACAAAATCCTTCCTTTCCATGTTCAAAAATATTTATCAAATATTCCTTTTCTGATTCTGTCCTAGCAGTCAAGTTGTGAAGCAAGTACTCTTTTTATCTGCTTGCTTGCTCTCAGAATTTGTGGTCACTCTTTCCTATCCATAGCATGGCCTCATGCGAAAATTCAACCTCATTTGGCTAGTAAATATTTCTTGGCAAATTTCCTAAGTTCCTGATCCACAGGAAGCTTTGTGAAGAAAGTGCTAGCTAAGAGCATTCAAATGCGTTAAAACTTTGCCATGATCTCAATATGCTCCAATCATGAATCTCCACCAAATTTGAGCATCACCTCATCAACTGTGTGAGCACAACATCAAATCTTTGTCTCTGGTCATTATTTTGGATTGTGAAGCAACTGTAGTTTATGTTGCTCTATAATTTCTGAAATTTTACCAAGACATTCTCCTACCTATAAAACACCTCTCCACCAAATTTGAGCTCATTTTATCTAGCCAGTTTCCCCCAGTAATTCTCCTAAGATTATGTCCAATAGGGATGAAGTGTGAAGGAAGTACCACTTTGGTTTATCCAGATGGTATGAAATTTATACAGTGTCTTCCTATGCCTAAATAACTCATCTCCTCTAAATTTCAGCTCCATCCAAGCAAGTATGTGAGTGACACTTCATACTTTGCATTTCTAGCCAGTAGGGTCTATTCTACAGCAAGTGCCACTTTTACCCATCTAAATGATCTGAAAATCTTCAGTAGTGATCATCTTAGGGTGTGATACCTCTAAGCCAAAGATCAGAGTCAATCACCATACCAGTCTTCCTCACCAAGCATCAAAAACATTGTTGTTACCTTGTCTCCCATCTCTCTCTAGTCAATTCATGCATCCATGTGCTCGTTTCTCTCCTTTTTGTCCCTGATGAATGACCAGTCAAACAGACATGGTTTGGACGACCAGAGTACGTGGCATCACCGAGTTCATACGATGACCACCGCCCTGGCATGCCATGGACGCGAGCTGCGTATTTGCTAGCTCGGGCCCCTCTTGTGCTCGTCGTTTCCGCGCGCCTCGTCATGTCCATCAGCTTCCCCTTGTCGTCCTCTTCTCCTTGGAGCCCTCTCCCCCTCCAGATTCTTCCTCGCCGCGCTGCGACAAGCTCCGTCATTTTCTGCCCGTGACCGTCATGTCGTCTTCTTCCCCCGAGCTCTCCCAAGCCTTCCTGAGCTCGCCTGAGCCCTCTCCGCTCCTCTGTGAAGCTTCTCGAGGCCGCAAGCCTCCAGCCACGGCATCTCCTCGCTCCAGTGCCCGGCTAGGATCGCCACGGCGGCGTCCTTATCCGTCGTCCTTGGCCGGCTATAAAAGCCACAGCCGAGCCTCTCCCCGAGCATCCCCGGAGCCTCTCCTTCCCCCTGGCCTCTTCCCAAGCCCCGGTCCAAGCCAGTGTTCACCGGAGTGCCCGAATCGCCGGTGATCTCCTCCGCCCCAAATCCACCCACCCCCTGGCCTTCCCCAGCAGCGCCCGAGGCCTCCACTAGACGCGGCGCTCGTCGGCGTGCCCGTCGGTCCCCTCGCCGGCCGGATAAGCTCGCCGGAGCAGCGACTCCCTTCGCCAGCTGCGCCTTGCCCGACCTCCTCTGCTTCTTGTGTCGTGAGGAGGAAGAAGACGAGGCGAGGAGGAGAGAGAGGGTCAACGCAGGCCCCGCGCGTTGGTGACCCAGAGGCCGGCCCCGCCTCGCCACGTCATTTAGGTGGAGGCGCCTTCTGCGCTATCCCGTGTTCCCAGCTAGAAAGTGTATTTCTCCAAAGGCGCTTTCTGTTTTTTGGCCAGGGGCGTGTCTGTGAATATATATTTTTACAGACTAGTCCCTGGACTTCATACGTCCATATATATCTCCGCGATCCTAACTCTGATTCTGGTGATTCCAAAGCCCACGGCTTCGTCTCGCTGAGCCCGTCAAGCTGGTATCATTTTCACTATGTGTTCACATAGTGGAAATGACCAGTTTGCCCTTCCCATAAACAGCCCCTCCTCCGAGAGAGAACTGTTTCCGGTGATTTCTTCCGCGAGCTTGTCGCACTTCTTCCCGGTGGATCCCTCATCCTAGGCAAGCCACAACTCTCATTTGCATTGCAATATCATAGTTTAACCAATTAATTTAATCGCAATTATAATTATTCGTAGTATAGATTAGATTATGCAATGTTTGAATAAACTCTTGAATAAGTGACTATCATATTGAGTACGAGATTGTTAGTAACTAGTATTTTAGCCGCTAGTTGATTCCATGACGTTGAAGATTACTGTCTATGATTATTTTGGGTTTCATCCGGTAGTTTATGGATATGAATCGGTAGCAGTGGCTTTAGCTTATTGGTTAGTGGATTACTATGATATCAGAGTGTAGGCTATGACATAATTATTATTCAGGGATCAGGTAATTAGTTGGTTGATCGAGGGTCTCCTGTCCGAGCTTATTCGTGCAGCCACATTTGCCGGTATGGGATGACCTTGACTTGGGTTGACCGCATGTTCTTTCACCGGTACCACCAAAGAGGGAAGGTTATGCGCGCGCGTTGCCCTGGCCCGGTAGGCGGCGATAACCTTTTGAGCCCAGTTGAGTTGTTTTGGGCCTGTACCCATTTGGGACAGTTTAGTTTGGCCACGACGGTGGCAGGTGTCATGAGGACACAGGGGCCACCCAGGGCAGGACTCCGCGGGAGGATGAATGTCGGTGGTACGATGGGAGAGTCACGGGTCAGGCAGGTTTCGTTGGAGCAATGCTTGTCCACCCGAATGGGATCACGAGGTCAGTGCTCCATGATGTGGGTAAAGTGTGCAACCTCTGCAGAGTGTAAGAATCTATTCAAATAGCCGAGTCCACGGTATTGGACAGCCCGTCCAGACCTCAGTAGATGGTCAACCATATCAGTGTTAAGAATGATGGAAGAACTCGTCTAAGTATGGTAGCACTTGATCATGCCGGTGACAAGTCTTGGTGTCCGTCTTGAGGATATTTGCTGAAGGTTCTTGGTGAGATCATGAGTTGGTCACCAGAGTACGGTGAGAGTAGCATGGTATAGTTATTTTCAACTGTCCCTTCGGTGATGATAATTCTTTACCTAATCTCGATTGCTATGATGTTGTCTTGCCTTAATGCTGATGTTTGTTGTGAGCTTGTGAGTACATTCAAAGTACTCACCTGGCGTGTCATGCCAGTTTGCAGGTCATGCCATGATTGCTTGTCGAGGATTCCGAGTTGTGAGCTAGGATACGCGTTCCAGCCAGAGTCCCTGGGGAGTGGAGTTCATCACAACGGTCGTTGTTCCGGTGCTAGCGTAGAGTCTATCGTAGGCAGGTGCAGTATCGTTGTAATCCATGTACCCTTGTAACCTTTTCCATAGTAACAAAGAGCTGATTTGTTCTATGCCAACGGTGCCGTATTTCAGAAGACTTGTCCCTGGGCTGGAATATGGGACGTTCTAGTTTCCTCTGAGCCGGGGTGCCACATGTACATTTGCCAAAAATAATCTTGTCGGGATGTGTGCTCTCGCAAATTAAATACATTGAATTTTTCATTGATAGATCTTGAACTTTATTATTTTTATTATGAGCTCCCTCGGTTTCGCATAGTTAACTGCTGCAGTTTTAAAGCACGCATGCTTCGAGTACCAAATACATACTCTCATCATAGCTACTGGTCCAGCTATGTGCATACAAAGAGCTATAGTTGCTTTTAAAGCTAGTTCAGATGTGTTTTGAATTTTGGATTATTAGGAAATAATCGTTGTATCAGCGGCAAGTGGGACATACATGTAAGAAAAGTACGAAGGTTGCCTTTTTAGTAAATCTGAGTTTGCACATTGCGTCCGGAGTATCCAGATGCATATGAAGCGTGCCCCATATGTGTTATGGGGGTTGTCAATATGGTGACTTTGCTAGAGTTCCTCTCAAGGTATCATGACATCCATATGCGGCGTAGAGGGAGGCGCATGGGTCCACCTGGCATCCATAGGCACATGTCTCTGTCCCACTAGCCCATTTCATGTATAAACCTTCCTCTTATTTTTAGTCTAATTTTTCGAGCTTCTTAAAATATATTTTCTTCATGAGATTTTAATTTCCCCCTTTCACTAGTGTAGAAAAGTCTAGCTATGGCGTGTCAATTATGGACTTGCTAGCGTGGACACCTGACGCCATCAATGTGGTGCCACTATTAAAAAATAATGTTGGCGTGGCATCCGATGTCAGCAGTATATGACATGTTGATGGCATCCACGTGGCCAACACACCGACTATATATTTATACTACCTTTGTCGTGCGTTCTTGTCCAATGTCAGCAATTTGTTTTTTGGATAATAAAAAATACTAATTCGGAAACTAAGAGTTTAAACTTCACAAAAGGTAGTGATCAAGTAAACATACTCATAAATTTAAGAGTTTAAAGTTCAGAAAAGGTATGAATCAACTAAACATACTCATAAAGGTAATGTGATCTGAGCTCATTCTTTTGGTAGTCTCTAAATTCAAAGGACCTTCTTGTCCTATAGTTGAGGTATTAGCATCACCATTAATAGGTCCATTGGGACTAGGGGTGTGATGGATGCTAAAAGTTTTGAGATCCTCAACAACTTGTATAGTAGAAATGGTAGTATGTGTAGGAAGGCTCTCAATCCTATCTTCCTCTTCTTTTTCTCTAGCCCATCTATCCTTAGGTTTGGCTAGCATTGTTATGTTCTCATTAATTTGGACTTGGATAGCATTCATGGGTGTGGTGTTCCTTTCCTCAAGGGGGAAGTTCTAATTTGTAGCATCTCTACATCATGAGTTATGTTGTCCACCTTCAAATAGAGACTATCTAATTTTTCTAATTTCTCTTCTAAACTTGTTGAAGCATTTTTGAGAAGTTATAAAGTCTTTAAGCATGCTCTCTAATTCGGAAGTGGAGATTTTGTTGCTAGGATAATTGTTGTTGTTCCCATAGTTGTTGGATGGGAACGGTCTAGGATTGCTACCAAAATTACTCCTATAAGCATTATTATTGAAGTTGTTCCTAGAGATAAAAATTAACATCAACTTGCTCTCTTTCTTGAGCAACCAAAGAATTTAAAGGAACATCATGAGGATCAATAGGAGCTTGCTTAGTAAGTAAAGTCATGATCATGTCAACCTTATCATTAAGGGAGGAGATCTCCTCAAAAGAATTTACCTTCCTATACCTATTGGACCTCTCTCGGTGTGCCATTGAGAATAATTTGTCATCATCTCATCCAATAGCTTTGTGGCAGCACCAAGTGTATTTGACATAAAAGTTCCTCCCGCGGTCAAGTCTAATAGATTCCGTGAGGTAAAGTTCAATCCTTCATAGAAATTTGTATAACCATCCAAGTAGTGAAACCATGTGTACGGCAATTCTTAACACGAGATTTCATATGTTCCCAAGCTTTAGCAACATGTTCATTATCCGGTTGCCTAAAATTCATAATGTTACTTCTTAACTGGATAATCTTAGCAGGCGGGTAATACTTCCCAATAAAAGCATCTTTGCGCTTATCCCAAGAATCTATGTTATTCCTAGGCAAAGATTGAAGCCACACTTTAGCTCCTCCTCTCAAGGAGAAAGGAAAAAAACTATGCTCAAAGCTCAACAAAATTTTGTATATTTTTGCATATCACCATCTACTTTTTATCACAAAGCTCATCACAAAGCTTTGCATAGAGTTTAACAATATCACCATCTACTTTTTATATTTTTGCATATCACAAAGCTCAACAAAATTATTAAAGTGCAAAGCAGCAGCATCTCCAGCACCAGAGAATTGATCTTTCATAACAAGGTTCAATAAAGCAGGTTTAATCTCATATGAGGTAGACCCAGTGGTGGGAGCAGCAATAGGAGTGCAGATAAAGTCATTGTTGTTGTGACTAGTGAAATCACACAACTTGGTGTTCTCAGTGGAACCCATAGCAGCAGAAACGAGCAAGCACAAAGCAACTATATTTTTTGGTATAAGACTCTAAAGCAAAAACTAGAAAGAAAAATAACAAGACTAAAAAGCAAAGGTAAAAGATAGCGTGCAACTACCTTATCTTGAAGACTGGAGTCCCCGGCAACGGAGCCAGAAACTTGCTTGACGACGAGTTGATGAATATACTTCTCGCCCCTCGTTGGTGACCGTAAGTGGAAGGTGGAGATGTAGTCAGCAGCAAGTTTCCCTTACACGGAGACTGTAAGGTTTATCGAACCAGGAGGACTCCGAGGATCAACAAGTAGGTGTCCGATGCCGTGGCGCTAGCAGAAGACGTGGACCTGCACACACACAAATAACTTTGCTCCCAATGATTACACAGAGGTTGTCAATCTCTCCGGCCTTGTAGTTTGCAAAGGATCAAAACACAAGCCGGAATAGTGATAGTGATTGCAACAGAAAAGTAAATGAAAATAGTAAATGATGGAGGTGTTAGCAATGGTGGTGATATGTACCGGAGTGACATGATGTTCACTACTGATGTATCTCTCCCAAAAAACGATAAACAACTATGCTTGGGTAAACAAATTACAGCTGGGCAATTGAGAGAATTATAAACGCACCGCAATGCTAATTATGCTACTTGAAAGTTAGAGGCTCAATAGTAATGGGCAGTACGCCAAGACAAGTAGACCGTTTATTCATCAGCATCTACTTACTAATCATCCCCCTTGATATAGATAGATATCCAGAACATCTCGTTGGTATTAAGTTGTGAGGCCCACCCAAAGTGTAAACTCAAAGCAACGGACAACTGCATTTAACAAACTATGTGTAAGGTAAACAATCCTTACAACAATGGTCACAAGCACCGTTGTTTTCTCCCTGGTGGAAACAGCACATCCCCTGGTCTCATGTTTCTGTCACTCAATCTAGACATCATGGGGCATGAACCCACAATCATGCATAACGCTCCCTCTTGGAGTTGCAATCTACTACTCGGCCAAACAAATACAAAGCAACGGAGAACATGCATGAATCACTAAAGAACATAATATAAAAGGATAATCAAATATATAACTCATAACAATCTGAACATAATCTCATAATCCATCGGATCCCAACAAACCAAGTATAGCAATAGCATGAAAATTACAAAGGTGCCTTGATCATGTAGGGCAGCTCACAAGGGCTAATCATGGAAGCACAAGATTGGAGAGAAGACATCACATAACTACTGGTCATGGACTCATGGTCCAAGGAGGACTACTCACGGCACGTCCAAGAAGCATCCATGGCGGTGGATAAGCTCCCGGAGGTCAATCCTCCCTCCGACAGGGTGCCGGGAAGAGGTCTCCTGACGCTCCCGGTCTCGGAAGTGCTGCGGCGGTCAAACGATGGAGAAATTCACGATTCTGGATATCTTGGAAGGGTTTCTGATCAGAGGGGTAAATATAGGCCAAAGGAGGGCGTCACAGGAGGTGAGGCCCACCCAAGCGGCCTATGGGCACGGACAGGGGCCAAGCCGCGCCGGGTGGTCGTCTGGGCAGCCCCTGGCTCCCCTCTAGCCCATGTTCAGTGATTTGGAAGCTTCCGTCACGCTGATTTTTATATATTTTTCTCGGGATTTTTGGGGCTTTGGAAATTTGGGTAAAAGCCCCTGCAAAAAATATATCGACAGACAGAAACTGGCACTGGGTGCACTGAGTTAGTAGGTTAGTCCAAATATGTGTAAAAAGATATAAAAGTGTAGCAAAACATATAACAATGTCACCCAAAAGATCATGGAACAAGTAGAAATTATAGATAGGTTTGGGACGTATCAGTATCCACTATGTTCTCGGATTGATGTTGCTATGACTTTGCTATGCCTAATGTTTGTCACTAGGGCCCTAGTGGCATGAACTCAGATCTGAACCTATTACGTTTTCATGAATATAAGAGTGATTTGGATTCTACCTTGCAAGTTGTTGTCACATGTTACGTGTTATGATCCGAATACCCCAAGGTGATAATAATTGGGATTCTTTCCGGTGATTGCCGTAATTTGAGGAGTTCGTGTATTCACCATGTGTTAATGCTTTGTTCCGGTTCTTTACTAAAAGGAGACCTTAATATCCCTAAGTTTCCAACAGGACTCCGCTGCCATGGGAGGGTAGGACAAAAGATGTCATGCAAGTTCTTATCGCAAGCAAGTATGACTATATACGGAATACATGCCTACATTATACTGACGAATTGGAGCTAGTTCTGTGTCGCTCTAGTGTGTAACTGTTACATGATTGATGTCATCCATTGTTGGGGAACGTCGCACGGGAAACAAAACATTTCCTACGCGCACGAAGACCTATCATGGTGATGTCCATCTACGAGAGGGGATGAGTGATCTACGTACCCTTGTAGACCGTACAGCAGAAGCGTTAGAGAACGCGGTTGATGTAGTGGAACGTCCTCACGTCCCTCGATCCGCCCCGCGAACAATCCCGCGATCAGTCCCACGATCTAGTACCGAACGGACGGCACCTCCGCGTTCAGCACACGTACAGCTCGACGATGATCTCGGCCTTCTTGATCCAGCAAGAGAGACGAAGAGGTAGAAGAGTTCTCCGGCAGCGTGACGGCGCTCCGGAGGTTGGTGATGACCTTGTCTCAACAGGGCTCCGCCCGAGCTCCGCAGAAACGCGATCTAGAGGAAAAACCGTGGAGGTATGTGGTCGGGCTGTCGTGGAAAAGTCGTCTCAAATCAGCCCTAAAACCTCCGTATATATAGGTGGGAGGGAGGGGGCCTTGCCTTGGGGTCCAAGGACCCTCAAGGGGGTCGGCCGAGCCAAGGGGGAGGACTCTCCCCCCCCCCCAAACCGAGTTGGACTAGGTTTGGAGGGAGGGAGTCCCCCTCCCTTCCCACCTCCTCCTTTTCTTTCCTTTTTCCTTTGATTTCTTATCCTTGGCGCATAGGGCCCTTTTGGGCTGTCCCACCAGCCCACTAAGGGCTGGTGCACCACCCTTATGTCCTATGGGCTTCCCCGGGGTGGGTTGCCCCCCCCCCTCCGGTGAACTCCCGGAACCCATTCGTCATTCCCGATACATTCCCGGTAACTCCGAAAACCTTCCGGTAATCAAATGAGGTCATCCTATATATCAATCTTCGTTTCCGGACCATTCCGGAAACCCTCGTGACGTCCGTGATCTCATCCAGGACTCCGAACAACATTCGGTAACCAACCATATAACTCAAATACGCATAAAACAACGTCGAACCTTAAGTGTGCAGACCCTGCGGGTTCGAGAACTATGTAGACATGACCCGAGAGACTCCTCGGTCAATATCCAATAGCGGGACCTGGATGCCCATATTGGATCCTACATATTCTACGAAGATCTTATCGTTTGAACCTCAGTGCCAAAGATTCGTATAATCCCGTATGTCATTCCCTTTGTCCTTCGGTATGTTACTTGCCCGAGATTCGATCGTCAGTATCCGCATACCTATTTCAATCTCGTTTACCGGCAAGTCTCTTTACTCGTTCCGTAATACAAGATCCCGCAACTTACACTAAGTCACATTGCTTGCAAGGCTTGTGTGTGATGTTGTATTACCGAGTGGGCCCCGAGATACCTCTCCGTCACACGGAGTGACAAATCCCAGTCTTGATCCATACTAACTCAACTAACACCTTCGGAGATACCTGTAGAGCATCTTTATAGTCACCCAGTTACGTTGCGACGTTTGATACACACAAAGCATTCCTCCGGTGTCAGTGAGTTATATGATCTCATGGTCATAGGAATAAATACTTGACACGCAAAAAACAGTAGCAACAAAATGACACGATCAACATGCTACGTCTATTAGTTTGGGTCTAGTCCATCACGTGATTCTCCTAATGACGTGATCCAGTTATCAAGCAACAACACCTTGTTCATAATCAGAAGACACCGACTATCTTTGATCAACTGGCTAGCCAACTAGAGGCTTGCTAGGGACGGTGTTTTGTCTATGTATCCACACATGTAAATGAGTCTTCATTCAATACAATTATAGCATGGATAATAAACGATTATCTTGAGACAGGAATTGTAATAATAACTATATTTATTATTGCCTCTAGGGCATAATTCCAACAGTCTCCCACTTGGAGTAGAGTCAATAATCCAGCCCTCACATCACCATGTGAATTACATTGTAATAAATCTAACACCCATACAGTTCTGGTGTCGATCATGTTTTGGCCGTGGAAGAGATTTAGTCAGCGGGTCTGCTACATTCAGATCCGTGTGCACTTTGCATATATTTACGTCCTCTTCCTCGACGTAGTCGCGGATGAGGTTGAAGCGTCGTTTGATGTGTCTGGTCTTCTTGTGAAACCGTGGTTCCTTTGCTAAGGCAATGGCACCAGTGTTGTCACAGAACAAGGTTATTGGATTTAGTGCGCTTGGCACCACTCCAAGATCCGTCATGAACTGCTTCATCCAGACACCCTCCTTAGCCGCCTCCGAGGCAGCCATGTACTCCGCTTCACATGTAGAATCTGCTACGACGCTTTGCTTGGAACTGCACCCCCATTAAGAATAAATACGTATCCGGTTTGCGACTTAGAGTCGTCCGGATCTGTGTCAAAGCTTGCATCGATGTAACCTTTTACGGCGAGCTCTTCGTCACCTCCATACACGAGAAACATCTCCTTAGTCCTTTTCAGGTACTTCAGGATATTCTTGACCGCTGTCCAGTGATCCACTCCTGGATTACTCTGGAACCTACCTGCATACTTATGGCCAGGCTAACATCCGGTCTAGTGCACAGCATCGCATACATGATAGAACCTATGGCTGAAGCATAGGGGACGGAGCGCATATGCTCTCTATCTTCATCAGTTGCTGGGCACTGAGTCTTACTCAATCTCGTACCTTGTAAAACTGGCAAGAACCCTTTCTTGGACTATTCCATTTGGAACCTCTTCAAAACTTTATCAAGGTATGTGCTTTGTGAAAGTCCTATCAGGCGTTTTGATCTATCCCTATAGATCTTAATGCCTAGAATGTAAGCAGCTTCTCCTAGGTCCTTCATAGAGAAACTTTTATTGAAGTAACCTTTTATGCTCTCCAAAAGCTCTACGTTGTTTCCAATCAGTAATATGTCATCCACATATAATATTAGAAACGCCACAGAGCTCCCACTCACTTTCTCGTAAATACAAGATTCTCCAACCACTTGTATAAACCCAAATGCCTTGATCACTTCATCAAAGCGTTTGTTCCAACTCCGAGATGCTTGCACCAGCCCATAAATGGATCGCTGGAGCTTGCACACCTTGTTAGCATTCTTAGGATCGACAAAACCTTCGGGTTGCATCATATACAACTCTTCCTTAAGGAAACCGTTAAGGAACGTCGTTTTGATATCCATCTACCAGATTTCATAATTGAAAAATGCAGCTATTGCTAACATGATTCTGACGGACTTAAGCATCGCTACGGGTGAGAAAGTCTCATCGTAGTCAACTCCTGGAACTTGTGAAAAACCCTTTGCCACAAGTCGAGCTTTATAAACGGTCACATTACCTTCAGCGTCCATCTTCTTCTTAAAGATCCATTTGTTCTGAATAGCCTTGCGGCCCTCAGGTAGTATCTCCAAAGTCCACACTTTGTTATCATACATGGATCCTATCTCGGATTTCATGGCTTCTAGCCATTTGTTGGAATCTGGGCCCACCATTGCTTCTTCATAATTTGCAGGTTCATTGTTGTCTAACAACATGATTGATAACACGGGATTACCGTACCACTCTGGAGCAGCGCGTGATCTCGTCGACCTGCGTGGTTCAACAGAAACTTGAACTGGAGTTTCATGATCATCATCATTAACTTCCTCCTTAACCGGCGTCGCAACGACAGAGGTTTCCCCCTGCCCTGCGCCACCATCCAGAGGGATGAGAGGTTCGACAACCTCGTCAAGTTCTATCTTCCTCCCACTCAATTCTCTCGAGAGAAACTCCTTCTCGAGAAAAGTTCCGTTCTTAGCAACAAACACTTTGATCTCGGATTTGAGATAGAAGGTGTACCCAACTGTCTCTTTTGGGTAACCTATGAAGACGCATTTTTCCGCTTTGGGTTCCAGCTTTTCAGGCTGGAGCTTTTTGACATAAGCATCACATCCCCAAACTTTAAGAAACGACAACTTTGGTCTTTTGCCATACCACAGTTCGTATGGTGTCGTCTCAACGGATTTTGATGGTGCCCTATTTAAAGTGAATGCATCTGTTTCTAATGCATAACCCCAAAATGATAACGGAAAATCAGTAAGAGACATCATGGATCGCACCATCTCTAACAAAGTACGATTACAACGTTCGGACACACCATTACGCTGTGGTGTTCCAGGCGGTGTTAACTGCGAAACAATTCCACATTGTCTTAAGTGAGCACCAAACTCGAAACTCAGATATTCACCCCCACGATCAGACCGTAGGAACTTGATCTTCTTGTTACGATGATTATCCACTTCACTGTGAAATTGCTTGAACTTTTCAAATGTTTCAGACTTGTGCTTCATCAAGTAGACATAACCATATCTACTTAAATCGTCAGTGAAGGTGAGAAAATAACGATATCCGCCGCGCGCCTCTACGCACATTGGACCACACACATCGGTATGTATGATTTCCAACAAGTTACTTGCAAGCTCCATTGTTCCGGAGAACGGAGTCTTAGTCATCTTGCCCATGAGGCATGGTTCGCACGTGTCAAGTGAATCAAAGTCAAGTGACTCCAAAAGTCCATCAGCATGGAGTTTCTTCATGCGCTTTACACCAATATGACCCAAGCGGCAGTGCCACAAAAATATGGCGCTATCATTGTTTACTCTAACTCTTTTGGTCTCAATGTTATGTATATGCGTATCGCTATCAAGATTCAATATGAACAATCCTCTCACATTCGGTGCATGACCATAAAAGATGTTACTCATAGAAATAGAACAACCATTATTCTCAGACTTAAAAGAGTAATCGTCTCGCAATAAACAAGATCCAGATATAATGTTCATGCTCAACGCAGGCACTAAATAACAATGATTTAAGTTCATCACTAATCCCGATGGTAGCTAAAGTGATACTATGCCGACGGCGATTGCATCAACCTTGGAACCATTTCCTACGCGCATCGTCACTTCGTCTTTCGCCAGCCTTCGTCTATTCCGCGGTTCCTGTTTCGAGTTGCAAATGTGAGCAACAGAACCGGTATCGAATACCCACGCACTACTACGAGAGCCGGTTAAGTACACATCAATAACATGTATATCAAATATACCTGATTTTTCTTTGCCCGCCTTCTTATCTGCCAGATACTTGGGGCAATTGCGCTTCCAGTGACCCATACCCTTGCAATAGAAACACTCTGTTTCAGGCTTAGGTCCAGCTTTGGGTTTCTTCGGCGGATTGGCAACAGGCTTGCCGCTCTTCTTCGAATTGCCCTTCTTGCCTTTGCCGTTTCTATTGAAACTAGTGGTCTTATTTACCATCAACACTTGATGCTCTTTACGGAGTTCAGACTCTGCGACTTTCAACATCGCAAACAACTCGCCGGGAGACTTGTTCATCCCTTGCATGTTGTAGTTCAACACAAAGCCTTTGTAGCTTGGCGGCAGTGATTGGAGGATTCTGTCAGTGATAGCTTCTTGCGGGAGTTCAATCCCCAGTTCAGCTAAACGGTTTGAGTACCCAGACATTTTGAGCACATGTTCACTGACAGACGAGTTTTCCTCCATCTTGCAAGCATAGAATTTATCGGAGGTCTCATACCTCTCGATCCGGGCGTTCTTCTGAAAGATAAACTCCAACTCCTGGAACATCTCAAATGCTCCATGACGCTCAAAGCGACGTTGAAGTCCCGGTTCTAAGCCATACAAGACTGCACATTGAACTATTGAGTAGTCCTCCTTACGTGCTAACCAAGCGTTCTTAACATCCTGATCAGCCGTAGCGGGTGGTTCATCTCCTAGCGCAGCATTAAGGACATAATCCTTCTTCCCAGCTTGTAAGATTAGCTTAAGATTACGAGCCCAGTCTACAAAGTTGCTTCCATCATCTTTCAACTTAGCTTTCTCTAGGAACGTATTAAAATTCAGGATGACTGTCGCGTGAGCCATGATCTACAACACAAATATATTCAAAGTGGACTTAGACTATGTTCAAGATAATTAGAGTTCAACTTAATCAAATTATATGCTAAACTCCCACTCAAAAAGTACATCTCTCTAGTCATTTGAGTGGTTCATGATCCACTTACACTATCCCAAGTCCGATCATCACGTGAGTTGAGTATAGTTTCAGTGGTAAGCATCCCTATGCTAATCATATCAACTATATGATTCATGATCGACCTTTCGGTCTCATGTGTTCCGAGGCCATGTCTGCACATGCTAGGCTCGTCAAGCTTAACCCGAGTGTTCCGCGTGCGCAACTGTTTTGCACCCGTTGTATGTGAACGTTGAGTCTATCACACCCGATCATCACGTGGTGTCTCGAAACGACGAACTGTAGCAACGGTGCACAGTCGGGGAGAACACAATTTCGTCTTGAAATTTTAGTGAGAGATCACCTCATAATGCTACCGTCGTTCTAAGCAAAATAAGGTGCATGAAAGGATTAACATCACATGCAATTCATAAGTGACATGATATGGCCATCATCACGTGCTTCTTGATCTCCATCACCAAAGCACCGGCACGATCTTCTTGTCACCGGCGCCACACCATGATCATCTATCAACGTGTTGCCATCGGGGTTGTCGTGCTACTTATGCTATTACTACTAAAGCTACATCCTAGCAAAATAGTAAACGCATCTGCAAGAACAAACGTTAGTATAAAGACAACCCTATGGCTCCTGCCGGTTGCCGTACCATCGACGTGCAAGTCGATATTTCTATTACAACATGATCATCTCATACATCCAATATATCACATCACATCGTTGGCCATATCACATCACAATCATACCCTGCAAAAACAAGTTAGACGTTCTCTAATTTTGTTGTTGCATGTTTTACGTGGTGACCAAGGGTATCTAGTAGGATCGCATCTTACTTACGCAAACACCACAACGGAGATATATGAGTTGCTATTTAACCTCATCCAAGGACCTCCTCGGTCAAATCCGATTCAACTAAAGTTGGAGAAACCGACACTTGCCAGTCATCTTTGAGCAAAGGGGGTTACTCGTAACGATGAAACCAGTCTCTCGTAAGCGTACGAGTAATGTCGGTCCAAGCCGCTTCAATCCAACAATACCGCGGAATCAAGAAAAGACTAAGGAGGGCAGCAAAGCGCACATCACCGCCCACAAAAACTTTTGTGTTCTACTCGAGAAGACATCTACACATGAACCTAGCTCATGATGCCACTGTTGGGGAACATCGCACGGGAAACAAAAAATTTCCTACGCGCACGAAGACCTATCATGGTGATGTCCATCTACGAGAGGGGATGAGTGATCTACGTACCCTTGTAGACCGTACAGCACAAGCGTTAGAGAACGCGGTTGATGTAGTGGAACGTCCTCACGTCCCTCGATCCGCCCCGCGAACAATCCCACGATCTAGTACCGAACGGACGGCACCTCCGCGTTCAGCACACGTACAGCTCGACGATGATCTCGGCCTTCTTGATCCAGCAAGAGAGACGGAGAGGTAGAAGAGTTCTCCGGCAGCGTGACGGCGCTCCGGAGGTTGGTGATGACCTTGTCTCAGCAGGGCTCCGCCCGAGCTCCGCAGAAACGCGATCTAGAGGAAAAACCGTGGAGGTATGTGGTCGGGCTGTCGTGGAAAAGTCGTCTCAAATCAGCTCTAATACCTCCGTATATATAGGTGGGAGGGAGGGGGCCTTGCCTTGGGGTCCAAGGACCCTCAAGGGGGTCGGCCGAGCCAAGGGGGAGGACTCCCCCCCCCAAACCGAGTTGGACTAGGTTTGGTGCGAGGGAGTCCCCCTCCCTTCCCACCTCCTCCTTTTTTTTCCTTTTTCCTTTGATTTCTTATCCTTGGCGCATAGGGCCCTTTTGGGCTGTCCCACCAGCCCACTAAGGGCTGGTGCACCACCCTTATGGCCTATGGGCTTCCCCGGGGTGGGTTGCCCCCCCCCCCCCCGGTGAACTCCCGGAACCCATTCGTCATTCCCGATACATTCCCGGTAACTCCGAAAACCTTCCGGTAATCAAATGAGGTCATCCTATATATCAATCTTCGTTTCCGGACCATTCCGGAAATCCTCGTGACGTCCGTGATCTCATCCGGGACTCCGAACAACATTCGGTAACCAACCATATAACTCAAATACGCATAAAACAACGTCGAACCTTAAGTGTGCAGACCCTGCGGGTTCGAGAACTATGTAGACATGACCCGAGAGACTCCTCGGTCAATATCCAATAGCGGGACCTGGATGCCCATATTGGATCCTACATATTCTATGAAGATCTTATCGTTTGAACCTCAGTGCTAAGTATTCGTATAATCCCGTATGTCATTCCCTTTGTCCTTCGGTATGTTACTTGCCCGAGATTCGATCGTCAGTATCCGCATACCTATTTCAATCTCGTTTACCGGCAAGTCTCTTTAATCGTTCCGTAATACAAGATCCCGCAACTTACACTAAGTCACATTGCTTGCAAGGATTGTGTGTGATGTTGTATTACCGAGTGGGCCCCGAGATACCTCTCTGTCACACGGAGTGACTAATCCCAGTCTTGATCCATACTAACTCAACTAACACCTTCGGAGATACCTGTAGAGCATCTTTATAGTCACCCAGTTACGTTGCGACGTTTGATGCACACAAAGCATTCCTCCGGTGTCAGTGAGTTATATGATCTCATGGTCATAGGAATAAATACTTGACACGCAGAAAACAGTAGCAACAAAATGACACGATCAACATGCTACGTCTATTAGTTTGGGTCTAGTCCATCACGTGATTCTCCTAATGACGTGATCCAGTTATCAAGCAACAACACCTTGTTCATAATCAGAAGACACCGACTATCTTTGATCAACTGGCTAGCCAACTAGAGGCTTGCTAGGGACGGTGTTTTGTCTATGTATCCACACATGTAAATGAGTCTTCATTCAATACAATTATAGCATGGATAATAAACGATTATCTTGATACAGGAATTATAATAATAACTAGATTTATTATTGCCTCTAGGGCATAATTCCAACATCCATATCTTTCCATCGTTGATCCATGTGCCTATGCTTTACATATACTGAATCTTGCTAAGTTACTACTTTTGTTGTTACTATCACACCTGTTACTCAATCACTATTGTCACACTGTTGTTACAAAATGTGCTGCTATCACTGTTACTTCTACTACTATCATTTGGCATGCTACTAAACCTTTGTTGCAGAGAGATATCCTAGGCGCGGTTCAGTTGACAACTCAACTGTCAAGGCCTATAAATATTCTTTTGCCCCCCTTGTGTCGAATCAATAAATTAGGGTGAAATACTACCCGTGAATACTGTCGCAATCCCTTATACCTGTGTGTTACTATTATTCTATTATTATAATAATTTATGTCACTCAATATAAGCTATGAAAACACTAAAACAAGTAAACTATGCATGCAAAACAGAATCTATCAAAAACAGAATAGTGCGTGAATATCTGAATGAACACGATACTTCCTTGACTCTAAAAATTATGAAATATTATGACAACACAGAGAATTTGCGTATCAAAACTGTCTAAAAAAATTCAATTGCAAGATGATCATCATTATTCGAGCATTGTCCCACTGAGTAAATCAAATTTGGGGAGGGAAAATGAGCCCACCATAAAAAAAGATGAGAGGAAAAGAGAAGGGACTTTGCTATTATCCTTTACCACACTTGTGCCTCAAAGTGGCACCTTGTTCTTCACATAGAGAGTCTCATGTTATATAATTCATATGCTAGTGGGAATCACTTTTCATAAAACTCGGCTTGTATATTTCGATGACGGGCGTCCTCAAACGCCCGAGGTCTTCATGAGCAAGCAAGTTGGATGCACACCCCACTTAGCTTCAGTGGAGCTTTCATACACTTATAGCTCTTGTGCATCGTTTGCATGGCAATCACTACTCCTCGCATCGATATCTATCGACGGGCATCGCCATAGCTTGCTGGTACGCCTAGTTGATGTGAGACTATCTTCTCCACTTTTACCCCTTTGGAACCTACCACCACATTATATTCCACCTTTATGCTATGTCCAATGGTTCACGCTCATGTATTGCGTGAAGAATAAAAAAGTTGATGCATATTGAGAAAGCACGATCCAATTGTGTGACTTGAACACCGTGTTGCTTGACATTTGTATTAATGTGGTGAGGATGGAGCCATGTGTTGCTAATATAATGAAGATAGAGGGGGGTTAAAACAATCTTTGAGAATCATATAGTTTGAAAGATTAATGATTTGCTGCTTATACATATAAGTATTGCTATGTTAATGTTTGTTAATTCATCATTTCTCAATGAGCATACATGCATAAGGTTAGATCAATGATAGCATGTTACATCAAAAATTATATTTTTATCATTTACCTACTCGAAACGAGAAAGAATTAAGCTTGGGGATGCTTGATACGTCTTCAACGTATCTATAATTTTTTATTGTTCCATGATGTATTATTATCATTCTAGAATACTTTTGGGGTATTTATTTACCATTTTATATTATTTTTGAGCATTAAAATTTTGACCGAGTGCCCAACGCTAGTTGTTATTTTCTGCGTGTTTTCACTTTGCAGGTTTTCATACCAAACGAGGTCCGATTGCCCTGAAACTTTTTTTGATATTTTCTAGACCAAAAGAAGACCAGCGAGCATCGGAGGAAGGTTGGGGGCCTCACGAGGGACCCACAAGCTAACAGGGGTGCAACCTGTGGGGGTGCCCTGATAGCTTGTGCCTACCTCGTGGCCCTCCCGACTCCATTCTTTGGCTTATAAATTCGCATCTACCCTAGAAACACCACAAGGAGTCCTGAAACACTTTTTATGCCGCCACAAGTCACTGTTCCGATAGGAGGCCATCTAGAGCTTTGTTTCGACACACTGTTGGAGGGGGGATCGATCACGGAGGGACTCTTCATCAACCTTGTTGCTCACAGGATGATGTGCGAGTAGTTCACCACATACCTACGAGTCCATAGTCAGTACCTAGATGACAATCTCTCTCTCTCTCTCTCTCTTTGATCTTCAATACAATGATCAACGCATCTTCACTTTGGTCCATATGCATTTTTTGGGATCCAATGAATTGTGGGTTTATTTTATGATTATTCATGATAAATATTTGAGTCACCTTTGAATACTTATATGATTCTTATGTGCATGATTATGATAGCTTTGTAATTCTCTATGATCTACTAAAATAGTTTGGCCAACTAGATAGGTATTTCTTCGATGAGAGAGGTGTGTTATGGTAGGTTCAATGTGGCAAATTCCTATATCCCAGTCATAGAAGGGGGCAAGATGTGTCTTTGTGTTGCTGCTACTAAGGATAAAACGATGGGGTTTATTCATATTGCTTGAATTTACTTTGTCTACACCATGTCATTGTTCTCCATGCATTACTCTGTTTTACTTAATATTCTAGATGCCTACTGGATAGTGATCGATGAGTGGAGTAATAGTAATAGGTGCATACACGAGTCGGTCTATTTTTTATGGACGTGATGCCTATATACACATGATAAATGCCATTAATATTGCATAACTATCCGCTTTTCTGTCAATTGCCTAATAGTAATTTGTTTACCCGTCGCATGCTATTTTTTCATGAGAGATGCCATTAGGGAAAGCTATGGTCCCGGGTCTATTAACAACATATCAATAAAACATTTAACACCTTTCTGTTATTTACTTGTTTTTATTTTATCTTCTTATCTAATATTATCTACACACCTCACTTGCTTGCAAATAACAAGACAAGAGGATTTTCAACCCTCTTGCCCATGTTGGGTGTAAGTTGTTTGTTCTTTTGTGTGCAGACGCTGAAGACGGTTGCGGTTGATATTCCTATTGGTTCAATAAACCTTGGTTTCATAACTAAGGAAAATACTTACCTAGTTTGTGATGTGATAACCCGTTCCTCTTCACACAAAACCCAACACATATCACGAGTATCAGGTGCCGGAATGGAGACCCAGATGGGATCACCGTGGACAGACTTGTGGCGGCAGAAAAAGAGTTTCGCGGTCGTCCTTAGGATTTTTAGAATATATGTGAATTTATAGACCATAAAACGGAGGTAGAGGGGCCGCTAGGGAGGGACAAGCCATCAGGGCACGTTGAAGCCCTGGCTGCGCCCTGTTGGCTTGCGCCACCCTCGTGTGGCGTTTGGTCTTCTCCTAAGGCTTCCAGATTTTCTTTTGGTCCAGAAGTGGGAGCAATTGGAATTCGTTTGGTACTGTAAACCTGAAAAGTAAAAAAACACAGAAAACAACAACTGACACTTGGCACTGGGTCAATAGGTTAGTTCTCAAGATTGGTAAATTATTACCCAAAAAGTATCATAGAATGATAATATAACATCGTGGAACAATAAAAAATTATTGATACATTGGAGACGTATCAACGACCCCAAATGTTTTGGAGTACGGACTCCTCTGCATTCGCATACCCACGGGTCATATCCCCATCAAATGGTGAAAGGGAAATTATTTATTATCATGATCGATTGCCTTTTTTAGGGGGTTGGGGTAGCAAGGAAATTCAAAATTTTGAACTAACATGAGGAAGGCCAATAGTGCGCATGGGAGATGACTACCTTGGGAGCGGATCGCCTCACCATAGGGAGGGTGTCCGGCGGGACTAAACCCGCCAACGGTTTGGGCTGAAACTATAGTTTCAATGAATTTTCCTATTGGGGTGCTTCTCGATTGGATGAAACTAGCTAAACCCCTCAATTAATTTAGTTTGGTATGGGGTCTTCCTATTATTGGATTGGATTGGTTTGGTCTAGACATAGATTGACTAGTCTCAAATGGTTTCGATCCATGGATGAAAATAATTCATGTAGCTTGTCATCGCAGAAGAGCACGTCCATGAGGTTATAAATGAACCCATCCACGAAGGAGTTGAAGACAAGTGTGAACATGCGGCCTATCCGAGCACCCGCTGGAGACCCACGACCTCGCCCTGCAACTGCTTTTGCACACTACCACCTATGACATACTATGTCTGGAGTATGGAGAGACGTGTGGGGTTGGAGCATGATCTTGCACTACAAGAAATATGTCAACTTGTGACCTTCAAGGTCGTTAATTTCCATTTTTGACCTTTATACGACCAAAATGGGTTGGTCAAAGGATGTCCATCTCTAATGAACTATAATGACATTTCTTCTAGAATGGTCGTAGACATTTACGACCAAACTAAAAGGTCGTTGGTTCTATGACCAATTGTTTTGGTCACTTGTTGTTTGTCCAAGCCACGTCGGATCCAACGTGGCAAGCTGACGTGGCAAAGTTACGACCAATTGGATTGGTCGTTGACAAGAATCAGCCCGATCCAGTTCGATGTTTTACATGGGCCGAGCCCACTAATTCAGCTCATTTATATATATTTTTTCGTGCCAATTGGTCAGCTATACGGCCCAGCCATAAAATTCGGCCTTTTAATTTTCTGGGCCATGGCCTTTTTACCAACAATTTTAGTTTTCTTTTTTTATAAAATTGGTCCACTAGTCAAATAGGTCCCACTTGTGAGGTTCTGATAAGTGGGCCCCAGCTATTAGGCTTAGATTCTTCATATTTTAATATGACAGTAAGAAAATAACCAGTATTTAAATTGGCAAGCAAAAAATAATACAAGGTGTAAAACGAATCAGTACAAGCTCTACAAATGACACATAATACAAGTTGTACTTTAGAAGCTCTACAAGTGTAATAACTAGATACAAGCTCTATGCTACCTCTTGAGCTTGCGTTGGTTTTTCCCTTGAAGAGGAAAGGGTGATGCAGCACAGTAGCAGTAAGTATTTACCTCAGTTTGAGAACCAAGGTATCAATCCAGTAGGAGTATCAAGATGAGGCACCAATGTACGTGGGCAAAAACAAACAAACTTGCACCCAACGCTATAAAGGGGTTGTCAATCCCTTCATGATTATTTGCAAGGTGAGAACTGAAGGTGGAAAGTGCAACAAAGTAAAAGTGTAGATATCAAAATATGATGTGAAGTAGACCCGGGGGACATAGTGTTCACTAGAGGCTTCTCTCATGATAGCAAGTATTACGGTGGGTGAACGAATTAATGTCGAGCAATTGATAGAATCGCGCAAAGTCATGATTATATCTAAGGCAATGATCATACATGTAGGCATCATGTCCGAGACAAGTAGACCGATACTGTCTGCATCTACTACTATTACTCCACACATCTACCGCTATCCAGCATGCATCTAGTGTATTGAGTTCATAACAAACATAGTAATGCTTTAAGCAAGATGACATGATGTAGAGGGATAGATTCATGCAATATGATATAAACCCCATATTTTTACCCTTGATGGCAACAACATGATGCGTGCCTCGCTACCCCTTCTGTCACTAGGTGAGGACACCGCACGGTATGAACCCAAAACCAAGCACTTCTCCCATTGCAAGAAATATAGATCAAGTTGGCCAAACGAAACCCACAACTCGAAGAGAATTACAAGGATAGGAAATCATGCATATAAGAGATCAGAGGAGACTCAAATAATATTCATAGATAATCTGATCAGAAATCCACAATTCATCGGATCTCGACAAACACACCGCAAAACAAAGTTACATCGGATAGATCTCCATGAAGATCATGGAGAACTTTGTATTGAAGATCCAAGAGAGAGAAGAAGCCATCTAGCTACTAGCTATGGACCCGAAGGTCTGTGGTGAACTACTCACGCATCATCGAAGAGGCAATGGTGTTGATGAAGAAGCCCTCCGTGTCCGAATCCCCCCTCCAGCAGGGCACCAGAATGTGCCCCACATGGGATCTTGCGGAGACAGAAGCTTGCGGCGGCGGAAAAGTATTTTCGTGGCTCTCTCCGGTGGTTTTGGATTTTTAGAGAATTTATAGGCGGAAGAAGTATGGCAGAGGAGCCATAGGGAGCCCACAAGCGTGCTAGCCCCCTAGGCCGGGGCTAGGGGTCTTGTGACCTCCCGCGAGGTCCCCTACCTTGGTTCTCAAGTCTCCTGCGTATCTTCTATTATGGAAAAAATCATTCTGCAGGTTTTATTCCGTTTGGACTCCGTTTAATATTCTCCTCTGAAAAAGGTCAAAAACACGAAAAAAACAGAAACTGACACTTGGCACTGAGTTAATAGGTTAGTTCCAAAAAGATATGAAATAACATATTCATGCATACAAAACATCCAAAGTTGACAAGATAATAGCATGGAACCATCAAAAATTATAGATACGTTGGAGACGTATCAAGCATCCCCAAGCTTAACTCCTGCTCGTCCTCGAGTAGGGAAGTGATAAAGACTGAATTTTGTATGTGGAATGCTACCTAACATATTTGTCCTTTGTAACTTCTTTCTTGTGGCATGAATGTTCAGATCTGTAAGATTCAAAACAATAGTTTACTATTGACATGAAAACAACAATACTTCAAGCATACTAGCAAAGTGATCATGAACTTTGGAAGTAACAAGGCCAAAGAAAGTTATCCCTACAAAATCATATAGTTTGGCTATGCTCCATCATCCCCACACAACGAATTTAAATCATGCACAACCCCGGTATTGGCCAAGTAATTGTTCTCGCACTCCTACTTTCTCAAACTTTTTCAACTCTCACGCAATACATGAGCGTGAGCCATGGATATAGCACTATAGGTGGAATAGAGTGTGGTGGAGGTTGTGAGGCAAAAAGGAGGAGATGGTCACATTGACTTGGCGTATTAATGGGCTATGGAGATTGATACGTCCATTTTGCATCATGTTATCATGTTGATATTTATCGCTTCTTGGGTTGTTATTTCGCTTCACGGTACAATACTTATGCCTTTTCTCTCTTATTTTGCAAGGTTTACATGAAGAGGGAGAATGTCGGCAACTGGAATTCTAGCTTGAAAGTGGAGCAAAGTTGAGATACCTATTCTGCTCAACTCCAAACACCGTAAAAATCAATGAGGATTTTTTCCGGATTTATAAAAAATACTGGGCCGAAGAAGCGCCACAGGGGCGCCAGCAGGCTCCCACAAGCCTGCACGGCGCGGCCACCCCCCCCCCCAGGCCGCGTAATGAGGGCTTGTGGGCAGCCTGCTAGCCCACTGGGCCCCCTCTTTTGCTATATGAAGGGTTTCGTCCAGGAAAAAATCAAGGAGGATCTTTTTCGTGGATTCGCCGCCGCCACGAGGAGGAACTTGAGCAGAACCAATCTAGAGCTCCGGCAGGACGATCCTGCCGGGGAAACTTCCCTCCCGGAGGGGGAAATCGTCGCCATCGTCATCACCAACACTCCTCTCATCGGAGGGGACTCATCACCATCAACATCTTCATCAGCACCATCTCATCTCCAAACCCTAGTTCAGCACTTGTAACCAATCTCCGTCTCGCGACTCCGATTGGTACTTGTAAGGTTGCTAGTAGTGTTGATTACTCTTTGTAGTTGATGCTAGTTGGATTGTTTAGTGGAAGAGTATATGTTCAGATCCTTGATGCTACTCATTACCTCTCTGGTCATGAATATGATTATGCTTTGTGAGTAGTTACTTTTGCTCATGAGGACATGGGATAAGTCATGCTAATAGTAGTCATGTGAATTTAGTATTCGTTTGGTAATTTGATATGTTGTACGTTGTTTTTCCTCTAGTGGTGTTATGTGAACATCGACTACATAACACTTCACCATTATTTGGTCCTAGAGGAAGGCATTGGGAGTTAGTAAGTAGATGATGGGTTGCTAGAGTGACAGAAGCTTAAACCCTAGTTGATGCGTTGCTTCGTAAGGGGCTGATTTGGATCCACTAGTTTAATGCTATGGTTAGACTTTGTCTTAATTCTTCTTTCGTAGTTGCGTATGCTTGCAAGAGGGGTTAATCATAAGTGATATGCTTGTCCAAGTAAGGGCAGTACCCAAGCGTCGGTCCACCCACATATCAAACTATCAAAGTAACGAACGTGAATCATATGAGCATGATGAAAACTAGCATGACAGAAATTCCCGTGTGTCCTCGGGAGCGTTTTTCCTCCTATAAGACTTTGTCCAGGCTTGTCCCTTGCTACAAAAGGGATTGGGCCACTTTGCTGCACCATTGCTACTTTTGTTACTTGTTGCTTGCTACGAATCATCTCACCACAAAATCACTTGTTACCGACAATTTCAGTGCGTGCAGATTTTACCTTGCTGAAAACCACTTGTCAGATCCTTCTGCTCCTCGTTGGGTTCGACACTCTTTCTTATCGAAAGGACTATGATTGATCCCCTATACTTGTGGGTCATCAAGACTCTTTTCCGGCGCCGTTGCCGGGGAGTGAAGCGCCTTTGGTAAGTGGAACTTGCTAAGGAAACATTCATGTAGTGTGCTGAAATTTATTGTCACTTGTCACTATGGATACTAATCCTTTGAGGGGCTTGTTCAGGGTATCTTCACCTTGAACGGAAGCACAAAGAGTTGCTCCTCAACCTGCTGCACCTACTGAAAATATTTGCTTTGAATTTCCTTCGGGTATGCTTGAGAAACTGGTGGCTAATCCTTTTACAGGAGATGGAATATCACATCCACACTTGCATCTAATCTATGTAGATGAAGTTTGTGGTTTATTTAAGCTTGCAGGTTTGCTCGAGGATGAGGTCAAGAAGAAGGTCTTTTCTTTATCTTTGAAGGATAAGGCGTTGACATGGTATAGGCTATGTGATGATATTGGATCATGGGACTACAATAGGTTGAAATTGGAATTTCATCAAAAGTTTTATCCTATGCATTTAGTACATCGTGATCGAAATTATATTTATAATTTTTGGCTCGTGACAGAGAAAGTATCGCTCAAGCTTGGGGGAGGCTTAAATCAATGCTATATTCATGCCCCAATCATGAGCTCTCGAGAGAAATTATCATTCAGAACTTCTATGCTTGGCTTTCTCATGATGATCGCACCATGCTTGACACTTCTTGTACCGGTTCTTTTATGAAGAGAGATATTGACTTCAAATGGAATTTATTGGAGAGAGTTAAACGCAACTCTGAAGATTGGGAGCTTGAAGAAGGTAAGGAGTCAGGTATGAATTTCACGTTTGATTGCGTTAAATTCTTTGTTGAGACAAATACTTTTTGTGACAAATAGTAGCTTCATTGTGTGAATCCTTTTCTGCTCATATTGATCTCCCCAAAGAGAAGTGGTTTTCATATCATCCTCCTTTAGAAGTCAATGTAGTTAAACCCACTTCGGTTTAAGAGAAAGTCATTGCCTATAATGATCATGTTGTTCCCAGTGCTTACATTGAGAAACCACCTTTCCCTGTTAGGATAAAGGATCATTCTAAAGCTTCAATTGTGATACATAGAGGCTGTATTAGAACACCTACACCCCCTGAGCAAATTAGAGTTGAACCTAGCATTGCGATTATCAAAGATCTTCTGTCCGACGATGTTGAGGGACATAATATTCACTTATGTGAAGATGCTGCTAGAATTGCTAAACCTCACGTTAGAAACAAACATGGGCCTGTTGATGGCATGCATGTGGTTTCTGTTAAGATAGGAGATCATTGTTATCATGGTTTATGTGACGTGGGTGCCAGTGTTAGTGCAATACCTCAATCCTTATACGATGAAATCAAAGATGAGATTGCACCTGTTGAGATAGAGCCTATTGATGTCACTATTCAGCTTGCCAATAGAGATACTATCTGCCCTGTGGGAATTGTTAGGGATGTTGAAGTATTGTGTGGTAAAACGAAGTATCCTGTTGATTTCCTCGTTCTTGCTACTGCACAAGATAGCTTTTGTCCCATCATATTTGGCGGACCTTTTCTCAATACCGTCAATGCTCATATTGACTGTGAGAAGAAAACTATCACTGTTGGCTTTGATGGCGTGTCACATGAGTTCAACTTCTCCAAGTTTGGTAGACAACCTCATGAAAAGGAGTTGCCTAGTAAGGATGAAACTATTGCCTTAGCTTCTATTGTCGTGCCTCCTACTGATCCCTTAGAGCAATACTTGCTTGAGCATGAAAATGATATGCATATGGATGAAAGGGATGAAATAGATAGAGTTGTCTTAGAACAATATCCTATACTTAGGAATAACTTGCCTGTTGAACTGCTTGGGGATCCACCCCCACCAAAGGGTGATCATGTGTTCGAGCTTAAACAGTTGCCTGATACTCTTAAGTATGCTTATCTTGATGAAAAAGAGATATATCCTGTTATAATTAGTGCTAGCCTCTCAGAGCATGAAGAAAATAAGTTACTAAAAACTCTGAGGAAGCACCGTGCTGCTATTGGATATAATCTTGATGATCTTAAGGGCATTAGTCCTACCATATGCCAGCACAAGATTAAAACTGATCCTGACTTCAAACCAGTTGCTGACCATCAAAGGAGATTATATCCTAAGATGAAATAAGTAGTGAGAAAAGAAATCCTAAAGCTCGTGGAAGCGGGTATTATCTATCCTGTTGCTCATAGCGATTGGGTGAGTCCCGTGCATTGCGTCCCTAAGAAGGGAGGCATTACCATTGTCCCTAATGATAAGGATGAATTGATCCCACAGAGGATTATTACTCGCTATAGGATGGTGATCGATTTTAGGAAATTGAATAAATACACTAGGAAAGATCATTACCCTCTGCCTTTTATCGTCCAAATGCTAGAAAGACTGTCTAAACACACACACTTCTGCTTTCTAGATAGTTATTCTGGTTTCTCCCAAATACCTGTTGCACAATCTGATCAGGAGAAAACCACTTTCACCTGTCCTTTCGGTACCTTTGCTTATAGACGTATGCCTTTTGGCTTATGTAATGCACCTGCCACCTTTCACAGATGTATGATGGCTATATTCTCTGACTTTTGTGAAAATATTGTCGAGGTTTTCATGGATTACTTTTTAGTTTACAGATCTTCTTTTGATGATTGCCTCAGCAACCTTGATCGAGTCTTACAGAGATGTAAAGACACCAATCTTGTCTTGAATTGGGATAAGTGCCACTTTATGGTTAATGAAGGCATCGTCTTAGGACATAAAATTTCTGAAAGAGGTATTGAAGTCGATAAGGCTAAGGTTGATGCAATCGAGAAAATGCCATACCCCACAGATATCAAACGTATAAGAAGTTTCCTTAGTCATGTTGGTTTCTATAGAAGGTTTATCAAAGACTTCTCTAAGATTTCTAGGCCTCTTACCAATCTCTTTCAAAAGGATATTCCTTTTGTTTTTGACGATGATTGTGAGAAAGCCTTCGAAATACTTAAGAGGGATTTGATAACTGCACCTATTGTTCAACCACCTGATTGGAACTTGCCTTTTGAGATCATGTGTGATGCTAGTGATTATGTTGTTGGTGCTGTTCTAGGGCAAAGAGTTGATAAGAAGTTGAATCTTATTCACTATGCTAGTAAAACTCTAGACATTGCCCAGAGAAACTATGCTACTACGGAGAAGGAATTTTTTGCAGTTGTGTTTGCATGTGAAAAGTTCAGGTCTTACATAGTTGATTCCAAAGTCACTATTCACACTGATCATGCTGCTATTAAGTTCCTCATGGAGATGAAGGACGCTAAACCTAGACTTATCAGATGGGTTCTCTTGCTACAAGAATTTGATTTGCACGTTGTTGACAGGAAGGGTGCTGATAACCCAGTAGCACATAACTTGTCTAGGTTGGAGAACGTTCTTGATGACCCACAACCTATTGATGATAGCTTTCCCGATGAGCAACTGAATGTCATCAATGCTTCACGTAGTGCACCGTGGTATGCTGATTATGCAAACTATATCGTTGCCAAATATATACCACCTAGTTTCACATACCAGCAAAAGAAGAAATTATTCTTTGACTTGAGACACTACTTTTGGGATGATCCTCACCTTTATAAGGAAGGAGTAGATGGTGTTATTAGACGTTGTGTACCTGAACATGAGCAGGGACAAATCCTACAGAAGTGTCACTCTGAGGCCTACGGAGGACACCATGCGGGAGATATAACTACACACAAGGTATTGCAATCAGGTTTCTATTGGCCCACCCTCTTCAAGGATGCTCGTAAGTTTGTCTTGTCTTGTGACGAATGTCAAAAAATAGGTAATATTAGCAAACGTCAGGAAATGCCTATGAACTATTCACTTGTCATTGAACCATTTGATGTTTGGGGCTTTGATTATATGGGACCTTTTCCAAAATCCAACGTGTATACTCACATCTTAGTTGATGTTTATTACGTCACTAAGTGGGTAGAAGCTATCCCCACTAGTAGTGCTGATCACAACACCTCTATCAGGATGCTGAAAGAAGTTATCTTCCCTAGATTTGGAGTCCCTAGATATCTAATGACCGACGGTGGTTCACACTTCATTCATGGTGCTTTCCGTAAAACGCTTGCTAAGTACGATGTCAACCATAGAATTGTGTATCCCTATCACCCTCGGTCCAGTGGTCAAGTAGAGCTAAGTAATAGAGAGATTAAACTGATTCTGCAAAAGAGTGTCAACAGGTCTAGAAATAATTGGTCTAAGAAGCTTGATGGTGCACCGTGGGCTTATAGAATTGCCTATAAGAATCCCATGGGTATGTCTTCGTACAAAATGGTGTACGGTAAAGCATGTCATTTACCTCTTGAGCTAGAGCATAAAGCTTATTGGGCAATCAAAGAGCCCAACTTTGATTTCAAACTTGCCGGTGAGAAGAGGTTATTTGATATTAGCTCGCTTGATGAGTGGAGAACTCAGGCATATGAGAATGCCAAGTTGTTCAAAGAGAAAGTTAAGAGGTGGCATGACAAGAGGATACAAAAGCGTGAGTTCAATGTAGCTGATTATGTCTTGCTATATAACTCTCGTTTAAGATTCTTTGCGGCAAGCTTCTCTCTAAATGGGAAGGTCCCTATGTTGTTGAGGAAGTATATCGTTCCGGTGCTATCAAGATCAACAACACGGAAGGTAATTGTCCGAGAGTGGTAAATGGGCAGAGAATCAAGCATTATATCTCAGGTACTCCCATAAATGTTGAAAGCAATATTATCGATACCGTAACTCCGGAAGAATACCTAAGGGATATTTATCAGCCTGTTTCAGACTCCGAAAACAAAGAGGTACGTGATTCGGTAAGAAAACAGAGTCCGAAACTTTTCTAGTAGGAAATTTTCTCCATTTTGGAATATTTGAAAAAATACAAAAATTGGAAGTAGTCCGGAAAGTGCGCGAGGAGGCGACAAGCCTGCACGGCGCGGGCCCACCCCCTGGTCGCGCCGTGAGGGCTTGTGGCCACCTCGTGTGCCTCCCGGACTCCATTTTCGTGTGGGGTACTCCTTCTGGTCTGGAAAAAATCATTATATATACTCCCGTTTGGTCTGACCCCTGCATCACGCAGATTTCGTCTGTTTTTCGTTTCGAGCCTGTTTCTGTTGCACATCTAGATCGCTATGACTTCCCCAAAAGCTCCGAAGAACAAAATCTTCGAGAAGGTCATCAATCCCTACCTCACGGGAGTGCTGCAACACCCTCAATCTATCAAGATGCGTGAGGGGATGTTGCACATCCATGATGTTGAGGGGCCCAAGAAGACCGGAAGCATGGAGACGAGGCTCGAAGCAATGGAGCAACAAGTCTTCAAGTGCCAAGGGATGGTGGAGCGTGAACTCAACGCTAACCACATGATGATCACGGAGTTCACCAACAAGCACAGGATTGACGCCAATGACATTGGGAAGCACCTCTCCAGGCTCTATGATATGATTGATCAACTCCAGGCCCAGATCTATGACCTGCAGAACCAAAACTGTGAGTATGAGTATAGATTTAAATCAATACGGTTGAAAATTGTGAGTATGAGCATAGATTTAAATCTATACGGTTGGCTGCAGATTTGAGGATTTCGGAGACTCGTTCATCTTTCCATGATGGAGCACCTATGCCTTGGAAGACGGATGATCAAACTCATGTTGCAACAACTCCACCATCACCAACAAAGGAAGACAACTGAGCATTGGTCTGGGCAATCCCCTTGGCTTGTGCCAAGCTTGGGGGAGTTGCCCCAGTATCGTATCACCATCACATCTTTTGCCTTTACCTTTGTTTTAGTTTTCCTTTTCAGTTTTCTCTTTCTCTAGTAGATTAAAAGTCTTAGTGTTTTAGGCTTGAGTTTTGCTTTGTGTCACCCCCGATGTATTCGACCTCGTGAGCCATATAATAAAGAGTGTCTTAGTTGAAGGGCTTTGCCTCTTGCCATGATCAAAAGAGTGAGAATAAAACAAAAGCATGAAAGTGTTGGAATTATGCCCTAGAGGCAATAATAAATATAGTTATTATCATAATTCATGTATCAAGATAACCGTTTATTATCCATGCTATAATTGTATTGAATGAAGACTTATATACATGTGTGGATACATAGACAAAACACTGTCCCTAGCAAGCCTCTAGTTGGCTAGCCAGTTGATCAAAGATAGTCAGTGTCTTCTGATTATGAACAAGGTGTTGTTGCTTGATAACTGGATCACGTCATTAGGAGAATCACGTGATGGACTACACCCAAACTAATATACGTAGCATGTTGATCGTGTCATTTTATTGCTACTGTTTTCTGCGTGTCAAGTATTTGTTCCTATGACCATGAGATCATATAACTCACTAACACTGGAGGAATACTTTGTGTGTATCAAACGTCGCAACGTAACTGGGTGACTATAAAGATGCTCTACAGGTATCTCCGAAGGTGTTCGTTGAGTTAGTATGGATCGAGGCTGGGATTTGTCACTCCGTGTGACGGAGAGGTATCTCGGGGCCCACTCGGTAATACAACATCACACACAAGCCTTGCAAGCAATGTGACTTAGTGTAAGTTGCGGGATCTTGTATTACGGAACGAGTAAAGAGACTTGCCGATAAACGAGATTGAAATAGGTATACGGATACTGACGATCGAATCTCGGGCAAGTAACATACCGAAGGACAAAGGGAATGACATACGGGATTATATGAATCCTTGGCACTGAGGTTCAAACGATAAGATCTTCGTAGAATATGTAGGATCCAATATGGGCATCCAGGTCCCGCTATTGGATATAAACCGAGGAGTCTCTCGGGTCATGTCTACATAGTTCTCGAACCCGCAGGGTCTGCACACTTAAGGTTCGACGTTGTTTTATGTGTATTTGAGTTATATGGTTGGTTACCGAATGTTGTTCGGAATCCCGGATGAGATCACGGACGTCACGAGGGTTTCTGGAATGGTCCGGAAACGAAGATTGATATATAGGATGACCTCATTTGATTACCGGAAGGTTTTCGGAGTTACCGGGAATGTACCAGGAATGACGAATGGGTTCCGGGAGTTCACCGGGGGGGCAACCCACCCCGGGGAAGCCCATAGGCATTGGGGGTGGTGCACCAGCCCTTAGTGGGCTGGTGGGACATCCCAAAAGAGCCCTATGCGCCATAGGAAGAAAAATCAAAGAGAAAAGAAAAAAAATAGGAGGTGGGAAAAGGGGGAAGGACTCCTCCTTCCAAACCTAGTTGGACTCGGTTTGGAAGGGGAGATCTCCCCCCCTTGGCTCGGCTGAAGTCCTTAGGGGTCCTTGGACCCCAAGGCAAGGCTCCCCCTCTTACCCCTATATATACGGAGGTTTTAGGGCTGATTTGACACAACTTTGCCACGGCAGCCCGACCACATATCTCCACGGTTTTACCTCTAGATCGCGTTTCTGCGGAGCTCAGGCGGAGCCCTGCTGAGACGAGATCATCACCAACCTCCGGAGCGCCGTCACGCTGCCGGAGAACTCTTCTACCTCTCCGTCTTTCTTGCTGGATCAAGAAGGCCGAGATCATCGCCGAGCTGTACGTCTGCTGAACGCGGAGGTGCCGTCCGTTCAGCACTAGATCGTGGGACTAATCGCGGGACGGTTCGCGGGGCGGATCGAGGGACGTGAGGACGTTACACTACATCAACCGCGTTCACTAACGCTTCTGCTGTACGGCCTACAAGGGTACGTAGATCACACATCCCCTCTCGTAGATGGACATCACCATGATAGGTCTTCGTGCGCGTAGGAAATTTTTTGTTTCCCATGCGACGTTCCCCAACAGTGGCATCATGAGCTAGGTTCATGCGTAGATGTCTTCTCGAGTAGAACACAAAAGTTTTTGTGGGCGGTGATGTGCATTTTGCTGCCCTCCTTAGTATTTTCTTGATTCCGCGGTATTGTTGGATCGAAGCGGCTCGGACCGACATTACTCGTACGCTTACGAGAGACTGGTTTCATCGCTACGAGTAACTCCGTTGCTCAAAGATGATTGGCGGGTGTCAGTTTCTCCAACTTTAGTTGAATCGGATTTGACCGAGGAGGTCCTTGGATGAGGTTAAATAGCAACTCATATATCTCCGTTGTGGTGTTTGCGTAAGTAAGATGCGATCCTACTAGATACCCATGGTCACCACGTAAAACATGCAACAACAAAATTAGAGGACGTCTAACTTGTTTTTGCAGGGTATGCTTGTGATGTGATATGGCCAACGATGTGATGTGATATATTGGATGTATGAGATGATCATGTTGTACTAGATAATATCGACTTGCACGTCGATGGTACGGCAACCGGCAGGAGCCATAGGGTTGTCTTTATACTAACGTTTGTGCTTGCAGATGCGTTTACTATTTTGCTAGGATGTAGCTTTAGTAGTAATAGCATGAGTAGCACGACAACCCAGATGGCGACATGTTGATGGAGATCATGGTGTGGCGCCGGTGACAAGAAGATCGTGCCGGTGCTTTGGTGATGGACATCAAGGAGCACGTGATGATGGCCATATCATGTCACTTATGAATTGCATGTGATGTTAATCCTTTTATGCACCTTATTTTGCTTAGAATGATGGTAGCATTATGAGGTGATCTCTCACTAAAATTTCAAGACAAAATTGTGTTCTCCCCGACTGTGCACCGTTGCTACAGTTCGTCGTTTCGAGACACCACGTGATGATCGGGTGTGATAGACTCAACGTTCACATACAACGGGTGCAAAACAGTTGCGCACGCGGAACACTCGGGTTAAGCTTGACGAGCCTAGCATGTGCAGACATGGCCTCGGAACACATGAGACCGAAAGGTCGATCATGAATCATATATAGATGATATGGTTAGCATGGGGATGCTTACCACTGAAACTATGCTCAACTCACGTGATGATCGGACTTGAGCTAGTGTAAGTGGATCATGAACCACTCAAATGACTAGAGAGATGTACTTTTTGAGTGGAAGTTTAGCGAGTAATTTGATTAAGTTAAACTCTAATTATCTTGAACATAGTCTAAGTCCACTTTGAATATATTTGTGTTGTAGATCATGGCTCACGCGACAGTCACCGTGAATTTTAATACGTTCCTAGAGAAAGCTAAGTTGAAAGATGATGGAAGCAACTTTGTAGACTGGGCTCATAATCTTAAGCTAATCTTACAAGCTGGGAAGAAGGATTATGTCCTTAATGTTGCGCTAGGAGATGAACCACCCGCTACGGACGATCAGGATGTTAAGAACGCTTGGTTAGCACGTAAGGAGGACTACTCAGTAGTTCAATGTGCAGTCTTTTATGGCTTAGAACCGGGACTTCAACGTCGCTTTGAGCGTCATGGAGCATTTGAGATGTTCCAGGAGTTAAAGTTTATCTTCCAGAAGAACGCCCGGATCGAGAGGTATGAGACCTCCGATAAATTCTATGCTTGCAAGATGGAGGAGAACTCGTCTGTCAGTGAACATGTGCTCAAAATGTCTGGGTACTCAAACCGTCTAGCCGAGCTGGGGATTGAACTCCCGCAAGAAGCTATCACTGACAGAATCCTTCAATCACTGCCGCCAAGCTATAAAGGCTTTGTGTTGAACTACAACATGCAAGGGATGAACAAGTCTCCCGGCGAGTTGTTTGCGATGCTGAAAGTCGCAGAGTCTGAACTCCGTAAAGAGCATCAAGTGTTGATGGTGAATAAGACCACTAGTTTCAAGAGAAACAGCAAAGGCAAGAAGGGTAATTCAAAGAAGAGCGGCAAGCATGTTGCCAATCCGACGAAGAAACCCAAAGCTGGACCTAAGCCTGAAACAGAGTGTTACTATTGCAAGGGTATGGGTCACTGGAAGCGCAATTGCCCCAAGTATCTGGCTGATAAGAAGGTGGCCAAAGAAAAATCAGGTATATTTGATATACATGTTATTGATGTGTACTTAACCGGCTCTCGTAGTAGTGCCTGGGTATTCGATACCGGTTCTGTTGCTCATATTTGCAACTCGAAACAAGAACTGCGGAATAGACGAAGGCTAGTGAAAGATGAAGTGACGATGCGTGTAGGAAATGGTTCCAAGGTTGATGCAATCGCCGTCGGCACAGTTTCACTTCAGTTACCATCAGGATTAGTTATGAACTTGAATCATTGTTATTTAGTGCCTGCGTTGAGCATGAACATTATATCTGGATCTTGTTTATTGCGAGACGGTTACTCTTTTAAGTCAGAGAATAATGGTTGTTCTATTTCTATGAGTAACATCTTTTATGGCCATGCACCCAATGTGAGAGGATTGTTCATATTGAATCTTGATAGTGATACACACATACATAACATTGAGACCAAAAGAGTTAGAGTTAACAATGATAGCGCCATATTTTTGTGGCACTGCCGCTTAGGTCATATTGGTGTAAAGCGCATGAAGAAACTCCATGCCGATGGACTTTTGGAGTCACTTGACTTTGATTCACTTGACACGTGCGAACCATGCCTCATGGGCAAGATGACTAAAACTCCGTTCTCCGGAACAATGGAGCGTGCAAGTGACTTGTTGGAAATCATACATAACGATGTGTGTGGTCCGATGAGCGTAGAGGCACGCGGCGGATGTCGTTATGTTCTCACCTTCACTGACGATTTGAGTAGATATGGTTATGTCTACTTATGAAGCACAAGTCTGAAACATTTGAAAAGTTCAAGCAATTTCAGAGTGAAGTTGAAAATCATCATAACAAGAAGATCAAGTTCCTATGGTCTGATCGTGGGGGTGAATATCTGAGTTTCGAGTTTGGTGCTCACTTAAGACAATGTGGAATTGTTTCACAGTTGACATCGCCTGGAACACCACAGCGTAATGGTGTGTCCGAATGTCGTAATCGTACTTTATTAGAGATGGTGCGATCTATGATGTCTCTTACCGATTTGCCATTATCATTTTGGGGTTATGCATTAGAAACAGATGCATTCACTTTAAATAGGGCACCATCAAAATCCGTTGAGACGACACCATACGAACTGTGGTATGGCAAAAGGCCAAAGTTGTCGTTTCTTAAAGTTTGGGGATGTGATGCTTATGTCAAAAAGCTTCAGCCTGAAAAGCTGGAACCCAAAGCGGAAAAGTGCATCTTCATAGGTTACCCAAAAGAGACAGTTGGGTACACCTTCTATCTCAAATCCGAGGGCAAAGTGTTTGTTGCTAAAAACGGAGCTTTTCTCGAGAAGGAGTTTCTCTCGAGAGAATTGAGTGGGAGGAAGATAGAACTTGACGAGGTTGTCGAACCTCTCATCCCTCTGGATGGTAGCGCAGGGCAAGGGGAAACCTCTGACGTTGCGACGCCGGTTGAGGAGGAAGTTAATGATGATGATCATGAAACTCCGGTTCAAGTTTCTGTCAAACCACGCAGGTCGACGAGACCACGTGCTGCTCCAGAGTGGTACGGTAATCCCGTCTTATCAATCATGTTGTTAGACAACAATGAACCTGCAAATTATGAAGAAGCAATGGTGGGCCCAGATTCCAACAAATGGCTAGAAGCCATGAAGTCCGAGATAGGATCCATGTATGAGAACAAAGTGTGGACTTTGGAAGTACTGCCTGAGGGCCACAAGGCTATTCAGAACAAATGGATCTTTAAGAGGAAGACGGACGCTGACGGCAATGTGACCATTTATAAAGCTCGACTTGTGGCAAAGGGTTTTTCACAAGTTCAAGGAGTTGACTACGATGAGACATTCTCACCCGTAGCGATGCTTAAGTCCGTCAGAATCATGTTAGCAATAGCTGCATTTTTCGATTATGAAATCTGGCAGATGGATGTCAAAACAGCGTTCCTTAACGGTTTCCTTAAGGAAGAGTTGTATATGATGCAACCCAAAGGTTTTGTCGATCCTAAGAATGCTAACAAGGTGTGCAAGCTCCAGCGATCCATTTATGGACTGGTGCAAGCATCTCGGAGTTGGAACAAACGCTTTGATGAGGTGATCAAAGCATTTGGGTTTATACAAGTGGTTGGAGAATCTTGTATTTACAAGAAAGTGAGTGGGAGCTCTGTGGCGTTTCTAATATTATATGTGGATGACATATTGCTGATTGGAAACAACGTAGAGTTTTTGGAGAGCATAAAGGATTACTTGAATAAAAGTTTCTCTATGAAGGACCTAGGAGAAGCTGCTTACATTCTAGGCATTAAGATATACACGGATAGATCAAAACGCCTGATAGGACTTTCACAAAGCACATACCTTGATAAAGTTCAAAATGGAACAGTCCAAGAAAGGGTTCTTGCCAGTTTTACAAGGTACGAGATTGAGTAAGACTCAGTGCCCAGCAACTGATGAGGATACAGAGCATATGCGATCCGTCCCCTATGCTTCATCCATAGGTTCTATCATGTATGCAATGCTGTGCACTAGACCGGACGTTAGCCTGGCCATAAGTATGGCAGGTAGGTTCCAGAGTAATCCAGGAGTGGATCACTGGACGGCGGTCAAGAATATCCTGAAGTGCCTGAAAAGGACTAAGGAGATGTTTCTCGTGTATGGAGGTGACGAAGAGCTCGCCGTAAAAGGTTACGTCGATGCAAGCTTTGACACAGATCCGGACGACTCTAAGTCGCAAACCGGATACATATTTATTCTTAATGGGGGTGCGGTAAGCTAGTGCAGTTCCAAGCAGAGCGTCGTAGCAGATTCTACATGTGAAGCGGAGTACATGGCTGCCTCGGAGGCGGCTAAGGAGGGTGTCTGGATGAAGCAGTTCATGACGGATCTTGGAGTGGTGCCAAGCGCACTGAATCCAATAACCTTGTTCTGTGACAACACGGGTGCCATTGCCCTAGCAAAGGAACCACGGTTTCACAAGAAGTCCAGACACATCAAACGACGCTTCAACCTCATCTGCGACTACGTCGAAGGGGAGGACGTAAATATATGCAAAGTGCACACGCATCTGAATGTAGCAGACCCGCTGACTAAACCTCTTCCACGGGCAAATCATGATCAACACCAGAACTGTATGGGTGTTAGATTTATTACAATGTAATTCGCATGATGATGTGAGGGCTAGATTATTAACTCTAGTGCAAGTGGGAGACTGTTGGAATTATGCCCTAGAGGCAATAATAAATATAGTTATTATCATAATTCCTATATCAAGATAATCGTTTATTATCCATGCTATAATTGTATTGAATGAAGACTTATATACATGTGTGGATACATAGACAAAACACTGTCCCTAGCAAGCCTCTAGTTGGCTAGCCAGTTGATCAAAGATAGTCAGTGTCTTCTGATTATGAACAAGGTGTTGTTGCTTGATAACTAGATCACGTCATTAGGAGAATCACGTGATGGACTAGACCCAAACTAATAGACGTAGCATGTTGATCGTGTCATTTTATTGCTACTGTTTTCTGCGTGTCAAGTATTTGTTCCTATGACCATGAGATCATATAACTCACTAACACCGGAGGAATACTTTGTGTGTATCAAACATCACAACGTAACTGGGTGACTATAAAGATGCTCTACAGGTATCTCCGAAGGTGTTCGTTGAGTTAGTATGGATCGAGGCTGGGATTTGTCACTCCGTGTGACGGAGAGGTATCTCGGGGCCCACTCGGTAATACAACATCACACACAAGCCTTGCAAGCAATGTGACTTAGTGTAAGTTGCGGGATCTTGTATTACGGAACGAGTAAAGAGACTTGCCGATAAACGAGATTGAAATAGGTATACGGATACTGACGATCGAATCTCGGGCAAGTAACATACCGAAGGACAAAGGGAATGACATACGGGATTATATGAATCCTTGGCACTGAGGTTCAAACGATAAGATCTTCGTAGAATATGTAGGATCCAATATGGGCATCCAGGTCCCGCTATTGGATATTGACCGAGGAGTCTCTCGGGTCATGTCTACATAGTTCTCGAACCCGCAGGGTCTGCACACTTAAGGTTCGACGTTGTTTTATGCGTATTTGAGTTATATGGTTGGTTACCGAATGTTGTTCGGAATCCCGGATGAGATCACGGACGTCACGAGGGTTTCCGGAATGGTCCGGAAACGAAGATTGATATATAGGATGACCTCATTTGATTACCGGAAGGTTTTCGGAGTTACCTGGAATGTACCGGGAATGACGAATGGGTTCCGGGAGTTCACCGGGGGGGCAACCCACCCCGGGAAAGCCCATAGGCATTGGGTGTGGCGCACCAGCCCTTAGTGGGCTGGTGGGACAGCCCAAAAGAGCCCTATGCGCCATAGGAAGAAAAATCAAAGAGAAAAGAAAAAAAAAAGAGGAGGTGGGAAAAGGGGGAAGGACTCCTCCTTCCAAACCTAGTTGGACTCGGTTTGGAAGGGGAGATCTCCCCCCTTTGGCTCGTCCAAAGTCCTTAGGGGTCCTTGGACCCCCAAGGCAAGGCTCCCCCTCTTCCCCCTATATATACGAAGGTTTTAGGGCTGATTTGACACAACTTTGCCACCGCAGCCCGACCACATATCTCCACGGTTTTACCTCTAGATCGCGTTTCTGCGGAGCTTGGGCGGAGCCCTGCTGAGACGAGATCATCACCAACCTCCGTAGCGCCGTCACGCTGCCGGAGAACTCTTCTACCTCTCCGTCTTTCTTGCTGGATCAAGAAGGCCGAAATCATCGTCGAGCTGTACGTGTGCTGAACGCGGAGGTGTCGTTCGTTCGGCATTAGATCATGGGACTGATCGCGGGACGGTTCGCGGGGCGGATCGAGGGACGTGAGGACGTTCCACTACATCAACCGCGTTCACTAACGCTTCTGTTGTACGGTCTACAAGGGTACGTAGATCACACATCCCCTCTCGTAGATGGACATCACCATGATAGGTCTTCGTGTGCGTAGGAAAATTTTTGTTTCCCATGCGACGTTCCCCAACAGAAAGATCATGTAATGATGTTATGGGAAGTGATGTCTTCACATATAAAAAGAATGAGGATTGAAACTTGTTGAGGGTAGACAAACGTATACCTTGGTCATTGTTGCAATTAATAGGAAGTGATAAGGAAGGAGAGGTTCACATATAAATATATCATCTCTGACATCATCTATGATTGTGAACACTCACTAAACTATTGCATGCCTAGAAGTAGATGTTGGACAAGGAAGACAACATAATGAATTGTGTTTGCTTGGTTCCGAACAATGTTATATGATTAGAGATCCCTTAGCATGTGATGATTGCTCCCACCTCACATTAGCCAAACTTCCCGCACCAAGTAGAGATACTACTTGTGCATCCATAAACCTTCAAACCAGTCTTGCCATGAGTGTCCACCATACCTACCTATGGATTGAATAAGATCCCTCAAGTAAGTTGTCATCGGTGCAAGCAATAAAAATTGCTCTCTAATATGTATGATATATTAGTGTGTGGAAAATAAGCTTTGTACGAACCTGTGATGAGGAAGACATAAAAGCGAAAGACTACATAATAAAGTTCTTTATCACAGGAGGCAATATAAAGTGACGTTCCTCCGCACTAAGAGGACACGCATCCAAACCTCAAAAGTGCATGACAACCTTTGCTTCCCTCTGCGAAGGGCCTATCTTGTACCTTTACTTTTTGCCCTTGAAAGAGTCATGGTGATCTTCACCAATTCCCTATTTCGCCTTTATCTTGGCTAACGTCATATGCTTGGGAAAGATCTACATTCATATGTCAACTTGGAGGTAAGTATTCATGAATTATTATTGTTGACATTACCCTTGAGGTAAGAAGTTGGGAGGCAAAACTGTAAGCCCCAATCTTTCTCTGTGTCCAGCTGAAAACTTTGATCTCATGGGTACCACGTGAGTTGTAGCAATTGTAGAGAACGAAAGAATGATTGAGTATGTGGATTTGCTTTACATGCTCTTATTTGACTCTTTCTCATGTTGTGATAAATTGCAATCACTTCAATGACTAAAGGCTATCAGTTGTTACTTCTCGGTAAGGTTCTTGATCCATGCTTTACTTTGTGAAGGAATTATCACTTTAGCATGAGAGATTATATGTTGGTATGGCTGTTCTGATCATGATCATGATGCATGCATGTTCGTATCTTGTTTTGTCAACACCTCTCTCCCTAAACATTTGGACATATTTATTGAGCCAGGCTTTCGCTTGAGGACAAGCGAGGTCTAAGCTTGGGGGAGTTGATACGTCCATTTTGCATCATGTTTTCATCTTGATATTTATCGCTTCTTGGGCTGTTATTTCACTTCACGGTACAATACTTATGCCTTTTCTCTCTTATTTTGCAAGGTTTACTTGAAGAGGGAGAATGCCGGCAACTGGAATTCTGGCCTAAAAGTGGAGCAAAGTTGAGATACCTATTTTGTGCAACTCCAAACGCCGTAAAAATCCACGAGGATTTTTTTCGGATTTAAAAAAAATAGTGGCCCGAAGAAGCGCACAGGGGCGCCAGCAGGTGGCCACAAGCATGCACGGCGCGACCACCCCCCAGGTTGCGCCATGAGGGCTTGTGGGCAGCCTGCTGGCCCACTGTCCCCCCTCTTCTGCTATATGAAGGGTTTCGTTCAGGAAAAAATCAGTGAGGAGCTTTTTCGTGGATTCGCCGTCGCCACGAGGCGGAACTTGAGCAGAACCAATCTAGAGCTCCGACAGGATGATCCTACCGGGGAAACTTCCCTCCCGGAGGGTGAAATCATGGCCATCGTCATCACCAACACTCCTCTCATCGGAGGGGACTCGTCACCATCAACATCTTCATCAGCACCATCTCATCTCCAAACCCTAGTTCATCACTTGTAACCAATCTCTGTCACGCGACTCCGATTGGTACTTGTAAGGTTGCTAGTACTGTTGATTACTCTTTGTAGTTGATGCTAGTTGGATTGTTTGGTGGAAGAGTTTATGTTCAGATCCTTGATGCTACTCATGACCTCTCTGGTCATGAATATGATTATGCTTTGTGAGTAGTTACTTTTGTTCCTCAAGACATGGGATAAGTCATGCTAATAGTAGTCATGTGAATTTGGTATTCGTTCGGTAATTTGATATGTTGTATGTTGTTTTCCTCTAGTGGTGTTATGTGAACGCCGACTACATAACACTTCACCATTATTTGGGCCTAGAGGAAGGCATTGGAAGTAGTAAGTAGATGATGGGTTGCTAGAGTGACAGAAGCTTAAACCCTAGTTTATGTGTTGCTTCGTAAGGGGCTGATTTGGATCCACTAGTTTAATGCTATGGTTAGACTTTGTCTTAATTGTTCTTTTGTAGTTGCGGATGCTTGCGAGAGGGGTTAATCATAAGTGGGATGCTTGTCCAAGTAAGGGCAGTACCCAAGTGACGGTCCACCCACATATCAAACTATCAAAGTAACGAACGTGAATCATATGAGCATGATGAAAACTAGCATGACAGAAATTCTCGTGTGTCCTCGGGAGCGTTTTTCCTCCTATAAGACTTTGTCCAGGCTTGTCCCTTGCTACAAAAGGGATTGGGCCACTTTGCAGCACCATTGCTACTTTTGTTACTTGTTGCTTACTACGAATCATCTCACCACAAAATCACTTGTTACCGACAATTTCAGTGCGTGCAGATTTTACCTTGCTGAAAACCACTTGTCAGATCCTTCTGCTCCTCGTTGAGTTCGACACTCTTACTTATCTAAAGGACTACGATTGATCCCCTATACTTGTGGGTCATCAGAGATGCCCATCAATAGATATCAATGTGTATGAGTAGGGATTGCCATGCAATGGATGCATGAGAGCTATAAGTGTGTGAAAGCTCAAAAGGAAAACTAGTGGGTGTGCACCCAACTTGCTCGCGAAGACCTAGGGCAATTTTGAGGAAGCCCATCATTGGAATATACAAGCCAAGTTATATAATGAAAATTCCCACTAGTATATGGAGGTGTCAAAACAAGAGACTCTCTATCATGAAGAACATGGTGCTATTTTGAAGCACAAGTGTGGAAAAAGATAGTAGCATTGTCCCTTCTCTCATTTTCTCTTTTTTTTTGTTTGGGCTCTTTGGCCTCTTTTCAAAAAAAATTGGTGGGCATCTTTGGCCTTTTTTTCGTCACATGGGATAGTGCTCTAATAATGATGATCATCACACTTTTATTTACTCACAACTCAATACTTTGAACATGTATGACTCTATAGGAAATGCCTCCAGCAGTGTACCGAGATGTGCAACGATCTAGCTTAGCGTATGACGTTGAAACATCTCGCTAGCTATCTTACGATCATGCAAAGGCAATATGAAAGTGACGGCACAAGTCATGAGACGAAATGGTGGGAGTTGCATGGCAATATATCTCGGAATGTCTATGAAAATGCCATAATAGGTAGGTATGGTGGCTGTTTTGAGGAAGGTATATGGTGGGTTTGTGCACAGGCGAAAGTTGTGCGGCACTAGAGAGGCTAGCAATGGTGGAAGGTGAAAGTGCATCTATACCATGGACTCACATTAGTCATGAAGAACTCATATACTTATTGCGAAAGTTTTATTAGTAATTGAAACAAAGTGCTAAACGCATACTCCTAGGGGAAGGGTTGGTAGGTGTTAAACATCGCGCGATCCCGACCGCCACACAAAGGATGACAATCAATAAATCAATTATGCTCCGACTTCCTAACATAGCGGTTCACCATACGTGCATGCTACGGGAATCACTAACTTCAACACAAGTATTTTTAGATTCACAACACCCTATTAACATGACTCTAATATTACGAAATCCATATCTCAAAACTTAATTGTTAGGAATCAAACTTCTCTTACTAATCAATGCACTTGAATTATGGAAGTTTTTATTATATCCTCTTTGGATGCCTATCATCTTTAGGACTAATTTCATAGCACACGCCAATTACCAAGTTACTGAGAGAGAGCACTCTCAAAAAGATATAAGTGAAAATCGAGAGTTCTTATTTCTACAAAATATGACACCGCCGTGCTCTAAAAAGATTTAAGTGAAGCACTAGAGCAAAATTATCTAGCTCAAAAGATGTAAGTGAAGCTCAGTGAGTATTCTAGCAAATTCACGATGAGTGCATGTCCCTCTCAAAAAGGTGTGCAACAAGGATGATTGCAACAAAACAAAAATAAAATACTCCTATAATACACGACGCTCCAAGAAAAACACATATCATGTGGTGAATAAAAATATAGCTTCAAGTAACGTTACCAATGGATTGAAGACGAAAGAGGGGATGCCTTCCCGGGGCATCACCAAACTTAGGCTTTTTGGTGTCCTTGAATTTGGCTTGGGATGCCTTGGTCATCCCCAAGCTTAAGCTCTTTCCACTCTTTATCCCATTGTCCATGAGAACATCACCCAAAACTTGAAAACTTCACAACACAAAACTTAAACAAAAACTCGTGATATCATTAGCATAAGAAAACAAACTACCAACTCTTTAGGTACCGTAGTAAACTTGATTTATATTTAGATTGATGTTATATTACTGTATTATCACTTTTCCATGGCTAGTACCCCCCGATACTATCCATAGTTTCATCAAAATAAGCAATCAACACAACAAAAAAAATCTGTCAAAAACAGACCAGTCTGTAACAATCTGTATACTTCGTATACTTATGGTATCCCAAAAATTCTGAAAAATATGAAAATTAGGGAAATTTGCATATAAACCAGCAGCAAAAAGAATCAACTCAAAATATCTTTCTGTATAGGAATTAAAAATAATTCCGTGAGCACAAAGTTTCTGTCTTTTTCAGCATGATCAAACAACCATCAGCAAAACTAATCATAAAGGTTTTACTTAGGGATGGCACCCGCAGGGTATGGGTACGGGTGGAGCCTCCTGATACCCTTACCCGTCTCGTCTAATATTACCCATCACCCTTACCCATACCCGTCAATGGATACAATTTTTTCCATACCCGTTACCCGACAGGAGAGATGGGTACCAGCGGGTAAAAATACCCATATTTGCAAAACATCAATTTAAAAAACTTATAGTTATAAACTTTTGTATCATATAGTTTATAAAGATAGATTATAGCTACGACACATACTTATAAAACAACATCATGTAGTCATAAACAACAACTCATAGGCATACAGTTTCAATTCATAAATTATTGATATCGTGTAGATTGTAGAGATAATTTTGAGTTTACATAGATTTTATATGGGTATACGGGTATATGGGTATGGGTTATATGATCCCATACCCATACCCTCTCTACCCGATGGGTTTCATATTTTTCTATTTATATATCCATGGGTAAATTTTTGTCCCATACCCTTATCCTGATAGGGTTTTTATCTGCATGGTACGTGGGTAATGGGTTCCCATTGCCATCCCTAGTTTTACTTGGCACAAACACAAAAAGAAACACAAAACACACAATCATAACAGAATTATGATGGTGTGGACACAACAAAATAGAAAGCAAAAAAGCAAAGATAAATTCATTGGGTTGCCTCCGAGGAAGCGCTATTGTTTAACGCCCTTAGCTAGGCATAAGGCGATAGAATCAAGTATCGTCGTCTTTGGTGCTCAAACCATAAGTAGCCCTCATCATGGATTCATAAGGCAATCTTATTTTCCTTCTAGGAAAGAGTTCCATGCCCTTCTTTAATGGAAATTGAAATCTAATATTCCCTTCCTTCATATCGATGACAGCACCAATAGTCCTAAGGAAAGGTCTACCAATAATGATGGGACATGTCGGATTGCAATCAATATCGAGCACAATGAAATCTACGGGTACATAGTTCCTATTTGCAATAATAAGAACATCATTGATCCTTCCCATAGGTTTCTTAACAGTAGAATCCGCAAGATGGAAATTAAGAGAACACTCATCAATCTCATTGAATCCTAGAACATCACATAAAGACTTTGGAATAGCGGAAACACTAGCACCCAAATCACACAAAGCATTGCATTCATAGTTTTTAATCTTGATTTTGATAGTAGGTTCCCACTCATCATGAAGTTTTCTAGGAATAGACATCTCCAACCTAAAGTTTCTCTTCAAGAGATTTCATCATAGCATCAACGATATGATCGGTAAAGGCCTTATTTTGGCTATAAGCGTGTGGAGAGTTTAGCATGGATTGCATGAAGGAAATACATTCAATCAAAGAGAAACTATCATAATTGAATTCCTTGAAATCCAAATTAGTAATTTCATTACTACTCAAAGTTTTGATATCCTCTACTCCACTTTCAGTGCTTTTAGCATCAAGATAAATAGACTCTGAATCATTGGGGTGTTTCTCAACCAAAGTGGATTCATATCCAGCCCCATCATCATTAGGATTGACATTAGAAAACAAGGATTCAATGGGAGTCATACCAAGCACTTTAAGATCTTCGTGATTCTCATCACATATTTCAGGTTTAGCAGCCATTTTATTGACTAAGGTAGCCTGTTTATCAGAAATCTGGCCTACCAAATTTTCAAGACGAGCAAACTAAGAATTTAACAAGGAATTCTTTGGCCATATCATCAACTTCTTTATTCATAAAAGCCATAAAAGAATTTTGCTCCCTTAGTTCTCTATGAAAGTAACTATTATAATCAAACTGTGTAGACATGAAGCCTTTAACACTAGTTTCAATCTCTTCCAACCTTTTATAGTAAGCATCATAATCCTTTGGTTGGGCCATACAGGTCTTAGCAGGCAGACAAGCACACAAGCGAACAAAAAGCAAGCGAAAGAAAAGGGCGAAAGAAAAAGGCAAATTTTTTTGTATTTTTTTGTTTTTCAGAAGTGGGGGAGAGGAAACGAGAGGCAAAAGGCAAAAAATGTAAATGCAAGAGATGAGTTTGCGATAGTTACTTGGATATGCTTCACTTTGAATACTCCCCGGCAACTGCGCCAGAAATTGGCACGTTGACGGGAGACTATTATTGACTTGATACTCCCCGGCAACGGCGCCAGAAATTCTTCTTGCTACCTCTTGAGCTTGCGTTGGTTTTTCCCTTGAAGAGGAAAGGGTGATGCAACATAGTAGCAGAAAGTATTTCCCTCAGTTTGAGAACCAAGGTATCAATCCAGTAGGAGTATCAAGATGAGGCACCAATGTACCTGCGCAAAAACAAACAAACTTGCACCCAACGTTATAAAGGGGTTGTCAATCCCTTCACAATTATTTACAAGGTGAGAACTGAACGTGGAAAGTGCAACAAAGTAAAAGTGTAGATCTGAAAATATGATGTGAAGTAGACCCGGGGGCCATAGTGTTCACTAGAGGCTTCTCTCATGATAGCAAGTATTACGGTGGGTGAACAAATTACTGTCGAGCAATTGATAGAATCGCGCAAAGTCATGATGATATCTAAGGCAATGATCATACATATAGGCATCACGTCCGAGACAAGTAGACCGATATTGTCTGCATCTCTTACTATTACTCCACACATCGACCGCTATCCAGCATGCATCTAGTGTATTGAGTTCATAACAACATAGTAACGCTTTAAGCAAGATGACATGATGTAGAGGGATAGATTCATGCAATATGATATAACCCCATCTTTTTACCCTTGATGGCAACAACACGATGCATGCCTCGCTACCCCTTCTGTCACTAGGTGAGGAAACCGCACGGTATGAACCCAAAACCAAGCACTTCTTCCATTGCAAGAATTATAGATCAAGTTGGCCAAACGAAACCCACAACCCGAAGAGAATTACAAGGATACGAAATCATGCATATAAGAGATCAGAGGAGACTCAAATAATATTCATACATAATCTGATCATAAATCCACAATTCATCGGATCTCGACAAACACACCGCAAAAGAATATTACATCGGATAGATCTCCATGAAGATCATGGAGAACTTTGTATTGAAGATCCAAGAGAGAGAAGCCATCTAGCTACTAGTTATGGACCCGAAGGTCTATGGTGAACTACTCACGCATCATTAGAGAGGCAATGGTGTTGATGAAGAAGCCCTCCGTGTTCGAATCCCCCCTTCCAACAGGGCACCAGAACGTGCCCCATATGGGATCTTGCGGAGACAGAAGCTTGCGGCGACGGAAAAGTATTTTCCCACAAGCTTGCTAGCCCCCCCCCCCAGGCCGGGGCTAGTGGGCTTGTGACCTCCCCCGAGGTCCCCTGCCTTGGTTCTCAAGTCTCGTGCGTATCTTCTGTTATGGAAAAAATCATTCCGCAGGTTTTATTTTGTTGGGACTCCATTTAATATTCTCTTCTGAAAAAGATCAAAAACACGGAAAAAACAGAAACTGGCACTTGGCACTGAGTTAATAGGTTAGTCCAAAAAAGATATGAAATAACATATTCATGCATACAAAACATCCAAAGTTGACAAGATAATAGCATGGAACCATCAAAAATTATAGATACGTTGGAGACGTATCACTCTACAAGTATGGGAATCACAACTACAAGCTCTTCAAGTGTTTTCTTCTTCAACATGGAGCTCCTTCGATAGCGATCAAATGTCGGAGTCATTGGAGGGCCATAGTCAGGACTCGGCCTTCCACGGTCGTCCTATTACATAATCAGCTGAGAAGAATTAGAAAAATTAGAGCCAATATATTATGAACATTTCATTCAAGAAAAGAAATATATCCCAGACACATTACATCCACCCAGCAAGGAAAAGCAATAAACAAAAATACCACCATATCAACACGTTTCCATGGATGGATGGGATTGGCTAATGTACTACTTTTCTTAAATGTGCCTGATGTAGTACTTAGAAAGGAGATTTACTAGCGATCCATACATAGGGAATCTGCATGCGTATTTGTCCAGGATTTGGCCACAATATAGAATACATGTGTACAAGTGAACGTGATATTTAATTATTATTTTCCATAAACAATAGAGTTAATTTGGACTACCCTGCATTTTTTAACGTGGACTACAAAAAAAAGACTTTTTGGATACAACTGCAAGAAAAAAGATAATTCTTTGATTTAATATGTAAAATAAATTTTCAAGTACATAATTTATATATTATGTATTTTCTAAATTTAATTAGGACCTATATAATGCAAAAACAATATTTCCTATATTCCATAATGACCTATGGAAACCCTTTTGTATTGGTTTTTTCTAATAGCATATATAAACCACATTGTATTCTCAAGCCTACAATATTAGATATTTTAAATTGTTATTTCTAAGAACTGGGCAAATGTTATTTCTATGTCGACCAAGTTGCAGCATAAAAAACAGTAAATGATGATGAGCAATTTTAGGTATGCAAATGTGTGACATCCATTTGCACATCTCGAAGACTAAAATTCACATAATTTAAAGTTTTCTAACCATCTAGTTCTTCGCCAATAAAGAATGGACTTAAACCATTCTAAAAGGACACAACTATATTTTTGAATTACCGCTCAACAATAACCAATCTTAATTATCTCAAATGGATAAAGGTAACTCAGACAAAATGATTTTGAGAGTAGAACAGATGCTCAAGTCCTACAAGCAACTACTAAGCCTAACGACTTTAATAGAAAATTTCAGGTGCAACATAAAAGATATCCTTAGCACTGCAAAGTTAGAAACCCACAACGACGACCTAGCACTAGCATCAACCAAGCGGAATCAATCTACACAAACCTAGACAGATGAACAAGACCAGCATCAATAGCATCTCGGACCTTCCGGTGCAGCACCTCCTGGATCTTAGAATCATAGTTCTTAGCGTCAAACCGAGAAACTTCCGATGCCATTCCTGCCATGGTTGTAGCATAAATAACATATGTTAGCTTGAACAAACAACATGAAAAGAGAGGTGCAACAAAACATGTACAAGCTTAGTTAACCAAAAAGTACATTATAGTGTATGAAGATAAAATCAACAAGATGGTCAAGAGAAACAAAAACATCTGACACTACTCCATATTACATGTCTATTTTGATGTGGAAAGTAGCACCTGAACAGTGGATACGAAACGAATGGACTACTACTCTCATGTGAATGGTGATACTAAACGAAACGATGGGTGGACAATTAGTTCAGCCAAGATAAGTGGATACCCATTACAGTCCATCATGTTCAGGTGTACCAAATCCTTCAATCAACATATGTGGTATATGACAGGAGAGGGTTCATCCAAACACAATTAAAGAATTTGGAGCATTCTAGGTAACAAGAAGGAAAAAAACAAGAAGGAAACAAAGCAGACATATGCCACAATGGAGACCCGTGATGCCATCATTTACTGTCAGCACCGCACGGAGAGCCATTCATACATAGTGCAAGCATGATTCAATATTCCCTGGCACAACACAAATAAACATGGTTCCCAGCCACATACATAATCACTAACCAACAAGTACTGGCTTGTATCGCACCATTTTATGGTGTGGTTGATACGTCTCCAACGTATCTATAATTTTTTATGATTTCATGCTATTATCTTGTCAAACTTTGGATGTTTTGCATGCCTTTTATATATTTTTTGGGACTAACCTATTAACTCAGTGCCAAGTGCCAGTTCCCGTTTTCCATGTTTTTGACCCCTTTCAGAGGAGATTTTGAAACGGAGTCCAAACGGAATAAAATCCCCGAAAATATTTTTTCCGTAATGGAAGAAGATCAGGAGACTTGAGAGCCAAGGCAGGGGGGCCCCAGGGGCCCCACAAACCCCCACCCCGCGGCCAGGGGGAGACCGCGACCCCCAGGATTATGGGCCCCCTGGACACCCTTTGCCCTAGGTTTTGCGCCTATATATCCCCAAAAATTCCACAAAAAATCAGGAGATCATCGAAAGTACTTTTCCGTCGCCGCAAGCTTCTGTCTCCGCAAGATCCCATCCGGGACACGTTCTGGTGCCCTGCGGGAGGGGGGATTCGGATACGGAGGGCTTCTTCATCAACACCATAACCTCTCCGATGATGCGTGAGTAGTTCACCATAGACCTACGGGTCCATAGCTAGTAACTAGATGACTTCTTCTCTCTCTTGGATCTTCAATACAAAGTTCTCCATGATCTTCATGGACATCTATCCGATGTAATCTTCTTTTGCGGTGTGTTTGTCGAGATCCGATAAATTGTGGATTTATGATTAGATTATCTATGAATCTTATTTGAGTTTCTTCTGATCTCTCTTATGCATGATTTCATATCCTTGTAATTCTCTTCGAGTTGTGGGTTTTGTTTGGCCAACTAGATCTATGATTCTTGCAATGGGAGAAGTGCTTGGTTTTGGGTTCATACCGTGCGGTGACCTCACCCAGTGACAGAAGGGGTAGCGAGGCACGCATCATGTTGTTGCCATCAAGGGTAAAAAGATGGGGTTTTCATCATTGGTTTGAGATTATCCCTCTACATCATGTCATCTTGCTTAAGGCGTTACTCTGTTCGTCATGAACTCAATACACTAGATGCATGCTGGATAGCGGTCGATGTGTGGATTAATAGTAGTAGATGCAGAAAGTATCGGTCTACTTGTCTCGGACGTGATGCCTACATGTATGATCATTGCCATAGATATTGTCATGACTTTGCGCGGTTCTATCAATTGCTCGACAGTAATTTGTTCACCCACCATGATACTTGCTATTTTGAGAGAAGCCTCTAGTGAACACTATGGCCCCTAGGGTCTACTCCACACCATATTTTCAGCCTTACACTTTTTACTTCGTTGCACTTCCGCCTTTAAATCTCACTTTGCAAACAATCTTGAAGGGATTGACAACCCCTTGAAAGTGTTGGGTGCAAGCTCTTTTGTGTTTGCGCAGGTACTCTGGACTTGACGAGATTCTCCTACTGGATTGATACCTTAGTTCCCAAACTGAGGGAAATACTTACTGCTCCTGTGCTGCATCACCCTTTCCTCTTCAAGGGAAAAACCAACGCAAGCTCAAGAGACGACAGAAGGATCTCTGGCACCACTGCCGGGGAAGGACTTTTGTTGACGTAGTAGTGGCCTGCAACACCACCATACACCGGCCAACGAAGCAAACCAACCATCCAGCGGGAATGGGTCGAGAGCAGAAAGAAAAGATGGTTTTATTTTACAGGTGAAAACAACACATGTGATGTCAGTCCTCCCAAAAACAATAATATAGGAGTACATGTCAAGCTCTGGGAGTGTTTGTTTGTGTGTGCAGCAAGTAGGGAGAGAACAAAAGATTGCTCGGGCTTGCAAGCAACATCCGACCAACCAACCAACTCGTTGTTTGTCCGGCACACGGGCCGACGAGCGAGCCAACAAAGGCAATCGACACTCGAACACGAACTCGGAGCATTTGAGGACAACATTTGAACGACTTCATTGCATTAATCATAGTTTCAAAACGAAGGAGGGAATTAATCCTCTCGTGGCACCAACGTCTAACGCTAATTAAGCAAACGATGTTCTTTTGCATACAAATGGCGACAAGGGAAGGGAAGGATCGGCTCAGAACTCAATGGTGTTGTCGCACGACGAGGCCCTAGACTGACTCAGATCCGCCCAATACGCCCAAAAGCACCCACACGCACAGATCGGACCGGCATGGCAGCGACGGCGACGAAGAGAAACGAGATACGACATCGGGGAGGGAGAGGGATTACGAGGCGGGTGAGGAGGACACAGATCCTGGGGCGGACGTGCGCATGCTCGACGCGGTCGAAGGGCGGGAAGTCGAAGTCGGCGAGCAGCGGGTTGATGCTGCTGTCGGCGTCTGCCATGGCGTCGGAGACGACGGTGGAGTAGGCGGAGCAGGCGGGGGTGGCGGAAGGGAATATGGTCGGGGGTTGGGGAGGAGGGGGCGACGACGGCGTAGGGACCTGCCGGCGAGGTGAGAGAGCCCTGGTTGGGTTGCGGTGGATCTCGCTCCCTCGTGTTCTTCTCTCCCTTCTGGTGAGAGGAGGGGACGGGAGGAGTAGGGCGCGGGGTGAGGTCATGTGCGGTGTGGTGAGCTCCATGAGGCGAGGTGATGGGAGGGGAGAGCACGGGAGGAAGGGGGGAAGGAGAAGAGAGGAAGAAAGGAGGCGGGGGTGGGATGGGAAATGTGAGGAGGACAAAGCTAGGGTTTCAGCTAGACAGGTAAGGGCTGTCGTTGGATCCGGGATCATGCGACGGTCTTTGATGCATGATCCGCATGAGAGCCCCATGAACCAATCAAAACGCAGTAAATACTATGAAGACATTGTGACCATCTAAATTGATCTTAATTGATTGAAAATAAGTTTTTTGACAAGAAAAATATTTTCTAGTTTGTTGAAATGATCTAATATTATGCACAAGGGTGCATATTGTAATGACAAACAATGTTACCTAAGGAAGTTTTCATTTCTTTGGACGAAAAATTCATTTTCCATTTTTTGAGTGATCAAATTAAGTTTTTTTGTGAAGAAACTACCATATATTTGTTGCAAATTTGGACCAAATCATTTTTCTAAAATATTAGGCCATATTTAATGTACAATTTACCAAATGGTTGGTTGTCAAAAGATTTTATCCACCTCTCGTGAAAAAACAAAATCCCGCCGATTTAGTTGGAAGCTGGCCAAATTTGAACTTCAGCTGCCTTATAGTTTCCTCTTTATTTTTTCCAAAAAACATTTTTAGATACACAAGTATCTATTTCATCATAGAAACACCAAATTTTTTCCAAAATTCAACCACTCGCTAGGAACGGTCATAACCGCCGTTTTGACCGCATTTTGAAATGGGCATGAAAAATTCAAAACAATTCAAAAATTTGGAAACCTTCGCATTACGTCATTATATGTGACAAAGTTACAAGGAAAAATATTAAACTTGTAATACCGAAATTAATTTTAAAAAGTGTTCTCACAAATGACCTATCATGTGTGAAGATTCGTGTCTTTTAATCTAAATGATCAATCTTATGATGATATTAATGTCATAATTTGTTGAAATGATCTAATATTATGCACAAGGGTGCATATTGTAATGCCAAACAATGTTGACTAAGAAAGTTTTCATTTTATTTGGACGAAAAATTCATTTTCCATTTTTTGAGTGCCAAAAATAAGTCTTTTTGTAAATGACCTACCATATATTTGTTGTAAAATTGGACCAAATATTTTTTCAAAAATATTAGGTCATATTTAATGTAAAATTGTCAAAATGGTTGGGTGTGAAAAGCTCGTGAAAAAGACAAATTTTCATTGATTAAGGTCGAAGCTCGCCAAATTAAAACTGCAACTGCCTTATAGTTTACTCTTTATTCTTCCCAAAAATTATTTCTACGTACACAAGTATCTATTTAATCATAGAAACACCAAAACTTTTCCAAGATTTAACCACTAGCTAGGAATGATCATAACCGCCGCTTTGACAACATTTTGAAATGGGCATGAAAAATTCAAAAAAAAAATGGAAAACCTTCATACTGTGTCATTATATATGACAAAGTTACTAGGTAAAATAATAAACTTGTAATACGACAACTATTTTAAAAAATTGTTCTCGTAAATGACCTGTTATGTGTGAAGATTCACCGCTTTCGAACCAAACGATCAAATCTTATGGCGACATTGATGGCATAATTTGTTGAAATGATGTAATATTATGCATAAGGGTGCATATTGTAATGGCAAACAATGTTGACTAAGGAAGTTTCCATTTTCTTTGGACGAAAAATTCATTTTCTATTTTTCGAGTGCCCAAAATGAGTTTTTTTGTGAAGGACCTAATATATATTTGTTGCAAAATTTGACCAATTAGATTTTCTAAAATACAATGACATATTTAATGTACAATTGACAAAATGGTTGGGTGTTAAAAGTTTTGATCCACCTCTCGTGAAAAAGACAAATTTCCATTGATTCACTTGGAAATGTGTCAAATTTGAAATTCATCTGCCTTATAGTTTGCTCTTTATATTTTCCAAACATTGTTTTTAGGTGTGTAAGTATCTATTTAATCATAAATACATGGTGTGGTTGCGAGACGTCGAGGTTTGGATGGTGGGCGAGGCCCCAACTCCAGAGCGCGTAAACTGGCATGTCAGCCGCGTGGTCACCGCGTGACCGTGGCATTGCCACAAGTTCTGGATGGACTAGGCATGTCTGGTGGGTTGGACACTCCCTCGGTAGGTGTTAGGAAAAATAATACAATAAAATAATCTCACGAGGAGACTGAGCTAAGCTCAAACATGAATTAACAGCCATGTGTTTGATTACCGGTGGGGAAATGCAAATGGACAATGGGTCTGTATTTTGGATGAGGATTGTCATCTACTCCCTCCGTCCCAAAATAAGTGTCGCAAAATTAGTACTAAGTTAGTACAAATTTTGTACTAAAACAACGACACTTATTTTGGGATGGAGGGAGTACCAAGGAGACTCTCTTGGATTTTTAGCTCAAAATGGATGATCCTAGGTGGCACTTGCTTTGCAAAGTACCACACTGGACGGAAATATGGATGTTGAAGCTGGGCTCAAATAAATGAGTGGGTTGAGCTAAAATTTGGTGGATGATGTTAATTTGGACATATTAATGCACTGTAAATTGTTATACCATTTGGACATGCCAAAGTGACACTTCCTTCAAAATTCTCTTATATGGACAAAAACTTTGGAAAATTATTGGCAGACATTGGCAAAATTGAATGAGCTAAACATTGGTGGAGACTGATGATTTGAGCATATGGAAAAATTGGAAAAATGTCAAATCTTTTGGATAAACCTAGCTAGTACTTCCTTCACAGAGTTTTTCTCAGGATAGAAACTTTGGAAATTTTCTGAGAAAGATTTACTAGGCAAATGGAGCTGAATTTTGGTATGCGACAATGATTTGAAAGTTAATGTTACCCAAAAAGTTTGAGGGAAATAGGAGGGGTATAGAAACACTTGCTTTGAAATGTGTCAATCTGGACAAAAAATGGTAAATGAAACTGGGCTAACATAGAAGATTGGTTTGAGCTGAAATTTGGATGAGGATTATAATTTTGGCACATTAAGGCACTGTAACTTTTTTTACAAAAATTGGATAAATAAAAAATGTACTTCCTTCACAATGCTCTTCACTAAACAGAACATTGGGGAAAATATTGAGAGAAATTGGATAAATTAAATGAGCTAAAATTTGGTGGAGGGAGGTTCTATGGTCATTTTCATGTCCTCGTAAATTTGCATCAACTATAAAGTAATATAAAATGTAGTCGCTTCACAAACTGAAAATATTACCAGAAAAAAAAGATTGGATAATGAGCTCACATGGATTGTTAGATGTGGCTCAAATTTTGTGGAGAGCTACCGTTTGGGCATATGGAAGATGTGACAAAAATTTAACTCATTAGGACATTCCTAGCTAATACTTTCTTCACAAAGTTTATAGTCGAACACAGACTTTGGAAATTTGTTGAGAAATATTTACTAGGAAAATGGAGACAATTTTTTTTCATTACGCAATGATTTGGATAGGCAAGAATGCCCAAAACTTTTTAGGGCAATCAAGAAAATATAAATAACACTTCCTTCACAAAGTGCTATTCTAAACATAATAGGAAAATGAACATTTCTCAATTATTTTCGAACTAGGAAAGGAAGGGTTTAAACATATTTGAGGATTATATGGTCCAACAAATTTATGAGAACTTTTGGAGAATTCTGGGTATGACAGAATAATAGGTTGTCTTACAAACTAGGGCAAAAATTGACACATAGACATGACACATAGGCAAAATTGATGATGTGGCGCCTAGTCATAGCTATCACCATCTATATTGGTCGTAATTAGCTAGAAATTAGGCAGCGAACGATGGCTATCTGGTTTACAACCATTTCTCATAAGGAAATTATGACATTTTTTGACCAAACTGGTCGTTATGGTTTGTGGTTGGAGCCTCTCGAACAACTTACGACCAATTGATCTCAAATGGTCATTGATTTACGACCATTTCAGCCAGGGTCACTGCCAGAAGGTCACTAGTTGACATATTTCTTGTAGTGTTGTCCCGCCTCGGCTACTTCTTCTACTGCCGCGGAGGCACCACCTCATGTACAACTAGCTCGCATCAGCTACTCTACCTACTTCTACTGCGGCTGCCATGGTGGTCGGGACGGGGACGGTCGCCTAGTTCGCCCACCGTCTATGTGCACATGTACATAGTTTTAAACTTTAGGCTAAAACCAATTCTAGTGAATGGATTGGACCGATTTGGCTCGAAAACACAACCAATTTGGTTTGGTTTGGATTATAGCACTTATAGTTTGGATTGGTTTGTTTTGGTAGGTGAACTTGTACATGTATAGGCTGAACTGTATTTGGTTTGGATTACAAACTATTCCAAGGCTTACGCGAGACATGCTCAACACATCAAACGAGATATACCCCCTAGGGATATCTTCGCCTCGACGAGACCCAAATGTCGCCGGACATGCCTAAAAATCACATAAGGCCACTCGATTCTCCTTGCTGGCGTGCGACGCTGAAGTATCCCCCGGGCCACTGGCCAAGACCGATCACCCTACCTCTCCCCTCATCCATTTTCCCCAAATGATAACGCCCACACGTTTGGCATGGTTGCACTTCGTCCACGCGTGTCGATCCACCTTGATTCCGTTTTGCACGAATCTTGACAACATTTGACGACTTTTATATGCCACATATGCATCATCGTGTGTGTGGGTGTTGGAGAATTCGCCCACACGACCCGGTGCGCGGGGTTGCCAGCTGTGCCGTGTGGGCGAACCCATTTTCGTTCCGCCCACACAGTCAACACTTAGTCAATGCGTGTGTGGGTGAAATGCTCTTTGCTCACATCACAATCTTACGTTGTTAGATGGCAGCTGGAGTTGCGCGTACGTGACAGCTAGGTAAATACACATGTCAAATATGATTCTTTGCTAGATGGCAACTAGGTAAACACGCATGTCAACTATGATCCGTTCCTAGATGGCAAGTGCAGTTGCGCGCACGATGGCAACTAGGGGTGTGTTTGGTTCGGGAACGAAGTGGAACGGAATGTCATGGTTCCATACTAGTGGAATGGGTCGGTTCCGTCCTTGTGTTTGGTAGTAGCGACTTAAAAGAACGGGATGGTTACATTTTGATGTTTGGTTGGAGGGATGGAATGGAGTGGATTTGTTCATCTTCCTCTGCTGCATCTCGTCGTCGCCATCACTGCACGCCATGGGAGAGTAGAGATGATGGGGATGCGGCCGCTGCTGCCGGCGAGGAGAGGAGGGACTGGCCGGCAGGGAAAGGAGGGACCGGCCGGCGGGGAGCGGAGGGACCGGCCGCTGCTGCTGGCGAGGAGAGGAGGGACCGGCCGACGGGGAGAGGAGGGACCGGCCGCTGCTGCCGGCGAGGAGAGGAGGGACCGACCGCTGCTGCCGGCGAGGAGAGGAGGGACCGGCCGGCGGGGAGAGGAGGGACCGGCCGCTGCTGCCGGCGAGGAGAGGAGGGACCGTCCGGCGGGGAGAGGAGGGACCGGCCGCTGCTGCCGGCGAGGAGAGGAGGGACCGGCCGCTGCTGCCGGCGAGGAGAGGAGGGACCGTCCGGCGGGGAGAGGAGGGACCGGCCGCTGCTGCCGGCGAGGAGAGGAGGGACCGGCCGACGGGGAGAGGAGGGACCGGCTGCTGCTGCCGGCGAGGAGACGAGGGACCGTCCGGCGGGGAGAGGAGGGACCGGCCGCTGCTGCCGGCGAGGAGAGGAGGGACCGGCCGGCGAGGAGAGGAGGGACCGGCCGCTGCTGCCGGCGAGGAGAGGAGGGACCGTCCGGCGGGGAGAGGAGGGACCGGCCGTTCCTGCCGGCGAGGAGAGGAGGGACCGGCCGGGGGGGAGAGGAGGGACCGGCCGCTGCTGCCGGCGAGGAGAGGAGGGACCGTCCGAAAGGGGAGAGGAAGGACCGACCGTTGCTGCCGGCGGGGAGAGGAGGGACCGGCCGCTGCTGCCGGCGAGGAGAGGAGGCACCGTCCGGCGGGGAGAGGAGGGACCGGCCATTCCTGCCGACGAGGAGAGGAGGGACCGGCCGGCGGGGAGAGGAGGGACCGGTCGCTGCTGCGGGCGAGGAGAGGAGGGACCGGCCGCTGCTGTCGGCGAGGAGAGGAGGGACCGTCCGGCAGGGAGAGGAGGTATCGGCCGCTGCTGCGGGCGAGGAGAGGAGGGACCGGCCGGCGGGGAGGGGAGGGACCGGCCGCTGCTGCCGGCGAGGAGAGGAGGGACCGTCCGGCGGGGAGAGGAGGGACCGGCCGTTCCTGCCGACGAGGAGAGAGGGACCGGTCGACGGGGAGAGGAGGGACCGGTCGGCGAGGAGAGGAGGGACCGGCCGCTGCTGCCGGCGAGGAGAGGAGGGACCGTCCGGCGGGGAGAGGAGGGACCGGCCGCTGCTGCCGGCGAGGAGAGGAGGGACCGGCCGGCGGGGAGAGGAGGGACCGGCCGCTTCTGCCGACGAGGAGAGGAGGGACCGTCCGGCGGGGAGAGGAGGGACCGGCCATTCCTGCCGGCGAGGAGAGGAGGGACCGGCCGACGGGGAGAGGAGGGACCGGCCGCTGCTGCCGGCGAGGAGAGGAGGGACCGTCTGGCGGGGAGGGGAGGGACCGGCCGCTGCTGCCGGCGAGGAGAGGAGGGACCGGCCGGCGGGGAGAGGTGGGACCGGCCGCTGCTGCCGGCGAGGAGAGTAGGGACCGTCCGACGTGGAGAGTAGGGACCGGCCGTTCCTGTCGGCGAGGAGAGGAGGGACCGGCCGGCGGGGAGAGGAGGGACCGGCCGCTGCTGCCGGCGAGGAGAGGAGGGACCGGCCACTACTGCCGGCGAGGAGAGGAGGGACCGTCCGGCGGGGAGAGGAGGGACCGGCCGCTGCTGCCGGCGAGGAGAGGAGGGACCGTCCGACGGGGAGAGGAGGGATCGGCCGCTGCTGCCGGCGAGGAGAGGAGGGACCGGCCGGCGGGGAGAGGAGGGAACGGCCGCTGCTGCCGGCGAGGAGAGGAGGGACCGTCCGGCGGGGAGGGGAGGGACCGGCCGCTGCTGCCGGCGAGGAGAGGAGGGACCGGCCGGCGGGGAGGGAGGGACCGGCCGCTGCTGCCGGCGAGGAGAGGAGGGACCGTCCGGCGGGGAGAGGAGGGACCGGCCGGTCCTGTCGGCGAGGAGAGGAGGGACCGGCCGGCGGGGAGAGGAGGGACCGGCCGCTGCTGCCGGCGAGGAGAGGAGGGACCGGCCCCTACTGCCGGCGAGGAGAGGAGGGACCGTCCGGCGGGGAGAGGAGGGACCGGCCGCTGCTGCCGGCGAGGAGAGGAGGGACCGGCCGGCGGGGAGAGGAGGGACCGACCGTTGCTGCCGGCGAGTAGAGGAGGGACCGTCCGGCGGGGAGAGGAGGGACCGGCCGTTGCTGCCGGCGAGGAGAGGAGGGACCGGCCGGCGGGGAGAGGAGGGACCGGCCGCTGCTGCCGGCGAGGAGAGGAGGGACCGTCCGGCGGGGAGGGGAGGGACCGGCCGCTGCTGCCGGCGAGGAGAGGAGGGACCGGCCGACGGGGAGCGGAGGGACCGGCCGCTGCTGCCGGCGAGGAGAGGAGGGACCGTCCGGCGGGGAGAGGAGGGACCGGCCGTTCCAGTCGGCGAGGAGAGGAGGGACCGGCCGGCGGGGAGAGGAGGGACCGGCCACTGCTGCCGGCGAGGAGAGGAGGGACCGGCCACTTCTGCCGGCGAGGAGAGGAGGGACCGTCCGACGGGGAGAGGAGGGACCGGACGCTGCTGCCGGCGAGGAGAGGAGGGACCGTCCGGCGGGGAGAGGAGGGACCGACCATTCCTGCCGGCGAGGAGAGGAGGGACCGGCCGGTGGGGAGAGGAGGGACCGGCCGCTGCTGCCGGCGAGGAGAGGAGGGACCGGCCGCTTCTGCCGGCGAGGAGAGGAGGGACCGGACGGCGGGGAGAGGAAGGACCGTCCGGCGAGGAGAGGAGGGACCGGCCGCTTCTGTCGGCGAGGAGAGGAGGGACCGGATGGCGGGGAGAGGAGGGACCGGCCGCTGCTGCCGGCGAGGAGAGGAGGGACCGTCCGACGGGGAGAGGAGGGACCGGCCGTTCCTGCCGGCGAGGAGAGGAGGGACCGTCCGGCGGGGAGGGGAGGGACCGGCCGCTGCTGCCGGCGAGGAGAGGAGGGACCGTCCGGCGGGGAGAGGAGGGACCGGCCGCTGCTGTCGGCGAGGAGAGGAGGGACCGTCCGGCGGGGAGAGGAAGGACCGGCCGGTCCTGTCGGCGAGGAGAGGAGGGACCGGCCGGCGGGGAGAGGAGGGACCGGCCGCTGCTGCCGGCGAGGAGAGGAGGGACCGGCCACTACTACCGGCGAGGAGAGGAGGGACCGGCCGGCGGGGAGAGGAGGGACCGGCCACTGCTGCCGGCGAGGAGAGGAGGGACCGGCCACTTCTGCCGGCGAGGAGAGGAGGGACCGTCCGACGGGGAGAGGAGGGACCGGACGCTGCTGCCGGCGAGGAGAGGAGGGACCGTCCGGCGGGGAGAGGAGGGACCGACCGTTCCTGCCGGCGAGGAGAGGAGGGACCGGCCGGCGGGGAGAGGAGGGACCGGCCGCTGCTGCCGGCGAGGAGATGAGGGACCGGCCGCTGCTGCCGGCGAGGAGAGGAGGGACCGGCCGCTTCTGCCGGCGAGGAGAGGAGGGACCGGACGGCGGGGAGAGGAGGGACCGTCCGGCGAGGAGAGGAGGGACCGGCCGCTTCTGTCGGCGAGGAGAGGAGGGACCGGACGGCGGGGAGAGGAGGGACCGGCCGCTGCTGCCGGCGAGGAGAGGAGGGACCGTCCGACGGGTAGAGGAGGGACCGGCCGTTCCTGCCGGCGAGGAGAGGAGGGACCGAACGGTGGGGAGAGGAGGGACCGGCCGCTGCTGCCGGCGAGGAGAGGAGGGACCGTCCGGCGGGGAGAGGAGGGACCGAACGGTGGGGAGAGGAGGACCGGCCGTTCCTGCCGGCGAGGAGAGGAGGGACCGAACGGTGGGGAGAGGAGGGACCGGCCGCTGCTGCCGGCGAGGAGAGGAGGGACCGTCCGGTGGGGAGAGGAGGGACCGGCCGCTGCTGTCGGCGAGGAGAGGAGGGACCGGCCGGCGGGGAGAGGAGGGACCGGCCGTTCCTGCCGGCGAGGAGAGGAGGGACCGGCCGGCGGGGAGAGGAGGGACCGGCCGCTGCTGTCGGCGAGGAGATGAGGGACCGGCCCTGCTGCCGGCGAGGAGAGGAGGGACCGTCCGGCGGGGAGAGGAGGGACCGGCCGCTGCTGCCGGCGAGGAGAGGAGGGACCGGCCGGCGGGGAGAGGAGGGACCGGCCGCTGCTGCCGGCGAGGAGAGGAGGGACCGTCCGACGGGGAGAGGAGGGACCGACCGTTCCTGCCGGCGAGGAGAGGAGGGACCGGCCGGCGGGGAGAGGAGGGACCGGCCGCTGCTGCCGGCGTGGAGATGAGGGACCGACCGTTGCTGCCGGCGAGGAGACGAGGGACCGTCCGGCGGGGAGAGGAGGGACCGGCCGCTGCTGCGGGCGAGGAGAGGAGGGACCGGCCGGCGGGGAGAGGAGGGACCGGCCGCTGCTGCGGGCGAGGAGAGGAGGGACCGTCTGGCGGGGAGAGGAGGGACCGGCCGCTGCTGCCGGCGAGGAGAGGAGTGACCGGCCGGCGGGGAGAGGAGGGACCGGCGTTGCTGCCGGCGAGGAGAGGAGGGACCGTCCGGCGGGGAGAGGAGGGACCGGCCGTTCCTGCCGGCGAGGAGAGGAGGGACCGGCCGGCGGGGAGAGGAGGGACCAGCCGTTGCTGCCGGCGAGGAGATGAGGGACCGGCCGCTGCTGCCGGCGAGGAGAGGAGGGACCAGCCGTTGCTGCCGGCGAGGAGAGGAGGGACCGGCCGCTGCTGCGGGCGAGGAGAGGAGGGACCGGCCGGCGGGGAGAGGAGGGACCAGCCGTTGCTGCCGGCGAGGAGATGAGGGACCGGCCGCTGCTGCCGGCGAGGAGAGGAGGGACCAGCCGTTGCTGCCGGCGAGGAGAGGAGGGACCATCCGACGGGGAGAGGAGGGACCGGCCGCTGCTGCGGGCGAGGAGAGGAGGGACCGGCCGGCGGGGAGAGGAGGGACCGGCCGCTGCTGCCGGCGAGGAGAGGAGGGACCGTCCGGCGGGGAGGGGAGGGACCGGCCGCTGCTGCCGGCGAGGAGAGGAGGGACCCGCCGACGGGGAGCGGAGGGACCGGCCGCTGCTGCCGGCGAGGAGAGGAGGGACCGTCCGGCGGGGAGAGGAGGGACCGGCCGTTCCAGTCGGCGAGGAGAGGAGGGACCGGCCGGCGGGGAGAGGAGGGACCGGCCACTGCTGCCGGCGAGGAGAGGAGGGACCGGCCACTTCTGCCGGCGAGGAGAGGAGGGACCGTCCGACGGGGAGAGGAGGGACCGGACGCTGCTGCCGGCGAGGAGAGGAGGGACCGTCCGGCGGGGAGAGGAGGGACCGACCGTTCCTGCCGGCGAGGAGAGGAGGGACCGGCCGGTGGGGAGAGGAGGGACCGGCCGCTGCTGCCGGCGAGGAGATGAGGGACCGGCCGCTGCTGCCGGCGAGGAGAGGAGGGACCGGCCGCTTCTGCCGGCGAGGAGAGGAGGGACCGGACGGCGGGGAGAGGAAGGACCGTCCGGCGAGGAGAGGAGGGACCGGCCGCTTCTGTCGGCGAGGAGAGGAGGGACCGGATGGCGGGGAGAGGAGGGACCGGTCGCTGCTGCCGGCGAGGAGAGGAGGGACCGTCCGACGGGGAGAGGAGGGACCGGCCGTTCCTGCCGGCGAGGAGAGGAGGGACCGTCCGGCGGGGAGGGGAGGGACCGGCCGCTGCTGCCGGCGAGGAGAGGAGGGACCGTCCGACGGGGAGGGGAGGGACCGGCCGCTGCTGTCGGCGAGGAGAGGAGGGACCGTCCGGCGGGGAGAGGAGGGACCGGCCGGTCCTGTCGGCGAGGAGAGGAGGGACCGGCCGGCGGGGAGAGGAGGGACCGGCCGCTGCTGCCGGCGAGGAGAGGAGGGACCGGCCACTACTGCCGGCGAGGAGAGGAGGGACCGTCCGGCGGGGAGAGGAGGGACCGGCCGCTGCTGCCGGCGAGGAGAGGACGGACCGGCCGCTGCTGCCGGCGAGGAGAGGACGGACCGGCCGGCGGGGAGAGGAGGGACCGGCCATTGCTGCCGACGAGTAGAGGAGGGACCGTCCGGCGGGGAGAGGAGGGACCGGTCGGTGCTGCCGGCGAGGAGAGGAGGGACCGGCCGGCGGGGAGAGGAGGGACCGGCCGCTGCTGCCGGCGAGGAGAGGAGGGACCGTCCGGCGGGGAGGGGAGGGACCGGCCGCTCCTGCCGGCGAGGAGAGGAGGGACCGGCCGGCGGGGAGAGGAGGGACCGGCCGCTGCTGCCGGCGAGGAGAGGAGGGACCGTCCGGCGGGGAGAGGAGGGACCGGCCGTTCCAGTCGGCGAGGAGAGGAGGGACCGGCCGCTGCTGCCGGTGAGGAGAGGAGGGACCGTCCGGCGGGGAGAGGAGGGACCGGCCATTCCAGTCGGCGAGGAGAGGAGGGACCGGCCGGCGGGGAGAGGAGGGACCGGCCACTGCTGCCGGCGAGGAGAGGAGGGACCGGCCACTTCTGCCGGCGAGGAGAGGAGGGACCGTCCGACGGGGAGAGGAGGGACCGGACGCTGCTGCCGGCGAGGAGAGGAGGGACCGTCCGGCGGGGAGAGGAGGGACCGGCCGCTGCTGCCGGCGAGGAGAGGAGGGACCGGCCGCTTCTGCCGGCGAGGAGAGGAGGGACCGGACGGCGGGGAGAGGAGGGACCGTCCGGCGAGGAGAGGAGGGACCGGCCGCTTTTGTCGGCGAGGAGAGGAGGGACCGGACGGCGGGGAGAGGAGGGACCGGCCGCTGCTGCCGGCGAGGAGAGGAGGGACCGTCCGACGGGTAGAGGAGGGACCGGCCGTTCCTGCCGGCGAGGAGAGGAGGGACCGAACGGTGGGGAGAGGAGGGACCGGCCGCTGCTGCCGGCGAGGAGAGGAGGGACCGTCCGGTGGGGAGAGGAGGGACCGGCCGCTGCTGTCGGCGAGGAGAGGAGGGACCGGCCGGCGAGGAGAGGAGGGACCGGCCGGCGGGGAGAGGAGGGACCGGCCGCTGCTGTCGGCGAGGAGATGAGGGACCGGCCCTGCTGCCGGCGAGGAGAGGAGGGACCGTCCGGCGGGGAGAGGAGGGACCGGCCGCTGCTGCCGGCGAGGAGAGGAGGGACCGGCCGGCGGGGAGAGGAGGGACCGGCCGCTGCTGCCGGCGAGGAGAGGAGGGACCGTCCGACGGGGAGAGGAGGGACCGACCGTTCCTGCCGGCGAGGAGAGGAGGGACCGGCCGGCGGGGAGAGGAGGGACCGGCCGCTGCTGCCGGCGTGGAGATGAGGGACCGACCGTTGCTGCCGGCGAGGAGACGAGGGACCGTCCGGCGGGGAGAGGAGGGACCGGCCGCTGCTGCGGGCGAGGAGAGGAGGGACCGGCCGGCGGGGAGAGGAGGGACCGGCCGCTGCTGCGGGCGAGGAGAGGAGGGACCGTCCGGCGGGGAGAGGAGGGACCGGCCGCTGCTGCCGGCGAGGAGAGGAGTGACCGGCCGGCGGGGAGAGGAGGGACCGGCGTTGCTGCCGGCGAGGAGAGGAGGGACCGTCCGGCGGGGAGAGGAGGGACCGGCCGTTCCTGCCGGCGAGGAGAGGAGGGACCGGCCGGCGGGGAGAGGAGGGACCAGCCGTTGCTGCCGGCGAGGAGATGAGGGACCGGCCGCTGCTGCCGGCGAGGAGAGGAGGGACCAGCCGTTGCTGCCGGCGAGGAGAGGAGGGACCGGCCGCTGCTGCGGGCGAGGAGAGGAGGGACCGGCCGGCGGGGAGAGGAGGGACCAGCCGTTGCTGCCGGCGAGGAGATGAGGGACCGGCCGCTGCTGCCGGCGAGGAGAGGAGGGACCAGCCGTTGCTGCCGGCGAGGAGAGGAGGGACCGGCCGCTGCTGCGGGCGAGGAGAGGAGGGACCGGCCGGCGGGGAGAGGAGGGACCAGCCGTTGCTGCCGGCGAGGAGATGAGGGACCGGCCGCTGCTGCCGGCGAGGAGAGGAGGGACCAGCCGTTGCTGCCGGCGAGGAGAGGAGGGACCGTCCGACGGGGAGAGGAGGGACCGGCCGCTGCTGCGGGCGAGGAGAGGAGGGACCGGCCGGCGGGGAGAGGAGGGACCGGCCGCTGCTGCCGGCGAGGAGAGGAGGTACCGGCCGACGGGGAGAGGAGGGACCGTCCGCTGCTGCCGGCGAGGAGAGGAGGTACCGGCCGACGGGGAGAGGAGGGACCGTCCGCTGCTGCCGGCGAGGAGAGGAGGGACCGGCCGCTGCTGCCGGCGGCGAGTCTGGGTCGCGCACCCGGCGCAGCGCGACGGCGACGAGGGCGCGACGGCGACGAACATGGAGTGCAGGAGAGGGAGATGCAATAGGAGAGCCACGAGGCGTTCCGCGTCGTTCCACCGATTTGGAGGAACGAGCGCATGACGGATCTGGGCCGAATATTCTCTCTACGGGAACGAGTGGGTTCTAGATCGTTTTCAATCCAAACACAAGAACAAGGTCTAGGGACGGGTCGGACCCATGACATTTCATTTGATGACTCGAACCAAACACATCCTAGGTAAACACATATGACAACTACGATTCGTTCCTGGATGATAAGTGCATTTGCGCGTACGTGACAACTAGGTAAACACGCACGACAACTATGATTAACCATACACGTAAACTATGTATGGACCACACGTGACAACTAGTTAGTCGCACGTGGCAACTAGGTAAATTTTGAAGAGAAGGATGATGGACACAAGGTGTGATGGCTTCGGTGCTGGTGGCGGTGGAGAGTGATGATGTTGACGATGATGGCCACGGAGATGATGATGATTTTCACGCGAGGTTCTTTTACGGTTGTAAGCTCATCCTGCTGTTTTTCCCACCGCGCTGCGCGTGTGCCCCACCTACGCACACGGGCCAGACACGGACGACAGAGCGCGGGCGCCCACAGTCCACACACGGCAAAATTCAAATCCCGAACACCACCCGAAAACTCGAACCGTCCCGCCCTCCCGACGCGCCCGCCCCAAAAATTTCGGGCCCGTGCACCCCATCCCGCCCGCTCTTTCCATCGCCGCCCGCCCGCCCGCCCGTTCCAGTTCTAAAACCCTCCCACACCCCATTCCAATCTCCCCACCCCACTCCGCAGCCGCCCCAAACCCCCACCCCTCCCTCCCTCCCAGATCCGAACCCTCCCCCGGAACCCTAGCCAGCCCATGGCGCCGCCCAGCTCGCCGCCCTCGGCCGCCGCGCCGTCGCGGGGCTCCTCGCGCAAGCGCACGGCCTCCGCCAAGGCCGCGCCCGAGGCCGACCAGGAGGCCTCGGTCACCAAGCGCCCCCGCAAGGGCACCTCCTCCGGCAAGAGGAAGCCGGCGCCCAAGGCCGCCAAGAAGCAGCAGAAGGCCACCAAGGCGCCGCGGGAGAAGAAGGCGGAGGAGAAGCCGGCGGCGGAGGACGAGGTGTGCGGGGAGGAGCCCGACGAGGAGGAGCTGGCCCTCGGGGAGGAGGACGAGATGGCCGCCTCCGGGGAGCAGCAGCAGCAGGCGGCGGCGGCGGCCAAGAGGCGCGTGGCGCAGCCCACCAAGAAGGCCCGGAACGTCGCCGCCGGTGACAGGGAGCCCGAGTTCCTCGGCGAGCCCGTCCCCGCCGACGAGGCCCGCGCCAAGTGGCCGCAGCGCTACCAGCGCGGCTCCCCCAAGCGGTGCGTCCCGGATCTCATCTCTGCCCTGCTTTTCGTTTCGGCCGGTTGGTTGCTTTCTGTTGACCCTTGTGTCGTTGCCGCGCCTGCGCAGGCCGGAGGAGGACGAGGACATGAAGGCGCGCGCCCACTACCGCTCCGCCAAGGTCGACGACGTGGACTACACGCTCGGCGACGACGTCTACGTCATGGTAACGGATCGACCCCGCACCCCTTCTTCCCTGTCTCGCTTCTACCATAGGAACGCCCTACCATAAAAGTGCCTGCTTTCCTTCGTGAAGCTCGCATGTGTACTTGACTTCTGATGCTTGGTTCCTTCAATGGAGCAATGTGTAAAGCCCTGTTTTTTCTTCTTCTAGATGGTAGTAACTGTCCCAATTGCATAGACTAGTTACTGTCTACATCCACACACAAAATGTTTGACACGGGTATAAAAAAAGGCTTGTGATATAATTTGAAATGGATGCAGTCTGTAACATCTGTATTTTCTTACTACAAAATAGCCTGTTCATTTCTAGCATTATGAATAGCCTGATTGTATATTGGATGCTCTAAATGTCAACTAATTTGTATCTACCCTGCAATGTTTGTAGTACTTGTTTACACATTGTTCTTAACTGTCAACTTAATTATTCGCCAGGAAAATGTATATCAACCAAATAGTTGAGCTCTCATATTGTCATCCAGCTTCTGTAGCGACTTCCTATCTTAAATTTTGATTTCTTCATTACCATTTGTAGGCTGGGGAAAATGAGGCAGATTACATTGGCCGAATAACTGAGTTTTTTGAGGGTGTTGACAAGACCAACTACTTCACATGTCGCTGGTTCTTCCGTCCAGAGGACACGGTGCGTATTGATTGAGCATTGTTGTGGTATGCGCACTCTGTACTTATGTATGCCTATATAGCGGCAAACTAACAGTCATCTTGCAGGTGATATCTAGAGCCAAATTTGTCAATGATCACACCCATGACCCAAAGCGTGTCTTTCTCTCTGAGGAAAAGAATGATAATCCACTTGATTGCATCATATCAAAGGTCAAGATAATCCATGTTGATCCAAATGTAGGTGCCACTGTTCAAACTTTGTCAATTGTTAAAGTGCCATTTAATTTTTTTTTTCTCACTGTATGCTTCCCTTGATTTCAGACGGATTCAGTGACCAAGGCCAAACTGGTGGCTGGCACTGACTTGTACTATGACATGTCATACTCTGTTGCTTATTCTACATTTGCTAACATCCCATCAGGTAATTGCAGTTTCATGCTTACATTAGCTGCATATGGCAACACAAATGAACAAACTAGCTATTGATCTGTGCACTGTATGCTGCTGCTGCTGCATGTTTTACACAGCATTGTTTATTTATTTTAGTTCCTCCACAGTTCTTTGCAAGGGGTGTTTTGGTTTGTTGTTAACTCATAAGCCTTGAAAATAATAATAATAAATTATTCTTTCACCTTTCCTTGATGATCATAATCATGTCTGGTTCTGAGTTTCATCACTTGAACTTGTACATGCAATTCAACATATGCTGCTGAGCTAAAATTTCTATGATCCTCCGATGTTATATCTATTCCAAGTTGTCAACTTGTGATCTAAAGAATGAGTACTTTATGACTAGATAGTTTATTAGTGACAGATAAACTGGTTGACAGATTATTTACTCGCAGAATTTAAACAATTGATTTGCCACTGTATTCTTCCATCTTATGATCAATATTCACTTTGAAATTTGCATTTCCTGTAGACACCACCGAGAACTCTGGTATTTCTACTGATGCTGATTCAGAGAATGGGACCCCAGTAAAAACAGCATCCCTCCTTGATCTGTATTCTGGTTGTGGTGGGATGTCAACAGGGCTGTGCTTGGGTTCAGCGCTTGCTGGCCTGAAACTTGAAACTGTAATAAGCCTGCCCTACATTTTGTATAAGACTATGTTTTTGACATTTCTCAGCACTGACTGTTGCATTTCTTCTTTATAGAAATGGGCTGTTGACCTGAACAGCTTTGCATGCAAGAGCCTTAAATATAACCATCCCAAAACAGAGGTGCGGCTACTAAACTTCATTCTTAGATTCTATTTGTTCTGTACACCTGGTATAAAGGATCTTATCTCTGATTGCAGGTTCGAAATGAAAAGGCTGAGGATTTTCTTGCACTTCTTAAGGAATGGGTGATTCTATGCGACAAATATGTCCATGGCAATGATTCTGATGCAGCAGAACCTGTTGAGGAAGAGGAAGATGATGAGCCTCTTGGAAAGGATGAGTTTGTGGTTCAAAAGCTTCTTGGGATCTGCTATGGTGGCAGTGGGAGGAAAAATGGAATCTATTTTAAGGTGCTAATCCCATTTTCTCTCTGGTCCCCCCCTTGTTGTAGTTTTTATTAGTTCTGGTTCTTATGTATTGATCAATTTATCTAATAATCTGTTACAGGTTCAATGGAAAGGATATGGCCCAGAAGAGGATACCTGGGAGCCCATTGAAAACCTGAGGTAGGTATCTCATTTGCTGTATGTTTGCAGCATGGTAATTTCAGTTTGCAGTGCACTGACTTTTGTTTTGTACGTAGTGATTGCCCATTGAAAATTAAGGAGTTTGTGCAAGAAGGGTACAAGCGAAACATTCTACCCCAGCCTGTGAGTAACTTTTCTTCTCTCAGTCTTTTTAGTCCCATTCCATATTGTCTGATTCCATTTACTTGTGCTGTCAAAATCCACAGGGTCAGGTTGATGTTATTTGTGGTGGCCCACCCTGCCAAGGGATAAGTGGGTTCAACCGGTTTAGAAACCGTGATAACCCTTTACAAGACGAGAAAAATCAACAAATGGTTACCTATATGGACATTGTCTCTTACCTGCAACCAAAGTTTGTTCTGATGGAGAACGTCGTGGACATTCTGAAATTTGCTGATGGTTATCTCGGTAGATACGCATTGAGCCGTCTCGTGTCTTTGAACTACCAAGCCCGCCTTGGGATGATGGTAGCTGGTTGCTATGGGCTTCCTCAGTTCAGAATGCGGGTGTTCCTTTGGGGATCTCTTCCTACAATGGTTTGTTCTGTTCCTTTGTCACTGTAAATATGTGGTGCAAATATGTTGCCTAATGTGGTGATCTGATGTATTTTGCCTGGCAGGTCCTCCCAAAGTATCCTCTTCCTACTCATGATGTAGTTGTTCGTGGTGGTGCTCCAAATGCTTTCTCGGTAAGTCCGATCACAAATTTTATGAAATTGACTTGGAGAAATGTAAATGTGCTTACTAGCTTGTTTCATTTGCAGCAAAGCATTGTTGCGTATGATGAGACACAAAGGCCAATTTTGAAGAAAGCTCTCCTTCTTGGTGATGCCATTTCAGATCTGCCGAAGGCAAGTGCTTTCTTCCCTTGTTCATTTCTTCCTCTTCTACATTTGTTCTTACACATTTTATGCAGGTTGACAACTATCAACCACATGAGGTGATTGAATATCGTGGTCAACCCAAGACTGAATTCCAGCGGTATATACGACTTAGTCGTAAAGGTAATACCAGTAAGATGAATTTCATCTTCTTTACTTTTGGAAAGGCCTTTCCTTCTGCATTTCAGATTTTAGTTTCTGTTTTATGCCTGTATATGTATCGTGAATTTGTTCTTGTTTCAAATTTCCAGATATGTTGGACTATTCATTTGGTGATGACACTTGTCCTGAAGAAGGCAAGCTCTTGGACCACCAGCCTTTAAGGCTAAACCAGGATGATTATGACCGAGTCCAGCAGATTCCGATAAAGAAGGTAGGATATTGAATAGTTTCAGTGCTTGTTCTCTCCTTTTCCCTCTGACCATGCTTGACCTGTCTGCTGTCTTTCAGGGAGCAAATTTCCGTGACTTGCCAGGCGTCAAGGTTGGAGCGAATAACATTGTGGAGTGGGATCCAGAAGTTGAGCGTGTCTACCTCAAGTCTGGCAAACCTTTGGTATAGATTCTACTGTGCAATTCCTTTTTGAATGTGTGTATGCTGGTGTAAAGTTTCTGTTACATGACCTAGGACTACTGTCTGAAACTAGGACAACTGATGATAGTAATAAAAATGAAGAGACAATGTACAATTGCTGAAATGCTAGCTTGTTATGTGTACAGGTCCCTGACTATGCAATGTCCTTCATCAAGGGCAGATCACCAAAGTAAGTGCCTTCATATCTCCAGCTCTACTGTTTTACTACATCTGTTTTTGCTTACACACATGATGTTATTGCTTTTGCAGGCCGTTTGGTCGGTTGTGGTGGGATGAGACGGTGCCTACGGTTGTGACCAGAGCAGAGCCGCATAACCAGGTCAGCTTTGTCACACGTTTTTCTAGTGTTATCCGCAATCAGTTCTTTCTTTATTGCTGAGCTGGTCAATTGTGCTGCCTGCAGATCATTCTGCACCCGAACCAGGGACGTGTTTTGACTGTCCGCGAGAACGCTAGGCTGCAAGGGTTCCCCGACTACTACCGGATGAACGGTCCCATGAAGGAGAAGTAAGTTCCTCTATGCTGTTGAAAATTGGAAACCGAAACCATTTTGAAAATTTTGACACAATCTGAAACATCTTGATGATGGTTGCAGGTACATCCAAGTCGGAAACGCTGTGGCTGTCCCCGTCGCACGTGCACTGGGCTACTCTCTGGGCCGGGCGTACCAGGGCGAGGTGGATGCGGGGCATGATGCGCTGTTTGTCCTTCCCGAGAGCTTCACCAACGTCGGGCAGACCGGAGCACGGGCAAGGGCTTCCTCCGTTGGGACCCCTGCCGGCGAGGTGGTCGAGCAGTAGAGCGGAGGCTGTCTGTTGTGTTGTGGTGGCGGTGTTCGAGTCTAGTCCATTTGTCGCGGGAACTAAATTGCTGCAGCATGTAAGGATTGCTCGAGTGGTTGGCTGGTTGAACTTGTTGTGATCGTTGAGATCCTTAGTCGTAGATGAAGAAACTGGTACTGGTATGTTGTTCCATTGTTGCTACCTGCCCCATTGACAATTATTATTGTCTGTTCTCCACTGGAATTGGTCTGGTGTTCATCATTTTTGGGTTATGCAAAGCTTAAGTTGGATTTGAGCATGAGATATACTCCCTCTGTTTCAAACTAAGTGTCGTTGATTTAGTATACAATTTGTATTAAGTTAGTTATAAATTTGGGATACTCATTTTGAGACGGAGGGAGTAGTTGAGTGTAGGGGGTGGTTTCACACGTTCTGTCTGATCCAGTCCTAGAGAAAAAGTGGAGCTTTTTTTGCATTTTTACCCCTCAAACTCCTCCGGGTCTCCCAAAATGCCGGCGGCCCGTTCCGCTCGCCGTGTCGCCGCCCACTGGCACTGGGTCGTCGACGCCCTCGCCGGCGACGAGGCCTCGACTTCTCCGTCATCCGCAGCGCTGGTGGGCGCCTCGCCGGAGCCCCTCGGTTCGCGCTCCTATGCCTGCAGGAGGTCGCCTCTGTCACTGCCCAGGGCGAGGTCCCGGCGTGGCAGGACGATTCTTAGGGTTGATGCCACCCGCTCCTGCGAGGAGTTGCTGCTGGAGCTACTCGGACAGGTATTATGCGGTGCTTCTGTTAGCACGTGCACTCATTCTGGTTGTTCAAAACTTCAGATTTCTGATTCGCATTTTATCACTGAAGTAATATCGGTGTAGTGCCAATGGTGTTTCTAGCTAGTTATAAGTTTACCATGTCCCCGAAGATCGAAACAGCATCGCTTTACAGATTAATAAATTCTTCAATTTGTGTTAGGAGCAGGGATGCGGCGGATGCCATATTAGATATTTGCATCAGATAATGATTATGCATTTTTTCTAACGGCCACACTTTTTTGTGTGTGTGTGACTAAGCTCTATTATATTTTCGGCAAAATAACCATCATATGTTTTGGTGTCTTTAATTTGTGGAATCTAATACATGCTGCAGTCTAGTTAGTGCCTAGATGCTGATGTTTTTGAGGTTCTGCTTTACATGAATGTAACATCTGCAGGTTGGTAGTTCAGGAAGCTTGGAGAAAGCCATGTTTCCGCCTTTTATCAAGGATATCCAAAAGTTCATACATACCAAATCACCGGCTTTACCAGAAACTTCTTTTGAGTTGGTATGTGAAAACAGTTACTCTCAAAACCGAAAATACAAAAAAGGATATGATTCACTTATCGTTAAGCTTCTTGCTTTATGTTCAGCTTAAAGAAGTGAACCCAGAGCTCACACGTATGGCCCCACCGTCCCCAATGGAGCAGGGTGGCAAGAGCAATGGCAATGACCAGTCGTTCTGCAGCATCAGCCCTGATCATGTAAAATACATAATAGAGGCATGTGTGCGATACAGATAGTTCTGATTTTCCGCGACAGAAGGATCCTATGGAGCGAACTCCAGAACTAATGCTTTACGGGCAGATATATCTGAAACAAATCACTTGCCTGAGTTTGTTGCTGCAGATGTTACAGGCGTGATGACAGAATTACATGGCAGAAAAACCCAATGGAATTTACCGCAACATGACAGTGGCGAGACAGCAGTTCAAGTTCTGAACGAGGGCAGTGCCAGGATTCAGCCAGTGGAAATGTGTCCTGGTCAAATGGAATTCTCCTTGCTGCAACGTGGTGGAAACATCAAATGTGAATTACTCTGATGACAGTTCCAGTGGCTTTGCAGCCGCTTGTCTCGTACTTATCATTTATGGGCAACATGCCGTCCTCTAGTCAGGATAAAGATGTCAATGGTTCCATCAAGGGCCTTACGGGGCAAGATTTGTGCATAAAATGTGGTAAAGATGGACAGTTGCTGAAATGTAGCAGCTGCTCATTAGCCGCCTATGACGGCTGTTTTGCTTCATCAGTGACTTTTGATGCTTCTGTCCAGTTTAATTGCCCTGTATGCTTCTATGCTAAAGCTACTGAAGCATATCAAAAGGCTAAAAAAGCATACTTGGAAGCTAGGAAGAACCTATCTGCTTTCCATGACACAAAGCAATTCTCAAAGCAATGTGAACAATCTACTGGAAAACAACAAACAGCTACCAGCAACAAGGATCACTTGAATGGGTGTAATACACCCAAAAGGCAAGGCAACCATCAATCTGAAGCAGATAAGGTTTCTCATCAGGAAGAAGAACCTGGTCAGCAGAGGAAGAAGCAGAAAACAAATCTATACTACTAATAAAAGATCAAACAAAAATTTCTCTAAGTACACACAACTATTACCCCCACAAAAACAAACACCAATCACCACCACACAATTAGACAACAAATTACAATCTAACGGCCTTCCACCATCCGTGCACCACCACCGTGTGCATTTACCAAATTAACTAAGGCTGACCGTGCTCCACCTCCTCCTACAACGAAAAACTGTTGCACCTCCACGAAAAAAAAGGAGCCAATCAAGTACAGAAATTTAGGAACAATTAACGGGAGCCAGACGCCCTGGCCTGCACCAGCGCCGTCGCCTCCGCGTCCAACTCCCCCTCCCTGTCCGCCTCCTCCTCCCCCTCGCCGTCCGCCTCCTCATCCCCCTCCCCTGGCCTGCAGCGTCGCCATCGCCAACTGACAAAGGAGCAGCCCCGTCCGCGTCCAACTCCCCCTCCCCGTCCGCCTCCTCCTCCCCCTCGCCGCCCGCCTCCTCCTCCTCCCCCTCCCCTGGCCCGGATGCATCGCCAACAGGCTCGGATGCACACTTCTCTGGAAATTGCAGGCAGCCGGCTGCCAAGGCGATGTGCTAGGCACTTCATATGCAGCCTCGCGCAATAGGCGTTGCCGCTCCATTCCATCATCATGGTCAGCAACATCGTCGTCCTGTGAGTAGCCAAGGAGCTCCTCCGCGGTGATTGTGTGGAAGGCGTTGATTCCCTATCCGTTGCGCTCAGGCCAGGCATGGATGACATGTAAGTAAACCGTCCTCCAGACCAGTTTGTTTTCCTACCCTTTAAGTGTTTGAGGAATTGCCTCTCAGGGATGCGCGGTTATTTGTATTGAAGGGATAAGATGGAGAAACATAGAAGGGAAGGTGATTTCTACGGGAGGAGCAAGAGGTGATCCGGCTAACAAGTCATATATTTGGGGTAGTGTGTACGATCTATTCCTGGCACCGCTATCTCTTCCGTGAATGTTCTTGTGGTTTCCTTGTCGGTGCCTACGTTAATGTTCTATCGTGATGTTATCAGGTATTGTCCATTGGCTGGTTATGAACTACTACATCTGTTACTAAAGACACCCGGACACCATTAGTGTAAAAAACGCTCTTATATTATGGGACGGAGGGAGTAGATGGCATATTAGATAGCGTGGAGTCTAAATTTGGCTCATGACATAAAAAGAGAATTCATATTGTTTTCTTTAGATTATATGTCGTAGTTTTATTAACTCTCAGATCCTCTCTGTGTATTTTATTAGTCTCTGGTTAGATTTTGGGAGGCAATATTTTGAACTCTGGTTAGACATTTATCTCTAATCTATTCACAGCTTCTTCCTTTGCGGATGTGATTTGGTTTCTCTTACACCCTAACAAACACTATTAAGTGGAAACCTTTGTAAATAGGAGTATTAAACCAACATTTTCATAACAATTTGATTGCACTTGAGACGTGCAATGCACGTGCAAGTTTCTGCATCAAGAGGAAGGGAATTGATTTAGTGAACCGTCCTAAGAGAAAACAAGGGAAGAATCGACATGCAATAACTGCCCTGGATTTAGGGGATAACCGAGCTAGCAACTTCCCTGCGGTTTTTGATCCCCTTTGCGCCACAGGCCACCGCCTAGATCTTCTCCAACTGACGCCCAAACTCCTCCGCCTCAGGAAGGGTAGGAAGGCCGTGGAGCGGTGGACAGGGACATCGTGGGAGAGATGTTAGGCTGGGGTGATGCAGCGGTGGAAGTCGGCCCCAAGAAGGCTGCGGCATGGTTGTTGAGCGCGGTGGCGCGGGAGCCGAGCGGGGCGCTAGCTAGGTCTTCCAGCTGGACGCAAGCGAGAACAATGAGTGGGGTTTCAATTTGGAGTATGGGTGGGGATGCACTTGTAGCCGCTGCCGCTGCTCCTTGCTGCTCTTTTTTGCAGGTATGATGAATGAATCCGGTTGTGTCGTTTGTTGCATGCTCTTGGGACACCGAGTTTGACTTTCAGAAGCACTATCTCGTCAGCATCTGCTGGCTCCTCCTTGCCGCCGCAACTAGGCAGTTCATGAGGATCCCCCATTCCCATGTATTTGCATCTCATAATGATTGTATTCAGTTCTATAGTCAAATGTTGGCATACTATTTGCTATGTAGCATCACCGTAATTGTGTCTTTCAGGTTTGATGCAGTAGCAGTGCAAATGTGCAATCAATGTACACAAAAGAAGTGAGGCATTATGATAGCATTGGTCTTTGGTCAAGCATAGTTGACTATAAACGTTGATAGGTTGTAGCTGCAAATTCTGGATTCTTCTCATTTATAATCTTCCCTATTTTTGCAACAATTCCTCATGTAATGCCAGTTTCAGTTTTTCTTTTGCATGACCAGGCTGGTAATCTAACTACGATTCTTATGGAGCAGGCTCTTGAATCAATTCTGAGACATTTGTTCCTTCACATGCTCCGGAGCCAAAACTCATTTCATGTGCTGGTATGTAGTATTTCTTTACCTAATAATAAAGAGGCTATCGCTTCGTCGGAAAACCCACCGAGGTGATTTTACAAAAAAGCCCTTACTGTTTATGACATTAAACTCGTAGTATATATTAAATATTTTTTTAAATACTCATATCTTTTAAACCGTAACTCCAAATTTAACATATTATACATGGAATTTGATTAGAAAAAGATGTAGAATTTAAATACGATATTATTTTATCTGTTAAACGTTTAATAAAAATACTATCTAGGGTGCAATCTTAATAAATAAGTCATTATTCGTCTTTCTTTCATACCGGTACTCATCCGGGTTTGGGATGAACACGTCAACAAAATCAGGATTAGAGATGAAACTGAAGGTCACTTGAGTGATTCTTTGTACGTATTAAATCTACATGCAAGCCGTGTTAAAATAGAAGACCTGTGAAATTTTGAACTGCATTTTTGTAGGATAAGACCATCTTTATTTGTATCGTAACTATAAATTCTCAAATTATAGACATTTTTTATAAATTAAGAGCGTGTGCTGTGTGGTATTTCTTTCTCCCGTTGCAACGCATGGGCCCTTTTGCTAGTATATACCTATATAATATTAAAGTATACTCATTTAAAATGGAAACTACTTTTCGGAAGCTATCTGCCATGTGAACATTTTTCCGCATTGCGGAGCCCAATTGATTTTTTTCCAGCAAAGTTTGGTTCACACTCACCAGGATTTAGTTTCAGATCGTATCATAAGTTTTCGTTTAGTCACTATTGTTGAAACTATTCCCTTTTCGTAATTATAGTAGTATCTGGGTAGCTCGGATCTTCGCATTCACGTTATGTATTGGAGTTATATTGTTGTTGTGTTCATCGCTACAGATAAGTAACAGATTAGACATTGTACTATACAACATGCACTTGGGGAAGAGTGGCAGGAAGGGCTCGGATCCATTGCTGAATTTCCAGAACATCTTGGTCGCTGCCTCGCCGGTGGTGACACACCCAGACGCACACGAGCACGATGGACGCTGACACAGCCGACTTCGTCTCTGAGACCCTGACCATATCGATAGTACATTTACATTTTTTGTGCTTGATACAAACTAGAAGGTGTGTATGATAACTTCAAGATGATGTAATTAGAACACGGTCAGCAACTAATGGATGCTATGGTCTTAAGAAATGCTTTGAGCACTTGTCACTTTGTAAGGAAGGATTATTTTTACGAGCTAAGTTTCTTTCAACTTTGCACTCACCAAATGATTATACCTTTACAATGATTTTGCATCATATTTTTTGTTGAATTTATATTATTTGGAATGCATATTGCACGTGCAATATTTCTTTTCTTGTCTAATGCCATATTACTATTTTAAGAATTAAATGATGATAGTTTAGACGTGCATTGCACGTACACATTTACTAGTGATACAAGTGATCCATGTCCCGAGGAGAATCAGTTGAATGGTTGTAATACTTCCAAAAGGCAAGGTAACAATAAGTCTGATGCATATAACCTCTCTCATAAGGATCTAGAACCTGGTCAACAGAGGAAGAAGCAGAAGACAAATGCGACAAGTGATGCTTGTCCTGAGGAGGTAGTCACTCAAAATGTATCTTCTGGTCTGAATTCTAATGTTGCACCAAATAAAAATTCTGTACTCCAAAATAAAAGAAAACAAGCTCATGTTACAGAGCATGAGCACTCTGGAAAATGCAGAAGCCCATGAAGATGGTAACGGCAATTCATCTCAGAATTGATGTGGTCCTGTTGTCAATCAGAATGTTGAGGCTGACAAACATGTCAGTCTTACGAATTCTCATGAGTGTGAAAGTTCTGATGAGATAGAAGCTACGTCTTCAAATGATTCTTGCAAGCAGTTGTCACCCCCTTGGCGAAACATGAGACACCACGAAGCAAAATTTCAAGAAAAGGAGAAGGTGATATCAAATAATTCTAAAAAGGCATTGGGATGCCAGGATCAGCACACGGCTTCACCATCAAGGAAACGGAAGTATGCATATCCACCCAAGCATCAGTAAGGTATTTCATAAACACTCATTTTCCTGATTCTATTCTTTGGATGAATTAAAAATGTCTTTGAGACGGATTAACCTAGAGTTAAGTGGCAGTGAACATCTTTTTAGACTTGTGATAAATAGAGTTGTAGGGTGGATGTTTGTGAGATCAAACCTACCAAGTTTCAGTGCTCTTGCACAAGCACTTTCTATTATTCGAAGTTCTTGCTTCATCATCATAGATAGTATGGTACTCCCTCCGTCCCAAAATAAGTGTCTCAACTTTGTACTAGCTCTAGTATAAAGTTGTACTAAGCTTAAGACAGTTATTTTGGGACGGGGGAGTACTAATTAGCTTCGCGATGATCGAAACTTTAGGAGATGTTGTATCTCTAGAGGAAGTGGCAACTCTATATCATGATATTGATACCCGGGTATGTTGGCCTATTTATTCATGGTTAATTTCAAATTCAAGAGCTTTTGAGAACTCATGGTCAGAATGAAGTTACATATGGGGTAGTGAAGTGAAGACTATAGTTAACTGAATATGGTACCGAATGCTGGCATATATTAAGGCACATTATTATTTTAAAGCAGTTTTGCACAAGCACAACTGGGCATTACTCTCGTCTGCAAGAGAATGCCTGCATCAACATAATCTGCACACATATAATGGTACTCCCTACGTCCCATAATATAAGTGTAGTGTTGAAAACACTCTTATATTATGGGACGTAGGGAGTAGTAGAAATGTGTATTTTACTCTCTTCTGTCCCGTATTCATTTAGAGTACTAATGTTTCTTAGCATAGAGTCCTATTCGGATGTTTTCCAGTTATTGTGAAGTTTTCTGTATTTTGAAGTGTACAATGTAATAGCGTCTGTTTTTGTAATTCCAAAAAGTGAGCCATGTCTATCTTTGCAGCTCTAATCCTCTTGCACCAGCTGGAAGGCCCTCAAAGCTGAGCAAGCTTTGAGAAGAGCAAGCTTTGAGGTTAAATTTCATTACTGATGCTGAAATCTCGCACTACTAAACTTTCCTTCTTACAGCGTGCATGTACTCCTGTCCTTGCTCGCATACTAACATGCTATTCTGGCTCAGTGTCGGTGAATACTCACAACATATGCCATAGGTAGGCTAAAGTCGGTGAGAACCGAAGGGACAAAGGAGGGCGCTGGGAACGAGGTTGGTACAAATATGGAACGCACGATGTACCCAGGTTCAGGGCTCTCCGTAGAGATAAGACCCCTAGTCCTGCCGGAGTGTTTGATGTGTATGGATGGATTACAATGTGGCTCCTAGAGCTGTGTTGGGAGGAGGAAGAGGGGAGCAGCCGGCTCGTCTCTGCCTCTCTCTATGTGGTTGGTGGATCAGTAGTGTTGTTCGACCGTCCTCCTGCATGGAGGGTGACCGGGGGGTTTTATAGACGAACCCGCCGGCCTACAATATGGATAAAGGGTACAAGGGCGGGACCCGGTTGGCAGCCTCGCCGGCTGACCAGGGGCCCACGAGAGTCTTGTCTTGTCGCTTGAGGGGCCCGCCGGCTGTATGGTCTCGATTGGCGGTGGGACCCGCCAGCTGGCCAATGAGGCTCTCGCGTAAGGTTGACGCCGAGCATGCGTTGTACGTCGAGCATCGTCCAGCGAGATTCGTCATGGGCAGGTAGTACGACCGCCTCCACTGTTCCCCACGTCGAGTGTAGTAATGGAGTGGGAGTGTGACGGTCCGACACTATGCTAGGTGATGGATCAGAGCCGGGGTAGGTCAGCGGCGTGGCCGCCGACGCTCGTACCTGCCGGGCACTCCGATCGAGTACCTTTGCTGACGCGTAGCTACCTTTAATCGTAAGGTCTCATCCCCACCTACGATCTAATGTGACTTGTGATCCCCAGCCAGCTAGCCTGCTTGGCTAGCCGGCTTGGGCACGGCTGCCTCGTTTCTAGCCGACTGGCTTGACCAGGCCGGTCAGGAAGAGGTAGCCGTCTCGGCTCTAGCCGGCAGGGGTTGCCTGGCCGGCCAGAGAGTTGGCCGCCTCGTCCTCCAGCCGGTAGGCGCAGCCTAGCCGTCCGGAAGTCTTGGGCCTTGGGAAACTGTATTTGTTCATATCCTTTGGGCAGGAAATGAAGGAGCAGGCTTGATGAGCCTACCCCGGGGTTATCCCCCCGACAGTAGTCCCCGAAGCTGGAGAGGCTTGTCGTCTGCGGACGGGAGGCCTCACCGGCTTGATATTTTGTCTTGGTATTTCTGCCGCTGCTTGCGATAGGGGATGCCGGCTTCGAAACCGGCTGGCTTCGAAGCGACGCCTCGGCTTCGTCGTAGGTCGCCCACAAGGCGCCACGTGCCAGGTCCTGCCTAACGTAATGATGGTGATTACTGGTGACGGGACCGGGCCTGGGCCCTGGGTCCTGCCATGACGCCCCCTCGACCCCCGCGCGAGAGATCCTCTGCGGATTTACTCCGCGACGGTTGGGCTTAGGGAAGCGCTACCGTCCGTAATACACGGGGTTAGTGGGGTCCCGCACGCACCGGATCACCTTCCCATGACGCTGCTTGGGGTTTAAATGGGATGCAAGGGTTCCGAGGAGGCCATTCGTCCCTCACTCTCGCCCCTCATCGACGCTTTCTTCCTCCCTGAGCCCAGAGAGAAAGAGCCCGTCCTCTCATCTTCATCGCCTTCGTCGCCGCCGAGCCACCAGCCCTTCCGAGCTCCAGCCGTCCGCAGCCATGGTCGGCGGCTCTACCTCGAACAAACCCTCGTCGCAGAAGCCCTCGTCGCAGGGGCCTGGCTGGGCAGTGAGATCTGCGAATGCCACATCGAGGCGCTTCGTCATCACCGACTGCTGCCCCCGGCCTCCCAGGTGCTTGTGCGAATCCCGAGCGCCGAGACCGCTCCCACACCTGCCGTGGGAGAGGTCGTGGTCTTCAGCGAGCACTTCTACCGGGGCTTCGGGCTCCCGGCGAGCGCCTTCTTTTCCGAATGGCTTCATTTCTTTGGCTTGCAGCCGCATCACCTGGTGCCGAACGCCCTATTGCAGTTGTCGGCCTTCGTGGTTTTGTGCGAGGGTTTCCTGAGGATCGAGCCTCGCATCGATCTTTGGCGCAGCTTGTTCTTCTTCAAGCAGCAGTCCATCACGATGGAGAAGTCCGAGGTGGAGAAGCTCGCCGGGCCGCGCCCGATGACGCCGTGCGGTGCCGCACTGGTGCATCACCGCAAGAAGTCCGGCTTCCCCCAGCTGCCGCTGCAGGAGTCCATCAAGCAGTGACAGCGGGGCTTCTTCTATGTGAAGAACGCCGACCCCGCCCAAGACGCCCTCAACATGCCCCCGTTCAACGTCGATCCGCCGACGAAGTTGAACTGGGCAGCGAAGACCCCCAGGCCGATTCCCGAGGTGGCGTAGATTTGCGCCTACCTCGAGATCCTGGAGAAGGAAGGGCTCCTCGGCCACGACCTGCTCACCACCATGGTGACCCACCGGATCGTGCCGCTGCAGAGGCGGCCACATCTGGTTTGCCAGATGAGCGGCCGACATGATCCCTGCAGGCTGTCCACCAAGAGGGTCACCCCCGGCGCGGTAGTGCGAAGGGTGAACCTGATCTCCATCGTCCGCATGGACGACAGCGGGAACTGGTCGTGGGGGATGACCCCTTCAACAGGTCCCGTCCGCCTCCAATGGTAAGTGGTTTCTTTGTTCTTCGCTGTTCGTCTTGCAACTGATCGTCTCGCTGAGCCGGCTGTCGAATCCTTTTTCTTAGATGTTCGAGAAGCTGCAGGGATCCCTCCGTCTGCCCGCTCCTGATGTGGATGTGTCCGGCGCCTCGGAGATTGAGGACGAGGGCGTGATTGAGTCCCGCTCGGACTCCTCCGCAGGCTCGGAGAACGCCGTGAAGTTGGAAGGGACAAGCCGTCTGGTGAGTACCCGCGGCCCTCCGTCACAGACTGGACGGATGACGATGAGACTCCCTCATTTCTCTCTGATGCGGCCTTTGAGGAGGACTTCGACGGGGTGGAGGAGGTTACCAGCCCGCCACTGACGCGCGGTCGGCGTCAAAGGGCCGGGGAAACCGCCGGTGACGAGGCGTCCGGGAGGAAGGGCAAGGGTGCCACAGCATCCATGCCGGCTCCTAAGCGGCCGGTGCCGGGTCCTCCAACCGGAGCACGGGCACACGACGCCAAGAAGCGCCATGGCGCCGACAGAAGGCAAGTGCCCATGGTCGCAGGGTAAGATTCCCTCCCCCTTTTCTTCGTTTATCTTGTGGGAAGCTTTGTTCCTTAAGAGTGTCGCTCGACAGGGAGGCGGAGGACGTGGAGGAAGACACCACCTCCGCAGCCGATGCTGCCTAGAGGGAGCTTGAGGAGCAGTCCAAGCGCCGGTGGGACGCGGCAGCGGGGGAGACGACCGAGGGCCAGTCTCGCCCCAGCCGGGCCGAGAAGCCGGCGGAGAAGCGTGCGATGGCTAGACATGACCCCTCCGCGCATGCCCGCCTGGAGGAGCCAGCTAGCGAGGCGGCTCCGAGGCACCCCCGAGGGCTGAGGGAGCCCAGCCCTCCGAGCCGTACGCTTCGGCGCCGGTGGACTTGGAGACGATCCCCGACTCCCCAAGGCTGAGGCGGCGCCCGACGCGCAGGAACTGATCCTGGACGTGCCGGACGCGGCCCCTGATGCGCCAGGGGTGGCCATGGATGCGCCGGATGCGACCCATCCACCTCCTGTTGAGGAGGCAGCGTCTGCCGGGATATTGGCAGAGCCGGCCGCCGAGCCGACACCTGGAGCCGGCCCCATCGTCATCCCCAACCACGGTCCAGCTGCGCCGGGAGCTGGAGGCCAGGTCGGGAGCCGGCCCATGAAGTCGTGGCGGGCGGCCAATTCGGCGCGCACGCGACTGCCCGCCGGCACAGCGCTCAACGGTGTCCCGGAGCTGGTGTCGCTGTTTTCCAGCAGCCGGTCCAAGGTGGAGCAGTTGGTCCGCGTGGTGGGCGGCGACTTGGAGTGTCTGGAGGCCCGCACCAGGGTAAGTGCCTCATCTTGGTTTTGAATTTTTTCTCTTTCTTCTTCTTGTGTCAGTGGGGGCGCGACAGCGCACCCACTGGGTGTAGCCCCCGAGAATTGGGTCGGCCGATCATCGGCCGGGCCGAATCTCTTTGAGCCTCTTTTCTTGTTTTGCTTCTTTAGTGGGGGCGCGCTAGCGCACCCACTGGGTGTAGCCCCCGAGAATCGGGCTGGTTATGACTTAACCAGGCCGAATCTTACTTCTGCTTCTTCTTTGCTTTTCGCAGGAGCTTTATGATGCCGAGGTGCAAGCTTACAATGAGCTGCGAACTCAGCACCAGGCGACCGATGGCTGATACGTCTCCAACGTATCTATAATTTTTGATGATTTGATGCTATTATCTTGTCAAACTTTGGATGTTTTGCATGCCTTTTATTTATTTTCTCGGACTAACTTATTAACTCAGTGCCAAGTGCCAGTTCCTGTTTTTCCATGTTTTTGACCCCTTTCAGAGGAGATTTTGAAACGGAGTCCAAACGGAAGAAAATCCCCGAAAAGATTTTTTCTGGAACGAAAGAAGATCGGAGGACTTGGGAGCCAAGCTAGAAGAGCCCAGGGGCCCCACAAGCCCCCACCCCGCGGCCAGGGGGAGCGCCATGCAGGCCTGTGGCCCCCCTGGAGTTCCCGTGACCTAGATCTTGCGCCTATAAATTCCCAAATATTCCCTAAAAAATCACTGGAGCATCGTAATCACTTTTCCGCCGCCGCAAGCTTCTGTCTCCGCAAGATCCCATCTAGGGCACGTTCTGGTGCCCTGCCGAAGGGGGGATTCGGACACGGAAGGCTTCTCCATCAACACCATGACCTCTCCGATGATGCGTGAGTAGTTCACCATAGACCTACGGGTCCATAGCTAGTAACTAGATGGATTCTTCTCTCTCTTGGATCTTCAATACAAAGTTCTCCATGATCTTCATGGAGATCTATCCGATGTAATCTTCTTTTGTGGTGTGTTTGTCGAGATCCGATGAATTGTGGATTTATGATCAGATTATCTATGAATCTTATTTGAGTTTCTTCTGATCTCTCTTATGCATGACTTCATATCCTTGTAATTCTCTTCGAGTTGTGGGTTTTGTCTGGCCAACTAGATCTATGATTCTTGCAATGGCATAAGTGCTTGGTTTTGGGTTCATACCCTGCGGTGACCTCACCGAGTGACAGAAGGGGTAGCGAGGCATGTATCATGTTGTTGCCATCAAGGGTAAAAAGATGGGGTTTTCATCATTGTTTTGAGATTATCCCTCTACATCATGTCATCTTGTTTAAAGCGTTACTCCGTTCGTCATGAACTCAATACACTAGATGCATGCTGGATAGCGGTCGATATGTGGAGTAATAGTAGTATATGCAGAAAGTATCGGTCTACTTGTCTCGGACGTGATGCCTATATGCTAGATCATTGCCTTAGATATCATCATGACTTTGCGCGGTTCTATCAATTGCTCGACAGTAATTTGTTCACCCACCGTAATACTTTCTATTTTGAGAGAAGCCTCTAGTGAACACTATGGACCCCACGGTCTACTCCACACCATATTTTCAGCCTTACACATTTTACTTCGTTGCACTTTCCGCCTTCAGATCTCACTTTGCAAACAATCTTGAAGGGATTGACAACCCCTTTGAAGCGTTGGGTGCAAGCTTGTTTGTGTTTGCACAGGTACTCTGGACTTGACGAGACCCTCCTTCTGGATCGATACCTTGTGTTAGGGCATAGTTTATGCCTTAGTAATTTTGGTGATTGATGACAGTACCGCAAAGGACTAACCGTGTGTATTAAGATTTCAGATAACACACGTCAACGACACAAGATGACTCGCCCCCTCTTTCATGGAACAGAAGCACGGTGTACTCTACGATTCTCTTTATTTGAGTCATAGGAAAGCCGTACTATTAAGAGGGGAACCGTAGTGGAAAGGTTTGGGTGGAATCAATCTTGCACGCGCACACTTCACCTCTTTTCCCCCTTGCCGGCAACTTTGGAGTGGCTCCCGCCTTTGTGTTTCTCTCTTCTTTGCAAATGGTCCCTCAGCGGTAGTACCGCTAGCCCTAGCGGTAGTACCGCTAGCTGGCGGTAGTACCGCCCGTGGTCAGCGGTAGTACTGCTCCAGGAGCTTACTACCGCCTTCCTAGCGGTTGTACTTGGATGGACCTTTTTGCGAAGACTTTCTTGGCGGTAGTAGTGCTTATGCACTACCATGGGCCCAACGGTAGTACCGCTGGAGTGCCAGCGGTAGTACCGCTGGAGTGCTAGCGGTAGTACCGCTGCATCCAGCGGTAGTACCGCTAGGCACATGCTGTGAGTGGGAAAACGGTTGGATTCCCCCCCCACTATATAAGGGGTTCTTCTAGCTGTGGAACCTTAGCTCTTACCCTCCCAAGCTCCATTGTTGCTCCCTAAGCTTAAAAGTGCCCGATCTCTCTCCCTAGCCAATCAAACTTGTTGATTCTTTAGGGATTGGTTGAGAAGGCCTAGATCTACACTTCCACCAAGAGAAAAGTTGATTCCCCCACCAATCCCTTGCGGATCTTGTTACTCTTGGGTGTTTGAGCATCCTAGACGGTTGAGGTCACCTCGAAGCCACATTCCATTGTGGTGAAGCTTCGTGGTCTTGTTGGGAGCCTCCAAGCTTTATGTGGAGTTTGCCCCAACCTCGTTTTTAAAGGTTCGGTCGCCGCCTTCAAGGGCACCTATAGTGGAATCACAGTACCTTGCATCGTGCGAGGGCGTGAGGAGAATACGGTGGCCTTAGTGGCTTATTGAGGAGCATTGTGCCTCCACACCGCTCCAACGGAGACGTACTTCCTGTCAAAGGGAAGGAACTTCGGTAACATATCCTCGTCTTCATTGGTTCCACTTGTGGTTATCTCTAACCTTTACTTTGTGAATGCTTATGTTGTTGTCTATCTCTTACTTGTCTTAGTAGCTCTCGCTGTTAGCTTCATTATGGTTCGCCCCATTGTTGTTATATTTGTGAACCCGTATGTTGTTTACCCTAACTTGCTAAGATTAATTAAAAAGTGGTCGTTGCTTATGCACTACCATGGGCCCATCGGTAGTACCGCTGCAGCCAGCGGTAGTACCGCTGGAGTGCTAGCGGTAGTACCGCTGCATCCAGCGGTAGTACCGCTAGGCACAGGCTGTGAGTGGGAAAACGGTTGGATTCCCCCCCACTATATAAGGGGTTCTTCTAGCTGTGGAACCTTATCTCTTACCCTCCCAAGCTCCATTGTTGCTCCCTGTTGGAAATATGCCCTAGAGGCAATAATAAATTAGTTATTATTATATTTCTTAGTTCATGATAATCGTTTATTATCCATGCTATAATTGTATTGATTGGAAACACAATACTTGTGTTGATACATAGACAAAACACTGTCCCTAGTAAGCCTCTAGTTGACTAGCTCGTTGATCAAAGATGGTCAAGGTTTCCTGGCCATAGGCAAGTGTTGTCACTTGATAATGGGATCACATCATTAGGAGAATCATGTGATGGACTAGACCCAAACTAATAGACGTAGCATGTTGATCGTGTCATTTTGTTGCTACTGTTTTCTGCGTGTCAAGTATTTGTTCCTATGACCATGAGATCATATAACTCACGGACACCGGAGGAATGCTTTGTGTGTATCAAACGTCGCAACGTAACTGGGTGACTATAAAGATGCTCTACAGGTATCTCCGAAGGTGTTCGTTGAGTTAGTATGGATCGAAACTGGGATTTGTCACTCCGTGTGACGGAGAGGTATCTCGGGGTCCACTCGGTAATACAACATCACACATAAGCCTTGCAAGCAATGTGACTTAGTGTAAGTTACGGGATCTTGTATTACGGAACGAGTAAAGAGACTTGCCGGTAAACGAGATTGAAATAGGTATGTGGATACTGACGATCGAATCTCGAGCAAGTAACATACCGAAGGACAAAGGGAATGACATACGAGATTATATGAATCCTTGGCACTGAGGTTCAAACGATAAGATCTTCGTAGAATATGTAGGATCCAATATGGGCATCCAGGTCCCGCTATTGGATATTGACCGAGGAGTCTCTCGGGTCATGTCTACATAGTTCTCGAACCCGCAGGGTCTGCACACTTAAGGTTCGACGTTGTTTTATGCGTATTTGAGTTATATGGTTGGTTACCGAATGTTGTTTGGAGTCCCGGATGAGATCACGGACGTCACGAGGGTTTCCGGAATAGTCCGGAAACGAAGATTGATATATAGGATGACCTCATTTGATTACCGGAAGGTTTTCGGAGTTACCGGGAATGTACCGGGAATGACGAATGGGTTCCGGAAGTTCACCCGGGGGGGGGGGGGCAACCCACCCCGGGGAAGCCCATAGGCCATTAGGTTGGCTTGGACCGACATTACTCGTATGCTTACGAGAGACTGGTTTCATCGTTACGAGTAACTCCGTTGCTCAAAGATGACTGGCAAGTGTCGGTTTCTCCAACTTTAGTTGAATCGGATTTGACCGAGGAGGTCCTTGGATGAGGTTAAATAGCAACTCATATATCTCCGTTGTGGTGTTTGCGTAAGTAAGATGCGATCCTACTAGATACCCTTGGTCACCACGTAAAACATGCAACAACAAAATTAGAGGACGTCTAACTTGTTTTTGCAGGGTATGCTTGTGATGTGATATGGCCAACGATGTGATGTGATATATTGGATGTATGATATGATCATGTTGTAATAGAAATATCGACTTGCACGTCGATGGTACGACAACCGGCAGGAGCCATAGGGTTGTCTTTATACTAACGTTTGTGCTTGCAGATGCGTTTACTATTTTGCTAGGATGTAGCTTTAGTAGTAATAGCATGAGTAGCATGACAACCCCGATGGCGACACGTTGATGGAGATCATGGTGTGACGCCGGTGACAAGAAGATCGTGCCGGTGCTTTGGTGATGGAGATCAAGAAGCACGTGATGATGGCCATATCTTGTCACTTATAAATTGCATGTGATGTTAATCCTTTTATGCACCATATTTTGCTTAGAATGACGGTAGCATTATGAGGTGATCTCTCACTAAAATTTCAAGACGAAATTGTGTTCTCCCCGACTGTGCACCGTTGCTACAGTTCATCGTTTCGAGACACCACGTGATGATCAGGTGTGATAGACTCAACGTTCACATACAACGGGTGCAAAACAGTTGCGCATGCGGAACACTCGGGTTAAGCTTGACGAGCCTAGCATGTGCAGACATGGCCTCGGAACACATGAGACCGAAAGGTCGAGCATGAATCAGTTTATATGATTAGCATAGAGATGCTTACCACTGAAACTATTCTCGACTCATGTGATGATCGGACTTGAGATAGTGGATTTGGATCATGTACCACTCAAATGACTAGAGAGATGTACTTTTTGAGTGGGAGTTCTTAAGTAATATGATTAATTGAACTAATTGTCATGAACATAGTCTAATGGTCTTTGCGAATTACGATGTAGCTTGCGCTATAGCTCTACTGTTTTTATATGTTCCTAGAGAAAATTTAGTTGAAAATTGATAGTAGCAAACTTTGTACACTGAGTCTGTAAAACCGAGGATTGTCCTCGTTGCTACGCAGAAGGCTTATGTCCTTAATGCACCACTCGGTGTGCTGCACCTCGAGCGTCGTCTGTGGATTCTATGAACATCCGACATACACGTTGCTGATGACTACACGATAGTTTAGTGCAAAATACTTAATGGCTTAGAAGCAAGGCGCCGAAAACGTTGTAAAACGTCACGGAACATAAGTGATGTTCTAAAGAGATGAAATTGTGATTTCATGCTTGTGCCCTTGTTAAGAGGTACGAGACCTCCAACAAGATTCTTTGTCCATAAAGTAAAGGAGAAAAGCTCAATCGTTGAGCGTGTGCTCAGATTGTCTGAGTACGACAATCACTTGATTCAAGTGGGAGTTAATCTTCCAGATGAGATAGTGATGGTTCTCCAAAGTCACTGCCACCAACCTGTGAGAGCTTCGTGATGAACTATAACATATCAAGGATGGATACAATAATCCTTGAGCGATTCGCGATGTTTGACACTGCGAAAGTAGAAATCAAGAAGGAGCGTCAATAGTTGATGGTTTGTAAAACCACTAAGTTTCAAGAAAGGCAAGGGCTAGAAGGGATACTTCGTGAAACGGCAAAACAGTTACTGCACTAATGAAGAGACCCAAGATTAAACCCGAACCCGAGACTAAGTGCTTCTGTAATGAGGGGAACAGTCACTGAGGCGGAGCAACTCTAGATACTTGGTAGATAAGAAGGCTGGCAAAAGTCGAAAGAAGTGTATTTGATATACATGATGTTGATGTGTACTTTACTAGTACTCCTAGTAGCATGAGGGTATTGGATACCGGTTCGGCTGCTAAGTGATTAGTAACACGAAATGAAAGCTACGGCATAAACGGAGACTAGCTAAAGGCGAGGTGACGATACGTGTTGGAAGTGTTTCCGAGGTTGATATGATCAAACGTCGCACGCTCCCTCTACCATTGGGATTGGTGTTGAACCTAAATAATTGTTATTTAGTGCTTGCGTTAAGCATGAACATGATTGGATCGTGTTTATTGCAATACGATTATTCATTTAAGGAGAATAATGGTTACTCTATTTTCTTGAATATTCACCTTCAATGGTTTATTGAATCTCGATCGTAGTGTTACACATGTTCATGATATTGGTGCCAAAAGATACGAGTTAATGATGATAGTACCACTTACTCGTGGCACTGCCGCTTGAGTCATGTTAGTATAAATTGCATGAAGAGGCTCCATGCTGATGGATCTTTGTACTCACCTGATTTCGAATCACTAGTGACATGCAAATCATACCACATGAGCAAGGCCTTGTTTTCATTGAGATGAAATAAGATAGTAACTTGTTGGAAGTGATACATTTTGATGTATGCAGTCCGATGGGTGCTGAGGCACATAGTGGATATCATTATGTTCTTACTTCACTGACGATTTGAGTAGATACAGGAGTATTTACTTAATGAATCACAAGTCTGAAATGTTGAAAAGTTCAATTCCGTTTCAGAGTGAAGTTCGTCGTAACAAGAGGATAAACTGTCTACGATATGATCATGGAAATGAATATCTGAGTTACGAGTTTTGGTACGCAGTTAAGACAATGTGGAAATTGTTTCGCAGTTCATGCCACCTGGAACATCATAGTGTGATGATGTGTCTGAACGTCATAGCCACGCACTATTTGGTATGGTGCATACTATGATGTCTCTTATCGAATTACCACTATCGTTTATGGGTTATGCATTAGAGACAACCGCACTCACTTTAAATAGGGCACCGCGTATTTCCATTGAGATGACACAGTATAGACTGAGGTTTAGAGAAATCTAAACTGTCGTTTCTTGAAAGTTTGGGGCTTCGACACTTATGTGAAAAAGTTTCAGTCTGATAAGCTCGAACCCAAAGCGGATAAATGCATCTTCATAGGATATCCAAAACAGTCGGGTACATCTCCTATCTCAGATCCGAAAGCAAAGTGTTTGTTTCTAGAAACGGATCCTTTCTCGAGGAAAGGTTTCTCTCGAAAGAATTGAGTGGGAGGGTAGTAGAACTTGATGAGGTTATTGAACCATCACTTCAACCAGTGTGTAGCAGGGCGCAGCAAGTTGTTCCTGTGGCGCCTACACCAATTGAAGTGGAAGCTGATGATGATGATCATCAAGCATCGGATCAAGTTACTACAATCCTCGTAGGTTGACAAGGTTGCATACTACTACAGAGTGGTACGGTAACCCTGTCTTGGAGGTCATGTTGTTGAGCAACAGTGAACCTACGAGTTATGGAGAAAGCGATGGTGGGCCCAGATTCCGACAAATGGCTGGAAGCCATGAAATCCGAGAGAGGATCCATGTATGAAAACAAAGTGTAGATTTTAAAAGAACTACTTGATGGTCATAAGACTATTGAGTAAAGATGGATCTTTAGAAGAAGACAGACGATTATGGTGATAAGTCACTATTAAGAAAAGGCTCGACTTGTCGCAAAGATGTTTTCGACAAGATCAAACAGTTGACTATGATGAGACTTTCTCACTCGTAGCGATGCTAAAGGTCTGTTAGAATTATGTTAGTTGTTGATGCATTATTTATGAAATATTGCACGTAGGATGTCAAAACATTGTTTTCTCGACGGTTTCCTTGAGCAAACATTGTATGTGATACAACCAGAAGGTTTTGTCGATCCTAAAGATACTAGCAAGTATGCAAGCTCCAGTGATCCTTCAATGGACTGGTGCAAGCATCTCGGAGTTGGAATATACACTTTGATGAGATGATCAAAGATTTTGGGTTTGTACTAGGTTTATGAGAAACTTGTATTTCCAAAGAAGTGAGTGGGAGCACTATAGAAATTCTGATAAGTATATGTGGTTGACATATTGTGGATCAGAAGTAATGTAGAATTTCTGTAAAACATACAAGGTTGTGTGAAAGGAGTTTTCAAAGGAATACCTGGATTGAGCTACTTGAACGTTGAGCATCAAAGATCTATGGAGATAGATCGAAAGCGCTTAATGGAAGTTTCAACAAGATGCATGCCTTGACAAGTTTTTGAAGGAGTTCAAAATAGATCAGCAAAGAAGGAGTTCTTGGTTGCGTTGTGAGGTGTGAATTTGAGTAAGACTCAAAACCCGACCCCGGCAGAATGAAGAGAATAGACGAAGGTCGTCTTCTATGCCTTAGCCGTAGAATCTAAAGTATGCCATGCTGTGTACCGCACCTGATGTGTGCCTTGAATCAAAGTATGTTGAGAGGTACAGAGAGTGATCCATGATTGAATCACTAGCAGCGGTCAAAATTTATCCTTAGTAACTAATGGACTAAGGAATTTTTCTCGATTATGGAGGTGGTTAAAGAGTTCGTCGTAAAGGGTTACGTCGATGCAAGCTTTGACACTAATCTGAATAACTATGAGTAGTGAAACAGATTCGTATAGTGGAGTAGATATTTGGAGCATTTCCGAATAGCACGTAGTAGCAGCATCTATAAGATGACATAAATATTTGTAAAAGAACGCACGGATCTGAAAGTTTCAGAACCATTGACTAAAACCTCTCTCACGAGCAAGACGTGATCAGACCCCATAACTATATGGGTGTTGGATTCGTTGGAATCACATGGTGATGTGAACTAGATTATTGACTCTAGTGCAAGCGGTAGACTGTTGGAAATATGCCCTAGAGGCAATAATAAATTAGTTATTATTATATTTCTTAGTTCATGATAATCGTTTATTATCCATGCTATAATTGTATTGATTGGAAACACAATACTTGTGTGGATACATAGACAAAACACTGTCCCTAGTAAGCCTCTAGTTGACTAGCTCGTTGATCAAAGATGGTCAAGGTTTCCTGGCCATAGGCAAGTGTTGTCACTTGATAATGGGATCACATCATTAGGAGAATCATGTGATGGACTAGACCCAAACTAATAGACGTAGCATGTTGATCGTGTCATTTTATTGCTACTGTTTTCTGCGTGTCAAGTATTTGTTCCTATGACCATGAGATCATATAACTCACGGACACCGGAGGAATGCTTTGTGTGTATCAAACGTCGCAACGTAACTGGGTGACTATAAAGATGCTCTACAGGTATCTCCGAAGGTGTTCGTTGAGTTAGTATGGATCGAGACTGGGATTTGTCACTCCGTGTGACGGAGAGGTATCTCGGGGCCCACTCGGTAATACAACATCACACATAAGCCTTGCAAGCAATGTGACTTAGTGTAAGTCACGGGATCTTGTATTACGGAACGAGTAAAGAGACTTGCCGGTAAACGAGATTGAAATAGGTATGCGGATACTGACTATCGAATCTCGGGCAAGTAACATACCGAAGGACAAAGGGAATGACATACGGGATTATATGAATCCTTGGCACTGAGGTTCAAACGATAAGATCTTCGTAGAATATGTAGGATCCAATATGGGCATCCAGGTCCCGCTATTGGATATTGACCGAGGAGTCTCTCGGGTCATGTCTACATAGTTCTCGAACCCGCAGGGTCTGCACACTTAAGGTTCGACGTTGTTTTATGCGTATTTGAGTTATATGGTTGGTTACCGAATGTTGTTTGGAGTCCCGGATGAGATCACAGACGTCACGAGGGTTTCCGGAATAGTCCGTAAACGAAGATTGATATATAGGATGACCTCATTTGATTACCGGAAGGTTTTCGGAGTTACCGGGAATGTACCGGGAATGACGAATGGGTTCCGGGAGTTCACCGGGGGGGGGGGGCAACCCACCCCGGGGAAGCCCATAGGCCATTAGGGTGGCACACCAGCCCTTAGTGGGCTGGTGGGACAGCCCAAAAGGGCCCTATGCGCCATACAAAGGAAAATCAAAGAGAAAGAAAAAAAAGGGAGGTGGGAAGGAAGGGAAGGACTCCCACCCACCAAACCAAGTCCAACTCGGTTTGGGGGGGGGAGCCTTCCCCCCTTGGACTCGGCCGACCCCCTTGGGTTTCCTTGAGCCCCAAGGCAAGGTCCCCTCCCTCCCACCTATATATACGGAGGTATTGGGGCTGATTTGAGACGATTCTTCCACGGCAGCCCGACCACATACCTCCACGGTTTTTCCTCTAGATCGCGTTTCTGCGGAGCTCGGGCGGAGCCCTGCTGAGACAAGGTCATCACCAACCTCCGGAGCGCCGTCACGCTGCCGGAGAACTCTTCTACCTCTCCGTCTCTCTTGCTGGATCAAGAAGGCCGAGATCATCGTCGAGTTGTACGTGTGCTGAACGCGGAGGTGCCGTCCGTTCGGTACTAGATCGTGGGACTGATCGCGGGATTGTTCGCGGGGCGGATTGAGGGACGTGAGGACGTTCCACTACATCAACCGCGTTCTCTAACGCTTCTGCTGTACGATCTACAAGGGTACGTAGATCACTCATCCCCTCTCGTAGATGGACATCACCATGATAGGTCTTCGTGCGCGTAGGAAATTTTTTGTTACCCATGCGACGTTCCCCAACACTCCCTAAGCTCAAAAGTGCCCGATCTCTCTCCCTAGCCAATCAAACTTGTTGATTCTTTAGGGATTGGTTGAGAAGGCCTAGATCTACACTTCCACCAAGAGAAAAGTTGATTCCCCCACCAATCCCTTGCGGATCTTGTTACTCTTGGGTGTTTGAGCATCCTAGGCGGTTGAGGTCACCTCGAAGCCACATTCCATTGTGGTGAAGCTTCGTGGTCTTGTTGGGAGCCTCCAAGCTTTGTGTGGAGTTTGCCCCAACCTCGTTTGTAAAGGTTCGGTCGCCGCCTTCAAGGGCACCTATAGTGGAATCACGGTACCTTGCATCGTGCGAGGGCGTGAGGAGAATACGGTGGCCTTAGTGGCTTATTGGGGAGCATTGTGCCTCCACACCGCTCCAACAGAGACGTACTTCCTGTCAAAGGGAAGGAACTTCGGTAACACATCCTCGTCTTCATTGGTTCCACTTGTGGTTATCTCTAACCTTTACTTTGTGAATGCTTATGTTGTTGTCTATCTCTTACTTGTCATAGTAGCTCTCGCTGTTAGCTTCATTACGGTTCACCCCATTGTTGTTATATTTGTGAACCCGTATGTTGTTTACCCTAACTTGCTAAGATTAATTAAAAAGTGGTCGTTGCCTATTCACCCCCCTCTAGTCAACCATATCGATCCTTTCACCTTGGTTTTCAAATTGAGGGAAATACTTACTGCTCCTGTGCTGCATCCCCTTTCCTCTTCAAGGGAAAAACCAACGCAAGCCCAATCTCCATCAACGTGTCAATTTCTGGCGCTGTTTTTTGAGAAGTAGCAGAAGGATTTCTGGCGCCGTTGCCGGGGAGGAAGATCAAGTCAAGAACTCATCCAAGTAAGTGTCGCAAACTCATCTCTTGCATTTACTGTGTTTGGCAGTTGCCTCTTGTTTTCCTCTCCCCCAATTCACCAAATTTGCCTTTTTCGTTCGCCCTTTTCGTTCGCCTTTTTATCGCCCGCTTTTTGTTTGCTTGTGTGCTTGCTTGCTTGCTAAAGTCACCATGAACGAAAACACCAAACTTTGTGACTTCTCGAATACTAATAATAATGATTTTATTAGTACTCCGATTGCTCCCGCCACTAGTGCGGAGTCATACGAAATCAATGCCGCTTTGCTGAATCTTGTTATGAAAGAGCAATTCTCTGGCCTTCCTAGTGAAGATGCCGCATCCCATCTCAATACCTTGATTGAGCTTTGCGATATGCAAAAGAAAAAATATGTGGATAATGACGTGATTAAATTGAAGCTTTTTTCCTTTCTCGTTGCGAGATCGTGCAAAAACTTGGTTTTCTTCTTTGCCCAAAAATAGTATCGATTCTTGGGATAAGTGCAAAGATGCTTATATATCCAATTATTTTCCGCCGGCTAAGATCATCTCTCTCCTAATGATATCATGAATTTCAAGCAACTTGATCATGAACATGTTGCACAAGCTTGGGAGAGAATGAAGTTAATGATTAGAAATTGTCCCGCTCATGGCTTGAGCCTTTGGATGATTATTAAAATCTTTTACGCTGGCTTGAATTTCGCTTCTAGAAATATCTTGGACTCCGCCTCAGGTGGAACGTTCAAGGAAATCATGTTAGGAGAAGCCACAAAGCTGTTAGACAACATCATGACAAACTACTCTCACTGGCACACTGAAAGGTCACCTACTAGTAAGAAGGTACACGCTATAGAAGAAATTAACTGGTTGAGTGCTAAGATGGATGAGTTAATGAATTTGGTTGCTAGTAAAAGTGATCCTTTGGATCCTAATGATATGCCTTTGTCTTCTTTGATTGAGAGTAGCAACGCTAGCTTGGACGTTAATTTTGTTGGTAGGAATAACTTTGGCAACAACAATGCTTTTAGAGGAAACTATGTTCCTATGCCTTTTCCTAGTAACTACTCTAATAATTTTGGCAACTCCTACAACAATACTCATGGAAATTACAATAGATTACCCTCTGATCTAGAGAGTAATATCAAAGAGTTCATCAACTCTCAAAAGATTTTCAATGCGTCCATAGAGGAAAAACTACTCAAAATTGATGATTTGGCTAGGAGCGTTGATAGGATTTCTTGTGATGTTGATGCTTTGAAAGTTAGATGTGCTCCTCCCAAAATCAACATGAATGAAACTTTGAAAGCTATGCATGTTTCCATGATTGAGAGCAAAGAAAGAACCGCCCAAATTCGTGGTAGACATGAATGGCTTGAAAAGGCGTGTTCTCGTGATGAGAATCACGAAGATCTTAAAGTGCTTGGTGTGACTCCCATTGAATCTTTGTTTTCTTGTGTCAAAACTAATGATTATGGGGCTGTATATGAATCCACTTTGGTTGAAAAGTGCCCCAATGATTCGGAGTCCATCTACCATGATGCTAAAAGCATTAAAAGTGGAGTAGAAGACGTTAAAACTTTGAGTAGTAATGAAATTACTACCGTGGATTTCAAGGAATTCAATTATGATAGTTGCTCCTTGATTGAATTCATTTCCTTGATGCAATCCATGTTGAACTCTCCACACGCTTATAGCCAAAACAAAGCCTTTACCGATCATATCGTCGAAGCTCTGATAAAAGCTCTTGAAGAGAAACTTGAATTGGAAGTCTCTATCCCTAGAAAGCTTCATGATGAGTGGGAACCTACCATAAAAATCAAAATCAAAAACTATGAATGCAATGCTTTGTGTGATTTGGGTGCTAGTGTTTCTGCGATTCCAAAATCTTTATGTGATGTTCTGGATTTTAATGAGATTGAAGAGTGTTCTCTTAATTTGCATCTTGCTGATTCTACTGTCAAGAAAACCATGGAAAGGATCAATGATGTTCTTATTATTGCAAATAGGAACTATGTACCCGTGGATTTCATTGTGCTTGACATTGATTGCAATCCTACATGCCCTATTATTCTTGGTAGACCTTTCCTAAGGACTATCGGTGCTATCATCGATATGAAGGAAGGGAATATTAGATTTCAATTTCCTTTAAGGAATGGTATGAAACACTTTCCTAGAAATAAATTAAGATTGCCTTATGAATCCATGATGAGGGCCACTTATGGTTTGAGCACTAAAGACGACGATACGTGATTCTATCGCTTTTATGCCTAGCTAAGGGCGTTAAACAATAGCGCTTGTTGGGAGGCAACCCAATGAATTTATCTTTTTCTTTCTGTTTTGTTGCGTCCACACTTTCATAATTATGTTGTGATTGTGTTTTTTGTGTTTCTTTTTGTGTTTGAGCCAAGCAAAGCCTTTATGATTAGTCTTGGTAATGGTTGTTTGATCCTGCTGGAAAAAGACATAAACTTTTCGCTCACGAGATGATTTTTAATTTTTATTCAGAAAGAGCTTTTGAATTGATTCCTTTTGCTGCTGATTTATATGCTGTTTCCCCAGACCGTCGTAATTTTTCAGATTTTTTGAGGTACCATAAGTATATGAAGTATACAGATTACTACAGACTGGTCTGTTTTTGACAGATTCTGTTTTTGTTGAGTTGGTTGCTGGTTTTGATGAAACTATGTTAGTATCGGGGGGTACTAGCCATGGAAAAGTGAGAATCCAGTAGCCCATCATCAATATATATGGAATTCAAGTTTGCTATAGTACCAAAAGAAGTGTTAGTTTGTTTTCTTATACTAATGTTATCACAAGTTTCTGTTTAAGTTTTGTGTTGTGAAGTTTTCAAGTTTTGGGTGATGCTCTCATGGACAAAGAGACAAGGAGTGGAAAGAGCTCAAGCTTGGGGATGCCCAAGGCACCCCAAGCCAAATTCAAGGACACCAAAAAGCCTAAGCTTGGGGATGCCCCGGGAAGGCATCCCCTCTTTCGTCTTCAATCCATCGGTAACATTACTTGGAGCTATATTTTTATTCACCACATGATATGTGTTTTGCTTGGAGCGTCTTGTATCATAGGAGTATTTTATTTTTGTTGTGTCACAATCATCCTTGCTGCACACCTTTTTGAGAGAGAGACATGCACTCATCGTGATTTTGATAGAATGCTCATAGTGCTTCACTTATATCTTTTGAGCTAGATACTTTTGCTCTAGTGCTTCACTTATATCTTTTGAGCTAGATACTTTTGCTCTTGTGCTTCACTTATATCTTTAGAGCACAACGGTGCGTGATTTGGTAGTTGGATTATGCTATGAAAGTAGTCCCATGTGCTAGGTACCCAAAGAGGATGCAAAAACCTCCATCTTCATGTGCATTGAGTAGAAAGAGAAGTTTCGATTCCTCTCAATTAGTTTTGAAACATGGATTCGGTAATATTGAGAGTTATGTTAGTAGAGTATTGTGAATCTAGAAATACTTGTGTTGAAGTTAGTGATTCCCGTAGCATGCACGTATGGTGAACCGCTATGTTAGGAAGTCGGAGCATAATTGATCTATTGATTGTCATCCTTTGTGTTGAGGTCGGGATCGCGCGATGGTTTATACCTACCAACCCTTCCCCTCGGAGTATGCGTTTACCACTTTGTTTCGATTACTAATAAAAACTTTCGCAACAAGTATGTGAGTTCTTTATGACTAATGTTGGGTCCATGGTATAGATGCACTTTCACCTTCCACCATTGCTAGCCTCTCTAGTGCCGCACAATTCTCGCCGGTGCACAAAACCACCAAATTCCTTCCTCAAAACAACCACCATACCTACCTACTATGGCATTTTCATAGCCATTCCGAGATATATTGCCATGCAACTACCACCGTTCCGTCCCATGACTTGCGCCGTCACTCTCATATTGCCATTGCATGATCACACTAGATCGTTGCACATACCGGTACACTGCCGGAGGCATTTCCTATGGAGTCATCATCATTGTGATCTTTGAGCTGTGAGTAAATAAAAGTGTGATGATGATCATTATTAGAGCATTGTCCCATTTTAGGAAATAAAAAAAGAGGCCAAAGAGCCCAAATACAAAAAAAAGGTGAGAAGAGAAAAAAAGAGGCCTAAGAGCCCGAATAATAATAAAAAAAAGAAATGAGAGAAAAAGAGAGAAGGGACAATGCTACTATCTTTTTCCACACTTGTGCTTCATGTTAGCACCATGTTCTTCATGATTGAGAGCTTCTTGCTTTGTCACTACCATATGCTAGTGGGAATCTTTTATATAACTTGGTTTGTATATTCCAATGATGGGCTTCCTCAAAATTGCCCTAGGTCTTCGTGAGCAAGCAAGTTGGATGCACACCCACTAGTTTTCCTCTTGAGATTTCACATACTTATAGCTCTAGTGCATCTCTTGTATGGCAATCCCTACTCATTCACATTGATATCTATTAATGGGCATCTCCATAGCCTATTGATACGCCGAGTCAATGTGACCATCTCCTCCTCTTTTTTGTCTCACAACCACCACCACACTCTATTCCACCTATAGTGCTATATCCATGGCTCGCGCTCATGTATTGCGTGATAGTTATAAAAAGTTTGAGAAAGTAAGAGTGCAAAAACAATTACTTGGCCAATTCCGGGGTTGTGCATGATTTATATTAGTTGTGTGAGGATGATGGAGCATAGTCAGACTATATGATTTTGTAGGGATAACTTTCTTTGGCCTTGTTATTTTGAAAGTTCATGATTACTTTACTAGTTTGCTTGAAGTATTACTGTTTTCATTTCAATAGCAAACTATTGTTTTGAATCGTACGGATCTGAACATTCATGCCACGTGAAATAAGTTGCAAAGGACAACTATGCTAGGTAGCATTCCACATCAAAAATTCATTCTTTACCACTTCCCTACTCGAGGACGAGCAGGAGTTAAGCTTGGGGATGCTTGATACGTCTCCAACGTATCTATAATTTTTTATGGTTTCATGCTATTATCTTGTCAAACTTTGGATGTTTTGCATGCCTTTTATTTATTTTCTCGGATTAACTTATTAACTCAGTGCCAAGTGCCAGTTCCTGTTTTTTCCATGTTTTTGACCCCTTTCAGAGGAGATTTTGTAACGGAGTCCAAACGGAAGAAAATCCCCGAAAAGATTTTTTCTGGAACGGAAGAAGATCGGAGGACTTGGGAGCCACGCCAGAAGAGCCCCAGGGGCCCCACACGCCCCCACCCCGCGGCCAGGGGGGTCGCGCCATGCAGGCTTGTGGGCCCCCTGGAGGTCCCCTGACCTAGATCTTGCGCCTATAAATTCCCAAATATTCCCTAAAAAAATCAGGGGAGCATCGTAATCACTTTTTCGCCGCCGCAAGCGTCTGTCTCCGCAAGATCCCATCAGGGACACGTTCTGGTGCCCTGCCGGAGGGGGGATTCGGACACGAAAGGCTTCTCCATCAACACCATGACCTCTCCGATGATGCGTGAGTAGTTCACCATAGACCTACGGGTCAATAGCTAGTAACTAGATGGCTTCTTCTCTCTCTTGGATCTTCAATACAAAGTTCTCCATGATCTTCATGGAGATCTACCCGATGTAATCTTCTTTTGCGGTGTGTTTGTCGAGATCCGATGAATTGTGGATTTATGATCAGATTATCTATGAATCTTATTTGAGTTTCTTCTGATCTCTCTTATGCATGATTTCATATCCTTGTAATTCTCTTCGAGTTGTGGGTTTTGTCTGGCCAACTAGATCTATGATTCTTGCAATGGAAGAAGTGCTTGGTTTTGGGTTCATACCGTGCGGTGACCTCACCAAGTGACAGAAGGGGTAGCGAGGCACGTATCGTGTTGTTGCCATCAAGGGTAAAAAGATGGGGTTTTCATCATTGGTTTTAGATTATCCCTCTACATCATGTCATCTTGCTTAAAGCGTTACTCTGTTCGTCATGAACTCAATACACTAGATGCATGCTGGATAGCGGTCGATGTGTGGAGTAATAGTAGTAGATGCAGAAAGTATCGGTCTATTTGTCTCGGACATGATGCCTATATGCTAGATCATTGCCTTAGATATCATCATGACTTTGGGCGGTTCTATCAATTGCTCGACAGTAATTTGTTCACCCACCGTAATACTTGCTATTTTGAGAGAAGCCTCTAGTGAACACTATGCCCCCCAGGGTCTACTCCACACCATATTTTCAGCCTTACACTTTTTACTTCGTTGCACTTTCCGCCTTCAGATCTCACTTTGCAAACAATCTTGAAGGGATTGACAACCCCTTTGAAGCGTTGGGTGCAAGCTTGTTTGTGTTTGCGCAGGTACTTTGGACTTGACGAGACCCTCCTTCTGGATCGATACCTTGGTTCTCAAACTGAGAGAAATACTTAGTGCTCCTGTGCTGCATCACCCTTTCCTCTTCAAGGGAAAAAACCAACGCAAGCCCAATCTCCGTCAACGTGTCAATTTCTGGCGCTGTTGTTTGAGAAGTAGCAATGGCTAGATCACCGGGCTCGAAGTTCGGCTGGGCGAGGTCGCCATGGAGCGGGACGCTCTGCGAGGCGCTGGCGACCGGCTCCAGGAGCAGCTGGCTCTTCCCCAGACGGAGAAGAAGGAGCTCGAGGCGGCCAGCCGGGTCGAGCTGGAGCAGCTGCGCGACATGCTACAGGAGAGCGAAGCCTCCTATTCTGCCGACGTGGACCGCCCTGCGTCGGTTCATCTCAAGGAGATGGAACTCAAGGACGCCGCCTTGAGGGACAAGGAGGAGGCCCTTGTCCAGATGCAGTCGCAGCTGGCCTAGGCCCTGGAGTCTGCGGCGACTCTCCAGGAGGAGGTTGCCCGCCTTAGTCACGCGAGCAAGGTGCGGGAGCTCGAGGTCCTGGAGAGCGCCCATGAGACCGATGGCGCCTTCCATCGCGAGTCTCTTTTTTTTGTCTTGAGCTTTCTTGGCCGTCTCCTCTTCTTACTCGTTTATGCACCCTCCTTTTCCTGTCTCAGGCCTCTTCCCTGCGACCCAGGTCGCAGCCGACACGGCCGTCGAGGTGAGCTGTGAGGAGCGCCGCGCGGCTGGGCAGGAGGTAGATGCTACCTCCGGCTGGAGCGTGGAGGAGATCGGAGTGGGCCTCCGGGCCCGCCTGCACGCCCTCGGCGAGTCTGTGGCTCAGCTCCAGGTTGCAGGCTCGTCGATGGTGGCGGCCCTGTGGCCGGATGGCGTGGAGCCGACGTCGATGAGCCGACTCGCCCGCTGGCTTGCAGCTGGCGAGGATCGCCTCGATGCTTGGCGCGCCTCGACCGCGTGCGCTGGAGCCTACATGGCCCTGCGCTTGGCCAAGTTCTGGTATCGGAACCTGGACTTGGGCAAGCTCGTCGCTCAGTGCGACGGCTCGGAGGCGGAGCTGTAGGCTGTGGAGGAGGCGCTGCGCGTGAGGGTTAGCGGCATTGCTGAGTACGTCGCTTGGGACGAACTCGTTTTGGAGCGGGGTGAAGATGGCGGTGTGATCCCTGAAGATCTACACGGCCTTCAGCCCTATGACCCCGATGGCAGCTCCGACGAGACGGCCCACGGTGTGGATACTGCTGCCGCCTCCAGCGATGCGGCATACGCCGACTGCGGTGCGGATGGAGCCGGGAGCCTTCGCGAAGGAGACAGTGCAACCGCCTCGGGAGCAGCCGGGGATGGTGAAGCCACCACTTGAGGAGCAGCAACCGGGGCGACCGATGAGGCCGCAACCCCGTAGCCGGTGTCCTGTTTGTTGTCTGCAATTTTCTTGTCAGTCCAACAGTTCCACCCACTGGGGGGTGTAATGAACCTCGGCCGTGGGCCAATGCATTTTGAATGTATGTATTCAACATTATATTCGTATTGCCATGTGTGCTGTTTTATATCTTTATCTTTTGATTCCTGGTTGACTTCTTTTTCTCCAATCCCTGTATTCCCAAGTTTCCACCCCGCCAGCCCGACAGCCGGGAGCCGGTCTGTGAGTGGGTCGAGGTTTCTGGCCTTAGAACACAAGACTTATATTTTTCGAAGCCATCAAGAATTGAAAATTAAGACATAAACCTGCAGAGGCCGGCCTGAATGAAATCGTAAATTTGATCGAGCCAACCCGAGCCGGCAACCCTTTTGTAGTCGAACTTTGCATGCATCCGGCCTTACCTGGCGTCGCCTCGCAAGCTGGACGGCCGGAGCCGGTCTGCAAGCTGATACCAGGTGACCAGGGATCGGTCCGGCTTACACTATGTGTTCTTCTACAACATAGGGAAGGCGTCCGGGCGGCTAGCGAGCCCCCGAGCTTATTAGAGCCAGCAAGGGGCGTCGCAGAGTGAGCACTCTAGATGTGAATTCTAAAAAGAAGCATGAGGCATGCTCTTTCTATTGCATTCACTGAGGATCCCTGAAGAGGGAGAAAGATACATATGTGTATGCTCTTTCCATTGTTTGATACTTGCCTTCTAGCAGAAGAACGGGCGACGCAACGCCGCATTCCATGGATGTTCCGTCTCCTGGCCGGAGTCGTCCCTCTTGCGCTTCCTGGGCTTTTGGGCATTGATCAAGTAGTAAGCGTTGTTGTGCAACGCCCTAGTGATGATGAAGGGTCCCTCCCATGGGGATGAGAGCTTGTGTTGGCCGGCAGTGCGCTGGATTCTTCGGAGGACCAAGTCTCCCTCCCTGAAAGAGAGAGGCTTGATCTTTTTACTGTGGTAGTATCTCAGCTTCTGTTGATAGATGGCCGTCCGGCTCAAGGCCAAGTCCCTTGCTTCTTCGAGGAGATCCACACCATCTTCTCTTGCCTCCTTCGCCTCCGTTTCCGTGTATAGGGTGACCCGAGGCGAGTCAACCTCCATATCCGTGGGAATAATAGCCTCGGACCCGTATACGAGGAAGAACGGAGTGAAGCCGGTCGACCAGTTGGGTGTGGTGCGAAGGCTCCATAGCACATCTGGAAGTTCTTCGATCCAGCAGCCGGCCGATCTGACAAGTGGTGCCATCAGTCTTGGCTTGATGCCGGCCAGGATCAGGCCGTTGGCCCTCTCCGCTTGGCCATTCGACTGGGGATGTGCCACTGATGCCAAATCGAGCCGGATGCCTACCTTGGAAAAGTAGAGCGCTAGAGCGCCTTTGGCGAAGTTGGTGCCGTTGTCGGTGATGATGCTGTGGGGGACGCCATATCGAACAGAGATGTCCGTGATGAACTTGACGACCGTGGGGCCGTCAAGCTTCTTGATAGGTCTGGCTTCAATCCACTTGGTGAATTTGTCGACGGCTACCAAGAGATGGGTCATTCCACCACGAGCCATCTTGAAGGCCCCTACCATGTCCAGTCCCCAGACGGCGAACGACCATGACAGGGGGATGGTTTTGATGGTCGAACTCGGCATGTGGCTCTTTGCGCTGAAGAACTGGCAGCCTTCGCATTTGTCGACCAGATCCACGGCCTCCTCGAGGGCCGTGGGCCAGTAGAATCCGTGGCGGAATGCCTTGGCCACCAGGGTTCTAGAGGCGACATGATGCCCGTGTTGGAAATATGCCCTAGAGGCAATAATAAATTAGTTATTATTATATTTCTTAGTTCATGTAATCGTTTATTATCCATGCTATAATTGTATTGATTGGAAACACAATACTTGTGTGGATACATAGACAAAACACTGTCCCTAGTAAGCCTCTAGTTGACTAGCTCGTTGATCAAAGATGGTCAAGGTTTCCTGGCCATAGGCAAGTGTTGTCACTTGATAACGGGATCACATCATTAGGAGAATCATGTGATGGACTAGACCCAAACTAATAGATGTAGCATGTTGATCGTGTCATTTTGTTGCTACTGTTTTCTGCGTGTCAAGTATTTATTCCTATGACCATGAGATCATATAACTAACTGACACCGGAGGAATGCTTTGTGTGTATCAAACGTTGCAACGTAACTGGGTGACTATAAAGATACTCTACAGGTATCTCCGAAGGTGTTAGTTGAGTTAGTATGGATCAAGACTGGGATTTGTCACTCCGTGTGACGGAGAGGTATCTCGGGGCCCACTCGGTAATGCAACATCACACACAAGCCTTGCAAGCAATGTAACTTAGTGTAAGTTGCGGGATCTTGTATTACGGAACGAGTAAAGAGACTTGCCGGTAAACGAGATTGAAATAGGTATGCGGATACTGACGATCGAATCTCGGGCAAGTAACATACCGAAGGACAAAGGGAATGACATACGGGATTATACGAATCCTTGGCACTGAGGTTCAAACGATAAGATCTTCGTAGAATATGTAGGATCCAATATGGGCATCCAGGTCCCGCTATTGGATATTGACCGAGGAGTCTCTCGGGTCATGTCTACATAGTTCTCGAACCCGCAGGGTCTGCACACTTAAGGTTCGACGTTGTTTTATGCGTATTTGAGTTATATGGTTGGTTACCGAATGATGTTCGGAGTCCCGGATGAGATCATGGACGTCACGAGGGTTTCCGGAATGGTCCGGAAACGAAGATTGATATATAGGATGACCTCATTTGATTACCGGAAGGTTTTCGGAGTTACCGGGAATGTACCGGGAATGACGAATGGGTTCCGGGAGTTCACCGGGGGGGGGGGGGCAACCCACCCCGGGGAAGCCCATAGGCTTTGGGGAGACACACCAGCCCTTAGTGGGCTGGTGGGACAGCCCCAAGGGGGCCTATGCGCCAAGAATAAGAAATCCAAGGAAAAGAAAAAAAAGAGGGAGGAAGTGGGAAGGGAGGGGGACTCCTCCCACCAAACCAAGTCCAACTCGGTTTGGGGGGGGAGTCCTCCCCCCTTGGCTCGGCCGACCCCTTGAGGGTCCCTTGGACCCCAAGGCAAGGTCCCCCTCCCTCCTCCTATATATATGGAGCAATTAGGGCTGATTTGAGACGATTTTCTCACGGCTGCCCGACCACATACCTCCACGGTTTTTCCTCTAGATCGCGTTTCTGCGGAGCTCGGGCGGAGCCCTGCTGAGACAAGATCATCACCAACCTCCGGAGCGCCGTCACGCTGCCGGAGAACTCTTCTACCTCTCCGTCTCTCTTGCTGGATCAAGAAGGCCGAGATCATCGTCGAGCTGTACGTGTGCTGAACGCGGAGGTGCCGTCCGTTCGGTACTAGATCGTGGGACTGATCGCGGGATTGTTCGCGGGGCGGATCGAGGGACGTGAGGACGTTCCACTACATCAACCGCGTTCTCTAACGCTTCTGCTGTACGGTCTACAAGGGTACGTAGATCACTCATCCCCTCTCGTAGATGGACATCACCATGATAGGTCTTCGTGCGCGTAGGAAAATTTTTGTTTCCCATGCAACGTTCCCCAACAGTGGCATCATGAGCTAGGTTCATGCGTAGATGTCTTCTCGAGTAGAACACAAAAGGTTTTGTGGGTGGTGATGTGCGCTTTGCTGCCCTCCTTAGTCTTTTCTTGATTCCGCGGTATTGTTGGATTGAAGCGGCTTGGACCGACATTACTCGTACGCTTACGAGAGACTGGTTTCATCGTTACGAGTAACCCCCTTTGCTCAAAGATGACTGGCAAGTGACGGTTTCTCCAACTTTAGTTGAATCGGATTTGACCGAGGAGGTCCTTGGATGAGGTTAAATAGCAACTCATATATCTCCGTTGTGGTGTTTGCGTAAGTAAGATGCGATCCTACTAGATACCCTTGGTCACCACGTAAAACATGCAACAACAAAATTAGAGGACGTCTAACTTGTTTTTGCAGGGTATGATTGTGATGTGATATGGCCAACGATGTGATGTGATATATTGGATGTATGAGATGATCATGTTGTAATAGAAATATCGACTTGCACGTCGATGGTACGGCAACCGGCAGGAGCCATAGGGTTGTCATTATACTAACGTTTGTGCTTGCAGATGCGTTTACTATTTTGCTAGGATGTAGCTTTAGTAGTAATAGCATAAGTAGCACGACAACCCCGATGGCAACATGTTGATGGATGATCATGGTGTGGCGTCGGTGACAAGAAGATCGTGCCGGTGCTTTGGTGATGGAGATCAAGAAGCACGTGATGATGGCCATATCATGTCACTTATGAATTGCATGTGATGTTAATCCTTTTAATGCACCTTATTTTGCTTAGAACGACGGTAGCCTTATGAGGTGATCTCTCACTAAAATTTCAAGACGAAATTGTGTTCTCCCCGACTGTGCACCGTTGCTACAGTTCGTCGTTTCGAGACACCACGTGATGATCGGGTGTGATAGACTCAACGTTCACATACAACGGGTGCAAAACAGTTGCGCACGCGGAACACTCAGGTTAAGCTTGACGAGCCTAGCATGTGCAGACATGGCCTCGGAACACATGAGACCAAAAGGTCGAGCATGAATCGTATAGTTGATATGATTAGCATAGAGATGCTTACCACTGAAACTATTCTCGACTCACGTGATGATCGGACTTGAGATAGTGGACTTGGATCATGTACCACTCAAATGACTAGAGAGATGTACTTTTTGAGTGGGAGTTCTTAAGTAATATGATTAATTGAACTAATTGTCATGAACATAGTCTAATGGTCTTTGCGAATTACGATGTAGCTTGCGCTATAGCTCTACTGTTTTTATATGTTCCTAGAGAAAATTTAGTTGAAAGTTAATAGTAGCAAACTTTGCAGACTAAGTCTGTAAAACCGAGGATTGTCCTCGTTGCTGCGCAGAAGGCTTATGTCCTTAATGCACCACTCGGTGTGCTGCACCTCGAGCATCGTCTGTGGATGCTGTGAACGTCCGACATACACGTTTCTGATGACTACACGATAGTTCAGTGCAAAATACTTAAATGGCTTAGAAGCAAGGCGCCGAAAACGTTTTAAAACGTCATGGAACATAAGTGATGTTCTAAAGAGATGAAATTGTGATTTCATGCTTGTGCCCTTGTTAAGAGGTACGAGACCTCCGACGAGATTCTTTGTCCACAAAGTAAAGGAGAAAGGCTCAATCGTTGAGCGTGTGCTCAGATTGTCTGAGTACGACAATCGCTTGAATCAAGTGGGAGTTAATCTTCCAGATGAGATAGTGATAGTTCTCCAAAGTCACTGCCACCAAGCTGTGAGAGCTTAGTGATGAACTATAACATATCAAGGATAGATACAATGATCCTTGAGCGATTCACGATGTTTGACACTGCAAAGTAGAAATCAAGAAGGAGCGTCAATAGTTGATGGTTTGTAAAACCACTAAGTTTCAAAAGGGGCAAGGGCTAGAAGGGATACTTCGTGAAACGGCAAAACAGTTGCTGCACTAATGAAGAGACCCAAGACTAAACTCAAACCCGAGACTAAGTGCTTCTCTAATGAGGGGAACAGTCACTGAGGCGGAGCAACTCTAGATACTTGGTAGATAAGAAGGCTGGCAAAAGTCGAGAGAAATATATTTGATATACATAATGTTGATGTGTACTTTACTAGTACTCCTAGTAGCATGAGGGTATTGGATACTGGTTCGGTGGCTAAGTGATTAGTAACACGAAATGAAAGCTACGGCATAAACGGAGACTAGCTAAAGGCGAGGTGACGACACGTGTTGGAAGTGTTTCCAAGGTTGATATGATCAAACGTCGCACGCTCCCTCTACCATCGGGATTGGTATTAAACCTAAATAATTGTTATTTGGTGCTTGCGTTAAGCATGAACATGATTGGATCGTGTTTATTGCAATACGATTATTCATTTAAAGAGAATAATGGTTACTCTATTTTCTTGAATAATCACCTTCAATGGTTTATTGAATCTCGATCATAGTGTTACACATGTTCATGATATTGGTGCCAAAAGATACGAGTTGATGATGATAGTACCACTTACTTGTGGCATTGCCGCTTGAGTCATGTTAGTATAAATTGCATGAAGAGGCTCCATGCTGATGGATCTTTGTACTCACCTGATTTCGAATCACTAGTGACATGCAAATCATACCACATGAGCAAGGCCTTGTTTTCATTGAGATGAAATAAGATAGTAACTTGTTGGAAGTGATACATTTTGATGTATGCAGTCCAATGGGTGCTGAGGCACGCAGTGGATATCATTATGTTCTTACTTCACTGACGATTTGAGTGGATACTAGAGTATTTACTTAATGAATCACAAGTCTGAAATATTGAAAAGTTCATTCTGTTTCGGAGTGAAGTTCGTCATAACAAGAGGATAAACTGTCTACGATATGATCATAGAAATGAATATCTGAGTTACGAGTTTTGGTACGCAGTTAAGACAATGTGGAAATTGTTTCGCAGTTCATGCCACCTGGAACATCATAGTGTGATGATGTGTCTGAACGTCATAGCCACGCACTATTTGGTATGGTGCATACTATGATGTCTCTTATCGAATTACCACTATCGTTTATGGGTTATGCATTAGAGACAACCGCACTCACTTTAAATAGGGCATCGCGTATTTCCGTTGAGATGACACAGTATAGACTGAGGTTTAGAGAAATCTAAACTGTCGTTTCTTGAAAGTTTGGGGCTTCGACACTTATGTGAAAAAGTTTCAGTCTGATAAGCTCGAACCCAAAGCGGATAAATGCATCTTCATAGGATATCCAAAACAGTTGGGTACATCTCCTATCTCAGATCCGAAAGCAAAGTGTTTGTTTCTAGAAACGGATCCTTTCTCGAGGAAAGGTTTCTCTCGAAAAAATTGAGTGGGAGGGTGGTAAAACTTGATGAGGTTATTGAACCATCACTTCGACCAGTGTGTAGCAGGACGCAGGAAGTTGTTCCTGTGGCGCCTACACCAATTGAAGTGGAAGCTGATGATGGTGATCATCAAGCTTCGAATCAAGTTACTACAAACCTCGTAGGTCGACAAGGTCGCGTACTGCTGCAGAGTAGTACAGTAACCCTGTCTTGGAGGTCATGTTGTTTGAGCAACAGTGAACCTACGAGTTATGGAGAAAGCGATGGTGGGCCCAGATTCCGACAAATGGCTGGAAGCCATGAAATCCGAGAGAGGATCCATGTATGAAAACAAAGTGTAGACTTTCAAAGAACTACTTGATGGTCATAAGACTATTGAGTAAAGATGGATCTTTAAAAGAAGACAGACGATGATGGTGATAGGTCACTATTAAGAAAAGCTCGACTTGTCGCAAAGATGTTTTCGACAAGATCAAACAGTTGACTATCATGAGACTTTCTCACTCGTAGCAATGCTAAAGGTCTGTTAGAATTATGTTAGTTGTTGATGCATTATTTATGAAATATTGCACATAGGATGTCAAAACATTGTTTTCTTGACGGTTTCCTTGAGCAAACATTGTATGTGATACAACCAGAAGGTTTTTTCAATCCTAAAGATACTAGCAAGTATGCAAGCTCCAGTGATCCTTCAATGGACTGGTGCAAGCATCTCGGAGTTGGAATATACACTTTGATGAGATGATCAAAGATTTTGGGTTTGTACAAGGTTTATGAGAAACTTATATTTCCAAAGAAGTGAGTGGGACCACTATAGAATTTCTGATAGGTATATGTGATTGACATATTGTGGATCAGAAGTAATGTAGAATTTGTGTAAAGCATACAAGGTTGTTTGAAAGAAGTTTTCAAAGAAGTACCTGGATTACGCTACTTGAACGTTGAGCATCAAAGATCTATGGAGATAGATCGAAAAGCGCTTAATGGAAGTTTCAACAAGATGCATGCCTTGACAAGTTTTTGAAGGATTCAAAATAGATCAGCAAAGAAGGAGTTCTTGGTTGCGTTGTGAGGTGTGAATTTGAGTAAGACTCAAAACCCGACCCCGGCAGAATAAAGAGAATAGACGAAGGTCGTCTTCTATACCTTAGCCGTAGAATCTAAAGTATGCCATGCTGTGTACCGCACCTGATGTGTGCCTTGACTCAAAGTATGTTGAGAGGTACAGAGAGTGATCCATGATTGAATCACTAGCAGCAGTCAAAAATTTATCCTTAGTAACTAATGGACTAAGGAATTTTTCTCGATTATGGAGGTGGTTAAAGAGTTCATCGTAAAGGGTTACGTCGATGCAAGCTTTGACACTAATCCGAATAACTATGAGTAGTGAAACGGATTCGTATAGTAGAGTAGATATTCTGAGTATTTCCGAATAGCACATAGTAGCAGCATCTATAAGATGACATAAAGATTTGTAAAGAACACACGGATCTGAAAGTTTCAGAACCGTTGACTAAAACCTCTCTCACGAGCAAGACGTGATCAGACCCCAGATCTATATGGGTGTTGGATTCGTTGAAATCACATGGTGATGTGAACTAGATTATTGACTCTAGTGCAAGTGGGAGACTGTTGGAAATATGCCCTAGAGGCAATAATAAATTAGTTATTATTATATTTCTTAGTTCATGATAATCGTTTATTATCCATGCTATAATTGTATTGATTGGAAACACAATACTTGTGTGGATACATAGACAAAACACTGTCCCTAGTAAGCCTCTAGTTGACTAGCTCGTTGATCAAAGATGATCAAGGTTTCCTGGCCATAGGCAAGTGTTGTCACTTGATAACGGGATCACATCATTAGGAGAATCATGTGATGGACTAGACCCAAACTAATAGACGTAGCATGTTGATCGTGTCATTTTGTTGCTACTGTTTTCTGCGTGTCAAGTATTTATTCCTATGACCATGAGATCATATAACTTACTGACACCGGAGGAATGCTTTGTGTGTATCAAATGTCGCAACGTAACTGGGTGACTATAAAGATACTCTACAGGTATCTCCGAAGGTGTTAGTTGAGTTAGTATGGATCAAGACTGGGATTTGTCACTCCGTGTGACGGAGAGGTATCTCGGGGCCCACTCGGTAATGCAACATCACACACAAGCCTTGCAAGCAATGTAACTTAGTGTAAGTTGCGGGATCTTGTATCACGGAACGAGTAAAGAGACTTGCCGGTAAACGAGATTGAAATAGGTATGCGGATACTGACGATCGAATCTCGGGCAAGTAACATACCGAAGGACAAAGGGAATGACATACGGGATTATACGAATCCTTGGCACTGAGGTTCAAACGATAAGATCTTCGTAGAATATGTAGGATCCAATATGGGCATCCAGGTCCCGCTATTGGATATTGACCGAGGAGTCTCTCGGGTCATGTCTACATAGTTCTCGAACCCGCAGGGTCTGCACACTTAAGGTTCGACGTTGTTTTATGCGTATTTGAGTTATATGGTTGGTTACCGAATGATGATTGGAGTCCCGGATGAGATCACGGACGTCACGAGGGTTTCCGGACTAGTCCGGAAACGAAGATTGATATATAGGATGACCTCATTTGATTACCGGAAGGTTTTCGGAGTTACCGGGAATGTACCGGGAATGACGAATGGGTTCTGGGAGTTCACCGGGGGGGGGGGGCAACCCACCCCGGGGAAGCCCATAGGCTTTGGGGAGACACACCAGCCCTTAGTGGGCTGGTGGGACAGCCCCAAGGGGGCCTATGCGCCAAGAATAAGAAATCAAAGGAAAAGAAAAAAAGAGAGGGAGGAAGTGGGAAGGGAGGGGGACTCCTCCCACCAAACCAAGTCCAACTCGGTTTGGGGGGGAGTCATCCCCCCTTGACTCGGCCGACCCCTTGAGGGTCCCTTGGACCCCAAGGCAAGGTCCCCCTCCCTCCTCCTATATATATGGAGCAATTAGGGCTGATTTGAGACGATTTTCTCACGGCTGCCCGACCACATACCTCCACGGTTTTTCCTCTAGATCGCGTTTCTGCGGAGCTCGGGCGGAGCCCTGCTGAGACAAGATCATCACCAACCTCCGGAGCGTCGTCACGCTGCCGGAGAACTCTTCTACCTCTCCGTCTCTCTTGCTGGATCAAGAAGACCGAGATCATCGTCGAGCTGTACGTGTGCTGAACGCGGAGGTGCCGTCCGTTCGGTACTAGATCGTGGGACTGATCGCGGGATTGTTCGCGGGGCGGATCGAGGGACGTGAGGACGTTCCACTACATCAACCGCGTTCTCTAACGCTTCTGCTGTACGGTCTACAAGGGTACGTAGATCACTCATCCCCTCTCGTAGATGGACATCACCATGATAGGTCTTCGTGCGCGTAGGAAAATTTTTGTTTCCCATGCGACGTTCCCCAACATCCGGCACTCCCCATGGTGAATGTCTTTGATGATCTCCTGTCCCTTTTCTATTTCGACGCAGCGTTGGAACACGCCGATCACGCTGCGCCGCACCAGCTCGCGATTGATGATGGCGTAGGCTGCAGACCTGTGCTGGATCTGCCTCGCCTCCGCCTCGTCTTGAGGAAGCTCGCCGCGAAGGAGGAAGGCCAGGATAGTTTGAGCCCATGACGGAGCCGACACAAGGGCTGGCTCCACCTTGACCTGATTGTTAGCGGCTTCTGCAGCCCCCGTGCTTGGTGAAGCAGCGGTCGTGGACTCGAGACGAGGTGTCTCTGGTGCTGCTGTGGTAGCTGGCTCACCGTCTACCTCCATGACGTCCACCCACAGGGTGTCGAGATGACAAGATTCGAGGCAGGGCGAAGCCGGAGTCGTTGTTGTAGCCGGTGCCGCTATTGGAGTCGGCATGGCCAGCGTACCCGGCACAGGAGCTGTAGCCGGCGTAGCTGGTGGAGCCGACGACGCTTGCACCATGGATTCAGCCGGTGCCGCTATTTGAGTCGGCATGGCCAGCGTAGCCGATACAGGAGCTGTAGCCGGCATAGCTGGTGGAGCCGACGGCGCTTGCACCGTAGAATCAGCCGACACGAAGATCGATGCCGACTCGGGAGACGGCCTCATAGACGGCTTGTGGAGTTGCTCGAGGGAGACGTCGGCTGGGATAACCTGTCTCATGGAGCCGATTTTGGCCAGTGTATCAGCCGCCTCATTGTCTGCTCTGGGAACATGGTGGAACTCGCAGCCCTCGAAGGGGCCGCTGAGCTGCTGGATAAGGAAGCGGTAGCTTGCCATGTTGCGTCCCTGGCGTCCCATTCGCCAGAAACTTGCTGTACCACCAAGTTTGAGTCGCTGAAGCATATGAGCTGCCGCATGCCAATCTCCTTGGCGAGCCGGAGGCCGTGAGCCAGTGCTTCGTACTGGCGACGTTGTTGGAGGCGGCGAAGTGGATCTGGAGAGCATACTTGAGCTGGTCTCCTTTCGAGGACGTCAAGACAATGCCGGCTCCTAGACCCGTCCGCATCTTCGAGCCGTCGAAGTGCATCCGCCAATGTATAGAGTCCGGAGGTGGCGGCTCGAACTGGGTCTCGAACCAGTCGACCAGGAAGTCGGCCACCACCTGAGATTTGATGGCGGTGTGAGGCTCATAACGAATATCGTGATCCGCCATGGCGATGGACCACTTGGCAATCCTGCCCATTGCATCACGGTTGCCCATGATCTCTGAAAGTGGAGCAGTGCTTACCACAGTGATGGCATGCTCTTGGAAGTATTGCTTCAACTTCTTTGCAGCAAGGTAAACACCATAACACATTTTTTGGTAATGTGGGTAGTTCTGCTTGGAGGCAGACAAGACCTCGCTGAGGTAGTAGACAGGGCACTGCACTGACAGTACCTTGCCCTCCTCCTTGCGCTGAACTACCAACACTACACTAACCACGCGAGTGGTCGCGGCAATGTATATGAGTATGGGTTCCCTTTCAGCCGGCGCTGCCAAGATTGGTAGGTGATGTCAGCTGTGCTTCCCCGGCAACGGCGACAGGAATAGTCGTGTCGACGGCACCAGGAATCCTTCTCCTATTGCTATGGAGCCTTGCGTTGGTGTTCCCTCGAAGCGGAAAGGATGATGTAGCACAGCGGTGGTAAGTATTTCCCTCAGTTTGAGAACCAAGGTATCAATCCAGTGGAGGAGTATCACAAGATCCTGCACAAACACAAAAGCTTGCTCCCAACGCTATGAAGGGGTTGTCAATCCCTTATAGATTGTTCGCCAAGTGAGAACTGAAAGCAACAAAGTAACAAAGCAAAGTAAAAGCGGAGGTGTAAACGATGGATGTGAATAGACCCGGGGGCCGTAGTGTTTACTAGTGGCTTCTCTCATGAAAGCAAGTAGACGGTGGCTGAACAAAATACTGTCGAGCAATTGATAGAACCGCGCAAAGTCGTGATGATATCTATGGCAATGATTATATCTATAGGCATCACGTCCAAAACAAGTAGACCGATACTTTCTGCATCTACTACTATTACTCTACACGTCGACCGCTATCCAGCATGCATCTAGTGTATTAAGTCCAAAAGAACAGAGTAACGCCTTAAGCAAGATCACATGATGTAGATGGACAATCTCATATCAACGACAGAGCCCATCTTGTTACCCTTGATGGCAACTACTTAATGTGTGCCTTGCTGCCCCTACTATCACTGGGAAAGGTCACCACATGGTAGAACCCAAAACCAAGCACTTCTCCCATTGCAAGAACCATATATCTAGTTGGCCAAACAAAACCCAAGACTCGGAGAGACTTACAAGGATATCAAATCATGCATATAAGAAATCAGCAAAGACTCAAATATATATCATAGATAATCTGATCACAAATCCACAATTCATCGGATCTCGACAAACACACCGCCAAAGAAGATTACATCGGATAGATCTCCATGAAGATCATCGATAACTTTGTATTGAAGATCCAAGAGAGAGAAGAAGCCATCTAGCTACTAACTACGGACCCGTAGGTCTGAAGTGAACTACTCACGAGTCATTGGAGGGGCGATGATGATGATGAAGAAGCCCTCCAACTCCAAAGTCCCCTCCGGCAGGGCGCCTGGAAGGGTCTCCAGATGAGATCTCGCGGAAACGGAAGCTTGCGGCGGCGGAAAAGTATTTTCGAGGATCCCTTGATTTTTTGCTGTATTTTAGGGAATATATAGGCCAAAGATCTAGGTCAGGGGGCGGCCAGGGAGGCCACAAGCCCTGCCACCGCCGCCTCCCCCTGGTGGCGGAGTGGGGGCTTGTGGGCTCCCAGGAGCCCTCCTGGCTTGGCCCACAGCCCCCTGATCTTCTTCCGTTCGGGAAAAAATCATTTCGGGGATTTTATTCCGTTTGGACTCCGTTCCAAAATCAGATCTGAAAAGATCCAAAAACACACAAAAAATAGGAACTGGCACTTGGCACTAAATTAATAAGTTAGTCCCAAAAAAGATATAAAAGGTACATAAAACATCCAAAAATGACAAGATAACAGCGTGAAACCATGAAATATTATAGATACGTTTGAGACGTATCAAGCATCCCCAAGCTTAACTCCTGCTCGTCCTCGAGTAGGGAAGTGATAAAGAATGAATTTTTGATGCTTTCATGCTACCTAGCATAGATGTCCTTTGTAACTCCTCTTATGTGACGTGAATGTTCAGATCCATTAGATTCAAAACAATAGTTTGCTATTGACGTGAAAACAATAATAATTCAAGCAAACTAGCAAGGTAATCATGAACTTTCAAAATAACAAGGCCAAAAGAAAGTTATCCCTACAAAAGCATATAGTCTGGCTATGCTCTATCATCATTGCACAACGAATTTAAATCATGCACAACCCCGGTATTGGCCAAGTAATTGTTTGACACCTTTACTTTCTCAAACCTTTTCAACTCTCATGCAATACATGAGCGTGAGCCATGGTTATAACACTATAGATGGTGTGGAATGTGGTGGAGGTTGCGAGACAAAAAGGAGAAGATAGTCACATTAACTAGGCATATCAATGAGCTGTGGAGATGCTCATCAATAGATATCAATGTGAATGAGTAGGGCTTGCCATACAAATGATGCACTAGAGCTACGAGTATGTGAAAGCTCTTAAATAAAACTAGTGGGTGTGCATCCAACTTGCTTGCTCACGAAGACCTAAGGCAATTTTAAGGAAGCCTATCATTGGAATATACAAGCCAAGTTATATAATGAGAATTTCCCACTAGCTATATGGTGGTGACAAAATGAGAGACTCTCAATCATGAAGATCATGGTGCTTAATATGCACAAGTGTGGAAAAAGTGGTAGCATTGTCCCTTCTCTCTTTTTCTCTCATTTTTTTTTATTTTTTTGGTGGGCTCTTTGGCCTCTTTTATTTATTTATTTATTTTGGTGGGCTTTTTTTGCCTCTTTTATTTCCTCACATGGGAAAATGCTCCATTAATGATGATCATCACCCTTTCAACTCAAAACTTAGAGCAACTATGACTCTATATGGAATGCCTTCGGTAGTGTACCGTGGCAATGATCTAGCATGGCATAGACATCAATGGAAACATCATGCTAGCTATCTTACGATCATGCAATGGCAATGTAGACGTGGTGGGACATGTCATGGTGGTAGTTGCATGGTAATATATCTCGGAATGACTTTGAAAAAGCCATAGTAGGTAGGTATGGTGGCTGTTTTGAGGGAGGCTAATGGTGGGTTTTGTGCACCGGCGAAAGTTGCACGACACTAAGAAGATAGTGACGGTGGAAGGTGAAAGTGCATCTAAACCATGGACTCAACATTAATCATGAAGAACTCATATACTTGTTGCAAAAGTTTTATTAGTAATCGAAACAAAGCATTCAAAGCATACTCCTAGGGCAAGGGTAGGTAGGTATAAACCATCGCGCGATCCCGACCGCCACACAAAGAATGACAATCAATAGACTAATCATGCTCAGGTTTCATCACAGAGCGGTTCACCATACGTGCATGCTACGGGAATCACTAACTTCAACACAAGTATTTCTAGATCCACAACACCTTACTAGCATGACTTCAATATTACCATAACCACAACTCAAAACTAATTGAGATGAATCAAACTTCTCTAACTATTCAATGCACATGAAGGTGGAAGTTTTCGTATCCCTTTAGATAACTACCCCTTTTGAGACTACTTTCAAAGCATAGATCAACTACCAAGCCACGCACCGCTGTTCTCTAAAAGATATAAGTGAAGAAGATAGAGCAAAAGTATCTAGCTCAAATGATATAAGTGAAGCACATGTGAGCTGAATTGTCTACCAAAAGATATAAGTGAAGCTCGACAAAATCACGGTGAGTGCATGTCTCTCTCTCTAGGTGTGCAGCAAGGATGATTGTGACACAACAAAAATAAAAGACTCCTACGATACGAGATGCTCCAAGCAAAAACACATAACATGTGGTGAATAAAAATATAGCCCCAAGTAACGTTACCGATGGATTGAAGACGAGAGAGGGGATGCCTTCCCGAGGCATCCCCAAGCTTAGACTTTTACGACATCCTTGAATCTCTTGGGGTGCCTTGGGCATCCCAAAGCTTGAGATCTTGCCACTCTTTATCTTTTTGTCCATAAGAACTTCACCCAAAACTTGAAAACTTCACAACACGAAACTTAAACAGAAATTCGTGATAACATTAGTATGAGAAAGCAAACCACCACTTCCTTAGGTACTGTAGTAAACTTAAATTCGACTTGTGCTGATGTTGGGTTACTGTATTTTCAATCTTCCATGGCTAATACCCCCCGATACTATCCATAGTTTCATCAAAATAAGCAACCAACACAACAAAAACAGAATCTGTTAACAGCAGACCAGTCTGTAGAAATCTGTATATTTCGTATAATTCTGTACTTAAAAAATTCTGAAAAATTACTCCAGTCTGAAGAATTTGCGTAGCAATCAGCAGCAAAAAGAATCAACTCAAAATCTCTTACAGAAAAAAACGAAAATTCTTTTCGTGAGCAGAAAGTTTCTGTCTTTTCCAGCATGACCAAACGATCATCCCCAAGACTAATCATAACGGTTTTGCTTGGCACAAACCCAAAAGGAAACACAAAAAACACAATCATAACAGAATTATGAAAGTGTGGAAAGCACAAAACATAAAGAAAAAGGATAGATTCGTGGGGTTACCTCCCAACAAGCGCTTTTGTTTAACGCCCTTAGCTAGGCAAAAAGTGATGGAATCACGTATAGTCATCTTTGGTGCTCAAACCATAGGTAGCCCTCATCATAGATTCATAAGGCAATCTTATTTTCTTTCTAGGAAAGTGCACCATGCCCTTATTTAAAGGAAATTGAAATATAATATTCCCTTCCTTCATATCGATGATAGCACCAATAGTCCTTAGGAAAGGTCTACCAAGAATAATGGGACATGAAGGATTGCAACTATGTCAAGTACAATGAAATCCACGGGTACATGGTTCTTATTTGCAACAATAAGAACATCATCGATCCTTCCCATGGGTTTCTTGACAGTAGAATCCGCAAGATGCAAATTAAGAGAACACTCTTCAATCTCATGAAAACCAAGAATATCACATAAAGACTTTGGAATCGCGGAAACACTAGCACCCAAATCGCACAAAGCATTGCACTCATAGTTTTTGATCTTGATTTTGATAGTAGGTTCCCACTCATCATGAAGTTTTCTAGGTATAGAGACTTGTAGTTCGAGATTCTCTTGAAGAGATTTCATCATAACATATACGATATGCGCGGTAAAGGCTTTGCTTTGGCTATAAGCATGTGGAGAGTTTGCAATGGATTGCATCAAAGAAATGCATTCAAACAAGGAGCAATTATCATAATTGAATTCCTTGAAATCCAAAGTGGGAGTTTCATTACTACCCAAATTTTTGACTTCTTCTACTCCACTCTCCACACCTTTATCATCAAGATAGGTGAACTCCGAATCATTGGGGAATTTTTCAACCAAAGTGGATTCATATCCAGCCCCTCCAAAAATAGGTTTGACACCTGAAAAAAAGATTCAAGAGGAGACACACCAAACACTTTAAGATCCTCGTGATTTGCATCACAAATTTCAGGTTTAGCTGCCATCTTATTGACTAAGGTAGCCTGCTTGTCAGATTTGGCCCACCAATTTTTTAAGATGAGCAAGCTGGGAATTAAATGCAAGGAAATCATTGGCCATATCATCAACCTCTTTATTCAAACAGACCAAAAAGGAATTTTTCTCTTTTAATTCCCTACGGAAGTAACTATTTTGGTCAAACTGAGAAGACATGAAACCTTTGACATTAGTTTCAATCTCCTCCAATTTTCTGAAATAGTTTGGTTTGGGCATGAGGAAAGGTCTCTCACGAACAAGCCTAAGAGCAGGCGAGCGAAAGGGGAAGGCAAAAAGCAAAAGAAAACGGCAAAGGAGAAAGGCAAACGAAAACGACAAATGTGAAGTGGGGGAGAGGAAAACGAGAGGCAACTGGCAACAAAAGTAAATGCAAGAGATGAGTTTGTGAGACCTAATTGGATAGATCTTGGTCTCTCCTCCCCGGCAACGGTGCCAGAAATACTTCTGATGTCAGCTGTGCTTCCCCGGCAACGGCGACACGAATAGTCGTGTCGATGGCACCAGGAATCCTTCTGCTATGGCTATGGAGCCTTGCATTGGTGTTCCCTCAAAGCGGAAAGGGTGATGTAGCACAACGGTGGTAAGTATTTCCCTCAGTTTGAGAACCAAGGTATCAATCTAGTGGAGGAGTATCACAAGATCCTGCACAAACACAAAAGCTTGCTCCCAATGCTATGAAGGGGTTGTTAATCCCTTATAGATTGTTTGCCAAGTGAGAACTGAAAGCAACAAGGTAGCAAAGCAAAGTAAAAGCGGAGGTGTAAACGATGGATGTGAATAGACCCAGGGGCCGTAGTGTTTACTAGTGGCTTCTCTCGTGAAAGCAAGTAGATGGTGGGTGAACAAATTACTGTCGAGCAATTGATAGAACCGCGCAAAGTCGTGACGATATCTATGGCAATGATTATATCTATAGGCATCACGTCCAAAACAAGTAGACCGATATTTTCTGCATCTACTACTATTACTCCACACGTCGACCGCTATCCAGCATGCATCTAGTGTATTAAGTCCAAAAGAACAGAGTAACGCCTTAAGCAAGATGACATGATGTAGATGGACAATCTCATATCAACGATAGAGCCCATCTTGTTACCCTTGATGGCAACTACTTAATGTGTGCCTTGCTGCCCCTACTGTCACTAGGAAAGGTCACCACATGGTAGAACCCAAAACCAAGCACTTCTCCCATTGCAAGAATCATAGATCTAGTTGGCCAAACAAAACCCAAGACTCGTAGAGACTTACAAGGATATCAAATCATGCATATAAGAAATCAGCAAAGACTCAAATATATATCATAGATAATCTAATTACAAATCCACAATTCATCGGATCTCGACAAACACACCGCCAAAGAAGATTACATCAGATAGATTTCCATGAAGATCATGGAGAACTTTGTATTGAAGATCCAAGAGAGAGAAGAAGCCATCTAGCTACTAACTACGGACCCGTAGGTCTGAAGTGAACTACTCACGAGTCATTGGAGGGGCGATGATGATGATGAAGAAGCCCTCCAACTCCAAAATCCCCTCCGGCAGGGCGCCGAGAAGGGTCTCCAGATGAGATCTCGCGGAAATGGAAGCTTGCACTTGTCTACTCACGAGTCATTAGAGGGGCGATGATGATGATGAAGGAGACCCTTCCCGGCGCCCTGCCGGAGGGGACTTTGGAGTTGGAGGGCTTCTTCATCATCATCATCGCCCCTCTAATGACTCGTGAGTAGTTCACTTCAGACCTACGGGTCCGTAGTTAGTAGCTAGATGGCTTCTTCTCTCTCTTGGATCTTCAATACAAAGCTCTCCATGATCTTCATGGAGATCTATCCGATGTAATCTTCTTTGGCAGTGTGTTTGTCGAGATCCGATGAATTGTGGATTTGTGATCAGATTATCTATGATATATATTTGAGTCTTTGCTGTTCTTATATGCATGATTTGATATCCTTGTAAGTCTCTCCAAGTCTTGGGTTTTGTTTGGCCAACTAGATCTATGATTCTTGCAATGGGAGAAGTGCTTGGTTTTGGGTTCTACCATGTGGTGACCTTTCCCAGTGATAGTAGGGGCAGCAATGCACACATTAAGTAGTTGCCATCAAGGGTAACAAGATGGGCTCTGTCGTTGATATGAGATTGTCCGTCTACATCATGTCATCTTGCTTAAGGCGTTACTCTGTTCTTTTGGACTTAATACACTAGATGCATGCTGGATATCGGTCGACGTGTGGAGTAATAGTAGTAGATGCAGAAAGTATCGTCTACTTGTTTTGGACGTGATGCCTATAGATATAATCATTGCCATATATATTGTCACGACTTTGCGCGGTTCTATCAATTGCTCGACAGTAATTTGTTCACCCACCGTCTACTTGCTTTCATGAGAGAAGCCACTAGTAAACACTACGGCCCCCAGGTCTATTCACATCCATCGTTTACACCTCCGCTTTTACTTTGCTTTGTTACTTTGTTGCTTTCAGTTCTCACTTGGCAAACAATCTATAAGGGATTGACAACCCCTTCATAGCGTTGGGAGCAAGCGTTTTGTGTTTGTGCAGGCTCTTGTGATACTCCTCCACTGGATCGATACCTTGGTTCTCAAACTGAGGGAAATACTTACCACCGCTACGCTACATCACCCTTTCCGCTTCGAGGGAACACCAACGCAAGGCTCCAAGGTCACGGGGGAAATCCTTTGCATACTTGCCTAGGAAGTCCCTTAAGGCGTAGCCGCAGCAGAAGTATTTCTGGCGCGGGAGTATCAAGCAACACTCCTATTTCTGGCGCAATTGGAAGGTCTTTTGTTGCAGTAGCATCGACCAGCACCCGGGAGAACCGGCAGGTGAGCCTCTTGGAGACGAAGGTGGGGTCGAGGACGAGCGTGTATGAGCCCGGGTTGGGCATCACCGCAGGATGGTCAACCCGGCTCCATGTAATTGGTTTGTCAGACCAATGCATGTACTGGGGTACCGGGGGAACCGTGGCATTCACCTCGCGCCGTCTCTGGCACAGGCTGTGCTTGTCGTCGCCTTCACTGGTGAAGACGACGAATGCTCCGTCTTGATGGGGGTAGTCGCCGTGGAGGTTGCCGTCGTGATGAGGCGGCGGCGGTGGAGCCGGAATAGGACCAGGAGCCGGCGCGCGAGGCGCCGCCTGCGCACCCGTTGGAGCCGGCAGGCCATCCCCTTGCGACAGCCGGCGTGCAAAGCTGCACTGCCGAAGGGTGTGGCTGGACGGCTGCGCCCCAGAATGTATCTTGCACGGGGCGTCGAGCAGTTGCTCGAAGGACTGCTTGGGCAGCCAGTTGGCGTTATTCCTGTTGGAACGCTTCCGCACAGGGCCGGCTTGAGGAGCCGACGTCTCGCCCTCCACGCTGGCTACCAGCTTGCTGTTGGAGCGCGAATCCATCTGATCCGCCTTGCGCTTGTTGTTGTTTTGGCCGCCTCGACCGTCTCCAGCCGGCTTGGGAGTAGCCAGCGTGGGGACAACCTTGTCTCAGGCGGTCACCTTGACGCGCATCGCCGAGTCGTCCATGGCGTACTTATCCGCCTTGGCCATGAGCACCGCCAGAGAAGTGGGCTCGGAGCACATAAGCTTGTGCTTGAGGAGGGTGCCATCTCGGCAACCTTCAATGATGTACTAGATGGCTTGTACCTCATGCACCCCCTCGCAGGAATTGCGGAGCTCCGTCCACCGGGTGACGTAGTCGCGAAGGGGTTCGTCGGGCCTCTAGATGCACATGGCCAGCTCGTGAGGCCGGCCAGGGCGCTTGTAGGTGCCAGTGAAGTTGCGGACGAACGCCTCCTCGAAGTCCACCCAGGAGTTGACGCTGCCGGCCGGGAGGCTGTTAAGCCAAGTCCGGGTCGAGCCGGCCAACATGAGTGGCACGTAGCGGACCGCTACGCGCTTGTTGCCCCTGGCGATGTCGACGGGTGTGGTGTAGTCGATCAGCCAGTCCTCTGGCTTGGCAGTGCCGTTGTATTTGGGCGTGTCCCGAGGCAAGGTGAAGCCTCGGGGAAATGGCTCCCCTTGGATCTGGGGGCCGAAGCAAGCCGGACCGATGGGTCCGTCCTCCTCCAGGAGGGTTGTCTGGGCCAGGACAATGAGACGCCTGCGGGAGTCCCGATCATCCTGGGGAGTGCGAGCGCCAATCCGAGTAGCGAGAGGGGAGGCACCTCGCGAACCAGAGACATGAGTTCTTCCCGGGTGAAGAATCTCACACTCCGAATCACCCTCGTCGCCTCCGTGACGCTTGCTCAAAGTGTGCTTGCTCTGGCACTGGGAGCGCCGGTCTTGGCTTCCCTCGCCCTCCGGCCGGAGGTGCGATGCGAGGAAGATCCTTCTGCGTGATGCTGGCCGCTAGGGTTGCGGCGTGCTCCGGAGTTGGGTCCCGAAGATTCTGACTGGGTCTGACCGGGGTCAAGCCGAGTCTGCTGTTTGTTGGCGGCGTCAAGGAGATTCTTGACCCGCTTCTCCTGGAAGGCGCGCTCCTCGCCCTCCAGGCTCGCCATCTCTTCCATGGCCGCATGTGCTGCCCGCATGTTGGCCGCGGGGGTCTCGTAGGTGGGCTGATCGCCGCCTAGGATCTCAGCAATGAACCGGCCGCGGCTGTGGACCGATCCAAGCCGGCTAGGGGCCTCAGAAATCGGAGTGAGGCCGTATGCGGAGTTATACTCACGCTGCGTGGCCTCCATCCGACGTTTTGCCGAGGCGACGGCAATGCCCTCCTCCAAGATATGCTTGCGAGCCTCCTCCAGTGAAGCTCGGGCGTCGCTAGGATTCGCGGAGGCAGCGATGGGTGTCTTCAGGCCGGCGATGGCGTCCTGAAGAGTATCAGCGGTGGCAGCAGTGGGCTCACCAGCGTCTGCCGACGCCTTGCCATGAGCCGCGCTAGTGCCAGCGCCGATAACCATCACCTCCACGACGTTGGAGATGGCGGCGATATGGTGTGGGGTGAAGAATCCCACCGACGGCGGAGGGCCGTCGAAGACGAGTACGTTGCTGGGGGTACACGTCATGTGCAGGCATCTCAGCGATAGAGAGCCTGCTAAAGCTGGCGCAGAGCGCCTCAACGTCGAAGTCCTCGCCGAAGTAGCGAGAACCGTCGTTGAGACGTAAGTCGCTAAAGAGGACGCTGAGGTTCTCCATAGCAGCGACGACGACGCTAGGAAGCGCCTCATCATTAGAATCTTCATCCGAATCCGCATGGCGGACGGGGACGTCGATCATCATCGGTGTTGCCTCGTCGAAAGCGGGCTCCACGGGCATGCAGACCGATCCGGACACGATGCATCCGGTGGCGTAGGTGCGGGGCCCCGCCCAGCGCGTAAAGCCAGCCGATGCCGCGATCGGCCCCACGGTGGGCGCCAAGTGTTGGTGAATATTCACAACATATGCCATAGGTAGGCGAAAGTCGGTGAGAACCGAAGGGACAAAGGAGGGCGCTGGGAACGAGGTTGATACAAGCATGGAATGCATGATGTACCTAGGTTCAGGGCTTTCCATAGAGATAAGACCCCTAGTCCTGCCGGAGTGTTTGATGTGTATGGATGGATTACAATGTGGCTCCTCGACCTGTGTTGGGAGGAGGAAGAGGGGAGCAGCCGGCTCGTCTCCGCCTCTCTCTATGTGGTTGGTGGATCAGTAGTGTTGTTCGACCATCCTCCTGCATGGAGGGTGGCCGGGGGGTTTTATAGACGAACCCGCCGGCCTACAATATGGATAAATGGTACAAGGGTGGGACCCGGCTGGCAGCCTCGCCGGCTGACTAAGGGCCCACGAGAGTCTTGTCTTGTCGCTTGAGGGGCCCGCCGACTGCATGGTCTCGACTGACGGTGGGACCCGCCGGCTGGCCAATGAGGCTCTCGCGTAAGGTTGACACCGAGCACGCGTTGTACGTCGAGCGTCATCCAGCGAGATTCGTCATGGGCAGGTAGTACAACCGCCTCCACTGTTCCCCACGCCGAGTGCAGTAATGGAGTGGGAGTGTGACGGTCCGACACTATGCTAGGTGATGGGTCAGAGTCGGGGTAGGTCAGCGGCGTGGCCGCCGACGCTCGTACCTGCCGGGCACTCCGATCCAGTACCTTTGCTGACGGGTAGCTACCTTTAATCGTAAGGTCTCATCCCCACCTACGATCTGATGTGACTTGTGATCTCCGGCCGGCTAGCCTGCTTGGCTAGCCGGCTTGGGCACAGCCGCCTCGTTCCTAGCCGGCTGGCTTGACCAGGCCGGTCAGGAAGAGGTAGCCGTCTTGGCTCTAGCCGGCAGGGGTTGCCTGGCCGGCTAGAGAGTTGACCGCCTCGTCCTCCAGCCGGTAGGCGCAGCCTAGCCGGCCAAAAGTCTTGGGCCTTGGGAAACTGTATTTGTTCATATCCTTTTGACAGGAAATGAAGAAGCGGGCTTGATGAGCCTACCCCGGGGTTATCCCCCCGACACTCAAGATGCAACATTAAAATTCACACCAAAGGACGATGAGCCGATTTCGTGGATTCGGATATTGGAATATGGCAGGGATGTGTTCCAGAAGAAGGCGCAAGTGATCTGAGAGTTGAATGGAGGAACATGAAGAAGAAATCAGAATCCTAGTATTGAGTGACCATCTGCCCCTTCAACGCTGATGAGGCGCGCACCAAGTGGCCTCAGCACTACCAGCGCGGCCATGCAAAGAGGTAAGTACGGTGTCCGTCCTGGATCTGATCTCTGGCTTTTCCCTTCGGTGGGTGGTTTTGTGTTGAACCTTGTGCATTGTTGTGCAGGCCAGACATGGAGGAGGACGTCAAGGCACGGTGTGAATACCACTTTGCCAAGGTTGACGACATGGTAGTCTACACGCTGGGCGACGACGTCTTGTCATGGTAACGGATTGACTTTGCAAGAGATGCTCTTGTTCCCTGGCCTTCCTTCCACCAGAAAAACTCTGCATTTTCTGGTTGCAAAATCAGTGTAAATCCTGTTAAAAGTGCCTGCTCACTAGCTTAGTGTGCTCTCCCTGAAACTCATGTTCCTGGATTCTGTTGCTTGTTTCGTTCAACGTAACAGTGTGGAAACCCCTTCTTTTTGTGAAATAACAGAGTAGTAACTGCTCTGCTTGGCATGGCTTCACACATGCATAAAAATGCTCCCGATAGGATTTGAAGCGGGGTAATTTAGAAGATTTGGATTTTCTTACAAAAAGGCTGTTCATTTCTGGCATTATGAATTTTCTGATTATGTGGTGGATGCTCTAAATGTTGCTTAACTTGGACGTAACTTGCAAAGTTAGTACTGTACTTGTTTACACCCTGTTCTTCAGTGCAAACTTCTATGAATGTGTGGCTTTTTACCGAAAAAGTTCCACAACGAGCAGATAGTTGAGCTCTCATATTGTTATCCCTCTTTAATAATAAATCACTTCCTATCTTACATTGTGATTTGCTTTTGCCATCCACAGGCTGGGGGAAATGGAATGGGGCTGATTACATTGGTCGAATAACTGAGTTCTTTGTGGGTATCGACCGGCGCCACTACTTTACATGTCGTTGGTTCTTTCATCCACAGGACAAGGTGCGTATTGATTAAGCATTGTGGTAGTGTGCACTGGGTGTATGCTTGTGTGTGCCTATACAGCATAGAACTAATACTTATCTTACAGGTGGTATCCAGAGCCAAGTTTGTCCGTGATCACACTCTCATGACCCAAAGCATGTCTTCCTCTCTGAGGAAAAGAATGATAATGTGCTGGCCTGCATCATATCAGAGGTCAAGATAATCTACGTCGATCCGAGTGTATGTACCATGAGTATAAATAAGTTCCTCAACATGAGTATGTAGTCCATAGTGAAATCTCTAAAAAGACTTATATTTAGGAATGGAGAAAGTATTTATTTGATTTGTTGAGATTTGTCAAATGAATTGTCATTAACTAAATATATAATATAATATTATTACATAAGATTCACCAAATTTGGTCATTAATATTCATTGACTGCATATATATTCAGTCAATGAATATATATATGCAGTCAATATATATATTGTCATTAACTAAATATATAATATAATATTAACTGAATATATATGCAGTCAATGAATATTAATCTAACACATCTCACCAAAGCAAATAAATAGTATATAAAAAATATCAATGCACTTATCGTCTATTAATTCCATAAGACTCACCAAATCTTGCACTTTAATGGGGGTGAATCAGCTATAAAAAACCTGGCCCGTTTTGTCTGTCCTCCTTCATAACTCACACATATATCACGCAACGATCAACAAGTCCCTCCTTCAACACAAACAACTGGTTAAGATGAGGACCATCCACATCCAGGTGTTGCTCCTGGCCCTCGCCTTGCTCATGCTAGCATCAGGTACCCACTTGTTCTTGTAATACGGTTTCTTCACAATATCATCCAGCACTGGCTGGGTATGTAAAATGGATAATCGCTGGCTGTGTGCTTCATTAATAAAATGGAGCAGGGGGGAGCCCCTTTCTTTCAAAAAATATCATCCAGCAAACGATGGCCATGGGTTTGTGACTATCCCTTTTCTTCATGGAGATTCTGCAGGCGTGGTAACGGAGGCGTCAATGGACGGTAGCGCCAAATTCAACTACAGGTGTGCGGCAACCCTTATCCCGTCACCAAAGCCATGTAACAACGACACTTGCGATATGGCATGCTTCGACCTTAGGAAGGTGCCCAAGCAAGGCCAGTGCGATGCCGTCGGGTGCAAGTGCATGATATGCGAAGACCAGCCTCCACTGTAAAATGAACAATAAATGGGTAGTGACTACAGCTAAGATGGGACGGCATGCTCAACGGAATAATGCGACGAAATCTCAATTGGTAATCGTCACTGGTAATCGGCATATTGTTGATAATGATGAATTTGTGCTTGCTTCTTGAATTATCTAAAATTATGGAAAAGCCATGCTGCATGATGTTTATCTATGAGCGGCAGCAGAACGTGCATCTAGAAGAATTTCTTCTACCAACGTTCACCCACTTGGGTTGACAGGGAAATTATGAGCCGCACAACTTGGTGCAACTAATCACTGTAGGTTTAATCCTACCAAAACCCACCACACCCATATTATCTGAGCTGTGTTTGATTTTTGACTCAAATACTCTACTTGGAAATGTTGGTGGACAAGTTGGTGAACAGGAGTGGCAGACATAAACAGGCTGTTTGTAGATCAGTTAGGTTGGCTGATTTGTTTTGGAGAAGTTAAGTTGACCTTTTATCCTGGTATATGCAGATCACTGGTTGATTAAGTGACCTTGTTCTGGTATCCAAGTGTATGACACAACACAACGTTCACCAACTTGAGCTGACGGGAAAATCATGCAACATGCATAAAAAATCGAGTAGACAAACAGTCTGAACCAGAAGAACTTGTAAATCCAACGCAAGAGGGTTTCAACCGGCATAAAATTCAGTAAAGAAATGTTTTTGAACCCCAAATATTAACCATGCTTAAGAAGCACGCCGGTGCGGTGTCAAAGGCCACAAACAAAACACAGAAGCAGAACCATACAAGCATTAAATTTAGACTAGTTTGTGGTTGAGTTCATATTGTTTTGGATGCGGCTACAAGAACCAGACATATCCCCGGGACCAGGATGGCGCCCACGATCGACAACGACAAGCAGCATCAATTTCCGGTGTCAGATGGTAACGACCGTGCACGACGATTTGGTCAGAGGAGGTCGCTAGAAATGCCCTAGTTTATTTACATCCTCCTGAATGTGATCATTGTAAGTTTGTAACTGAATGTTCCAGGACCTATTTGTGCCTCCGAAACGAAACAGTATATATGAAGTTTTGTTGTACTATAATGATCCGTGGTGTAGTGAGTGTGATGGTCTCCAGTGCATCTGGGGCTGAGATTTGTTGTTTGCCCCTTTTCTTTCCCCAAAGCATCTGTGAGTCAGTCACACAGTCAACCTTGGAATACCGGATCAGCAGCAGCACAGTAAAACAAGTTGGAAAACAGCCTGAGCGGAAACATGGGCGGGCGAATGGCGCTGAAGATCAGAACATGGCAGCAGTGAAGCAAGGCACGCTTGGAGTGTCAGGCAGGCAGTGGATTACATATCCAGGTGATAACCATGATTGGTGACAACCCGCGGAACAACACACTATTAGCAATCATGCCATTCGGAACACACAAACAATCCAATTAACCCAGCTCAAAAGCAACCACGCTTTCCTTTCTCTATGCAATCCAATTATCCCCTCAGGTTGGGTGGCAGGCCGCCCTCATCAGTGCATAGAAGCTTTTGCTTTCAACTATGTACTCCCTCCGTAAACTAATATAATAACGTTTAGACTATTAAAATAATGATCTAAACACTTTTGTATTTGTTTACAGAGGAAGCACTTACTAAGACGTGTTGGGATTCCTTCCGCTCCGTGACTCTGCGCCGGAGCGGAGTGGCGTCGAGTTACAGTTTCTGAAGCTGGTGCGCTCCGCTCCAAGGAGCGTTGCCGAACAGGCACTAAGTACTATTCCAGCAAAAAAAAACTATGTACTAGTATTGCAAGTCAAATGAACAAATCTGAATATCACCGGTTGGTGTTTGTTAGGCTGAAGCCTGAAGAGTAATACTGCTACTCAAAGCACGGCCGGCCACACCATGGTCGCTTTCAGATGAAGCGAGGGAGAGTGAAGCAGCTCCCTTATTAACCGTCTGCAAGCAAAACCTTTGTGCCGTGAGCAGACGCTCATAGTGTCAGTTTGCTGCCAAGTCACACCATGCACATGAGCCAACCATCGCCAAACGATTAACACGGCGCAACCCACAGCGCCCAGGCACACGAGCATTGAAAGCCATGGCGAGCTAACCAGCACCAACATCTCCGGCCCCCCCAATCCGGCGGCATGGGCGGCCACGCCGGCCTCCATCTCCATGTGCCGCCACGCACGCCATGGCCACCCGGCCTCTGCGGAACGCTGCTCGATCGGCTTCTGGAAACAGTGCCGCTGCTGCCGCATGGAAGGCGATCGGTGAAGAGGTGCTGTTCTCGCTTCTTCAGGTCCAAGCAGCCACAGCAGCCAGCATACCTCACCTGACAGCTGGGGAGCGATTCCGGGTATTATTTGTGCTAAATGGTCCTTGAAAGATCTTATGTCGCCACCTTTTAAAAATTTTATTTCGTCCTCTGACCTCGCCTATCACGCCTTACCGCGTAAGTAAGCACGCCTTCCATCTTAGCGCCTTTGGTCGTTGCCAGCGTGGCAAATACGAAACACGTCAATTAGGTCGGCGTTGCGACACTCACACGTCGTATTTGAAAGGATCGATATGGTTTACTGGGTGGGTGGGGGGGGGGGGTGAATAGGCAACCAACAAATTTTAATCTTTTCTTTAAACAAATTAGGTTTAGCAATAAATAGGTTGTCTACATATGCAATTAAGTGAGCAACCTATTTGATGCTAACAACAACAATAGTAAGCAAGCAGTAAATGCAAGTAAAGGTAAGAAATAACCATAAACGGAACCGATGAAGACGAGGATATGTTTCCGAAGTTCCTTCCCTTTAAGGGGAAGTGTGTCTCCGTTGAAGCTGTGTGGATGCACAATGCTCCCCAAGATGCCACTAAGGCCACCGTATTCTCCTCACGCCCTCACACAATGCGTGGTGCCGTGATTCAACTAAGTGATGCCCTTAAAGGCGACGACCGAACCTTTACAAACAAGGTTGTGACAATCTCCACAACTTAATTGAAAGCTCCCAACAAGACCACGAAGCTTCACCATAATGGAATATGGCTTCGAGGTGGCCTCAATCGTCTAGGATGCTCAAACACCCAAGAGTAACAAGATCCGCAAGGGATTAGTGGGGGAAATCAAATTTCTCTTGGTGGAAGTGTAGATCAAGACTCTTTCAAGCAAACCCTAGAATATCAACAAGTTTTGTTGGCTAGGGAGAGAGATCGGTCTAAAATGGAGCTTGGAGCAACAATGGAGCTTTGGGGGCAAATGGTAAAGTTTTCAGGGAAGAGGAACCCCTTTATATAGCGGGGGAAAGAACCTGCCCGTTACCCACCCCCTCTCCACGAGCCAGAGCGGTACTACCGCCCCTGGCAGCGGTACTACCGATGAAAGAGGTAGTACCGCTCAGGCAGAGGGAGGCCGAAGCAGAGAGGAGGCAGGCCGATAGTACCGTTCGGAGCGACAGTAACAAACGGTAGTACCGCCCGCCCAGCACTACCGCAAAGTCCGACCAAAAGAAGGGTTCGCACTTATGAGCAGCAGTACAGGCCAGCGGTACCAGCAGGAGCACTACCGCTCGCCCGGGCGGTACAACCGATGATAAGAGGTAGAACCGTTCTAGTGGGCGGTACTACCGCTTGGAACTTCTAGGGCAGAGTTTTTTTTGGCAAAGTTGAAAGATGCACTGAAGCGGAAAACAGGGTGAGAGGAAAGTGCACGTGATGATTCCATCCAGACCTTACCGAGGCGGATCCCCTCTTAATAGTACGGCTTTTCCTACAACTCAAGTCCACCGACAACGAAACGTAAGAGAGAAAACCGTCTTCATATCAATACACCGAGGGGCAAGAATCGTCTTTGTGCAAACAGAGGAGTACATGAAAGGCTTATCACACACGATTAGTCTGCAAATGTATTGTCATCAATCACCAAAACTACCAGGGTAGAAATATGTCCTTATAATCTCCCCCATTTTGGTGGATTGATGACAAAACAAGATTTGCATAGAGGATAAAAACGAGATAAAATGCAACCCCACTCTCTACAAAATATAGACAGACTCTCCCTAAGTGTGTGCACTATTTAAGTATGCTTTTGGAATGCAAAGTGCACACACTAGGATCAACACTCCCCCTATATTTTATAGACAGACACTACTTGCACAAAGGTAACAACAGAGAGTAATATAACTGCAAGAAGTGAAGTGAGCATGATCATTAGGGCACAATATAAGCATCTCACGAAATATAAGACATATGATAAAGCTACGGTAGCTGTAAAGGGATGATTTGCAGGTTCACAGACGTATCATGTTTTGATGTGATGTTGCTGGTTTGCTCCGCTTCATTCAATAAAAATGGGGCAGGGGGAAACCCCTTTCTTTCAAAAAAAAAATAAAGCTACGGTACCATATGTCTCCCACCATATGACATGATCTCATAAGAGTCTCACACACTTAAAACCGTAAAGCAACATCGGTTCCACACCAGACGATGTAGTCTTTAAGCAAAGCAAATGATAAAAGAGTTCACGAGTGAAATGATTGGCCATGAAAGAACACTCGCGACTCGCAATTCTCCCCCTTTGGGAGCAAGACGCCAAAAAGGAGAAAGAAAACAACGATGATCCGGGAGGGGTGGTAATGCTGATACATCAATATTCACCAGACTCAGAGTTGTGACGAACGGTGCGAGGAGGAGGAGGAGAACCAAGCAACTCAGCATCGAAATCCCATGGGCAGTGGCGAGCAATCTAGGTATCCTCATGAGTGAGTATGTTCGCAGAGCCGCTCTCAATCGTTAAGCCAACGTGCCTTCCAAGAGCCTTGTGACGACTCATAGCCACCTTTTCAGCCGCGTGATCCCGGTACCCACCCTTGGTCTCCATACAAAAGAGCTTCTTCATCTTCTCCTTGAGCTTCTTAGCCCAAGAAGGTTCTCCAGTGGGGGGCACAGCAGGGCAAGCAGTGTCCTCTCCATCCACATAATCCTCATCAGCCTCTTCGTCAGCAGAATCGTCATCCATGTCTTCACGCACATCTTGTTCAGGGCAGTGTGAGTAGCCCACTTGTCCTTCTGCCGAAGCTGCACAACCTTGTGGGATACGAGATCCCCAGCTTCAAACAACTCACGAGGAAAGGTGTCTGCCCAAGTCTTCTCAATGAGAAGCAACAGAAAGGGCCCATACATGGTGCACTTACGCTCAGACACTACAGAACAGAGCTCAGACCACATAACATGAAAAACATCCACATGCTACACCCGAACCTTGAATTTATGAAACTCGCAGAAAAGAAGCATGTCTACCAGGTAAGAGTGGATGTGATCTAGATTGCCAACACGGGGGAACAAGGTGTGGCGGAAGATGTGGTGCATGATATCAAGGAATGGTTCCAGCACCCAAATGGACTTGCCTGTAGTAGAGGAGATCTTCTCAATGTTGTACCTGTACATGGCTTGCTTGTGAGTAGCAGCATACTCACTGTGGGGACGGTAACACAGAGGGCTCTCGAGTCCCTTATCCTCAATGTTAAGTAGATGCATAAAACACTTCGAGGGAGCAGAAATCAACCTTCCATTGGTCGTCCATGATAGAGTCATGGCCTCATCAGTTCCCAGGTGAACCATGGCAAAGAACACATAAATAAGCTCGACATCAAAGTCTTTGTTGAACTGCATAATGTCGAGAATGCCCAGCTTGTCACACAGGGAGAGAGCAGTCCCGAAATACCTTTCATTGCGCTACAAATATTCACATCAATAGACTTGACATGAGAAACAAACGTGTTCTCCCTTGGCTTCAGAATGTCATTGTAGATGGACAATTGCTTCCGGTTTTAGAAGGACGGTTGCGCATTGAAGGTTCCTCAGGTTCCGCATAGGGATCGATCTTGCGGGACATCCAAAAGTCCTTAGACTTTAGAGAAGCCATGGATTGGGACTTCAAGGGTTTGACAACAGGGCGCTTCACCTTGGATTTGGAAGCAGATTGATTGACCTTCTCGGTGGGAACATGCTCATGTGGTTGGCTTGAGCTATCAGCCTCAGATGAACGATACCTCTTTCTGCTGCCAAAGCTGGCATTCGTCCTACGCTCCTGAGGAGCAGAGCTGCCACCTCGTGAGATCCAAAAACACAACCAGACGAAAGCACGATAGAAAAACAATGAGTACAAGATAGCAAAACACCAAGATGGGTGAGAAAGAGATGATGAACAAGGAGAAATATCGTGCAAAGGCCAGCCCAGAGCAGTAGTATCGCTTCCAGGGGCGGTACTACCTCTTATGATCGGTAGTACAGCCCGGACGAGCGGTAGTACCGCTCAGGGCAGGGACCGTGGGGTGAAAACCACCACTGGTCAGATCTGGTACTACCGGGGATGCCTTGACCACAAAATTCCTAAAATAACATCATATCTAAACTCTAGCCATCATCCACACCCTTCACATGCCGCAAATCGAAACCAAAAAGACGTAGATACATCTCATATTGTCCAAGACCTAGATCTGAAAAGAGACCAAATGGGGAGAAGAGCGGGGACAATACCGTTATCCATGGCAAGAGGAGGGGCTGGAGAACGATTCCACCAGTTAAAATCACGAATGAGTGGCCGAAAACGGAGATCACCGGCGGCCATCGGAGACTTGGGGTCGCGTGGAGAGAGACACCCACGAGGAGGAGTGGGGATGAATGGGTATGAGGAGAGAAAACTGCCCCTGCCTGGCCCCATAACCCCCTCGTGAAAGAGTCTAAGCACTAGTACCGCTCTCGAGCGGTAGTACCGCCCAACGGTAGTACGTATCATCGGTAGTATTGCCGTGGCAGCGGTAGTACCGCTCCAGATGACCCAAAAAATGCGCAGAAATAAGAAAAATTCGAACCACCACGGGGTAAAAGGAATAACGACACGTCATGGGGATCAGACCACTCCAAGTTGTGGAAAATTTTGAAGTAGAGAGAGGACGACTTGGAGTGATACAAACAAAAATGGGATGTTCCCGTGAGACAAGTGCCATAAGGAGGGGGCGTGGTGGCTAAGCCACCTATGTTTGAGTTAGTAGGTATGGCACCGCGAAGATTTTAACCTTGGGCCCGAGACTATAACTCGTTGTTGAAGCGCAAGTGTCATCGATGATGACCAATGTGAATGACCTGATCATTTTATGCATAATAGGGGGAGGAAGAGTTCATTTAGAGAATGACACTCCCCCTAAATCCATGCCTACATCTAAACAAGATAAAATGATGAGAGTGGTGGGGTGTGCCAAGTTTCAATCCACATTGCTCAAATCAATGATATTTAGCTCATGCCTTAACTCGCGAAATCTTGCTTCATTCAAAGGCTTCATGAAGATATTTGCAAGCTGATCATTAGTGTTGAGGTAAACGAGGTCAATCTCCCCATGCTTGATATGCTCCCGAATGAAGTGGTGACGAATAGTGATGTGCTTTGTCTTGCAATGTTGAACCGGGTTATTGGAGATTGAGATAGCACTTATATGATCACAATAAAGAGGCACTTTGTCACATGTGACACCGTAATCCTTTAGAGTTTGCCACACCGTAATCCAAAGCAACTGAGTACAACAACTTGCAGTAGCTACATATTCAGTTTTGATGGACGAGAGAGAAACACAATTTTGTTTCTTGGAAGACCAACTTACATGAGAGCGACCAAGGAATTGGCAACCTCCGGAAGTTGACTTCCTCTCCACACAGTCTCTCACTCAAGCTAGAGTTCCTTGAGGAAATTTATCTTTTTCACTACTTGCATTTTCCTTTTCGGAATCGGCCCCATATCTGAAGTTGTGGGATGATACGTCCCAAACGTATCTATAATTTATGTTTGTTCCATGATCTTTTGGGTGACATTGTTATATGTTTGGCTACACTTTCATACCTTTTTACACATATTTGGACTAACCTACTAACTCAGTACACCGAGTGCCAGTTTCTGTCTGCTGATGTCTTTTTTGGAGGGACTTTTACCCCAATTTACACAGCCCAAAAATTGCCGAGAAAAATATATAAAAATCAGCATGAAGGAAGCTTCACGAGCACCAAAGGTTGGCCAAAGGGGAGCCAGGGCCTGCCCATGCGGCCTCCATGCGCGGCCCCCTCCTGGCTGCGCTACCAGGTCGCCTAGGTGGGGGCCCACCTCCTCTGGTGCCCTCCTTCGGCCTATATTTACCTCTCCGATTGGAAACTCTTCAAGGAGATCCAGAATCGCAAATTTCTCCATCGTTCCGCCGCCGCAGCGCTCCCGAGATCGGGAGCACCAGGAGACCTCTTCCCGGCACCCTGCTAGAGGGAAGATTGACCTCTGGGAGCTTCTCCACCGCCATGGACGCTTCCCGGACGTGCCGTGAATTGTCCTTCTTGGACCATGAGTCCATGACCAGTAGCTATGTGATGTCTTCTCTCCAATCTTGTGCTTCAATGTTTAGCCCTTGTGAGCTGCCCTACATGATCAAGGCATCTATGTCATTTTCCTGCTATTGCTATGCTTGGTTTGCTGGGATCTGATGGATTATGAGATTATGTTCAGATTGTGATGAGTTATATATTTGGTTACTCTTTTATATTATGTTCTTGAGTAATTCATGCATGTTCTCCATTGCTTTTTATTGATTTGGCCGAGTAGTAGATTGTAACTCCATGAGGGAGCGTTATGCGTGATTGTGCGTTCATGCCCCCTGATGTCTAGCTTGAGTGACAGAAACATGAGACTAGGGGATGTGTTGTTGCCACCAGGTAGAAAACAACGATTCTTATGACCACGGTTGCAAGGATTGTTTACCTTACGCAAAGTTCGTTAATGCAGTTGTCCGTTGCTTTGAGTTTACACTTTGGGTGGGGCTCGCAACTTAATACCAGTGAGATGTTCTGGATAAATATCTCAAGATGGATGATTAGTAAGTAGATGCTGATGAATAAACGGCCTACTTGTCTTAGCATACTGCCCATTACTGTTAATGAATAAACGAGCCGCCCCTCCAAGACACGGGATGACATCCAGTCGCCCTGGATCCATCCTTGCGGGAGCACTCCGGTGCTCCACGAGGTTCCACGCGACCCCTTCTTGGCCCTCTCTGCCTTCGATGTCCCTCCCTTCACCATGCTGGGCGGCGGAGAGGTCGGGGCCGAGAATCAATGGAGGCTGCCGACGGTTCTTGTCTTTGGTGGCAAGTGGAGGAAGCGGGGACGGAAAGAGCTTGATTCTGGGATGCGGTCTTCTCTCTCTCTCTTCCGCCTCAAGCCTTAAATACCCAACGGCAAGATTCCCCATCGGGCACATCGCTGGCCCGAGCAAGATCTACAGTATCTCGAGGATCACGTGCACTGTAGCATGACAGCGACATCACATGCACGGAAATAAGGGCGTCACCCCACTACTTCCACTACCTACGTCTCCGCCGAAACCACCGCCCGCGCGCGTGCTTCCTCAATTCAAAAAGTTGCGAAAAGTCCGTCCCACCTCATATCCTGAATGGATTCCGTATCCACGGCGTGTGAAGAGGTGAGCCGAATGATCTTTTCGCTCGTCCCCGTGCAGAACCCCGATCATTCAGGAAATCAATGAGGACGACCGCATCACCCTTACCTCAATGCGAGTGGGGACCCATCCCAAGTCACCGATTGAGCAAGCAGAGTTCAGATCTCTCGTTCACCCAACTCATGGAATCTATCTTCTCGAAAGATAGTCCATGAGTGCCGACTACGGACATACGTGTGTTACTGGATAGTCGGAATTCGTTACTTTTGAATCCATGGAGGTTTGCTGAGAGTCCGAATGACGCAGCCACGAGCTACAACCCAAGAACCTCTGGGACATCGAAGGAAGTCATTCACTCGGTCTGCAAAACCTCAACCGATTCGGGGGCTACTGGTGAGGTTCTACATTAGGGGTAGGCCTACGGACCTGATTCCCTAGGCCTACCTAGGACCCCTTACGAACATCAGTGTCCTTACAGTCACCGGTGTAGCCTCAACGTCACTCGGTTCAGCAATCTTCACTCGGCCTGCGTGGAGTCACTCGGATCACCTTGCACCAGTGGGATGCATCTTGGCACTCAGACTAGAGCAAGGAGAAGGCACCGAAGAGGCTGCAGCGGCTAAGGACTTAACCCATCACATGATGTGAAGTGAAGACTCACGTTACCAGTAACGCTGAGAGTTAAATCTGTCATTTCTATTAACTTCCTTATTTATTAGCATTAATTACCTTGTAATGAAGCTCGATCGGTCGTGGCAGCAACTATATAAGCCACTCCCGGGCTCCAGCTCAAGGCTTCGGTAGTTTGTAATCTTTTACACCCCATAAAAAGACATCAGCCTCACGGCTCGAGACGTAGGGTTGTTACCACTTCCCAGTGGAGCCTTCACTCGTACATCCGAGTGCATCCACTGTGCCTAGTTAGACATCACCCCTTCGTTATTACCCCTAGGTACTATTGTCAGGGTCATTCCCACGACAAGCGTTTATATTTTGAAAGACTTAGTTGCTTGTTGATATGCTTGAGTACTGAAATCTTTATGTCAAATTATATACTATTGCTTTGCATCATCTGCAAATCCATATGTCCATGCTCAAAGAAAAATAATATGATGAACATGAGGGATAGCATTCCACAATCAAAAATTCTGTCTTTTTATCATTTACCTACTCGAGGACGAGCAAGAATTAATCTTGGGGATGTTGATACGTCTCCAACGTATATATAATTTTTGCTTGTTCCATTTTGTTATGTTATCGTTCTTGGATGTTTTATAATCATTTTATAGCAATTTTATATCATTTTTTGGGACTAACCTATTGACATAGTGCCTAGTGCGAGTTGTTCTTTTCTGCTATTTTTTCCTTCACAGAAAATCCATATCACATGACGTCCGATTGCCACGAAACTATACGAAGATTTTTTTTTGGACAAGAAGGAGCCTTGGGGGCCAAGAATGAGCAGTGGGCAAGGCGTAGGGGGCACTAGACACCACGGTGCGCCAAAGGCCCCTAGCGCGGCCTGGTGTCTAGTGGGGCCCACGGGAAGCTTCTCCACCGCCTCTGAGCTCTATAAATACCCAAATATTCAAAAAACCCTAGACGAGTTGAGAAAAAATAGTTTCACCCACCGCAAGTTCCACAACCACAAAAACCAATCTAGAGCCCGTTCCGGAGAGGAACACGATCACGGAGGGGTTCACCATCCTCATTGGTGCTCCTCCGATGATGCGTGAGTAGTTCATATCAGACCTACGGGTCCGTAGGCAGTAGCTAGATGGCTTTCCCTCTTGTTTTGTTTCTCAATACAATGGTCTCTTGGAGAACCATATGATGTAGCTCTTTCTTTTGCGATGTGTATGTTGGGATCCGATGAATTGTGAGTTTATGATCAGATATATGAAAACATATTCATGCTTGATTATTATAGCCTCGTATTTCTTCTATGATATTTGGTTTTTGTCTGGCCAACTTGATCTTTGATCTTGCAATGGTAAGAGGTGCTTTGTGATGGGTTCGATCTTGCGGTGCTCAATCTGAGTGACACAAAGAGACATGACACGCATGTATCGTTGCTATCAAGGATAAAACGATGGGATCTAGTCCTACATGAATAGATCTTTTCTATATCATGTCATCGTTCTTAAGGCATTACTATGTTTCTCCATGAACCCAATACACTAGATGCATGCTGGATAGCGCTCGATGTGTGGAGTAATAGAAGTAGATGCATGCAGAAGTCGGTCTACTTACCTTGGACGTGATGCCTATATACATGATCATTGTCTTGAATATCGTCATAATTATTTGATCTTCTATCAATTGCCCAATAGTAATTTGCCTACCCATTGCTTGCTATTTTCTGGAGAGAAGCCACTAGTGAAACCTACGGCCCACGGGTCTACTTCACATCATCTATTTGCAATCTCTATTTTTCTATTTGTGTTTCTACTTTATTTGCTCTTTTGTTTTCATATCTATATTATCAAAAAACCCAAAAATACCTTGTTGCGTTCTATTTGCTACCACTCTTATTTGCATCTATCAATCTATCCTTACTTTACCCACGAGGGATTAACAACCCCTCTACGCGTTGGGTTGCAAGATTTGCTATTTGTGTGAAGGTGTTGCTTACATAGTCTTGTGGATCTTCATACTAGATTGATACCTTGGTTTCTTAGCTGAGAGAAATACTTGCCTTCGATGTGCTACATCACCCTTTAAGCTTGGAGGGAGAATCAACGCACCTGCGAGGAGATATCCAACGGCTCGATGCGCCCCTCAGTATCGGTCTGGTCGCCGACCAGGTGGAGTAGGAAATTGGACACTAGCCGACTCACGGGAGTCGAGCTCCAGCCGTCTCTCATGCCCTACGCTTCCTCGTCAGAACCGTAACCTAGATGGTGCTAGTCGACGTATGGTCGATGATGGATCCTTCGTGGGAGGAGCCGGTGTCCACCACGATGCGGTTGCGTCGACCGCACGGGTGCACCGTACGTGACGTCGGAGAGTGTGACTCTGCCTCTCCAACATCCTCCGTCGTGAGGGCCTCCGCCGCATCTCGTGCTCGCTGCCTCACCCGGTAGGCACGCCGCACCATGACATCGTCCGAGGTCGACCATGCTTCGTGCTCGACACGCAAACGGAGGGGTTGCGCTTCCGCCATGACGTTCGGACGCCACACGGACCGCACCGCCTCCGGTGATACAGCAACGCCGGATCCAATCACCAGTTGTGTGGACGCAATGAATTCCCAGTGTTGCGAGTCCGAGCGCTGCCGTCGTGCTTCCCGGGAGCGACGGAGTGCAAGTCGGACGGCCATCTCCTCCTCGATGCTGTGTGGGACGAGCTCGTGCTCGACGAATCTGGAGGTGAAGGATTCAGGTCCACTGCACGCCATGCCGGGGGCGAGCTTGGATGGCGGATGAGAGTGGAGGGGAGTGGAGTGAAGTAGCTAGTGTTTGGTTCGGTGAGCGGATGGGGACGAATATATGTGGGGTAGATGCGGGCCAGGCGGGAGTGCCTGGGAGCGTCCGGGCTCCCTCGTATCCGCCCTATATTTGGGCTGAAAATGAGGGGTGCCGGTATGCCTGGGAGTTTGAGGCCGGTTTGAGGGGTCCGTGTGGATCAAATTTTTGTGACCGGACGGCTTGCCTGGACGATTGACTAGGGTTTGAGGGATCCGGCTATAGATGCTCTAATGCCATATGATTTCAGGAAAAAAGAAAAAAAAAGGGTATCGAAAGCTAATTAGGATGAACCAAATGGCATTAGGGACCCACACTGCAATCAGAGAGTAATGAAGAGCCAGAATGTGTGAAAGTTTAGGTAAATTTTCCTTTTACAGATAAACACCTAGCATAAAAGCACGACAACGTACGACGCGGGTCCACAAAGATGTATCGTGCCTAACGGATATGCATGTCGTTGGAGCATCCTAGACTATTCAATATGTTCATCTGCTGTATCTATGACAGGAACTAATAGTCGGTCTGAACGAGGCCAAACTTAGAAACGCGGATTATCCAGCTATATCACGCCGACCAGATTGACATATTTCTTGTTTGTCACACTGACAGTCGATCATCGACGACGGTCAAAGACGTTAAGATGGAAGACGTGTGCAAGTAAAACGGCTAGACAAGGTGAGGCGACAAAATCTTTATTTTTGAGAGGTCACGACATAAGATAACCATTTAGTAAAAATAATACCGATTCCGGCTCGACCACCGGAAGACCAAGATGGTCTGGTCACAACTCGAGATGCCCCCTACCCTGCATCTGCATCTGCTGCCGATGATGGACAGCCGGAGCCAGGTTAGCAAAAGCGGCAGCAGCAGATTATATAGTGCAATTTGGTCAAAAAGCCACCTCGCTCGCCATCGCCAGCAAAACATCTTTGCCCAAAAGGGCGCATCAGCATGTATCAGCAGCAGCAGCATGAGCATGATGATGACGGATTGACGGCGGACTGATGCTGCCTCCAATGAGCTTCATCGAAAGAAGATAAATGAAAGATCCTCTTCGCTATGCAGCTTGTTCCCGCGTTTTCCCGGTCGATCGCCGTCTCCACACTTCCACCGGAAGAGCAGCTGGGGTCAGGATGGATGGATAGGGTATGCAATGCAAATGCAGCAGTTCCAACAAGTAGTAACCAGTAATGCACATATGCAGGTGCCCTTTGCCCAGCACAGTGGAAACAGCAGCTACCAATACCAAGCTAGTGCTTTGAGAACCATGCTGGCTCTCACTGAATCATACATACATACGCAGTAAACAGGAGAAATTTAGTTTCGCACAGCTCAGGTATCTCAACACAGCATCACCAGGCCTGGCCCAGACACAAGGATCTTTGACAGCCATGCTGGCTCACAGGTCACATACATGGATCATGAAACATTATAAGTTGTATTTTTTGCTTTTGAACGTCGTGATAGTAATAGTGAGGCGCATAAAATAGCAAGGATGGCTACTACCCTAGGATTAGGACGTCATCTTTGGCTTCAGCGTCCTCCTGACAACTTATGTATTCCCTAAAACATTATGAGTTGAATAAACTGGGTTGTCAATTAAAAAAAAATAAAACAAAAAACCAGACAGGATAAATAAAATTTCGTTTCACGGACACAATAGACATGAGACTGTCTTGCACAGCCCAGGTAGCTTAATACAGCATATCATCAGGAAGCATGGGCCAGAGACAAGACATGTTATGTTACCTGACCTGCACAAGCAGCTGGTCCGCCTGCCTGCCTGCCTCAGTACTAAAGCGCACAACGCAGCCTGACACAAGGTAATTAACACGCACCGTCATGGACCGACATTTCGTCAAATCTCACCAGCTTCTCAATTACGCAATTTTTTAACTAGCTGCTCATCAGCACAGCACCAGCATGCTGCCAGACTGTAACAACAGCCGCTGCTGCCTATTTAGCAAAAAATAGGTCTCCAATTTTCAGTAAATTCACTGCCCAAAGTTGAGCAACAAAGTCACTAATAAAACGCCTGAAACACCATCACATAATTTGAGATAAACCAGAAGCTACAGCACACATACTAGATAATCATGGTTATCTCCCGTGCGGCTACCTACATGACCACAACAGCCAGCATTTACGTCTGCTCATACATACATACATACATAAATAAATGCAGCAGCCTGGCTCCCCGTGAAGAACACAGGAAACCACTGTGCTTCATCAGACGAGAGCTTCCATCCTGCAGGGCTAGTTAGTGCCATTCCACATTAACAAATACTCCTACTGCTAGAAGCCTCACTGTCACTGGGATATTTGCAACCTCTCTCATAATACTCCTATCTTGCTTCGAAACAACACAAAAGATCACATGCCCAATTCAGCCACATTGACAATCGGCAATAACATAATCAACTTAATAATAAGAGGATTAAACAAAGCAGCAGTGTGACAACTTCAGAGGAAATGCAGTTAATTAACTAAAGAACTCCCCAGCAGGCTAATATAATATCCATTATGTCCACAAAGGATATAGAAGATGATGATGTATATACATCTAAGCACACCAAGCAGCAGCAGCACTCCTAGTTGCATATCACGGACGAACCCCAAACCGAAAACTTCTAAACAAGAAAGGCAAAAATTATAGGTGGATTACTAGACACAATAACGAATCCCAACTTCGACATATTTAACCCCCATATTGACTTGGACGATCCAACGATCCAACGAACGAACGAACGAAAATTGGCTGGCAGACTCTGTTAACCCATGCTGAATTTAGGATCGGTAGGCCGGCTGGCGATCGATCACGACACGGTCGGCTTCACCGCCACCGGCTTCGACGGCTCCGTGCCGAGCACCGCCGAGGAGGCCGACATGCCGCCGCCGCCGCCATTGACGGCCGAAGGGTACTGTGGGAGCAGGCCGGTGTAGTAGATGGCGCGGCCGTTGCTGTCGTAGGCTACCTGCGGGTAGCCCTGAGCGCTCGACACGGCGGGGACGGGGGCGGTGCCGTTCCCGTTGGCATTGCCGTTGTTGTGCGGCGCGACGGCGTAGTAGGAGGTACCGCCGGGGTTGGCGCTGGTGTAGTAGCCATGGGGCGGCGCCGGGATGAAGAAGAAAGGCCCAGGGTCGGCGCCAGAGCCAGGGGCAACGGATCCATACCTGCCCGGCACCGGAAGGAAGGCCGCCGCAGGGGGAGCAGATGATGGAGGCGGGACTGGGGGCTTCTCCGGGAACTTTGAGACGTAGTACTCTGCTGCGGCAGTCGGGGTGGGGGTGGCAGGAGGGTAGGCGCGGGTGAGGGAATCGTCGCTGCCGTTCCTCGACAAGGGCGCCGCGACTGGGGCGGCCGGGGCGGTGATGACCGGGGCAGCAGGGGCGGCCTGGGGAGCCGGAGCAGGAGCAGGGGTTGGTGGTGGCTGCTGCTGGGTGGCGTTGTCGGCGAGCTGGAGCTTGTCGAGGTCCGGGATCTGGCGGGGGAACTCGGCGGGAGAGACGGCGGGAGACACCATGGCGTTGTTGGTGTTGTTGTCGGCGGCGGGGTTGGGGTTGGGGTGTCTGTCTTCATTTTTGGGCGGGATCTCGACGGGTACGTTCTCCCTCATCTTGGGCGGATCGCCGGCCGGGTCCTTGACCTTGACCGCAGGCGGCGGCATGAATCCGTAGTCGAAGCCGAAGAGGTAGTCGGGGCCCGTCTTGGAGGCCATCATCACCGACTGGGGCACGGCCATGGGCGCCGCGGGAGGGGGCGACTGGACGGGCGCCGTCTCCTGCTTCATCTGCTGCTGCATCTGCTGGTTCAGCTGCTGCGTCGGCGACGGCAAGGCCTGCGGCAGCGGAGGCGGGCTGGCGGACTTGAGGTCGAGATACCACTCGCGCTGCTCCTGCTGCTGCTGCTGCTTGGGCGGGGAGGGCGGGCGCGGCGGGGGCTGGACGGGGAAGAGGAAGACGCGGAGCCTGGGCGTGGAGCCGCCCCTGGACGACCCGCCAGATCCCGGCGCGGCGCGGAAGAGGTGGAGGCGGTCGTACTCGATGACGAGGTGTTCGAGGTCCTCGTCGTTGGTGACGGAGACGAGCGCGTCGAGGTCCTCGCCGGGGAGCTGGTACTTGACGCAGAGGTCGCCGCGGGCGGCGGCGAGGCCGGCGAGGCGGGCGGCGAAGTCGGGGAAGCGGAGCGGGCGCTCGATGGAGAGGATCTTGGTGTCCCCGTTGACGTAGGAGAGCTGGTTGTCGTGCGGCCGCGGCTGGATGCGGCCCCCGTAGCTGACCATCAGCCGCACCTTGGCCGGCACCGGAACAGGCGGGGGAACCGCCGCCTGCGCCGCGGCCTCCGGGGGGCTGGTGTTGTTGGTGGCGGCGGGGTCGGGGTGGTGGTGGTGCGCGTCGTCGGCGGAGAGCGGGGAGGAGTCGCCGGAGTCGGCCATGGCGGCGGAGCGGGGGCGGGGGCGGGGGCGGGGGTAGGGTTGGTGGCGGCGATGGGGATGGGGGGGTTGGGGCGCGTGGACGGGGGGAGGGGTTATAAGGTGGGTGTGGGTGCGGGTGGGATTAGCGGGGGACGCGGCTCCTCTGACGTGCCGCCGGCCCACAGGCAAATGGGCCCGGGCCCGGGCCCGCGCGTCAGCGAGGAGGTCAGGGTCGGAGGAAACGCGGCCGCTTCTGGAGGGGCGCTGGTGTTGACTGGCGAATTTTTGGCGGGGAGTTGGGATGAGATGAGATGAGATGAGATGGACGCGCGGCGACAGTTGGGATGGGGGTGGCCGCGAATGCGTGTGCTGCTGCCGTGGGGCCCGCACCGCCACTTTTCGCTGCTTTTCGGTTTCTACGTTTTCTTTCTTTTTTGTATATATAGTCCTCTCAAGGGGATCGGAAATGCTGGGTGTACACCGCGGGGCGGTGCGATGCGATGCTTCTCGTCTGGGGACGGCCATGGGTTTTCTTCCGCCGGTGGAAGTGGCACAATGATTGATTTGGTTCAGGTGAGTGGTATCTGATTTTAGTTTGTACAAATGCACGTCTTAGGAGAAAACGCTCGCACAAGGATGAGGACGCATAACACACCGTCATCAGCCGAACATTACACGATGTGTTAGCGTATGCCAATGTTAGCTTTTTAGCACGGTTTTATATACATGTTGCTGACGTTGCATACTAGTTAACGAAGAAAAAGAGTAAGATTCAATCTTAGCTAACATCCAATCCCTACACGTGGTCGTAGGCAAAAAAAAAATTGTTATACTCCAATCATATGCATGCATTATTCTAAATTATTAAATGTATATATAACTCATAAGAATTAATCTATTGAAATGGTTGCATCTTAAATTATCAATTCTTCAGTGATAACGTTGTAAGAGACGATGCATTGACACATGCTTTATGTTATAGTGACCTTCGACGATCAAGGCCACAAATCTAGGCATCGATGAGAAGGCTAAGGCCTTCAACGATCATGGGCGTGGGGACCGGAGGCATTTGTTCGCAAGATGTTTTGTGCAGGGTACATAGATGAATTTTGATATTTGGATGCGAGGGCAACACCAATTATGGCTAACAACACCCATATGTCCTTCCCATTGCCGCCTATTTCCTAGCCATCTCTTATAAGCATCTATTGTCGAGTAATGACGATGATGATGGATGTCTTCGTGCGACCAAATGCATTACCTACACAAGTAGGAGTTGGCATATGGATGTGCTTCAAGCAAACTAGTGTACGATTTCACATAAGAGAGAATGTTATGCATTCATCCAAAGTTTTAAATGTATCATCCCCTAATGTGATCTCTACCGATGCTACTTGCGTTACCGGTGCTCCTCTATCGGCTGGTTGTGTGTGATGACACGAGATGAGATGGTTGATACATCACCGAAAGTCCATCCCAAAGTGAAATGTGTCGCTTGAGTTGTTGAAGTTTTTCCCTTCATATATTTTTTGTTGATGCATCTGAATGTCTATCCCCTGGAAGACGTAAGGGCAAGGGTGAGGACCATACTATACCAGCATTGGTCAAAGAGAATCATAGCACATTTGACTATGTTACAATGGCCTCCGACGACCACTTTGCAAAGTAGGTGTCGACATGAAGGCACGAAACCTTCATCAATCAAGGATGTAAGTATTTGTTCATAAAGATTTTGTAAATGATTAAGGATAATAACCGCCAACTGCCCTCCCCCCTTCTTTTCGTAGCCATATTTACAAGCTTCATCGTCAACTTCATCTAAGTGAAAAAATTATGACAATTGTTGCGTTTATGGCATTTCCTCGAGAGAAAAGCCCATGATCTACATAAGTAGGAGGCACCCCTTAGAAAATTTGATCATATCATACTGATAGCTAAAAAAGCGGAAAAAGATAGTGGTTAGTTGTAAAAAAATACACAACTGTAGAATATGAGGGCCATCGTCGGTTTAAAAATTGGACGACATGTAAATTTGATGGCGGGTGATATCATGAGTGGAGAAAAAGAAATGGCATATAACAGTATTTTGATGGTGGGTGGATGGGTGATGATCATGGGAGAGGAAAAATAGAGGAATGACTATTCATCATCACATAATATGATCAGTAAACGAGATGTAGGAGCATAAAACCCTCCTCACCAACGACGGTGATTAAAAATCGCAGCTGACGTTGCTCTCCCGGCATAACCGGATCCGGGGATTTGGTGGACGCAGCGATTTCGCCGTAGCCCCTGAAGTAGCAAACGTTTTTTTTTCCTGCTTCCGTTTCGCGGTGGCCCGTTGTCTATCCCCGAAGCTGCCGTGCGGTTCGACGGCGACGGCGACAGGTGGGCAGGGCACTCGACCATGGCGCCAAGCCACCATCGGGCTCGGCTGGAAACCAGACGCAGCGCACACACACACACACAGCGCGACGCCACCACGCCATCATCGGCATCCATGCAAGCAATGGCTTGGCCGTGCCGTGCCGTGCGGGCTCATCATCCCGGCCTACGTGAACGCGAACGCGGTTGGCGCCACCTCGCTGGGTCTGGGTGCGTTTCCGTGGGCGGGGCACCCACGGCGGCTCCGGTTCCAACCGACCGACAGGCCACACCCACACGGCCGTGCTGGTGGGCGCGACCCACCCAGACCCACGCCGCGGTGGATATCTGGCACGTCCACGCCCACGCCCACGAGGCACCATCGCCGGCAGCAGATCTCATCTTCCATGTGCCGCCGCGGCAGTCAGTCAGTCGGTCTCAGACCGTCTGGCGCGCGCGCGGGCAGGCGGAGGAGGAGTTAATTCCGGCAGTCGGTCTGGTAAGGGAGGCCGAGGCCCGGCCCGGCGCGCTGTCGCCGCCGGGGGTGATCCGGTCGTTTCCCCCGGTCAAAATCTGGGCCACGCCACGGCGATGGCGCCCACCTGTCGGTTTGCCCCGGCCGGATCTTTGTTAACTAGCGCTGTCGAATTCCCGTGATCTCGTCGGCGACAGAATTCACCGCTTCAAGCGATCGATGGTGGATCTGGCAAAGCACGGTGCATGCAATGCATGCGGCCAAACCAGCCGTCAAACCTGAGGCCACCAAAGGCGCCGACGACGAGACTCGCTGCTCCGTGACCCCCGTCAGTCAATACACAACACTTAAATTAAATGTTCGCTGGAGGCGCTAATAATGGGTGCCCTCACAAAGGTACCCTGGGATACTACGCCGGTACACTGAAATGTGGGACCTGCCCGAGATAATGGAGGTCTTGGAAGCGCGTGGACCCCCCGGTTTGAGCTACTATACTCGTACTAGATGACAATGCAACCAAACTTAACGACTGATCTCATGATACGATTAGCGGTAGTACGATGCCTACGTAGTGTATTCTGTGATTCTAATAAGTAGCTCCAGGAAATAGTAGCTTCAAAAAATGCTAGGGTCGGTTTCAAAATTTTTTTTGCTAGGGTCAAGCTGTTCGCTGAGAAGAGAGGGTGTATTGTTGCAAAGCTTTCCATTAGTTCATACTACATCCTGCTATCCTATCACATGCCATGTTTGTTGGCGTGGAGTGTTCTAAAGAAACTGTACAGATTCATACTTCGATAAAGAAGGATGCATGCTCCACATGCATGGCCAGACTTGGTTAACTAATGTGATTAGTATTGACTCAGATGTATGTACTATATCCATATTATCTGCACTAGCCTAGTGGTATTCCTAACTAATTAACTGACAACGGATGCATGAGGCCATGTGACCGCCAGTTGGTAGTTAGCAGGCGTGACAGCCGGGCTGGGGGTAGTTTCTGTGGATGAGACTCGCTGGAGATCACAATAGTTTACTTGGGCATGTTAATCTATGATTTTGTGTAAGCCTGCTCATTACGAGGATTAAAGAATGATTAGGAGCCTTCTGGTTAAAGGCGCCGGAGGGCAGGAAAACACCCGTATCTATCTATCAATCTATCTATCCACACATATGCATGCACTGCCACTGCCACTGCCGCGCCGCATATCTTAGCAGCGATGGCACCGCTGGAAAGTGGCAACGCCGTCGGATTAGGTTATGCAAATCAACTTTTTAATTGTGGAAAGGGGTTGTGCCACTAGTAGAAATAAGGACTTTCGTCCCAGCTCGAAAAACACATTAGTCCCGGTTCCTTTACGAACCGAGACTAATGTTAGTATTAGTCCCCGTTTGAGCGGCAAAGGCGCCAGTCGGGCATTAGTCCCGGTTCAAATGGGAACTTTAGTCCCGGTTCATGTCTCGAACCGGGACTAAAGGTCCAAGACACGAACCGGGACTAAATCCTTCAAACATTTTAGTCCCGGTTCGTGTCTCGAACCGGGACTAAAGGGTTTGTAGGATTTAGTCTCGGTTGGTTTCTTGAATCGGGACTAAAGGGTAGACCTTTAGTCCCGGTTCGTGACGCCAACCGGGACTAAAGGTGTTCAGATTTTTTTTTCTGTTTTTAAATTCTTGTTTGTAATTTCTGTTTTAAATTGCTTATATCTTTTATGATATTTGATGTTTTTGATTGATTCTTTTTGCATTAGATTCAAAATTTTCTCTAGTTTCTGTTTGTGCCATTAGTTTTTTCAAATTTGAATGGTTTGAATTTGAATTTGTTTAAATTTGCTTCAAACCCAGTTTTTGAATAACTTGAGTTTACAAATAGTTTTTAATTTAATTCTTTTTGCTCCCACTCATGTGTTAGATTGTTGTCACAGTAAGATTTATTTGGTTATTTTTAGAATAATTTAAATTAGGATTTTAATTAAAGAAATATTGTTTTGCTTATATAGTTGTTTTAGTCATTTAATTGTTGTTTTTTATTATTTTTAGTTAGTTTTTTCTGTAGATTTTAACATGTTGTAGTATGGTGCATATTTAATGCACAAAAAAAAATCTACAGTTCAACTAATTTTTAAAAGATGCCTTTGTAGCAGATGGGTTTTCGTCTGAAACCTTGATACTTTGAGTTTTGTAGAAAATAAACAAAAATGATAAAATCTTCAAAAAATAAACAAAAATGATAAAATCTTCAAAAAATAAAATCCTTTGAGATGTTGTTAGGTTTTAGTGTCTAGTCGGTATAGAAATTTTGAGATATGAATTTTGACCATTTTTGCAAAAAAAGGAAAAAAAATAAACGGCCATAACTTTTGCATACGATGTCCAAAAAAAATTAATATATAAAAAAAACTAGAAAAACTGTACTCGATTTCACCCGGGCAAGTTTTGTCACATGCTCAAAATTCCAAATGGAAAAAAAGTTATTTCAAAAAGAAGTTTTTTCCAAAAAAAAAAAGAAAAATAATTTTATTTAAAAATATTAGGTTGTTTTCATTGAAATTCACTATTATTGTTACTTATTAAGTTTATTTTAATAATTGTTTGTAATTCAAAAAATTAAATCATGTGACATGACATCAAGACCCAAGTTGTTTAGGATTGATAGCTTACTATTGTCGAGAAAACAATAAGTGCACACCTGGCAACTAGGGGCGATAGAACCAGAAAGTTAAGCGTGTTCGGGCTGAAGCAGTGAAAGGATGGGTGATCGGCCGGGAAGTTAGACGATTTGAAATGAGTGATCCACGCTAGAGCAGTGAGGATGGATGATTAGAGATTAAATTGTCAAATAATTCAAAGATTAGAAAATTGGAATAAAACATAAAAAATATTCAAAAATAAAATTTGAAAAAAATTAAAAAAAATCTACCTTTTCGGGTCAAACAAACAAAAAAAAACAGACGGATCCTTTAGTCCCGGTTCGTAAGTAGAACCGGGACTAAAGGTACACCCTCCGAGGCGGCCACGTGGAGCACCTTTGGTTCCGGCTTGGAACAGGGTCGAGACTAAAGGTTAGGCCTTTAGTCCCGCCCCTTTAGTGCCGGTTGGTGAACCGGGACTAAAGCCACTTACAGGCCGGGACTAAAGTCCCTGTCCCCACTAGTGTGCATTCCGTGACAACGGCACCATCATTAGCTGTGCAGGTTTAGTGGAGTAAGTAAGGTGCTTGAGAAGCTTGCTGCTGCTAATCCTTCAAAGTATGTGATCATGCTTTCCTTTTATTTATTTTATTTTTTAGATGGATACAGTGACACCAAGTTGCCAACCGACGGAGTGTTCATCCAGTGGGTTTTCCGAGAGTTTATCCACTATATTTTTCCTTCAAATGGCAGCTTCCTGTTTCATATTCCCTTGTGTTTTTTTTAGAATCGTATTGCCTCGTGTTTGCGGCGTAATATAATAAATAATACTTCCTTCGTTTTTAAAATAAATGTCTTAACTTTATCCAAACTTTAATATAAAATTGTATTAAGGTTGAGATGCTTAAATAAGCCGAATTACTCCGTTTATCCAGCGGAGGGGGCTGACCGTGTCATCTTCAAACGGGCCCCTGGTGTCGTCGCTACTAACAGTGCGGGCCCTCCGGGCGGGCCCTCCGGGCAGGCCGTGCATGGATTGTGTATGATCCACCAAGGACCCGGGCTGGCCTGTGAGCCTGGTCAATCATATCATCCATTCGTGGACCATTGGACGGGAGAGCGGTACTAGTACCACCGCAGTACCATTGACCCACTGTTTCTCTCTCTTTCAAAAAACAAAATAAAATGTACTAGTAGTAAAAGTACGATGATCAGCGAAGAGTAAATTTCTTTTTTCTTACTTTTAAGGGGAAATTATAAATCTACAAGACAGTGAGGAGTAATTTGCCTCGAACGATTTCGGACCAGCCTCTTTCGGTTGTACGAACAGGAGGACGCACGCATGGTTGTTTACCTAAGAATTTGGTCGTAAGATGTTTTTTCTGTTAAGGTAAGTACGAGAAGAATTATTAGAAACACATTAGCTGTTACTGTTCTGTTAAGGGCCAAGTTTACTGCGTTGCGGCCACTAGTTAAAGCCGCACATCTCCTTTTCTCGCCGGTCGCCATCCGCCTGGATCGGTCCACTCCACCTCCACTGGTAGTGGCAGCAAGATTTTCTTGAGGAAGGCGACGGATTAGATTTAGACTACTAGGAGGATTAACAAGACATCATACTACTGTACTTCTGCTAATTAAGCTTCTTCGAGCGTCCACGCCACATGCGTGGTGCAAGCTGCAAGGACCCGCTTGCGCGGCGCTGCTCGCTAGTTTGTTTACTCCGTGGGTTGAGCCGATGCACGCGGCACGCAATGACCCAACTGTTTGTATAGTACTGTATATAGCATTTTTTTCTTAAACAAAGTACATGCGCAGATGTTTAGATGTTTATATACACTCGTCAAATGAACACACACATGCCCTAGGTCCAAAGAGACTAAGCCGACGTATCATCTTCCTCCTCCCTCCCGTTCCCGACGACTCGACCCTCCTCGCCCAGTCGCATCGCATCTTCCTCCCCGCAGGCGCCTCCTCCCGCATCCCCTCCCGGCGATGCGGCCAGCTCGTGCAGATTCAGCACCGCACCCCGCCCGCCGCCCTACGCCGCAGCCGCACGCCACGCCGCCATACTGGCTGCTGCCTTCTCCTGAGCACGACTCCATCCGCCGAGAGCGCACACGCCGGCCTCCTGAGCACGGCTCCGAAGTGAGGAGGTTTTGCATCGAGTGCATTGGCATGGCAGGTGGATTCCTTGTTTATTTACAGTTTGTTTGCTGCTAGTTCCTGAAGTACTAGTTGATTTCGTGTCAACTATAATTTATTTACACATTCAAGAATGAAGAGAAGGACTATGCATAGTTTTTATATGCAAGCAGTTCAGCTATCCCTCCCCAATGGCCTGCTCCTCCCTCTACAGATGTTGAATCTGAACCCGACCTAACCAATGTAACTGCAAACCCCCATCTCCTTAATTGATGTGAGCACAATTAATCCTCCTGAACCCCCAAATGTTGGGAGCAATCAAACCGGAATTGATGAGAGTACAAACCAACCAAGGCAACCTACATCAGAATTCCATCCAAGTCAAATTATCCCACATCCAGGACCTAGAATACCAATAGAAGATTATGCTCCTGAAATTACAAGTGATGTGAGAAGGGCTTATTTGTTGAAAGGGCGAAATAAAGCTATTGGGCATAATTTCAAGAAGATAAAGGATGGTAAAATCTGAAGATCCTTTCAATCTGCGTGGTTGGACGCATATGATTGGTTGGAATAGAACGTGGAAAAGGAGGCCGCTTTTTTGCTTCCACTGTTTTCTTTTCAAGAAACCATCACAAGTCATTAGATTTGGAAATGATGTCTTCACAAAAGATGGCTACACTCGTTGGAAAACAGCCCTGGGTAATTTTAAAAAGCATGTTGATGGTCCATCTAGTTACCACAATATTGCTAAGAGAGATTGTAAGGATTTCAACAATCAACGTGCAAGTGTGGCTACCCAATTCCGTGTGTACAACAAGAAGGCTTAGATATCTGACAAAATCCGTCCAACTGCATCATTAGACTGTGCATGAGGCGGGCGCGGAAACAAGCGGTAGCGAGCGGGAGAGCTTAGAGAAAATAAAGGGAAAAAGTGATCGTTTTATCGTCGACTTGTAGGTCAGGAAGGAAAGTATAGCGCGACGCTGACTCAGACGAACGGATCGCGCGTTGGAGTTACTCTCAACGCTGCGATCTCGTCGCCGACAAAATTCACCGCTTGCAATTTAGCGACCGACGGTGACGATGGATCTGGCAAAGCAAGGTGCATGCATAAGTCCAAACCTGTCGTCAAACCTGAGGGCTGAGGCCACCAAAGGCGCCGAGCACCCGGCGACGACGAGACTCCGTCAGTCAATGCTTAAATGTTTATGCTCTGCTAATAGTATAGCACTATAGTAGCTTGCTAGGCACGCTAATAATGGGTGCCCTCAGAAAGGTACCCTGGGATACCATGAGTTACTACCCCGGTACACTGAAATGTGGGACCTGTCTCAGATAATAATGGAGCTCTTGGAAGCCGCCGATGGATAATGCTAACAACATTTCTATAATAGATCTTTCTCCGTCACAGTTTAAAATACATGCACGTGTACCTAGATCGTTAATTTGATTTATATAAAATATATTGTTTAACATAAAAATTACATGATTAGAAAAAAAACATATAAAGTTTTTAATGATATATTTTTATTATATATGCTTTTTATTAAATTGGTTAAATTAACGACCTAGGTACATGTGCCGGACTTGTAAACTGAGACGGAGGTAGTAACAAGCTTTGTTTACAACTGATCTAATGATATGATTAGTGCCACAATGCTTATATAATGTTTTCTGTGATTCTAATTAACGATGCAGAAAAGAATAGCCTCGAAGTGTGCAAGTCAAGGTTCCCGGGTGTATTGCAAACTTTTCATTAGTTTCAACCTTTTTCTTGAGCAAAAGAAATATATAGATCTCGCTAATCCATGCAATGTCTATTCGGGTGAAGCATTCTAAGGCAACCGTATACAAGTTGATAGTTGGATAAAGAAGGGTGCTTCACATGCATGGCTAGACTACTTCACTACTAACCACAATGTGATTAGTATTGACCCAGATGTATGTAAATATATTATCTGCACTAGCAAATTAACTAACATTACATGCATGAGGCCATGTGACCGCCAGTTGGTAGTTAGAAGGCACGGAAGCCGGGATGGGGGTAGTTTATGTGGATGAGACTAGATGGACAATGCTAGATAGCCCAAATGATAACGCCGACACACATCTGGCTGTTTGCAAACCGTTCGTATACAAGGATTATCGTTCGTTTTCTGTTTCACGAATGTTGGTAACTGATATCTGTATTTTTTTATCACGTAAGACCAAGCTGGTGTGTGGACATTTAATCACTTCGCATGCACGTTCGTTTCTTTCTCAGGAAGAATCTTTTTTATCTTTCGGCTTAAAAATGTTTTATCTACTAATTAAAAATCCAATTAAAAATTTGTTTTCATCATTAAATTCGTCTCGATGAGATGTTCAAAACTAGATCTCATGTTGATATGTTTCGATGAAATATTTTTTGCGTAAAAGTTGTCGTTATGTTACACTCCAGTTGCTATAGTGTTCACACTACAGTTGGCATGACATCTTCTATAAATTTTTCTTCTAGATTTCAAGCTATCGTTATACTTTTAACTATTTGTAAGGCAATTTTTATTAATAGATCATGCTAATTTTTAGTAATTAACCATGACAAATTTAATGCATGGATCATGTCAAATTTAGTTTATAGATCAGGACAATTTTAGAATACGACCATGATCGATGATTTTTTTTTTGACCAAAAGTTGTCATGATGTTTACATCGTAGTTGTCATAGTATTTACACTAAAGTTGTCGTGACATGTGCTACCTATTTTTTATTGTAGATCTAAAGCTACCGCTATATTTTCAACTACTTTTTACGGCATTTTTTATTAATTGATCATAACAATTTTTTCACCATGACAATTTTAGTTTATGGTTCATGGCAAGTCTAGTTTCAAAACTTCTTCGCTTTATAATATGTTAAAATTTAGTTTTAAATGTAGAAGAAAAAATAGCTGAAACATATCATGACAACTTCAGTATAAACACCATGTCAATTCATATGCAATAGACATGGCAACTTTTAACAAAAAAGTCATCAAAACATATTGATATGAGATCTAGTTTCGAAGATGTCGTCACGACATATTTAATGATGAAAATGGATCTTCAATCGGATTTTTCATTTAAGAGATAAAATATTTTAAAAACTAAAAATCCAACAAGATTTCCACATGCATGCATGCGGTGACGTGAGACAAGAGATTGTACGTGTGAGCATTATCTGTTTGGTCCATACGTAGACGTGTTGGCTGGTTTCCTTAAATACCATTCGAGACATGTGGCAAGATCCCTTAAGGGTGTGTTTGGTTTGAGGACCAAAAGTCATGGAATGTCATGGTTCCGTTCCAAAGTCATGGGTTGGTTCCATCCTTGTGTTCAGTTGATGATAAAAAATGTCATGGGTTGGTTCCGTTTCGGTGTTTAGTTGGAGAGATGAAATGAGAAGAATCTGTAAATTGTGAGATTACTTCTGTGAACAAATAGAGTTCTTTGCATTTGATGAGCCTATAATTTAAATTTTCAACAACATTTTCATTCTATTTTCAACACATGCAAATAAAAATATATGACCATGAGTACATACCAAATATTTACGAAAAATAATCACGAAAATGAAAAAATAACCACGAAAAAAATAATCACGAAAATGAAAAAAATAATCACCAAAAAATAACCACGAAAACTTTTGTTCGGGTGCGGGGGTGAGCGCGGTGAGAATTGCTTGATTATTTCTTTTTTCCTTGCTTTAATGGATGAATAACGAGTCGGTTCCTCCAAATCGGCAGAATCATTTGGTGAAGCACGTGGAGGTAATATTCCCTGCATGCAGATGACCCAATTCCGATTCCTAACCCAACTAAACATGAGAACATCTGTCAGGGATGGAACCAACCCGTCCAATTTCACCTCATCCTGAAACCAAACACACCATAACTCCCACACATGTGGGCGTTATGACGACCTAGATTAGTTTCTCTAAAAAATAGATTAGTTGGTCCGAGCTTCGAGGCATGCACTATGAGTACGTTAACCAATTTGTTTAAGCATGCATTAGGAGGAGGATTAAATATTGATTAGGAGCCTTGTGATTAAAGTCGCCGGGTGGGCAAGAAAACACATGTATCTTATCTACACGTATGCGTGCATTGTATCCTCTGCCACTCCCATGCCGCATACCTTAACGACGGCATGGCTGGAAAGCGGCAGCGCCGTCGGATTATGTTAATGCATAATCCTTTTTTAGTTGTGGAGGAAAGTGGTTTGTGCATGCTGTTACGACGGCGTTATCATTAGCTGTGCAGGTTTAGTACTCCCTGGGCCACAGTTTATAAGACATGTACGTATACCTAGGTAGTCAATTTGACTTATATAAAATATATTGTTTAACATAAAAATTATATCTTTAAAAAAATAGAAGATCTAAAGTTTTTAATGATATATGTTTTGTAATATATGCCTCTTATTAAGTTGGTTAAATTGACGATCTAAATACACGTGCCGGACTTATAAACTGAAACGGAGGGAGTACTATCTCCGTTGCGATTTAAAAGACAAAGGTAAATTTACGTGTATTTCCACGATAGATAAGGTTTAAGACGCATTGCATTAACTTCTAATCAATATTTTATTTTTATATGCATGCATAGTATGAATGTCATTTTTAACTCATTTCACAGTCAATCAATAATCACCTAGGTTTTAATTTTTTTCCATACAACGTCTTTTAAACCGTGACGAAGGTAGTGTTTCTAGAGGCAATTCAGAAGTTCGGTGGTGCTGATGCTAATCCTCTAAAGTACGTATGTGATGATGCTTCCCGTTTTCGTTTTTTAATTTGGAAAACAGTGACACCGCCAAGTTGCCAACCAGGCGTGTGTTTATCCAGTGAGTGTTTCCAGAGCTCATCCACTGTTATTTTTGGTTTGTCTTGCTTAACTAGTAAGCATGCACGTGCAATACACGTTACAAATAAAATAAATTTACATGGTATTTTAGTAAAATAAGGTGTGGTTATTTTAGATGGGTGCAAATTGTTATCATGTCAAAATTGCGACATCTTAGTAAAATAAACCACTATTATAAATAAAATGTTAAAATCTTACCATATCACATTGGGAGATATTATACTCATTGCTGTCAGGCCAGCTATGAAACAACCGTTTGAATGTAGCAATGTCCATATTTTCATGATGACTTGGGTCTCGTGCATAGTGGAACATCGACTAAAATAAAAATAAGAAAACATTAGTGGTATGAGAAAAAATGTAATACATGATTATAGCAATTTACACAAAAGTTTGGATCCATATAGTGACATGGAATGTCTCTCAGAAGTTGGACTTCGTGGCGCGCTAGTATCCGCACAACCATATTAAAGCAATCAATATCCATATATTCATCATTGTTTAATATTTTTAAGTGTCTCAACTTTAAGCTAATAGGGTAAGGATCAGAGTTTTTCACCCATTCGCCCATGTAAAATCAGAATTCTGTCAAATATAATGACATCAGAGTAACTTATCACAATACAAAATAAACTAAAAAAATATGGCTTACTCTAGTAGAGCATTGTCATCAACCATACTGATGAATAAGCAAAGTTTGTCTAGTAAGTCATCGTTTGTTGGGTTGACAGACGGTCAAAGGATATATGACTGCGAGATGAGCTCGACATCGTTGAGGAGGCCAGTAGTAGCCTTCCTCTTTTCACGGGATAGGCGTTGTCATTTTAATATCTCATCCTGTTTTGTGCATATCGCTCCCTGTCCCTTTGCCTCCTCAACTCCTTAGGGTCTGCATATATGTGTCAGAAAGGTAATAAGTATGAACACATAGGGCTGTAGCTAATTTGTTGATCATCATTACCAATGGACATGGACACCGGTGTTTGTGTTTCATTTTCTTGGTCATTGAGATTGGCAATCACCATGGCCATTTTTCTATCACCGTAGGCTTCATGTTGTCTATTGAATACATCATCCATGTTTTGTGAATACTGTTCCCCAACCATTTGCCTTTGCAATTCATTAGGGTCCACATCTATGGCAGATTGTCGTTAGTTTGGAGCATGTCATCTCATCAATTATGAATAGTAAATAAGCATGCAGTATAAGGGCAATTTTACCTCGCGTCATGGCCAGGGGTGTATGTGGTATATTTTGCTCTTCATTAAGCACTGTTGTTGAAGAACTGCATACAAAGTAAATGTTTTCTACCCCAGTAATGAAATTTTATATCAACAAGGGAACATAACTAAAAATAGAGTAGCACAAAAACCTCAACTGAATTTGTGTGAAGTATGGGCTTCCATGTGCGCCCATGTCCCCTCGTGGCAGCAGCGACTTCCACGTGCTCCCATGGCCCCTGCGGCAGCAGCGGCTAGCGCGTCCTCGTGGCGGCCGCAGATGTGACTCCCACATCCCCAGAGGTGGTGGCGGCGGTTCCCCGGTGGTTCTTCACATTCTCACATCGACTAATAGCCTTCGCCTCGGCAGAAGTGAGGAAACCTGTAGGAATCCGTGTCAAAATATGGCAATTTTCACCCGCAGAAAGAAGGCAATTGCCCATAAGTAACTTGGTCAACTATAGAAAAATTAAGCACGCCATCATGTCAATTCAGGAACCTTCTACCACTCATCACTTATCACATTGCATGTCAACATAGAATATTTTCTCTTTCCAGAAAAGGCTGCTTGGCAAGAGGACTATTATGTCATACCGCATTTGCTAAATAATATTTTCTCCAGAAGTGCATGCTAAATATTTCCTACAAGTTGATTCTCTCCTAGAAGGTCGACAGAAGTGTCATTTTGTAAATCATAATCCCTTTACGTCAGCAAGTACAGGAAGAACTAAGATAAATGAACCATGCTAACATTTGGCAAAGTCCATCAAGGATTACAAATGTATATGCTTCATCTTTAGAGGAAAAATGGATAAATCACACAAGGGAAAGCGTAACATCAGACACTCGATCTGGACCTCACCGTTCTAACTTCTAATTAACCATAATTATAAGTTTCTTGCTACTCAATTTCACCCATTTTGCTGAAACTAAATCATTCCCTCCCATAGTGTAACAAGACAATACACACACCGGAGACTTGGAATCACCAGCTACCACATGATCCAATCCAGGGGGTGCTTGGTAGGGCTTGGGGAGATGAGAGGGTGGATGAATTCTTACTCTGCAGCAAATGATGAGATGTAGAGGACCTCGAGTGGGGATGCCACTGGGAGCCAATTTTGGGCGTCGGCCCACAGGAGCACAGTTGGGCGATGGGCCTCAACAACAATAGCACCCTGAGAGTCGACGGCAGCGCCCTGCGTCCTTGCCGGATGGGGTGGCTCCCGTGTCATCGGAGGCGGCGATCGATGCGGCACCCTCGGCGGTTCACGAATCACCGGCACGCCCGCAATGTCCCATGAAGGTGTGGGAGGTTGCAGCCCTCCCATGGCTCAGTCGGCGACGAGAACGAAGGAAGAACGCGGGAAGGATGGCGCTGGGCGGGGAGGCGTGTGATGCGCGGCGGGGGAGAAGGTGAGAGGCAGAGGGGAAAAGGAGTTGTTGTTCCTTGGCTCCTTGTTGCCATGCCGAGTGGAGGCCGGTGGTGGTGATTTTTCTTGAGAGATGGGATCGGGATCAGGTTGAGGTGATGAACGTGTCAATATGTGCGAATACCCGATTAGTTTTCTAATAAGACGCGATCGTCATTAGTTTCCTAATAAGACGTCATCGTGATTATAGTTTCCTAACTAATCGGGTGTGGAGTTTCATATTTTTCTCCGCGGTGGAGCACGGTTAGTCAATGCAAATTGTTAAGCGCACACGAAGAATGAATTAGGTTAAGGCTAGCCGTTAGATTGAATTTAGTGCTCCTAATCATGCGGTGATAATAGATCCGTGTACGTTTTATGAGGTGTGTTTAAAAAAGCTCATGTTTGCTCTTTTATTAGTAGTATAGATATAGAAACCCCGGCTTCCCATTATCATTTTACCTCGTGTTTGTGGCTTAATAGTAATTCCAGAAATGCGCTGGGAGTGTGGGCGTGGCTGACCGTGTCATCTTCAAACGGGCACGGCGTGTGGGCTGGGAACAGTGCGGGGCCTCCGTGCATGACTTGTGTGTGATCCTATTCGTGTGGCCATGATCCGCCAAGGACTCGGGGTGGCCTATCAGCCTGCTCAATCACATCACATCACATCATCCATCCGGTTCTGTTTTCTTCGGTGGCAAGGACTCGTGCACTAGGTCTGTCGCTGTACCACGAATGTGTTTGCAGGAGCCGCAAATACTCGGCGTGCCGACCGGCCCTCCGGCGTCGCTGTTGCGAGCTCGATCGAGACCAGCAGAGAGATAAGCATCGGGTTGCCGTAGGTCGGTACGCATCGGAAATTCCGACTGCGATGTGCGCTTTGACTCGCCAATTTGGGTCTGGAATTCGACTGGCTGCTGTAAAACCATGGATCGATTGGTACTCCGGCAGATGCAGCCGGCGAGCAACGAGGCCACCGCCATTGTCGTACAAGCAAACAAACCGACCGGCCATCTCATGGACGTCGTCAGTACAGGTCACCGGTGACCCGGCGCCACCGTCGATGCCGGCCGTCCGCCCGTCGCGGTCACTGACGTACCATCGATCGGCGTCGGGCTTAAGTGCCGGGGACGTTGCCTCCAGGGCCAAGTTTACTGCGTTGCGGCGAGCAATTAAAGCCGCACATCTCCTTTTCTCGCCGGTCGCCATCAGCCTGAATCGGTCCACTCCACCTCCACTGCCCACTGGTAGTATCAAGATTTTCTCGAGGAAGGCGACGGATTAGATTTAGACTACTAGGAGGATTAACAAAACACCATCATCGTACTATTGTACGTACAGTACTGATTAAGCCCCTTCCCACATGCGTGCTGATTCTAATTTAGATTAGGGGGAGTAATTTTGGTTTGGGTACTTGAGCAGTGAATGACGCAAGTTACTACATGGAGTAGTGGTGATTTGTTTAGCGCACACATGGAACATGGAAGGACACATGGGGGCGCGTACTGGACAGTCAAGGTGACCTTCCCATGGGTGCAGCACTGTGCTGGTCTCATCACCGGAGAAAAAACTACTCTTGGAGCGCATTCATTAGGAGTACCAATCCGATTGACTCCTAGGGTGGTGCTGCTGGTAATCCCATCTTGGAAGCTACTAGCGCGTTGGTAGATCTGGAGACCTTCAAAGTTCCAAACTGCATTTGGAAGGAAGAACTCTGACCTGATCCATTTCAGGATGGCTAGCTGTTGCTTGCCGTCAAGGCCGATGTGCTTCTTTTTTTTTTTTTGTTGATCACCCGCGGATGTGTTTATTTGCCGGGGATGGGCGGAGCCTATTTACCGCGTAACGCGGCGGATGGGCAGCAAACGCACACCCTGCCCAAACCCTGGTGGCTACATGGGCCGGCCCATCTTGCTGTATTTTTCTGTGTTAGCTTTTCACCGGTTTTACCAAGGTTCAAGAAACTCCCTGAAAAAAAGCAAGGTTCAAGAACCTAGTCTGATCCGATTCTTCTTATTTTCTGTGCTTCTTTCCGTCTTTATTTGGTATTCTAGTTTTCTAGTTTTCTTTATTTCACCTTCCTTTTTTTAAACTTTTGTTTCACGACCATTCCTTAGAATTTTCAAATTCTTCTTGAACCTTTAAAGATTTATAAAATTCAAGAACTATTTTATGACGTCATGCATTTTTTTTAAATTTATGAGATATTTTTATGTTATAAGATTTTTCAGGTTGTGAACATTTTTTAAAATCATAAACATTTTCTGAATCCGAGGACATTTTGTTGAAATTTAAGAAAAGAATATAAATTCTGAATTGTTTTGAGTCCGCACATGTTTTTGAATACATGAACAATTTACAAATCATGAACAATTTTTTAATTTTTGAATATCTTTATATTTTTCTGAAATTCTAGGGCATATATAATTACCCACAGGTGGCAGTCGCAATCTTGTAGTGGGATGACCCGTTGATGTTCTGACATGCGGAGGGTGTGCACGATTGGTGACTTTCCAATGAGCGTGCGCATTTTGAATTTTGAAATTCGATGGAACCTCTACTGACACTAGCAATTTTATCTTATATACATGCATGCAGCAATTGGGAAAAGAATCCGCTCAGTGTGTTCATATTTAAAAAAAAAAATCAACGGATGCATGCAACTAGAACTTTGGGTGGTACAGAAAAATTCATTCGGATCTATTGCTTATTTTCGTAACAGTTGGTATTTAGTCTTTTCCAAAACTAAATCATATATGTCCGACCCAGGTAAGAACGCTTTCTGCGTGAGTTAACAAATGCATGTTAACGGACATTGAAGGCGCCTAATAGAAAATGCCCACTAGTTGTAGCTCATTCGGGACATGTAACAGAAGGAATAGGAACTGGGTGTAACAATTTCCTCCGTCACATAATGTAACACGTTTTATGTCTCCTCAGTCGTTCTTTGACACATAAAGCATCTTACGTTGACAGAGGAAGTAGTTGTAACTCACACATGCCGTGAGCGAGGATGAGTTGAATACGACTTCTCTAGCCACTTACTAGATTTGATTTGCAATCTCTCATTGCTCATTCCTTCCTTCCTTTTATGTGTGGCTATATCCAAGAGCATTCCCCACAATTTGTATCGGATTCAGTTTGAATCCTAGACCTCCCAACACATCATCAGAGGGATCAGGTTTCGCGATTGGTAGGCGCAAGAAGTCATGGAGAAACTCGCTCCCGGGAGTCATGTCATCTACGATCTTCTCAAGATGGAGCTCACCACATGTTTGGAGCTACACTCAGGGATCACCATGTGGTTCTCCTCTAGTCCATGCGCAAGATGCTCGACGAAACGACCATCACTCCAAATTGTGTTCTCTCCACCCATTTCGACGACATTTGTGAGGAATTCGCTCTCGACCTCGAGAAACCACGTGTTATTTTGAGATGGATATACAAATCAATACACCACTCGAGTTCCGTGGTGCGTCGATTATGTGGGAGGTTTGGACTAGAGATGGAGGTGCCACCACTGAGATCCTTGAGATCAACTCCGAGCCCCAGGGGAAGAGCCATAATGTTTATGTGCCTCCTCTAGTGGTCGAATTTACATCCAACTACAGCGTGTTTGGTTGCGTGCACCGATTTTGGGGTGTTCGCATAAACTTCTTAGATGGGCCTAGTTGAGGAAAAACAGCCTCAAAACCATCATCTGCACATTGATTGGTTGCCCGCATATAGGTTAGCTGCATGAGGAAACTAATTATGACCCTCTGTTTGGTTACCCGCATTGCATTAGACATACATAGAACACACTATTTGGTTGCAACCTTCATTATGTGCTCTCAGCACTAGTAGTGGTGAACTTACCACACACTATCTTAAGAGTATCACTCCTAGCCACAAATCAAATTACGGTTCATCTTAGCTACTATCAAATAGAAGTACACATTATTAAGAGCTGATTCGCTGAATGTGAAAGTTCATAATGCATCCCCTTGCTCCTCCGCTTACCTCTTCTATTGTTGCTTCCTCTTGTGTTGTTGTTGTTGCTCTTCTTCTTCTTCTTCAAATCCTTGCCTCGCCTTTGCTATCCCACGTTGCATGTGTCCACTTCATCCTTTTGGTCTTCCAGGCTTCGTTGTCAAATGCATCCACACCATGGCCACTGAGGTCAAGATCGTCAAGCGTCATATCTTCCTCCTCAAGCACCAGTTCATCACAACCTCAATGCAGGATCCAGTTATGCAGAATGCAACATGCAAGAACAAGCTTAACCTGGGTGGGGGTAAGGGTGGAATCACTTCTGATCTAGGATCTTGAACCCGTTCTTCAAAGCTCCAAATGCCCTCTCAATGGTTACTTTAAGGCTCGACTGTCGGAGATTGAACAACTCCTTTGGAGTCCTAGGGTAGTTCCTACCACAAAACTCGTTAAGATGGTACCTGGTCTTCCTGAAGGGTGGAACACCTGGTTTACATGCATAGGCAGCGCGAGCGAGCTTGCGTCGCTCTCAGTCTGGCTGGGTAGAAACTGCTGACTCAACAATTCCTAGCGAGCCAGGACGACGACCGCTTTATGCTTCATGTCGATGCGAGCCAGCCGACCATGTTGCCAACCAAACGCACCTTTCGTGTCCAAACTGGGCCTGGTTGGGCCGGATGCGAGCAACCAAACGCGCCCCTGGTTTCTCTCATCGTGTCTTCTACGACGAATGGTACTGACCAGTTTTATGTTGGTCATCTAGTGGAATTGTTGTTGGGTACGTTGCATGGGAAACAAAAAATTTCCTAAGCACACGAAGACGTATCATGGTGATGTCCATCTACGAGTGGAGATTAGATCTACGTACCCTTGTAGTTCGCACAGCGGGAAGCGTTAAGAAACGCGGTTGATGTAGTGGAACGTCTTCACGTCCCTCGAACCGTCCCACGAACCGTCTCGCGATCCGTCCCACGATCCGTCCCGATCTAGCGTCGAACGGACGGCACCTCCGCGTTCAGCACACGTACAACTCGATGACGATCTCTGCCTTCTTGATCTAGCAAGAGAGATGGAGAAGTAGATGAGTTCTCCAACAGCATGACGGCGTGCCGGTGTTGGTGATGAATTATTCCTGCAGGGCTCCGCCCGAGCTCCGCAGAAATCTAATCTAGAGGAAGAATTACGAGGTGTAGGTTTGAGTTGCACGTGGCAAAGTTGTGTCTCAAAATCCCTAAACCTCTAGTATATATAGGAGGAGGGGAGAGGCAGCCCTAGGCAGCCTTGGCGCACCAAGGAGTCCTCCTTAGGTCGGCCGAAGTGGGAGAGAGGGAGGAGTCCTTCTCCAATCCCACTTGGATTAGGACTCCTTCCTTATTTTCCCACCTCTTTTGGATTTTCCACTTTTTCCTCATGGGCTTTCCTTGGATGACTTTGTCAGCCCATTATGCCTTATTGTACATCCAATAAACCCATGTGGACCCCTTGGGGGCGTGGTGGGCCCACCCAGTGGGCCCCCGGAACCCATTCATCACTCCCGGCACACTGCCGGCAATGCCCGAAAACTTTCCGGAATCCAAACACAACTTCCTATATATCAATCTTCATTTCCGGACCATTCTGGAAACCTTCGCGACGTCCGTGATATCATGTGGGACTCCAAACAACCTTCGGTCACCAACACATATAACTCAACTATACTAAAACACCATCGAACCTTAAGTGTGCAGACCCTGCGGGTTCGAGAACTATGTAGACATGACCCGAGACACTCCTCAGTCAATATCCAACAGTGGGACCTGGATGCCCATATTGGATCCTACATATTCTACGAAGATCTTATCGGTTGAACCTCTATGCCAAGGATTTATATAATCCCGTGTAACATTCCCTTTGTCCTTCGGTATGTTACTGGCCCGATATTTGATCGTCGGTATCCCTATACCTATTTCAATCTCGTTACCGGCAAGTCTCTTTACTCATTCCGTAATACAAGATCCCCGTGACTCACACTTGAGTCACACTGCTTGCAAGGCTTATATGTGATGTTGTATTACCGAGTGGGCCCTGAAATACCTCTCCGTCACACGGAGTGACAAATCCCAGTCTTGATCCATGCTAACTCAATGGACACCTTCGGAGATACCTGTAGAGCACCTTTATAGTCACCCAGTTACGTTGCGATGTTTGATACACACAAGGTATTCCTCCGATGCCACTAAGTTACATGATCTCATGGTCATAGGAATGAATACTTGACACGCAGAAAACAATAACAACAAAATAACACGATCACATGCTACGTTTATAATTTGGGTCTTGTCCATCACATGATTCTCTTAATGATGTGATATCGTTATCAAGTGACAACACTTGCCTATGGCCAGGAAACCTTGACCATCTTTGATCAACGAACTAGTCAACTAGAGGCTCACTAGGGACAGTGTGTTGTCTATGTATCCACACATGTATTTGAGTTTCCAATCAATACAATTCTAGCATGGATAATAAACGATTATTATGAACAAGGAAATATAATAATAACTAATTTATTATTGCCTCTAGGGCATATTTCCAACAATTGCTACATTTTGATGAGACCAATCCACGACTATTGCATAACTGAGGTAATTAGAGTACTATTTTTTGTTTCTACGGAATTCCTTCGACTTGTTGGAAATCATTTGCTTCAAGCATTTGAAGGCACCCCGACTTGGTGGCTGGAAAATGTTTAGCGGGGCTTCCTCATACTAGTTGTCAGAATTTACTTAGCAACTTCAGTCAAGATTTGGCCAAAATCAACATCATATTTTGATTCATCGCAAGTTTGGTATTGCTTCGACCGCTGCAGGAGGGTGCGACGAACGTCCCGCCTGTCGTGACCGGACCCACCCGGCACGGGGTATACACGCCAACATGCGGCTCCAATTGTACCATTACACATGGGGCAGCCCGCGAGAGAGGCACCGCGCGCGCCTGATGCCGCCTAATGACACTGGCCCCGGGCGTGCCGGACGGTCCACCTGTAACACCCTGGTTTTCAAACCTTTTCTTTTCAAAATATTTTGAAAAGCACTTGCAATTTGGTGGATTTTCAAAGCAAGTTGGATTATGAAATCTTTGAATTCTTGTCTCAAACAACCCAAAACCATTTGCTTCATGATAAAACCCTTCTGAGATTTATTTGCAATATTTTCTTTCATTAAATAGTTCTCTTTTTCTATTTTGGAAATTATGCCATCACTCTGGGTTGTGAAGCAACCTATAGCTTGGGTGAGCTTTAAGACCCAAAACTTTTGCAACATTTTCTCAATGCTATATGATTCCAAATATGCTAACATATTTCTTTGTGCAATGGATAATTATGGCCAGAATAATTATTTATTATCTGACCAGAATCATCCCTTTGTGAAGCAACCCTATGATTCCTAATTTGACAAATTCCCAATAAATTCCTGTAGTTACTAGGGATCATATATGGTTCCAATATGTAAAAACATCCTATGGCCCAATACAAATTTTGAGCAAAAACACTATGCTAAGTTTCTGCTAAAACATGACCTTTGTGAAGGAAGTGCTAGCTAGGTGTGCACAATGGAGCTGCAAATTTTTGGGTATGTGTGCACCACCAAATGACACTTCCCCACCAAAATACACTGGTAGCAAAGCTTGCAACTGAGTGCTAGAAGCTCATTTGTGTTCTAGACCAAAAATGTGGTTTACAAAGGAACTATATCCATTTGATCTTCAAACCTTGCCAAGGTTTGCCAGTTTAGAGTCTTTTCTAAGCTGATTCCATTAGACATCTTAGTTTGCTCTAATCCCAACCCTGTTGAGCTCCAAAACCTCCCAAAGTCTGTTGGCAGAACCTGTTGATGATTTTCCTAGTCGCAGCAGAGCTTGTATGCTCAGTCTAGCAGTGGATGGTGACTGATGGAAGGCTGGCCGACGCTATGGACAAGGTCCCAAGGCTTGCGTGGCATCAGGGTGGCCGCAACCATGGTGATCACGGTGCTGGCATGCCACAGAGCGCGCTCTACGCAGCTCCAGTGATAGCCGAGCCGCCCCGAGCCGTCAATCGCTGCCCCCCCTTGTCTGAAGCGTTGACGAGGTCCCTGGTAGCCGCGTGGCACCTCCCGAACCCTCTGGCTCACCGGGGAAGGCCGCCGCCGCTCCCGGCCAAGCTCCGCCACGGGCAACATAGTGGGCTTCGGCCACTATGGTCGTCCGCGCGCCATTAAAGGCTCCGGACCCGTCCCGTCGCTCCCCTGACCTTGTCCATCACCTCACCACCGTGCCACGACAGCCAGCTCGCCGTCCTTGCTCCAGTGGCAAGCCCGAGCCTCGCCGCTTCAGGAGAGCTCGGCAACGCTCGTCGTTGGCCTATTTAAGGTGCTGCCCGAACCCCTCCTAGCTCCCACCCCTCTCCTCCACCTCTGGATTAGCCCTAGAGCCCCCCAGCAAGAGCCGGGAGCTCGTCTCCCTCAGCTCCGGCGAGTTGCTCCGCCGCCAAATCCTCTATGTCTCCAGCCTCCTCCATCCCTCCCCGGTCCAATCCGAGGACACCAGTGTGTTCCTTGGGTCCCTCTGGTGCTCCTCGAGCCATTGGAGAGTTGAATCCCTGCCGGAACCGTCGCTGTCGACGACCATCGTAGCCTTCACCTGCCATAGAAAGAGGGGCGACGCCGTCCGTCCACCTCCGGAGGAGCTACGGGTACAGGGAGGATCGCCGTCGAGCGCCCGTTCCATTCCCGTCATCTCCCAGCTTCTCCGCCGTCCCTATCACCGGTGAGCCGCCTCCTCTGTTCCCCTCCCCTCTCTCTGTTTTAAAAATGGCAGGCCCCACCTGCCAGGGGCTGTGGCCTGCGGCCGAAGCGTTAAGTGGAGGCGCCCCTCCACTTTACACCTTCGACGTGCCCCCCAGGTTTTCTTTTTCTTTTATTTATTTCAGTTTTTAACAGAAACTTTGATCATTTAAATATTTTTATCTACAAGTTCAAATCACTTGATTCTTTTTGCATTGGGTTTGTTTTGAAATTCTTTACAATCTGGTAAATTTTGGTATTTTTCCCACACTCATAAATTTTCTGGTTAATAAAAAGGTATTTAATGCTTTTCCCTTTTCTTTTGCTATTTCAAATACATTTTCACAGGGAAACATTGAAGACCAAGAGTGTTTGAACAACCCCACTGATCAAGGCAAGCCATCATATCCATGTGATGTAGTTTTGCATAGCATAGCTCACATCCTCATGCATTAAACTTGCTTAACTTGCTAAGAAAATAACGATTTAATAAATGACCATATAGAGATATATGCTTATGATTATGAGTTAATATGGTTGCTATGATATGGTGAATGATCATGAGTCACTTGACCAGGCATAATCGTACAACCACCTCTTGCCGGTATGGGAAGGCCGTGACTTGGGCTGTCCGTGTGATCTCTCACCGATATGCCCCAAAGAGGGAGAGTTATGCACCCGTGCCACCTTGGCCCGGTGGGCGGTGATAACTCTGTGAGCCCAGTGAAGTTGAGTTGGGCCCGTCCCCGTTTGGGACAGTTTGTTTGGCCATGACGGTGGCAGGTGTCATGAGGACACAGGGCCACCCAGGGCAGGACTCCGGAAGGGAGTGGTTGCCGGGGATATGATGAGAGAGTCACGGGTCACGCAAGTTGCGTTGGAGCAATGCTGGTCCACCCGAATGGGATCACGGGGTCAGTACTCCAGAGTGTGGGTAAAGTGTGCAACCTCTGCAGAGTGTAAAAACTATTCGAATAGCCGTGTCCACGATAATGCACGAACCGACCAGACCTCAGTAGATGGTCACCGTGTGGATGTTAGTAATGATGGAAGAACTCTCCAGTTGAGTGGAGATGCTTGATGAGCATTCCGGTGGTTGGGAGACAACCCCGGACGTGAGTAAGTGGCTGCTATAAAGTCAAGTGGTATTATTCTTAATTTGTTGCCATGCTATTGTTTGCTGCATTGCTTGGTTATTATGAGCTTGCGAGTACATTCAAAGTAATCACCTGGCGTATCATGCCAGATGCAGGAGAAGCCGAGGACGGAGGTCCTGATCATGCGTACTAGGAAGTGTCTGACGGGTAACGTAGCATAAATTCAAAATTTTCCTACGCATGTTCAGATCTTCCTATGGAGAGACGAGCAACGAGAGAGGGGTAAGAGCATCTTCGTACCTTTGAAGATCGCTAAGCGGAAGCGTTGCTAGAACGCGGTTGATGGAGTCGTACTCGCAGCGATTCCGATCTAGTGCCGAACAACGGCACCTCCGCGTTCAACACACGTGCAGCCCGGTGACGTCTCCCGCACCTTGATCCAGCAAGGAGGAGGGAGAGGTTGGGGAAGAAGACCAGCAACACGACGGTGTGGTGTTGGTGGAGAGACGAGGTCTCCCGGCAGGGCTTCGCCAAGCGCCGGCAGAGAGGAGGAGGAAGAAGTGCAGGGCTGCGCCGAGGGAGAGGGAAAACTGTGTCCTCCAAAGGCCAAAAGTGCCCACTATATATAGGGGAAGGGGAGAGGGGGTGCCACCCCTAGGGTTCCCACCCTAGGGGGTGCGTCAGCCCTCCCAGAGGGGGGGAGTGGCGGCCAGATGGGGAGGAGGGGGTGGCGCACCCCTCAGGTGGGCCTAAGGCCCACCTAAGTTAGGGTTCCCCCCCTTCCCTCTTTTTCTGGTGCACATGGGCTGGGTGGGGGGCGCACCAGCCCACTTAGGGGCTGGTTCCCTTCCCCACTTAGCCCATCTAGCCTCCCAGGGTCGTCACCCCCCTTCGGTGGTCCCCTGGGACCACCTCCGTGTTGGGGAATGTTGCATGGGAAACAAAAAATTTCCTACGCGCACGAAGACCTATCATGGTGATGTCCATCTACGTACCCTCGTAGACTGTACAGCAGAAGCGTAAGTGAACGTGGTTGATGCCCGCGATCAATCCCGTGATAAGTCCCACGATCTAGTACCGAACGGACGGCACCTCCGCGTTCAGCACACGTACAGCTCGACGATGATCTCGGCCTTCTTGATCCAGCAAGAGAGACAGAGAGGTAGAAGAGTTCTCCGGCAGCGTGACGGTGCTCCGGAGGTTGGTGATGACCTTGTCTCAGCAGGGCTCCGCCCGAGCTCCGCAGAAACGCGATCTAGAGGAAAAACCGTGGAGGTATGTGGTCGGGCTGCCGTGGGAAAGTCGTGTAAAATCAGCCCTAAAACCTCCGTATATATAGGTGGGAGGGAAGGGGCCTTGCCTTGGGGCTCAAGGAGCCCCAAGGGGGTCGGCCGAGCCAAGGGGGGAAGGACTCCCCCCCAAACCGAGTTGGACTTGGTTTGGTGGGAGTCCTTCCTTCCCTTCCCACCTCCTTCCTTTTTTTTCTTTTCTCTTTGATTTTATCTCCTTGGCGCATAGAGCCCTTTTGGGCTGTCCCACCAGCCCACTAAGGGCTTGTGCGCCACCCCTAAGGTCCATGGGCCTCCCCGGGGTGGGTTGCCCCCCCGGTGAACTCCCGGAACCCATTCGTCATTCCCGGTACATTCCCGGTAACTCCGAAAACCTTCCGGTAATCAAATGAGGTCATCCTATATATCAATCTTCGTTTCTGGACCATTCCGGAAACCCTCATGACGTCCGTGATCTCATCCGGGACTCCGAACAACATTCGGTAACCAACCATATAACTCAAATACGCATAAAACAACGTCGAACCTTAAGTGTGCAGACCCTGCGGGTTCGAGAACTATGTAGACATGACCCGAGAGACTCCTCGGTCAATATCCAATAGCGGGACCTGGATGCCCATATTGGATCCTACATATTCTACGAAGATCTTTATCGTTTGAACCTCAGTGCCAAGGATTCATATAATCCCGTATGTCATTCCCTTTGTCCTTCGGTATGTTACTTGCCCGAGATTCGATCGTCAGTATCCGCATACCTATTTCAATCTCGTTTACCGGCAAGTCTCTTTACTCGTTTCGTAGTACAAGATCCCGCAACTTACACTAAGTCACTTTGCTTGGAAGGCTTGTGTGTGATGTTGTATTACCGAGTGGGCCCCGAGATACCTCTCCGTCACACGGAGTGACAAATCCCAGTCTTGATCCATACTAACTCAACTAACACCTTCGGAGATACCTGTAGAGCATCTTTATAGTCACCCAGTTACGTTGCGACGTTTGATACACACAAAGTATTCCTCCGGTGTGAGTGAGTTATATGATCTCATGGTCATAGGAATAAATACTTGACATGCAGAAAACAGTAGCAACAAAATGACACGATCAACATGCTACGTCTATTAGTTTGGGTCTAGTCCATCACATGATTCTCCTAATGATGTGATCCCGTTATCAAGTGACAACACTTGCCTATGGCCAGGAAACCTTGACCATCTTTGATCAACAAGCTAGTCAACTAGAGGCTTACTAGGGACAGTGTTTTGTCTATGTATCCACACAAGTATTGTGTTTCCAATCAATACAATTATAGCATGGATAATAAACGATTATCATGAACAAAGAAATATAATAATAACTAATTTATTATTGCCTCTAGGGCATATTTCCAGCAGTCTCCCACTTGCACTAGAGTCAATAATCTAGTTCACATCACCATGTGATTCCAACGAATCCAACACCCATATAGTTCTGGGGTCTGATCACGTCTTGCTCGTGAGAGAGGTTTTAGTCAACGGTTTTGAAACTTTCAGATCCGTGTGTTCTTTACAAATCTTTATGTCATCTTATAGATGCTGCTACCACGTGCTATTCGGAAATGCTCCAAATATCTACTCTACTATACGAATCCGTTTCACTACTCATAGTTACTCGGATTAGTGTCAAAGGTTGCATCGACGTAACCCTCTACGACGAACTCTTTAACCACCTCCATAATCGAGAAAAAATTCCTTAGTCCATTTGTTACTAAGGATAAATTTTGACAGCTGCTAGTGATTCAATCATGGATCACTCTCTGTACCTCTCAACAGACTTTGAGTCAAGGCACACATCAGGTGCGGTACACAGCATGGCATACTTTAGATTCTACGGCTAAGGCATAGAAGACGACCTTCGTCTATTCTCTTTATTCTGCCGTGGTCGGGTTTTGAGTCTTACTCAAATTCACACCTTACAACGCAACCAAGAACTCCTTCTTTGCTGATCTATTTTGAACTCCTTCAAAAACTTGTCAAGGCATGCATCTTATTGAAACTTCTATTAAGCGCTTTCGATCTATCTCCATAGATCTTTGATGCTTAATGTTCAAGTAGCGCAATCCAGGTATTCCTTTGAAAAACTCCTTCCAAACAACCTTGTATGCTTTACAGAAATTCTACATTACTTCTGATCCACAATATGTCAACCACATATATTTATCAGAAATTCTATAGTGCTCCCACTCACTTCTTTGGAAATACAAGTTTCTCATAAACCTTGTACAAACCCAAAATCTTTGATCATCTCATCAAAGTGTATATTCCAACTCCGAGATGCTTGCACCAGTCCATTGAAGGATCACTGGAGCTTGCATACTTGCTAGTATCTTTAGGATCGACAAAACCTTCTGGTTGTATCACATACAATGTTTGCTCAAGGAAACCGTCGAGGAAACAATGTTTTGACATCCTACGTGCAATATTTCATAAATAATGCATCAACAACTAACATAATTCTAACAGACCTTTTAGCATCGCTACGAGTGAGAAAGCCTCATCATAGTCAACTGTTTGATCTTGTCGAAAACATCTTTGCGACAAGTCGAGCTTTTCTTAACAGTGACTTATCACCATCATCGTCTGTCTTCCTTTAAAGATCCATTTTTACTCAATAGTCCTATGACCATCAAGTAGTTCTTCCAAAGTCCACACTTTGTTCTCATACATGGATCCTATCTCGGACTTCATGGCTTCTAGCCATTTGTTGGAATCTGGGCCCACCATTGCTTCTTCATAATTTGCAGGTTCATTGTTGTCTAACAACATGATTGATAAGACGGGATTTCCGTACCACTCTGGAGCAGTACGTTGTCTCGTCGACCTGCGTGGTTCGACAAAAACTTGAACTGGAGTTTCATGATCATCATCATTAACTTCCTCCTCAACCGGCGTTGCAACGACAGAGGTTTCCCCTTGCCCTGCGCCATCATCCAGAGGGATGAGAGGTTCGACAACCTCGTCAAGTTCTATCTTCCTCCCACTCAATTCTCTCGAGAGAAACTTTTCCTCGAGAAAGGATCCGTTTCTAGAAACAAACGCTTTGCTTTCGGATCTGAGATAGGAGATGTACCCAACTGTCTTGGATATCCTATGAAGATGCATTTATCCGCTTTGGGTTCGAGCTTATCAGACTGAAACTTTTTCACATAAGTGTCGAAGCCCCAAACTTTCAAGAAACGACAGTTTAGATTTCTCTAAACCTTTGTCTATACTATGTCATCTCAACGGAAATACGCGGTGCCCTGTTTAAAGTGAGTGCGGTTGTCTCTAATGCATAACCCATAAACGATAGTGGTAATTCGATAAGAGACATCATAGTATGCACCATACTAAATAGTGCGTGGCTATGACGTTCAGACACATCATCACACTATGATGTTCTAGGTGGCATGAACTGCGAAACAATTTCCACATTGTCTTAACTTCGTACCAAAACTCGTAACTCAGATATTCATTTCCATGATCATATCGTAGACAGTTTATCCTCTTGTTACGATGAACTTCACTCTGAAACAGAATTGAACTTTTCAACATTTCAGACTTGTGATTCATTAAGTAAATACTCCTGTATCTACTCAAATCGTCAGTGAAGTAAGAACATAATGATATCCACTGCGTGCCTCAGCACCAATTGGACTGCATACATCAAAATGTATCACTTCCAACAAGTTACTTCCTTATTTCATCTCAATGAAAACAAGGCCTTGCTCATGTGGTATGATTTGCATGTCACTAGTGATTCGAAATCAGGTGAGTACAAAGATCCATTAGCATGGAGCCTCTTCATGCAATTTATACTAACATGACTCAAGCGGCAGTGCCACAAGTAAGTGGTACTATCATCATTAACTCGTATCTTTTGGCACCAATATCATGAACATGTGTAACACTACGATCGAGATTCAATAAACCATTGAAGGTGATTATTCAAGAAAATAGAGTAACCATTATTCTCTTTAAATGAATAATCATATTGCAATAAACACGATCCAATCATGTTCATGCTTAACGCAAGCACCAAATAACAATTATTTAGGTTTAACACCAATCCCGATGGTAGAGGGAGCGTGTGGCGTTTGATCATATCAACCTTGGAAACACTTCCAACACGTATCATCACCTCGCCTTTAGCTAGTCTCCGTTTATGCCGTAGCTTTCATTTCGTGTTACTAATCACTTAGCAACCGAACCGGTATCCAATACCCTCATGCTACTAGGAGTACTAGTAAAGTACACATCAACATCATGTATATCAAATACACTTCTTTCGACTTTTGCCAGCCTTCTTATCTACCAAGTATCTAGAGTTGCTCTGCCTCAGTGACTGTTCCCCTCATTACAGAAGCACTTAGTCTCGGGTTTGGGTTTAATCTGGGGTCTCTTCATTAGTGCAACAACTGTTTTGCCGTTTCACGAAGTATCTCTTCTAGCCCTTGCCTTTCTTGAAACTTAGTGGTTTTACAAACCATCAACTATTGACGCTCCTTCTTGATTTCTACTTTCGCAGTGTCAAACATCGCGAATCGCTCAAGGATCATTGTATCTATCCTTGATATGTTATAGTTCATCACGAAGCTCTCACAGCTTGGTGGCAGTGACTTTGGAGAACCATCACTATCTCATCTGGAAGATTAACTCCCACTTGATTCAAGTGATTGTCGTACTCAGACAATCTGAGCACACGCTCAACGATTGAGCTTTTCTCCTTTACTTTGTGGACAAAGAATCTTGTTGGAGGGCTCGTACCTCTTAACAAGGGCACAAGCATGAAATCACAATTTCATCTCTTTAGAACATCACTTATGTTCCGTGACGTTTTACAACGTTTTCGGCGCCTTGCTTCTAAGCCATTAAGTACTTTGTACTGAACTATCGTGTAGTCATCAGAAACGTGTATGTCGGATGTTCACAGCATCCACAGACGACGCTCGAGGTGCAGCACACCGAGTGGTGCATTAAGGACATAAACCTTCTGCGCAGCAACGAGGACAATCCTCGGTTTTACAGACTCAGTCTGCAAAGTTTGCTACTATCAATTTTCAACTAAATTTTCTCTAGGAACATAGAAAAACAGTAGAGCTATAGCGCAAGCTACATCGTAATTCGCAAAGACCATTTAGACTATGTTCATGACAATTAGTTCAATTAATCATATTACTTAAGAACTCCCACTCAAAAAGTACATCTCTCTAGTCATTCGAGTGGTACATGATCCAAATCCACTATCTCAAGTCCGATCATCACGTGAGTCGAGAATAGTTTCAGCGGTAAGCATCTCTATGCTACTCATATCAACTATACGATTCATGCTCGACCTTTCGGTCTCATGTGTTCCGAGGCGATGTCTGCACATGCTAGGCTCGTCAAGCTTAACCCGAGTGTTCCGCGTGCGCAACTGTTTTGCACCCGTTGTATGTGAACGTTGAGTCTATCACACCCGATCATCACGTGGTGTCTCGAAACGACGAACTGTAGCAACGGTGCACAGTCGGGGAGAACACAATTTCGTCTTGAAATTTTAGTGAGAGATCACCTCATAATGCTACCGTCGTTCTAAGCAAAATAAGGTGCATAAAGGATTAACATCACATGCAATTCATAAGTGACATGATATGGCCATCATCACGTGCTTCTTGATCTCCATCACCAAAGCACCGGCACGATCTTCTTGTCACCGGCGCCACACCATGATCTCCATCAACGTGTTGCCATCGGGGTTGTCGTGCTACTCATGCTATTACTACTAAAGCTACGTCCTAGCAAAATAGTAAACGCATCTGCAAGCACAAACGTTAGTTATAAAGACAACCCTATGGCTCCTGCCGGTTGCCGTACCATCGACGTGCAAGTCGATATTATCTATTACAACATGATCATATCATACATCCAATATATCACATCACATCGTTGGCCATATCACATCACATCGTTGGCCATATCACATCACAAGCATACCCTGCAAAAACAAGTTAGATGTCCTCTAATTTTGTTGTTGCATGTTTTACGTGGTGACCATGGGTATCTAGTAGGATCGCATCTTACTTACGCAAACACCACAACGAAGATATATGAGTTGCTATTTAACCTCATCCAAGGACCTCCTCGGTCAAATCCGATTCAACTAAAGTTGGAGAAACCGACACTTGCCAGTCATCTTTGAGCAACAGGGTTACTCGTAGCGATGAAACCAGTCTCTCGTAAGCGTACGAGTAATGTCGGTCCAAGCCGCTTCAATCCAACAATACCGCGGAATCAAGAAAAGACTAAGGAGGGCAGCAAAACGCACATCACCGCCCACAAAAACTTTTGAGTTCTACTCGAGAAGACATCTACGCATGAACCTGGCTCTGATACCACTGTTGGGGAACGTCGCATGGGAAACAAAAAATTTCCTATGCGCACGAAGACCTGTCATGGTGATGTCCATCTACGATAGGGGATGAGTGATCTACGTACCCTCCTAGACCCTATAGCAGAAGCGTTAGTGAACGCGGTTGATGTAGTGGAACGTCCTCACGTCCCTCGATCCGCCCCGCGAACAATCCCGCGATCAGTCCCACGATCTAGTACCGAACGGACGGCACCTCCGCGTTCAGCACACGTACAACTCGACGATGATCTCGGCCTTCTTGATCCAGCAAGAGAGACGGAGAGGTAGAAGAGTTCTCCGGCAGCGTGACGGTGCTTCGGAGGTTGGTGATGACCTTGTCTCAGCAGGGCTCCGCCCGAGCTCCGCAGAAACGCGATCTAGAGGAAAAACCGTGGAGGTATGTCGTCGGGCTGTCGTGGGAAAGTCGTGTAAAATCAGCCCTAAAACCTCCGTATATATAGGTGGGAGGGAGGGGGCCTTGCCTTGGGGCTCAAGGAGCCCCAAGGGGGTCGGCCGAGCCAAGGGGGGAAGGACTCCCCCCCAAACCGAGTTGGACTTGGTTTGGTGGGAGTCCTTCCTTCCCTTCCCACCTCCTTCCTTTTTTTTTTCTTTTCTCTTTGATTTATCTCCTTGGCACATAGAGCCCTTTTGGGCTGTCCCACCAGCCCACTAAGGGCTGGTGCGCCACCCCTAAGGTCCATGGGCCTCCCCGGGGTGGGTTGCCCCCGGTGAACTCCCGGAACCCATTCGTCATTCCCGGTACATTCCCGGTAACTCCGAAAACCTTCCGGTAATCAAATGAGGTCATCCTATATATCAATCTTCGTTCCCGGACCATTCCGGAAACCCTCGTGACGTCCGTGATCTCATCCGGGACTCCGAACAACATTCGGTAACCAACCATATAACTCAAATACGCATAAAACAACGTCGAACCTTAAGTGTGCAGACCCTGCGGGTTCGAGAACTATGTAGACATGACCCGAGAGACTCCTCGGTCAATATCCAATAGCGGGACCTGGATGCCCATATTGGATCCTACATATTCTACGAAGATCTTTATCGTTTGAACCTCAGTGCCAAGGATTCATATAATCCCGTATGTCATTCCCTTTGTCCTTCGGTATGTTACTTGCCCGAGATTCGATCGTCAGTATCCGCATACCTATTTCAATCTCGTTTACCGGCAAGTCTCTTTACTCATTCCGTAGTACAAGATCCCGCAACTTACACTAAGTCACTTTGCTTGCAAGGCTTGTGTGTGATGTTGTATTACCGAGTGGGCCCCGAGATACCTCTCCTTCACACGGAGTGACAAATCCCAGTCTTGACCCATACTAACTCAACTAACACCTTCGGAGATACCTGTAGAGCATCTTTATAGTCACCCAGTTACGTTGCGACGTTTGATACACACAAAGTATTCCTCCGGTGTGAGTGAGTTATATGATCTCATGGTCATAGGAATAAATACTTGACACGCAGAAAACAGTAGCAACAAAATGACACGATCAACATGCTACGTCTATTAGTTTGGGTCTAGTCCATCACATGATTCTCCTAATGATGTGATCCCGTTATCAAGTGACAACACTTGCCTATGGCCAGGAAACCTTGACCATCTTTGATCAACAAGCTAGTCAACTAGAGGCTTACTAGGGACAGTGTTTTGTCTATGTATCCACACAAGTATTGTGTTTCCAATAGCGTGGATAATAAACGATTATCATGAACAAATAAATATAATAATAACTAATTTATTATTGCCTCTAGGGCATATTTCCAACACTCCGGTGGTCCCGGTGGTCCCGGTACGTTACCGGTGATACCCGAAACACTTCCGGTGTCCGAAACCATCCGTCCTATATATCAATCTTTACCTCCGGACCATTCCGGAGCTCCTCGTGACGTCCGGGATCTCATCCGGGACTCCAAACAACTTTCGGTAATCTCGTATAACAATTCCCTATAACCCTAGCGTCATCGAACCTTAAGTGTGTAGACCCTACGGGTTCGGGAGACAGGCAGACATGACCGAGACACCTCTCTGGCCAATAACCATCAGCGGGGTCTGGATACCCATGGTGGCTCCCACTAGCTCCACGATGATCTCATCGGATGAACCACGATGTCAAGGATTCAATCAATCCCGTATACGATTCCCTTTGTCTGTCGGTATAGAACTTGCCCGAGATTCGATCGTCGGTATACCTATACCTTGTTCAATCTCGTTACCGGTAAGTCTCTTTACTCGTTCTGTAGCACGTCATCGTGTGAATAACTCCTTAGTCACATTGAGCTCATGATGATGTTCTACCGAGTGGGCCCAGAGATACCTCTCCGTCACACGGAGTGACAAATCCCTATCTCGATTCGTGCCAACCCAACAGACACTTTTGGAGGTACCCGTAGTGCACCTTTATAGTCACCCAGTTACGTTGTGATGTGTGATACACCCAAAGCACTCCTACGGTATCCGGGAGTTGCACAATCTCACGGTCGAAGGAAAAGATACTTGACATTAGAAAAGCATTAGCATACGAACAATACGATCTAGTGCTAGGCTTAGGATTGGGTCTTGTCCACCACATCATTCTCCCAGTGATGTGAACCCGTTATCAATGACATCCAATGTCCATGATCATGAAACCATGATCATCTATTGACTAACGAGCTAGCCAACTAGAGGCTTGCTAGGGACACATTGTGATCTATTCATTCACACATGTATTACTGTTTCCTGTTAATACAATTATAGCATGAACGATAGACGATTATCATGAACAAGGAAATATGATAATAACCATTTTATTGTTGCCTCAAGGGCATATTTCCAACAGTCTCCCACTTGCATTAGAGTCAATAATCTAGTTACATTGTGACGTATCGAACACCCATAGCATTATGGTGCTGATCATGTTTTGCTCGTGGAAGAGGTTTAGTCAACGGGTCTGCAATATTCAGATCCGTGTGTACTTTACAAATATCTATCACTCCACTCTGGACATGGTCCTGGATGGAGTTGTTGCGGCGCTTGATGTGCTTCGTCTTCCGGTGAAACCTGGGCTCCTTGGCTATGGCAATGGCTCAAGTGTTATCACAGAAGAGTGTCATAGGACCCGACGCGCTTGGAACCACTCCAAGGTCGGTGATGAGCTCCTTCATCCAAATTCCTTCATGAGCCGCTTCTGAAGCAGCTATGTACTCCGCTTCACATGTAGATGCTGCCACGACTTCTTGCTTGCTGCTGCACCAGCTCACTACCCCACCATTCAACACATATACGTATCCGGTTTGTGACTTAGAGTCATCCGGATCTGTGTCGAAGCTAGCGTCGACGTAACCCTTTACGACGAGCTCTTCGTCACCTCCATAAACGAGAAACATTTCCTTTGTCCTTTTCAGGTACTTAAGGATATTCTTGACCGCTGTCCAGTGTTCCGCACCGAGATTACTTTGGTACCTCCCTACCAAGCTTATGGCAAGGTTTATATCAGGTCTGGTACACAGCATGGCATACATTAGAGAGCCCACGGCTGAAGCGTAGGGGACAGAACTCATCTTCTCTCTATCTGCTGCCGTGGTCGGTGACTGAGTCTTACTCAATCTCATACCTTGCAAAACTGGCAAGAACCCTTTCTTTGAGTTTTCCATATTGAACTTCTTCAATATCTTGTCAAGGTATGTACTTTGCGAAACACCTATGAGGCGTCTCGATCTATCTCTATAGATCTTGATGCCTAATATGTATGCAGCTTCTCCAAGGTCCTTCATTGAAAAACTCTTGTTCAAATAGGCCTTTATGCTCTCCAACATCTCTATATCATTCCCCATCAATAATATGTCATCCACATATAGTACGAGGAAAGCTACAGAGCTCCCACTCACTTTCTTGTACACACAGGCTTCTCCGTAAACCTGTATGAACCCAAACGCTTTAATCACCTCATTAAAGCGAATGTTCCAACTCCGAGATGCTTGCACCAGCCCATAGATGGAGCGCTGGAGCTTGCATACTTTGTTAGCACCCTTAGGGTCGACAAAACCTTCTGGTTGCATCATATACAACTCTTCCTTAAGGTTCCCGTTAAGTAACACTGTTTTGACGTCCATTTGCCAAATTTCATAATCATAAAAGGCGGAAATTGCTAACATGATTCGGACTGATTTCAGCTTCGCTACGGGAGAGAAAGTCTCTTCGTAGTCAACTCCTTGAATTTGTCGAAAACCCTTTGCGACAAGTCGAGCTTTGTAAACGGTTACATTACCGTTTGCATCAGTCTTCTTCTTGAAGATCCATTTATTTTCTATGGCTCGCCGGTCATCGGGCAAGTCCACCAAAGTCCATACTTTCTTCTCATACATGGATCCTATCTCGGATTTCATGGCCTCAAGCCATTTGTTGGAATCCGGGCCCGCCATCGCTTCTTCATAGTTCGAAGGTTCACTGTTGTCTAACAACATGATTTCCATCACACGGTTGCCGTACCACTCTGGCGCGGAGCGTACCCTTGTGGACCTTCGCGGTTCAGTAGTAACTTGATCCGAAGCTTCATGATCATCATCATTAACTTCCTCTTCAGTCGGTGTAGGCACCACAGGAACAACTTCTTGCGCTGCGCTACTTTCCTGTTCGAGAGGGGGTGTAATTACCTCATCAAGTTCTACCCTCCTCCCACTTACTTCTTTCGAGAGAAACTCTTTCTCTAGAAAGGATCCGTTCTTGGCAACAAAGGTTTTACCTTCGGATCTAAGATAGAAGGTATACCCAATAGTTTCCTTAGGGTATCCTATGAATACACATTTCTCCGCTTTGGGTTCGAGCTTTTCTGGTTGAAGTTTCTTCACATAAGCATCGCAGCCCCAAACTTTAAGAAACGACAACTTAGGTTTCTTGCCAAACCACAGTTCATACGGTGTCGTCTCAACGGATTTAGACGGTGCCCTATTTAAAGTGAATGCTGCAGTTTCTAATGCGTATCCCCAAAATGATAGCGGTAAGTCGGTGAGAGACATCATAGATCATACCATATTTAATAAAGTGCGATTACGACGTTCAGACACTCCGTTGCGCTGCGGTGTGCCAGGCGGAGTCAGTTGTGAAACGATTCCACACTTCCTTAGGTGTGTGCCAAACTCGTGACTCAAATATTCTCCTCCACGATCAGATCGTAGACATTTAATTTTTCTGTCACGTTGATTCTCAACCTCACTCTGAAATTCCTTGAACTTTTCAAACGTCTCAGGTTTGTGCTTCATCAAGTAGATATACCCATACCTACTCAAATCATCGGTGAGAGTGAGAACATAACGATAACCACCGCGAGCTTCAACGTTCATTGGACCACACACATCAGTATGTATTATTTCCAATAAGTCGGTGGCTCTCTCCATTATTCCTAAGAATGGAGTCTTAGTCATCTTGCCCATGAGGCACGGTTCGCATGTGTCAAATGATTCAAAGTCAAGAGACTCTAGCAGTCCATCAGTATGGAGCTTCTTCATCCGCTTAACGCTGATATGACCAAGGCGGCAGTGCCACAAGTATGTGGGACTATCATTATCAACTTTGCATCTTTTGGTACTCACACTATGAATATGTGTAACATCACGATCGAGATTCATCAAGAATAAACCATTCACCAGCGGAGCATGACCATAAAACTTTCGGTAATCTCATATAACAATTCCCTATAACCCTAGCGTCATCGAACCTTAAGTGTGTAGACCCTACGGGTTCGGGAGACAGGCAGACATGACCGAGACACCTCTCTGGCCAATAACCATCAGCGGGGTCTGGATACCCATGGTGGCTCCCACTAGCTCCACGATGATCTCATCGGATGAACCACGATGTCAAGGATTCAATCAATCCCGTATACGATTCCCTTTGTCTGTCGGTATAGAACTTGCCCGAGATTCGATCGTCGGTATACCTATACCTTGTCCAATCTCGTTACCGGTAAGTCTCTTTACTCGTTCCGTAGCACGTCATCGTGTGACTAACTCCTTAGTCACATTGAGCTCATGTTGATGTTCTACCGAGTGGGCCCAGAGATACCTCTCCGTCACACGGAGTGACAAATCCCGATCTCGATTCGTGCCAACCCAACAGACACTTTCGGAGGTACCCGTAGTGCACCTTTATAGTCACCCAGTTACGTTGTGATGTTTGATACACCCAAAGCACTCCTACGGTATCCGGGAGTTGCACAATCTCACGGTCGAAGGAAAAGATACTTGACATTAGAAAAGCATTAGCATACGAACAATACGATCTAGTGCTAGGCTTAGGATTGGGTCTTGTCCACCACATCATTCTCCCAGTGATGTGATCCCGTTATCAATGACATCCAATGTCCATGATCAGGAAACCATGATCATCTATTGACTAAAGAGCTAGCCAACTAGAGGCTTGCTAGGGACACATTGTGATCTATTCATTCACACATGTATTACTGTTTCCTGTTAATACAATTATAGCATGAACGATAGACGATTATCATGAACAATGAAATATGATAATAACCATTTTATTATTGCCTCTAGGGCATATTTCCAACAGTGTCCACAATAGTGTCCGTGTGTATGGAGTTGCCGCTATATTATGCTACGTCGTAGAAGTACTTAGTAGTTTCGAGGCCCCACTATGTTTCATAAATAATGTAGATATTGTGCTGTACCAAGGGTACCTTTGGCCTCGCTATCATTGTAAGATATGCTCTTGTAACATTATGCTATCAATAAAGTCAGTTCTGTTCTGTGCCAAGTTGTTGAGTGTTCCAGAAGACATGATCTGTGGGTTGGAAACACTGGTAATACCGATCGTTGAATCGGGGTGCTACAACGCTTGGTATCAGAGCCACGCTGACTGTAGGACACCCTAGTACCCGTGTTAGCACAACGAGTAGTATAGGGTCGTGAGTATGCATTTGCTTGTTGCATTTGGATGATGCATTTGATTGTTGCTGTTGGGGAACGTAGCATAAATTCAAAATTTTCCTACGCATATTCAGATCTTCCTATGGAGAGACCAGCAACGAGAGAGGGGTAAGAGCATATTCATACCCTTGAAGATCGCTAAGCGGAAGTGTTGCTAGAACGCGGTTGATGGAGTCTTACTCGCAGCGATTCCGATCTAGTGCCGAACTACGGCACCTCCGCGTTCAACACACGTGCAGCCCGGTGACGTCTCTCGCACCTTGATCCAGCAAGGAGGAGGGAGAGGTTGGGGAAGAACTCCAGCAGCACGACGGCATGGTGTCGATGGAGAGACGAGGTCTCCCGACAGGGCTTCGTCAAGCACCGGCAGAGAGGAGGAGGAAGAAGGGCAGGGCTGCGCCAAGGGAGAGGGAGAAGTCTGTCTCTCAAGGGCCAAAACCCCTCTCTATTTATAGGAGGAGGGGGAGGGGCTGCGCCACTCCTAGGGTTCCCTCCCTAGGGTCCGGCGGCCACCACATGGGAAAAGGGGGGGCGGCGGCTAGGGTGGGAGGGGGTGGCGCACCACGTGGTGGGCCTAAGGCCCACCTGCGCCTAGGGTTGCCGCCTCTCCCCACCACCTGCGCATTGGGCTGGGTGTGGGAGGCGCACCAGCCTACCTAGTGGCTGGTTCCCTCCTGCACTTGGCCCATCTAGCCTCTTGGGGTCGTTGCCCCCCTTCGGTGCACCCCCGGGGCCACCCCCTGTGGTCCCGGTGGTCCCTGTACGTTACCGGTGATGCCCGAAACACTTCCGGTGTCCAAATCCATCCGTCCTATATATCAATCTTTACCTCCGGACCATTCCGGAGCTTCTCGTGATGTCCGGGATCTCATCCGGCACTCCGAACAACTTTCAGTAACCTCGTATAACAATTCCCTATAACCCTAGCGTCAACGAACCTTAAGTGTGTAGACCCTACGGGTTCGGGAGACAGGCAGACATGACCGAGACACCTCTCTGGCCAATAACCGTCAGCGGGGTCTGGATATCCATGGTGGCTCCCACTTGCTCCATGATGATCTCATCGGATGAACCACGATGTCAAGGATTCAATCAATCCCGTATACGATTCCCTTTGTCTGTCGGTATAGAACTTGCCCGAGATTCGATCGTCGGTATACCTATACCTTGTTCAATCTCGTTACCGATAAGTCTCTTTACTCGTTCCTTAACACGTCATTGCGTGACTAACTCCTTAGTCACATTGAGCTCATGATGATGTTCTACCGAGTGGGCCCAGAGATACCTCTCCGTCACACGGAGTGACAAATCCCGATCTCGATTCGTACCAACCCAACATACACTTTCAGAGATACCCGTAGTGCAACTTTATAGTCACCCAGTTACGTTGTGACGTTTGATACACCCAAAGCACTCCAACGATATCTGGAGTTGCACAATCTCACGGTGGAAGGAAAAGACACTTGACATTAGAAAAGCTTTAGCATACGAACAATACGATCTAGTGCTATGCTTAGGATTGGGTCTTGTCCATCACATCATTCTCCAATGATGTGATCCCATCATCAATGACATCTAATGCCCATGATCAGGAAACCATGATCATCTATTGACTAACGAGCTAGCTAACTAGAGGCTTGCTAGGGACACATTGTGATCTATTTATTCACACATGTATTACTGCTTCCTGTTAATACAATTATAGCATGAACAATAGACGATTATCATGAACAAGGAAATATGATAATAACCATTTTATTATTGCCTCTAGGGAATATTTCCAACAGTCTCCCACTTGCACTAGAGTCAATAATCTAGTTACATTGTGATGTATCGAACACCCATAGCAGTATGGTGTTGATCATGTTTTGCTCGTGGAAGAGGTTTAGTCAACGGGTCTGCAATATTCAGATCCGTGTGTACTTTACAAATATCTATTACTCCACTCTGGACATGGTCCTGGATGGAGTTGTAGCGGCGTTTGATGTGCTTCGTGTTCCGGTGAAACCTGGGCTCCTTGGCTATGGCAATGGCCCCAGTGTTATCACAGAAGAGTGTCATTGGACCCGACGCGCTTGGAACCACTCCAAGGTTGGTGATGAGCTCCTTCATTCAAATTCCTTCATGAGCCGCTGCTGAAGCAGCTATGTACTCCGCTTCACATGTAGATGCTGCCACGACTTCTTGCTAGCCGCTGCACCAGCTCACTGCCCCACCATTTAAAACATATACATATCCGGTTTGTGACTTAGAGTCATCCGGATCTGTGTCGAAGCTAGCGTCGGCGTAACCCTTTACGACGAGCTCTTCGTCACCTCCATAAACGAGAAACATTTCCTTAGTCCTTTTCAGGTACTTAAGGATATTCTTGACCACTGTCCAGTGTTCCATACCGGGATCACTTTGGTACCTCCCTACCAAACTTATGGCAAGGTTTATATCAGGTCTGGTACACAACATGTCATACATTAGAGAGCCTACGGCTGAAGCGTAGGGGACAAAACTCATCTTCTCTCTATCTGCTGCCGTGGTCGGCGACTGAGTATTACTCAATCTCATACCTTGCAAAACTGGCAAGAACCCTTTCTTTGAGTTTTCCATATTGAACTTCTTCAATATCTTGTCAAGGTATGTACTTTGCGAAAGACCTATGAGGCGTCTTGATCTATCTCTATAGATCTTGATGCCTAATATGTATGCAGCTTCTCCAAGGCCCTTCATTGAAAAACTCTTGTTCAAATAGGCCTTTATGCTCTCCAACATTTCTATATTATTCCCCATCAATAATATGTCATCCACATACAGTATGAGGAAAGCTACAGAGCTCCCACGCACTTTCTTGTACAGACAGGTTTCTCTGTAAACCTGTATGAACTCAAATGCTTTAATCACCTCATTAAAGCGAATGTTCCAACTCCGAGATGCTTGCACCAGCCCATAGATGGAGCGCTGGAGCTTGCACACTTTGTTAGCACCCTTAGGGTCGACAAAACCTTCTGGTTGCATCATATACAACTCTTCCTTAAGGTTCCCGTTAAGGAACGCTGTTTTGACATCCATTTGCCAAATTTCATAATCATAAAAGCCGGCAATTGCTAACATGATTTGGAATGATTTCAGCTTCGCTACGGGAGAGAAAGTCTCTTCGTAGTCAACTCCTTGAATTTGTCGAAAACCCTTTGTGACAAGTCGAGCTTTGTAAACAGTTACATTACCGTTTGCATCAGTCTTCTTCTTGAAGATCCATTTATTTTCTATGGCTCGCCGGTCATCGGGCAAGTCCACCAAAGTCCACACTTTGTTCTCATACATGGATCCTATCTCGGATTTCATAGCTTCAAGCCATTTGTTGGAATCCGGGCCCGCCATCGCTTCTTCATAGTTCGAAGGTTCACCATTGTCTAACAACATGATTTCCATCACAGGGTTGCCGTACCACTCTGATGCGGAGCGTGCCCTCGTGGACCTTCGCGGTTCAGTAGTAACTTGATCCGAAGCTTTATGATCATCATCATTAACTTCCTCTTCAGTTGATGTAGGCGCCAGAGGAACAACTTCCTGCGCTGTGCTACTATCCTGTTTGAGAGGGGGTGTAATTACCTCATCAAGTTCTACCTTCCTCCCACTTACTTCTTTCGAGAGAAACTCTTTCTCTAGAAAGGATCCGTTCTTGGCAACAAAGGTTTTACCTTCGGATCTAAGATAGAAGGTATACCCAATAGTTTCCTTAGGGTATCCTATGAATACGCATTTCTCCGCTATGGGTTCGAGCTTTTCTGGTTGAAGTTTCTTCACATAAGCATCGCAGCCCCAAACTTTAAGAAACGACAACTTAGGTTTCTTGCCAAACCATAGTTCATATGGTGTCGTCTCAACGGATTTAGACGGTGCCCTATTTAAAGTGAATGCTGCAGTTTGTAATGCGTATCCCCAAAATGATAGCGGTAAGTCGGTCAAAGACATCATAGATCGTACCATATCTAATAAAGTGCGATTACGACGTTCAGACACTCTGTTGCGTTGCGGTGTGCCAGGCGGCGTCAGTTGTGAAACGATTCCACACTTCCTTAGGTGTGTGCCAAACTCGTGACTCAAATATTCTCCTCCACGATCAGATCGTAGACATTTAATTTTTCTATCACGTTGCTTCTCAACCTCACTCTGAAATTCCTTGAACTTTTCAAATGTCTCAGATTTGTGCTTCATCAAGTAGATATACCCATACCTACAGTGAGAACATAATGATAGCCACCGCGAGCTTCAATGTTCATCGGACCAGACACATCAGTATGTATTATTTCTAATAAGTCGGTTGCTCTCTCCATTAGTCCTGAGAATGGAGTCTTAGTCATCTTGCCCATGAGGCACGGTTCGCATGTGTCAAATGATTCAAAATCAATAGACTATAATAGTCCATCAGTATGGAGCTTCTTCATGCGCTTAACGCCGATATGACCAAGGCGGCAGTGCCACAAGTATGTGGGACTATCATTATCAACTTTACATATTTTTGTACTCACACTATGAATATGCGTAACACCACGATCAAGATTCATCAAGAATAAACCATTCACCAGTGGAGCATGACCATAAAACATATCACTCATATAAATAGAACAACCATTATTCTCTGACTTAAATGAGTAGCCGTCTCGCATTAAGCAAGACCCTGATACAATGTTCATGCTTAAAGATGGTACTAAATAACAATTATTAAGGTTTAAAACTAATCCCGACGGTAGATGTATAGGTAGTGTGCCGACGGCGATCACATCGACCTTGGAACCATTCCCGACGCGCATCATCACCTCGTCCTTGGCCAGTCTTCGCTTATTCCGCAGTTCCTGCTTTGAGTTGCAAATGTGAGCAACAACACCGGTATCAAATACCCAGGAGCTACTACGAGCACTGGTAAGGTACACATCAATAACATGTATATCACATATAGCTTTGACGTTGCCGGCCTTCTTGTCTGCTAAGTATTTGGGGCAGTTCCGCTTCCAGTGACCTTTTCCCTTGCAATAGAAGCACTCAGTCTCAGGCTTGGGTCCATTCTTTTTCTTCTTCCCGGCATCAGGCTTACCGGGCACGGCAACAGCTTTGCCGTCTTTCTTGAAGTTCTTCTTACCCTTGCCTTTCTTGAAACTAGTGGTCTTGTTGACCATCAACACTTGATGCTCTTTCTTGATTTCTACTTCTGCAGACTTGAGCATCGAGTACAACTCGGGAATGGTCTTCTCCATCCCTTGCATGTCGTAGTTAAGTACAAAGCCTTTGTAGCTTGGTGGGAGAGACTGGAGGATTCTGTCAATTATAGCATCATCCGGAAGTTCGACTCCAAGTGAAGTCAGACGACCGTGTAACCCAAACATTTTGAGTATGTGCTCACTGACAGAACTGTTCTCCTCCATCTTACAGCTAAAGAACTTGTCGGAGACTTCATATCTCTCGACACGGGCATGAGCTTAAAAAACTAGTTTCAGCTCCTGGAACATCTCATATGCCCCGTGCTGCTCAAAACGCCTTTGGAGCCCCGTTTCTAAACTGTATAACATGCTACACCTAACCAGCGGGTAGTCATCACTCCGCGTTTGCCAGATGTTCAGAATGTCCTGGGCTGCTGCGGGAGCGGGAGGGTCACCTAGCGGCGCATCAAGGACATAAGCCTTTTTAGCTGCTTCAAGGATGAGCTTCAAGTTGTGAACCCAGTCCGCATAGTTGCTACCATCATCTTTCAGCTTGTTTTTCTCTAGGAATGCATTGAAATTGAGGTTCACGTTGGCCATCTACAATATTTATAAAGACAACTTTTAGACTAAGTTCATGACAATTAAGTTCATTTAATCAAATTAAGTATGAACTCCCACTTAAATCGACATTCCTCTAGTCATCTAAGTGATACATGATCCATGTTGACTAACCCGTGTCCGATCATCACGTGAGACGGACTAGTCACCATGGTGAGCAACATCATGTTGATCGTATTCAACCATACGACTCATGTTCGAACTTTCGGTCTCTTGTATTCGAGGTCATGTATGTACATGCTAAGCTCGTCGAGTCAACCTAGGTGCTTCGCATGTGTAAATCTGGCTTACACCCGTTGTATGCGAACGTTAGAATCTATCACACCCGATCATCACGTGGTGCTTCGAGGCAACGATCCTTCGCAATGGTGCACACTTAGGGGAATACGTTCTCGAAATTTTAAGAGGGATCATCTTATTATGCTACCGTCGTTCTAAGCAATAAGATGAAAAACATCATAAACATCACAATGTAATCATATAGTGACATGACATGGCCATTATCATCTTTGCTCTTTCGATCTCCATCTTCAGGCATCGCATGATCATCATCGTCACCGGCGTGACACCATGATATCCATCATCGTGTCTCCGTGAAGTCGTCACGCCAACTACTACTATCACTACTACTATAGCTAACCGTTAGCAATGAAGTAAAAGTAGTAAGCACATGGCGTTGCATCTCATACAATAAATTAAGACAACTCCTATGGCTCCTTCCGGTTGTCATACTCATCGACATACAAGTCGTGAAACCTATTACAATAACATGATCAGCTCATGCATCATACATGCAACATCAGAACTTTGGCCATATCACATCACATGTCAAACCCTGCAAAAACAAGTTAGCCGTCTTCTAATTGTTGTTGCAAGTTTTACGTGGCTGATTTGGGTTTCTAGCAAGAACGCCTTCTTACCTACATGACAGCCACAACGATGATATGCAAAAGCTATTTACCCTTCATAAGGACCCTTTTCATCAAATCCAATCCGACTAGAGTAGGAGAGACAGACACCCGCTAGCCACCTTTATGCACGGTGTGCATGTCTGTCGGTGGAACCAGTCTCACGTAAGCGTACGTGTAAAGTCGGTCCAGGCCGCTTCATCCCACAATACCGCCAGAAAAGAATAAGACTAGTACAGGCAAGCAAATTGACAAATCATCACCCACAACTTTTGTGTTCTACTCGTGCATAGAATCTACGCATAGAAAACCTGGCTCGGATGCCACTGTTGGGGAACGTAGCATAAATCCAAAATTTTCCTACGCATATTCAGATCTTCCTATGGAGAGACCAGCAACGAGAGAGGGGTAAGAGCATCTTCATACCTTTGAAGATCGCTAAGCGGAAGCGTTGCTAGAACGCGGTTGATGGAGTCGTACTCGCAGCGATTCCGATCTAGTGCCGAACTACGGCACCTCCGCGTTCAACACACGTGCAGCCCGGTGACGTCTCCCGCACCTTGATCTAGCAAGGAGGAGGGAGAGGTTGGGGAAGAACTCCAGGAGCACGACGGCATGGTGTCGATGGAGAGACGAGGTCTCCCGGCAGGGCTTCGCCAAGCACCGGCAGAGAGGAGGAGGAAGAAGGGCAGGGCTGCGCCCAGGGAGAGGGAGAAGTCTGTCTCTCAAGGGCCAAAACCCCTCTCTATTTATAGGAGGAGGGAGAGGGGCTGCGCCACTCCTAGGGTTCCCTCCCTAGGGTCCGGCGGCCACCAGATGGGAAAAGGGGGGCGGCGGCTAGGGTGGGAGGGGGTGGCGCACCACGTGGTGGGCCTAAGGCCCACCTGCGCCTAGGGTTGCCCCCTCTCCCCACCACCTGCGCATTGGGCTGGGTGTGGGATGCGCACCAGCCCACCTAGGGGCTGGTTCCATCCCGCACTTGGCCCATTTAGCCTCTTGGGGTCGTTGCCCCCCTTCGATGGACCCCCGGGGCCACCCCCGATGGTCCCGGTACGTTACGGGTGATGCCCGAAACACTTCCGGTGTCCAAAACCATCCGTCCTATATATCAATCTTTACCTCCGGACCATTCTGGAGCTCCTCGTGACGTCCGGGATCTCATCCGGGATTCCGAACAACTTTCGGTAACCTCGTATAACAATTCCCTATAACCCTAGCATCATTGAACCTTAAGTGTGTAGACCCTACGGGTTCGGGAGACAAGCAGACATGACCGAGACACCTCTCTGGCCAATAACCATCAGCGGGGTATGGATACCCATGGTGGCTCCCACTTTCTCCACGATTATCTCATTGGATGAACCACGATGTCAAGGATTCAATCAATCCCGTATACGATTACCTTTGTCTGTCGGTATAGAACTTGCCCGAGATTCGATCGTCGGTATACCTATACCTTATTCAATCTCGTTACCGTTAAGTCTCTTTACTCGTTCCGTAGCACGTCATCACATGACTAACTCCTTAGTCACATTGAGCTCATGATGATGTTCTACCAAGTGGGCCCAGAGATACCTCTCTGTCACACGGAGTGACAAATCCCGATCTCGATTCGTACCAACCCAACATACACTTTCAGAGATACCCATAGTGCACCTTTATAGTTACCCAGTTACGTTGTGACATTTGATACACCCAAAGCACTCCTACGGCATCCAAGAGTTGCACAATCTCACGGTCGAAGGAAAAGACACTTGACATTAGAAAAGCTTTAGCATACGAACAATACGATCTAGTGCTATGCTTAGGATTGGGTCTTGTCCATCACATCATTCTCCAATGATGTGATCCCATCATCAATGACATCTAATGCCCATGATCAGGAAACCATGATCATCTATTGACTAACGAGCTAGCTAACTAGAGGCTTGCTAGGGACACATTGTGATCTATTTATTCACACATGTATTACAGTTTCCTGTTAATACAATTATAGCATGAACAATAGACGATTATCATGAACAAGGAAATATGATAATAACCATTTTATTATTGCCTCTAGGGCATATTTCCAACAGTTGCATGGCATGCATCATGATTCACTGTGTTACTAACCTTTGGCTTTGTGAGTGTAGATGGTACCAGTTCCATATCATTTCCAGTATGAGCGTGCACCATCCTCCTCCCCAGCACTGCTGCGGAAAGTTTGGTTTTGACTGTACCCGTACGGCGAGGAACCAGTGTACCAGGTGTTTCTGGAGCAGCTTTCCGAGTCCGTGTACGAGTTCCATGCTCAAGCATACCTGGTTGTCAGCTCGGATATTGGCAGCTATTCTCGCTCTACTAAGGGCGGGACGGCTTCTACTCCAGAGATGACAATCCAGTTTGCTGCGATGGAAGATCTCACTGACTTGCGCTACCACGAGGTGGAGATGCGGACTCATCCAGGTTTCTTCCATTACCCCACCTTGTCGCCTTCGACAGGGCGAGTCATTTTTGCTCTGGTAGACCCGACATGTGACCGTGCGACTGTTGTGCTGTCTTGCTATGTCAGCGTCAGCTACCGTACGATCGTGTCCCTGGCAGAGGAGCTATCCCGTCTTCAGACGTCACTTGTCATTGCAACTGTAGTGCCACCCCCACCCCAGTCTTCTGTTCCACCCCCAGATGCAACACCAGTTCCACCACCACCTGGATTTGAGATCCCAGCCAGTTCTTCAACACCGCCACGCACTTAGTCTGGCAGTCGCCGTGAGACTCATTCTGAGTGGGCCTCACTCCTTGCTACTCATGCTGCCCCGATGCTGAGGCGTCGTGCTCCCTCAGAAGCAGGACCGTCTTGTCAGCGTCGCCGCGTAGCCTTTGCTCTGGAGATTGAGGTCAATATCATCAGTTCAGACTCTGACTTAGGATCAGACGACGAGGAGTCGGAGGTCTTCCAGTGTTCGTGCCATCCACGCCACTAGAGCCGAGGTTGGAGTTGTTGAGCATGCATCTTTGCATATGTCAACTGCCGTGTGAGCAGTCTAGTCATGATATGTTCCCCTACTAGCTTGCCAATGGTGATGTTAATGTGCATTTTATAATTATGTTCTTTGCTTATTTGCCTTCCATAACGATTTCTTTGCATTTTATGATCATGCTTTTCCCTTATGGATGTTGCTCATCGATTCGGTACTTTGCAATGGGAACAATAATTTAGGATGAAAGGAAGTTGTAGCCAAGGCAACGATGGAACCCCCATCAGTCGGTCTGCCAGGCAGGCAGGCCAACCACTAGAAGACCTACCACCTCCACCACCGTAGGCACCAAGTACAGAGCAGATTATGAGAATGTTTGAGGAAAATAGGAATTAGGATGTCATGAATTTCCTGAGAAGCATGCAAGCCATGGTAGGCCAGAACAACCACAACGGAGCACGATCCAGGTTGTCGGATTTTCAGCGTACTAAGCCTCCCAATTTTGGTCAAGCCGCGGATCCGCTTGAAGCCGACGACTGGATAAGGACTATGGATAAGAAGCTAGAAATAGCCCGTTGTGAGGAAGCCGACAAGGTACCCTTTTCGACTCACTACCTGGAAGGGCCAGCAGCTATATTGTGGGATAATACTAAGATAACGTGGCCCTGTGGAGAAGAGATTACATGGGAAAGATTCAAGGAAGCACTCCGCAAATATCATATTCCCACGGGTATTATGAAGGTGAAGCATAGAGAATTCCTTGCCCTTACACAAGGAAACATGACAGTAGCCGAGTATCTGAACAAGTTTAACAATCTGGCACGATACTCGACCCATGATGTATCCACTGAGGAAAGGAAGGTTGATCGTTTCCTAGGCGGTCTTAACCGTGCCCTCCGTTATCAGCTTTGTATGTTGGACTTTCCAGACTTCCAGACACTGGTAAACAAAGCATTCATAGCCGAGCGAGAGCTTAAGACCGGATACGATGACCGCAAGAGGAAGTTTGAACCCACGAAGGACAACAAGGAGCAGATTGCACAAAAGCCGCGTACCTCGCAGCCAAACACCACTATCTACAAGCCCACTTGGAACAACAGTAAACAACACTACCAAGACAGTGAGCCAGAACAAGGCCTTCGGCAAGCAGCCAGTGCGAGAGGATTGTCGCCGCAACAACACCTGTTTTACTTGCGGCCAAAGTGGATACTATGCAAAGCAGTGCCCCACCAATGGCGGAAAGCCATCCTCCGACATCAAACCGCAGATCAACACTATTGGACGCCGCCCTAACTCTAAGGTTACTCAAGGACGTGTCTACCATATCTCTGCCGAAGAAGCATGCGAAGCTCCAGAAGTCGTCATCGGTATGTTATGTGTTAACAACATACCAGCAATAGTTTTATTTGATTCTGGGGCTTCCCACTCATTTATTTCAAGAAGTTTTGCTGCCATACACCAATTTTCCCCTTCATTGTTGGATAAAATCATGGTGGTACAATCCCCTGGCGCCATGCTCAGAACAAATCTCGTATACCGGGACTTGGAAATACGGATACAAGGAGTTACCTTTCCAGCTGCACTAATTGCCATCGAATCCTCGGGATTAGATGTAATACTAGGGATTGATTGGTTGACACCCCATCAAGTGTGCATCAATTGTGCCACCAGAACTGTGACACTGGTTAATCCGGCCAGTAAAACCGTCCAGTTTACCGTCAACAACATGAAGACAAGGAACGGAATGGCATACCAAGCAGATGTCACGGATATGAACTTGATTCCAGTGGTATGTGAATTTCCAGATGTGTTTCCCGAGGAATTGCCAGGAATGCCACCAGACCGGGAGTTGGAGTTCACAATCGAATTAGTTCCCGGTATCGCCCCAATTTACAAGAAATACTACCGTATGCCAGGACCAGAATTGGCTGAGCTGAAGAAACAGTTGGATGAATTACTGCAGAAAGGGTACATTCGCCCAAGCATCTCACCATGGGGATCACCAGTGTTATTCATCAAAAAGATGGATGGAAGTTTGCGAATGTGCATAGACTATCGTCAGCATAATGAGGTCCCTATTAAGAACAAGTACCCTCTACCACACATCGATGACCTATTCGACCAGTTGAGTGGAGCACGAGTGTTCTCCAAGATTGACCTCAGGATCGGGTATCATCAACTTAAAATCAGAAAGGAAGATATACCCAAGACAACGTTCACTACCCGATATGGCTTGTATGAGTTCACGGTCATGTCATTTGGTCTGACAAATGCTCCATCCTATTTCATGAGTATGATGAACAAGGTATTCATGGATTTCCTAGACAAGTTCGTGGTAGTATTCATTGATGATATACTGATATATTCTAAAGACGAAGAGGATCACAAGCGTCACCTCCGTGCTATCTTGGAAAGGCTGAGATCTCATCAACTGTATGCTAAGTTCAGTAAATGCGAGTTCTGGCTAAAGGAAGTGGGATTTTTGGGACATATCCTTTCAGAGCAAGGAGTGTCTGTCGACCCGAGTAAGGTAATATCAGTGCTAAATTGGAAGACACCAGTCTCGGTGACCGAAATTCGCAGCTTCCTGGGATTGGCAGGCTACTACCGACGATTCATAGAAGGCTTTTCCAAGATAGCCAAACCATCGACGGAATTGCTCAAGAAAAACCAGAAATTCGTATGGACGACAGCATGCGAAAGCAGTTTCCTGGAGTTAAAAACAAGGCTAACAACCGCACCTGTTTTAATCCTCCCAGGTATTCATAAGAGTTTTGACATTTGTTGTGACGCTTCCCGACGAGGAATTGGATGTGTGTTGATGCAAGAAGGGAAGGTTGTAGCATACGCATACCGACAGCTACGACTGCATGAAGAGAACTACCCCACTCATGAGTTGGAGCTAGCGGCCGTGGTTCATGCCTTAAAAATTTGGAGGCATTACCTCATTGGGAAACGGTGTGAGATATATATATATGGACCACAAAAGTCTTAAGTATATTTTCACCCAACCCGAGCTGAACCTCATGCAATGACGATGGCTTGAACTCGTCAAGGACTATGACCTTGGAATCAACTATCATCCGGGGAAAGCCAATGTGGTTGCAGACGCTCTTAGTCAAAAGCCAATCATGGTAAATGCATTACTGGAAGATATGCATCCAAGACTACGAGAAGAGTTCATTAGTCTCAACATGATATTATGCGGTCCAATTTCCCCGGAGACTCTGGAAATTATCCCCACCCTCATAGATGAAATCAAGAAAGCTCAAAAATTAGACAAGGGAATCAAGAAGATCAAGGAGTCACTGCCAAAAGGGAAGGACAAATCTTTCCGAGTAGATGACCAAGGCATCCTATGGTTCGAAACACGGATATGCGTCCCTGACCAAAACAGCCTGAGGCAGCAAATACTCAGAGAAGCGCATGATTCCACGTATTCTATTCATCCAGGAGGTACGAAGATGTACCAAGATCTGAGAAAGACATTTTGGTGGTCAGGGATGCGAAAGGATATAGCATATTATATCGCCTGCTGTGATATATGCAACAAGGTTAAGGCGGAACACCAAAAGGCCGCAGGGTTACTACAACCTTTATCGGTTCCCCAATGGAAGTGGGACGACATATGCATGGATTTCATTGTCGGGCTACTCGAGTCAATAAGAGGCAATGATGCTATCTGGGTCATTGTGGATATGCTCACGAAAGTAGCTCACTTTATTCCGGTAAAGACTACTTTCATCGCCAACCAACTGGCACAGCTATACATGTCCCGGATAGTAAGCCTACATGGGGTACCCATGTCAATCACATCGGATAGAGGCTCTCTATTCACCTCGACATTCTGGCTACGACTTCACCAGGCCTTGGGAACCATGCTAAAACATAGTACCACATACCACCCTTAGACGGATGGACAGACAGAAAGAGTGAATCAAATACTAGAGGACATGCTTCAGTCATGTTCCCTCACCCATGGGCCCAAATGGGAAGATAGCCTACCCTATGCAGAATTTTCCTACAACAACAGCTATCACACAAGCCTGAAGATGTCACCCTTTGAAGCATTGTATGTCAGGAAGTGCCGAACCCCGTTGAATTGGTCACAGACAGGGGACAATCGCATATTTGGAACCGACTTGATGCTAGAGGCCGAGAAACACGTCAAACATATTCAGGAACGCCTTCAAGCAACCAAGTCCCGCCAGAAAAGCTACTATGATCCAAAGCACCGAGAAGTGACCTTTGAACCAGGAGAATATGCCTATCTCCGAGTAACCCCCATGAAAAGAGTGAGAAGATTTCACACACGGGGAAAGCTCGCACCGAGATATATCGGTCCCTTTCCACTGATGGCAAGAAGAGGCAGAGTCGCCTATCTGTTAGAGCTACCACCCGAATTGTCAGATGTGCACGATGTCTTTCATATCTCAGAGCTAAGGAAGTGTATTGCACCTCCAATTAAGCAGGCAGATATGAGTGAGCTAGAATTGGCTAAGGATCTTACCTATGAGGAGAAACCCGTTAGAATCTTGGATGAGATGGAAAGAACTACCAGAAGAAAGGTGCTTAAGTTTTATAAAGTACTATGGGAACACCATACCGAGGAAGAAGCTACATGGGAGAGAGAAGATTTCTTGAGATCCGCATATCCATACTTATTCCCCGAGCAACCGAATCTCAAGGACGAGATTCATCCTAAGGGGGGTAGGTTTGTAACACCCTGAATTTTCAAACCTTTTCTTTTCAAAATATTTTGAAAAGCACTTGCAATTTGGTGGATTTTCAAAGCAAGTTGGATTATGAAATCTTTGAATTCTTGTCCAAAACAACCCAAAACCATTTGCTTCATGATAAAACCCTTCTGAGATTTATTTGCAATATTTTCTTTCATTAAATAATTCTCTTTTTCTATTTTGGAAATTATGTCATCACTATGGGTTGTGAAGCAACCTATAGCTTGGGTGAGCTTTAATACCCAAAACTTTTGCAACATTTTCTCAATGCTATATGGTTTCAAAATATGCAAAAATATTTCTTTGTGCAATGGACAATTATGGCGAGAATAATTATTTATTATCTGACCAGAATCATCCCTTTGTGAAGCAACCCTATGATTCCTATTTTGAAAAATTCCCAATAAATTTCTGTAGTTACTAGGGATCATATATCGTTCCAATATGTAAAAACATCCTATGTCCCAATACAAATTTTGAGAAAAAAAATACTCTGCTAAGTTTCTGCTAAAACAGGACCTTTGTGAAGGAAGTGCTAGCTAGAAGTGCACAATGGAGCTGCAATTTTTTGGGCATGTGTGCACCACCAAATGACACTTCCCCACCAAAATACACTGGTATCAAAGCTCGCAACTGAGTGCTAGAAGCTCATTTGTTTTCTGGACCAGAAAGGTGGTTTAGAAAGGAACTATATCCATTTGATCTTCAAACCTTGCCAAAGTTTGCCAGTTTAGAGTCTTTTCTATGCTGATTCCATTAGACATCTTAGTTTGCTCTAATCCCAACCCTGTTGAGCTCCAGAACCTCCCAAAGTCTGCTCGCAGAACCTGTTGATGATTTTCCTAATCGCAGCAGAGCTTGTATGCTTAGGCTAGCAGTGGATGGTGACTGATGGAAGGCTGGCCAGCGGTATGGACAAGGTCTCAAGGCTTGCGTGGCATCAGGGTGGATGCAACTGTGGTGATCACGGTGCTAGCATGCCATAGAGCGCGCTCTGCGCAGCTTCACTAACAGCCGAGCCGCCTCCAGCCGTCAATCGTTGCCCCCCTTGTCTCAAGCGTTGACGAGGTCCGTGGTAGCCGCGTGGCACCTCCCGAACCCTCTGGTTCGCCTGGGAAGGCCGCCGGCACTCCCGGCCAAGCTCCGCCACGGGCAACACAGTGGGCTTCGGCCACTGTGGTCGTCCGCACGCCATTAATGGCTCCGGACCCGTCCCGTCGCTCCCGTGACCTCCTCCATCACCTTACCACCGCGCTGCGACAGCCAGCTCGCCGTCCTTGCTCCAGTGGCAAGCCCGAGCCTCGCTGCTGCGGGAGAGCTCGGCAGCGCTCGTCCCCGGCCTATTAAGGCACTGCCCGAACCCCTCCTAGCTCCCACCCCTCTCCTCCACCTCTGGTTAGCCCTAGAGCCCCCCAGCAAGAGCCGGGAACTCGTCTCCCTCAGCTCCGGCGAGTTGCTCCGCCGCCAAACCTCTCTGTCGACAGCCTCCTCCACCGCTCCGAGTCCAATCCGAGGACACTAGTGTGTTCCTTGGGTCCCTCTGGTACTCCTCGAGCCATCAGAGAGTTGAATCCCTGCCGGAACCGTCGCCGTTGACGACCACTGTAGCCTTCTCCCGCCAGAGAAAGAGGGGCGACGCCGTCCATCCACCTCCGGAGGAGCTACGGGTACAGGGAGGATCGCCGTCGAGCGCCCGTTCCATTCCCGTCATCTCGCAACCTCGCCGCCATCCCTATCGCCGGTGAGCGTCGCCGGTGAGCTGCCCTCCTCTGTTCCCCTCCACTCTCTCTGTTTTAAAATGGGTAGGCCCCACCTACGAGGGGCTGTGGCCTGCGGCCGAAGCGTTAAGTGGAGGCGCCCCTCCACTTTACGCCTTCGGCGTGGCCCCCCAGGTTTTCTTTTCTTTTATTTACTTCAGTTTTTAACAAAAACTTTGATCATTTAAATCTTTTTATCTACAAGTCCAAATCACTTGATTCTTTTTGCATTGGGTTTGTATTGAAATTCTTTACAATCTGGTAAATTTTGGTATTTTTCCCACACTCATAAAATTTCTGGTTAATAAAAAGGTATTTAATGCTTTTCCCTTTTCTTTTGCTATTTCAAATACATTTTCACAGGGAAACATTGAAGACCAGGAGTGTTTGAACAACCCCACTGATCAAGGCAAGCCATCATATCCATGTGATGTAGTTTTGCATAGCATAGCTCACATCCTCATGCATTAAACTTGCTTAACTTGCTAAGAAAAAAACGATTTAATAAATGACCATATAGAGATATATGCTTATGATTATGAGTTAATATGGTTGCTATGATATGGTGAATGATCATGAGTCACCTGAGCGGGCATAATCGTACAACCACCTCTTGCCGGTATGGGAAGGCCGTGACTTGGGCTGTCCGTGTGATCTCTCACCGATATGCCCCAAAGAGGGAGAGTTATGCACGCGTGCCACCTTGTCCCGGTGGGCGGTGATAACTCTGTGAGCCCAGTGAAGTTGAGTTGGGCCCATCCCCGTTTGGGACAGTTTGTTTGGCCACGACGGTGGCAGGTGTCATGAGGACACAGGGCCACCCAGGGCAGGACTCCGGAAGGGAGTGGTTGCCGGGGATATGATGAGAGAGTCACGGGTCAGGCAAGTTGCGTTGGAGCAATGCTGGTCCACCCGAATGGGATCACGAGGTCAGTACTCCAGAGTGTGGGTAAAGTGTGCAACCTCTGCAGAGTGTAAAAACTATTCGAATAGCCGTGTCCACGGTAATGGACGGCCCGACCAGACCTCAGTAGAAGGTCACCCGTGTGGATGTTAGTAATGATGGAAGAACTGTCCAGTTGAGTGGCGATGCTTGATGAGCATTCCGGTGGTTGGGAGACAACCCCGGACGTGAGTAAGTGGCTGCTATAAAGTCAAGTGGCATTATTCTTAATTTGTTGCATGCTATTGTTTGCTGCATTGCTTGGTTATTATGTGCTTGCGAGTACATTCAAAGTAATCACCTGGCGTATCATGCCAGATGCAGGAGAAGCCGAGGACGGAGGTCCTGATCATGCGTACTAGGAAGTGTCCATAGCAGTGTCCCTGTGTATGGAGTTGCTGCTATATTCCGCTACGTCGTAGAAGTACTTAGTAGTTTGAAGGCCCAACTATGTCTCATAAATAATGTAGATATCGTGCTGTACCAAGGGTACCTTTGGCCTTGCTATCATTGTAAGATATGCTCTTGTAACATTATGCTATCAATAAAGTCAGTTCTGTTCTGTGCCAAGTTGTTGAGTGTTTCCAGAAGACATGATCTCTGGGTTGGAAACACTGGTAATCCGATTTGTTGAATCGGGGTGCCACACCACCCGTCATGGACCATTCAACCAGGTCACCCGGGTCCGAGCTGTTCGCGCAGATCGAATGATTGGAAGCGCCCGTGAGAAGGCACGCCACCGGCAATAGAATGTCGAGGAGCCGCTCTCGAACGGGATGAGCCCACAGAGAGTACTCCAGTATCCTTTATTGGAGTAATTATTTCTTGGAATATGAAAACACCACAAAATATAAACTAACACTCGACAGTTCATTAATATGTTAGTCCAAAAATATTGATAAAAGTATACGAAAACACCACAAAATGATAGTTTAATGGCATAAATATGTAAAAAATACAAATACGTTTTTCATCATCCCAAGCTCAATAGATGCTCGTCCTCAAGCATGTAAGATGATAAGAGAAACTCTAGCACACAATGTAAACCGTAGAACTGAAAACACGGTTTACGGCTCGCGCAACAGGGTGTATACAGGCTCAAAAGTTATACGGCAAAATAGAATCCATAACTGAAACTGTAAAATTTTAAAAACTAGTTTCGTGCAAGAAATAAACGCAAAAGCGGGACTCATCATTCATACATGCCATAGATTCTTTACATAAAAAGCTCGTCGGATGCTACCCTACCCTAAACCTACCGAAAGTAGAGCTCGCCGGAGCTCAACGGGTGCGGTACCCGACCAAATCAAGCTCACCAGAGCCCAGCGGCGGCGCTCAATCCTTGTCGGAGGTGAGCTCGACGTATTGTTGGAAATATTCCCTAGAGGCAATAATAAATTAGTTATTATTGTATTTCTTTGTTCATGATAATCGTTTATTACCCATGCTATAATTGTATTGATTGGGAACACAAATACATGTGTGAATACATAGACAAAACACTGTCCCTAGTAAGCCTCTAGTTGACTAACTCGTTGATCAAAGATGGTTAAGGTTTCCTAACCATAGACAAGTGTTGTCACTTGATAACGAGATCACATCATTAGGAGAATGATGTCATGGACAAGACCCAAGTTATAAACGAGCTTATGATCGTGTTAGTTTATTGCAACTGTTTTCTCCATGTCAATGTATCTGTTCCTATGACCATGAGATCATGCAACTCCCGGACACCGGAGGAATACCTTGTGGGTTATCAAATGTCGCAACGTAAATGGGTGACTATAAAGGTGCTCTACAGGTATATCCAAAGGTGTCTGTTGGGTTGGCATGGATCAAGACTGGGATTTGTCACTCCGTGTAACGGAGAGGTATCTCGGGGCCCACTCGGTAATACAACATCACAACAAGCCTTGCAAGCGATGTGACTAAGGAGTTAGTTACGGGATCTTATATTACGGAACGAGTAAAGAGACTTGCCGGTAACAAGATTGAACTAGGTATCGAGATACCGACGATCGAATCTCGGGCAAGTAACATACCGAAGGACAAAGGGAACAACATACGGGATTAACTGAATCCTTGACATAGAGGTTCAACCGATAGAGATATTTGTAGAATATGTGGGAGACAATATGGACATCTAGGTCCCGCTATTGTTTATTGACCAGAGAGTGTCTCAGGCCATGTCTGCATAGTTCTCGAACCCGCAGGGTCTGCACACTTAAGGTTCGGTGACGTTTCAGTATAGTTGAGTTATATGTGTTGGCGACCAAAGTTTTGTTCGAAGTCCCGCATGAGATCCCGGACGTAATGAGGAGTTCCGGAATGCTTTGGAAACGAAGATTGATATATAGGAAGTTGGCATTTGGATTCCGGAAGGTTTTCGTGCATTGCCGTCAGTGTACCGGGAGTGACAAATGGGTTCCGAGGGCCCACTGGTTGGGCCCACCATGTCCCAAGGAGTCCACGTGGGTTTATTGGATGCGCAATAAGGCATAATGGGCTGACAAAGTCATCCAAGGAAAGCCCATGAGGAAAAGGTGGAAAATCCAAAATAGGTGGGAAATTAAGGAAGGAGTCCTAATCCAAGTGGGATTGGAGGAGAACTCCTCCCTCCTCCACGTCGGCCGACCCAAGGGCTCCTCCCTTGTGGCGCAAGGCGTGCCCCCTCCCTCCTCCTATATATACTAGAGGTTTAGGGTTGTTTGAGAGAAAACTTTGCCACGTGCAACCCTAAACCTCTACTTCGTAGTTCTTCGTCTAGATCGGTTTTCTGCGGAGCTCGGGCGGAGCCCTGCAGGAGTAGATCCTCACCACCACCGGAGCGCCGTCGCGCTGCCGGGGAACTCATCTACATCCCCGTCTCTCTTGCTGGATCAAGAAGCGGAGATAGTCATCGAGCTGTACGTGTGCGGAACGCGAAGGTGTCGTCCGTTCGGCACTTGATCGGGACGGATCGTGGGACGGTTCGTGGGACGGATCGTGAAGACGTACCACTACATCAACCACGTTTATTAACGCTTCCGCTTAGCGATCTACAAGGGTATGTGGATCCGATCTCCCTCTCGTAGATTATCATCACCATGATAGGTCTTCGTGTGCATAGGGAATTTTTTGTTTCCCATGCTACGTTCCCCAACACGTCGATCTTCTCCTCTTTCTTCTTGCAGAGCCACTCCTACTCCTTCTCGCCGAACGCGAGGGCCTTCGCGAGGCCCTGCTCATAGAGCACGACGTCGATTCCCTCCTTTCGCTGGTGGCATTGCAGCTCCTCTTCCTCCTCTCATGCACTGCGAGAATGGCGGCCTCGAAGGTGTCCGGCTCCGTCGGGGGAGGAAGTTCTCAGGTCCGACGATTTCACTCGCCCGCCGCTCCGGCTCCGCCTCGGCCTCTGGCTCCATCTTGACCGCGTGGAGTGGGGGAGCTCCTTTGGTTCCATTTGCACTAGGGTGAGTGACAAACGCGAGCTCGACGCCCCAGAGAAGCTGCCTGCGTCGGAGAAGAGCAGCTCGCACTTGCGGTCGTATTCGTGTGTCTTGTGGTGGAGGAGCAACAGTGGCGGCGTCAGTCCGCGGTTCGTGTACCACAGGGCGGAGAGCTTCTGCGTTGGGTCAATTTTGACGCAACTCCTCAGCTCGGGGCCGTCGTCGCCTCGTGGCCGGAGCTCCACATCCCCAAATAGGTGTGTGGGGCGGCGGATTTTAGATACCCGCGGTGAGAAATGGAGGTGAGAAATGGGGAATCGCGTCGGCGGAGGGATAGAGTTTCGACCCATATCGACCTCGCGGACCCGCAAATATACCACGCGGGGGTGCGTTTGTGGGCCACTATAAAAATTTACGGTCCGACCCAAGTATACAGGTCTGATCTGGCAAAAAAGACACAAATCCGTAGACTTGTCGAAAATTTACAATTCACACACTTTTACAGTGTCTGCTAGAGTTGCTCTAAGCAAATATAATTGTTGTATGTGAATGTCATTGAGTTATAGATCACTACTTTTATATGACAATCAAGTAATTTATATATTATCTTTTTCCTTGCATGAAAAAGATACTTTATACATCCTAACATAATAGCACTTCCAAACACCTAGATACTCTAGGTTCTGATGTTATATAGGATGTTTAACCATACTACAGATCATGTAATGATTCCTTTCATCTCAGTTCTCTAAGAAAGGTCTATAGGGTTCTTTGATTCAAGGAAATTCTATAGTATTCTTTAGGGATTGAAATTTTAGTTTTTTTTCTTTGTATTTTTATCCTTTGATTTGTTGGATTGGACCCCATATGAATTTTTTCAATAGAATCTTTAATACTAAATTTCATAAAAAAATTAACATCCACTCCAACATGTCTTTTTTAAAATTTCTTTCTTATTGCAGGGTAAAGGGAGTTTTTATTGCATTGTCGTAGTGTTGCAATCAAGGGCCTCTTTGATTCGCAGGTTTTTGAGAATGCGGGAATAGAAAAAGTAAAGAGTTGGAGTGGCATGCTCATTTAAACTCTATAAGATTAGCAAGGAGTGTTTGATGCGAGAGGAAAAACAAAGGAATGAAAAGCACTAGCAATCAGACTACTGATGGTTGGCTTCCCATCACACGAGTCCTGCATCGTTGGATGAAAGCATCCTGAAACGTCTGATTACATATGTCGGTCTACGAAGATTGCATGTGATGCACTAATTAATATTTATTTCCATTAGTAACTACTATAAAATTGCATCAGAAGCATTAACTACCCTTTTACTGTTTCGTTAGTGTTTCTTTTTTTTGGGGATTACTTTCTCCATGCTTCAAAATCTGCAGTATGTGAAACCGGGTGTATCTGATGCATTCATGTTCTATTAGTGGAAGCATATCAAGTCATTTTTCTTCTATTGGCCAGCAAATTAGCTTCCATATTAACTGTATATTACTTCTATATATGGTGAGATTTTTGACCAACATGAAAAATAATTTTGCATTGTCAAATCTCGATGCAGACGTCTTTCTTCCAACATTACAAATGCATGCTTCCATCAAACACAATTTTTTTCATTGTTATAGACTCTTTAAAAAAATTAATTGGAACTTGTCCTCTAAATAATCTGGTATCTGCATCCGAATAAAAAGGAATTTGCTTCCACAGAATTTTGAATTTGCTTCTAAATAAATGAGTATTTGCATCCATAGAATTTGCAGGCTGGAACTTATTTTGTACCATTGTTACAGACTCTTACAAACAAATTAAATTGGAACTTGTACTCCAAAAAATCTAGTATCTACAAGAATTGCTTCCATAAAAATATAGATTATTTTCCACTAAAAAGAAAAAAAATTGGGTCTTGGGATGGATGAACGGACGAGTGATTAACGAGATGTGATTATGCGAGACACGCGGATGGTTAGTAACAAGGCGCTGCAATTTTAAAGGGGCAAAGAAATAAGAAGTACCGAACGTGGGATTATGCTACAATGGACGGTAGTCCATCAGTCTGACGCGGAGCTTCTGATCAGACTATAGATTAGAAGTGTTTCCCATTGTAAAAAGAGGTTGGAGTGGATGTTAGATTTCCTGTAAAATGTAGTACAAGGGCTCCTTTGATTGAAAGGAATTACATGGGATTTTTGGAGGATTTGTACCCTTAAGAATTTTTTCTTTGATGTACGTTTGATTTGTAGGATTGACATCCTTAGGAATTTTTTCATAGGAACAATTTGTACTACATTTTGAAGAAAATTTTCTATCCACTCAAATCTTTGTGTAGGAGTTCTTTGTTTTTCCTATGCTATCAAACGTTTTTTCAAATCCTGTAAGGTGCTATAGGACATGCCATCATATTTCTGCATTTTTCCTATTCCTTCGTTTTAAGAATCCTACTAATCAAAGAGCCCCCCAAAAGATTTCATAGAAAAAATTTCTACGGGATGTAATCCATGAATTAAAGGACTCATGTAGGAATCCTCCAAGAGATGCAAGAGGCCACAAATCCTTAATACAAGATGACACCGAGTGAACGCACACAACCAGGGTTCTCTCAGAGCGGCTGTAATTGACCAACCGACCTCCAACACTATTCCGACAACGGTGAATTTTCTGAGGTAAAATCTCCCTAACACTCATAAGCTCCTTAATGTCCAACATGTTTTTTTTTTACAATCTCTTTATTTTTCTTGTGGCATGAAACTCTCGTCAATCCTATAACTATAAGATTCAAGTGGGCAATGCCACTCGAAAGTCCAAACCCAAACTTTTTCTGTGTTCTCAAAATCAATCAAACTGGCCCTTGATCAAAGTAGGAGGGTAGCTGCGGCTACATTTCAGCTAAGCGTATGCTGTGCAGCGGAGTAGTCGAGTTGGTTGCAGCCTGACAGCAAAGGCACGGCCAGCGACTGCACGCACGTACGTACCGTCAGTCAGTGGCGAGTCATACCCTGCTTGTCCGCTAGCCGCAGGCTGCGTGCGCCACGCCAGGGCGAGCGACCGGTGATGCGCTCCCACGGACCAAACAGAACCCGACACGACACGTACGTAAAGACACATCATTCCATTTCTATCACACCAAGGCCCAAGCACCAACACGGCACGGCACGCAGCATGGCCTGGTCCTGCCCCCGAATTATTAGGGAACGAGACCTGTGTGGATGTGGCCGTGTCGCGGCAGGAATTTCTCCCACCAAATCAATCTCACTGCTGGTGAGTGAACTCGTTGGGCAATGTTTTGGACCAAGATAACTGATGTAAAAGCGTTTAGATCAAAGGAATTATCAACCAGGCAGACGCTTATCATCACTGCATTGTGGTTGGAGAAGTCACATACAGCATGCACAACTAACTGCTACTCCGATATCTGGCGCATGAGAAGAACACCCATCAGAAGTGAAGAAGTACTCATCTATTTGTACATCCATCGATTCTCTTCTCAAGATATGATCAACAAATGGTAGCAGCAGAAGTTACAGGAGAGAATGAAGCGTACGTGCGTACGTTGCCAAAGATGATTGAAACTTGAAAGCAGAGCAGCAATGCCTGAGGGAGGGCACGGATTTCTCTCTATCTACCTACCTATTGGAGTCCGGATTCGGGCCGCTGGGCACCTCATGCTTGCTGTCGACGAGCCCGGCCGAGTTCCATCGCCGGGCACGGGACCTCCCCGACCTCGCGAAAGCGCGCCGGCCACCTGCCGCCACCTGGAAGGACGACGACGACACTGAAGTAGGAGGCAGCCTCGCCGTGCCCTCTCCCGGGGGCGCTGCCAGAGGCACGACGGCGACGAGCGCAATGGCGCAGAGGAGAGCGCAGACGAGGAGCAGCAGCGCCCGCGCAGGAGCACTCCGTCCTCCGGCGCATCGAGCTCTTGCCATGCAAGAACCCGCTCAGGAGCAGCTCGCCTTCCCTCCCTCCTTCCTTCCTTCCTTCCTTGTCGCCGGCGGATCTCACAGTCGGGCGACGCCCATGAACGCCGCGCAGGCAATGCGGCGAGCCACGGAGCTCAGCTACCGCTGCCCACTACCACTACTCGGCGATTCAGGGCGTGGATGAGCTGAGCTGAGCTGAGCTCACTTGGCAGCTCTTCTTGCACTGTGAGCGAGCGAGCAAAGGGATGTGATAGGATGTGATGTGAAGCAGGAAGCAAGCTAGGCATGTGAGCGAAAGCTGGTATGGTATTTCAGAGCTTCACACACACGCTCCCACTCGCTGCTCAGCTCGCTCGCTCACTGGCTTTGTCTGTCTGAACCGGGCTTTGGTCTGGTCGCAGGTGAAACGAAGAGGAACGAGGGGGGCATGTGGGCGCAACGCAAAGGGGCCTGTGGAGGTGGAGCAGGGCGTGGCGTGGCTTGGCTTGGCCCCCCTCTTATTTACCGTGCCTAGTACAGTACTGCATCACGGACGGAGGCAGGGTTGAAAGCTGTATCAGCAGCACTACCACTCATCAGTAATCCCTGGCGTATCTGACACCATCATCACCGGACATTGATGGCCGGTAGGCGGCTCAACAACACACTGTCTCCCTAGCCACTGTCTGTCTTCAGAGGGTTTCATTGTTTGTGTAGAAACATTTTCAGAACTAGGGAGTGATACATTCAACAGTTGAGAAATAGTGGTGTTCCCATCACTTCATTCATGTGGGGGCTGTTGCTGTGGTGTGAAAACTTGTGCATTCCATCGTTTGGAGCTTGGCCTTTTGTCGATTCATGAATGAATTGGGTGGGGGGTAAAAGTTGACCGCGGGTAGGGAGGACCGGGGCACAAAAGGGGTAGAGAAAAGACGTAAGAGTGGCATCAAGCGGGAAGCTTTGGTTTTCAGTAAGGCTGTAAAGTGGCGACGCGGCTCTTTCACAGGCCGTTTCCCTCTAACACTCTTTTATGGTTTATCTTAGGGCATCTTCAACGCTGAGGTACTCTGTTGAGACTTGGCTTTGATATTAATATAAGGCTGTATGCATCTCTCGATGCAGAGGTCGGGTTTTTTTTAGAAAAAAATACAACGCTGACGGGCAAAGATGTTCTAGTATCCTTTTGTGGGCAGCCGGATTAGTCCACGGGAGCCGGCTGTTCAGTGCTAGTTGTAAGCATTTTGCTTCAATTTTTTATTAAGTCCGCACGTTTAAACAGCCGCATATATAGTCTGAAGTAGTTTAAATATTTAAATGCAGCAGTAATTTTAACTTTGAAATGTTCAAATATAACATTCAACATTATTGTTCACTTTAACCGTTCATAGATGCTTAATTAGATCCTCTTTGAGTTGCTCGTGAGTTGCTCTGTATCGAAGTTGTTGATGTGTTTGAACAGACTCTTCACAGGTTATCAGATTCTGATCTGAAAGTCCAAGAGGGTTATCCATGTTCTCAAATTCATATATCCTTCATGATTATATTGTGCATGATCACACACATGTCATCACCTTCCACATGGTCTTCGGATCCCATCGATTAGTAGTTCCATGAACAAGTGTAAAGTGTGTCTGCAGAACTTCAAATGCCCTCTTAACATTTTTTCTAGCTGCTTCTTGTCTTTGCGCAAAGTGAGACTTTATCTGTCCAACTAGCTTAGATATGGGGTTGAAAAAGGTAACCCATAGAGGATAAATACCATCAGTCAGATAATAACCTAGGTTATACTCATGCCCATTCACATTATAGTGGCAATGAGGAACTTTTCCTTTCGATCACCCTAGCAAACTTGACCGCATTGATGTCATTGGGAGACCCGAACATGCCAAAGAAACGTGCCAAATACAAAAAATCATGTGATGCAAATGCTTCAAAAAAATGGTGGGCTTTTTAACATGATCCTAATGTTGCCCTTGTAAAGATTTTGGTAGTTCTTTTATTTTCAATGCGTGTAGTCATGAGATTCAGAGAAACATGTCCACCCTCTTACTTCTAAGATTGCCAAGATCCTCTCGGTGTCTGCCACAGTTTATTCTCTCATGTAGTAAGGTCCAAACATCTTGACCATGGTAGTTGCAAACATGACCATGGCATCTTCGCATGTGCTCTCAGACGTCCGTTGGTACTCGTGCCACGACTTTGCGCCCCTGCCATATGCAAGCATACACAGTGCGACCATACACTTTTGCTAACCAAAGAACCCAATCCTTCTCACAACGCCCTTCTTCAAGATGAAGTAGTCATCAAAGGATCGGATGCCATGGTAGAGACGAGCGAAGATATTTTTCTGCATCCAAAAGAGATGGCAAAATTGTCAGTGAAGAGGGCATCAGGGGCAGGTAGTCGTCCATCAACGTCAAATGGCCACGCACCCTGTTGCGGTTGATCACTCGGTGACCCTTGATCGATCTCTTGAAATTGAGAACACCCTCCGTGTGTGCAAGAACCGTCTGCATCATCTCCGTCTCATTTGTATAGTTCACCTCGTCGGACGAATAAACATTGTGCTCATATATGTACTCCATATCCGAATCCATTGCTTAAAAGAAGAAGGGACACTTTTTTAGCATGGTCATTTCACTGAACATTTGTCGGGCATGGTGACTATTGTAGCGGCGGTTGGTACCCATGTGGTGGACGGAGGAGAGGTGTGGACCGGTGGTGGAGGAAAAGCGACATGAACCCCGGATGTAGCGGTGGAGGTGATGAAGTCATGGATTTCGGGAAGGTTGTGGTGGGCGGCCGGGATGGTGGAATGGTGGCAGCGACAAGAGAGAAAACACATGCAGCTGAAGGCGCAAGGTATGATAGGGGTTTTGGGTGGACGATACGTCTCCGTCGGATCTATAATTTTTTATTGTTTCATGCCAATATGTTACAACTTTCATATACTTTTCACAACAATTTATATTATTTTTGGAACTAACATGTTGATCCAGTGCGAGTTGCAGTCTTTTGCCTGTTTTTTCTTTCGTAGAAAATCCATATCAAACATAATACAAACACGATAAAATTTTATGGAGATTTTTTTGGAATATATGTGATTTTGGGGAGGAAGAATCAACGCAAGACAACGCCCAAGGGGCCCACAAGACAACAGGACGCACCATGTTGCCTTTTGGGTACCTTAAAAGTTGGTTGGGACTCTCCTTCGGGCAAAAGGAATCTAATATCCGGATAAAAATCGTTTCAAACTTTCAGCCCTATCGGAGTTACGGATCTCCGGAAATATTGAAATGATGAAGGGCTCCAAAAGCAGCCGTGAAACAGAGAGAGAGAGATCCAATCTCGGAGGGGCTCATGACATGCGAGAGCCACGACACACAAGGACTAGAGGGGAAACCCTCCTACCATCTAGGGAGGAGGCCAAGGAAGAATACGAAGAAGAACAAGGAGGAGGGGGCTCTCTCGCCCCCTCTCCTAGTGGTACCGGTGTGCCATCGGGCGAACTATCACGGTGATGATCTACACCAAAAACTTCGCTATCATCCTCAACACCACCATCACCTTCCCTCATTTATTATTAGCGGTCCGATCTCCCACAACCCGATGTAGCCTCTACTTGAAAGTGGTGCTTTATGCTTCATATTATTATAGAATTATGTGTTGCCATCCTATGATGTTTGTGTAGAATTCTTTATTCCTATGGATTGAGTGATGATCTTGATTAGTTTGAGTTATATGTTTTATTTTGATGCTGTCTTATAGTGCCTTCTGTGCCACACACACGTGGGGGATTACCGATGTAGGGTGTTGCAATATGTTCATGATTCACTTATATTGGGTTGCAAGATTGACATGAGCTTAAATTCGAGTAAGGGAATTGTTGTATATGGGATAAATGGGACTTGATACTTAAAGCTATGGTTGGGTTTTACTTTAATGGTCTTTAGTAGTTGTGAGTTCTTGATACGTCCATTTTGCATCATGATTTCTTGTACCTTTTTTTTATTTTATTCCTGTCCATTATTCCAAATTCTTATGCAATTCTTATGCATTTTTCTCTTTGAATATGCAAGGAACATCACAACGAGGGAACTATCTGGAAACTCGGATTCTAGACCGGAAAACGGAAGAATAGGCACAAAAATCACCACACTTCAAATGACCTGAAATTTCACGGAGAATATTTGTGTAATATACAAGAATTTTTGGAAAAAAATACACCAGAGGACTGCCAGCTCGGCACAAGCCAACATGGCGCGGCCCAGCCCCTGGCTTGTGGGGCCCCTGCTGGCCCTCTGATGTCCATCTTCTCCTATATGGTGTGTTTCACCCTATAAAAAAATCAGGAGATTACTTTCGGGACGAAGCGCCGCCATCTCGAGGCAGAAACCTGGGCAGATGCCCTTTTTTCTCTGGCAGTGTGATCCTGCGAGGGAAATTTCCCGTCGGGAGGGGGAGATCGAAGCCATCGTCATCACCAACGCTTCCTCTTTCATGGGAGAACCAGTCTTCATCAAATCAACACCAGCACCATCTCATCTCCAACCCTAGTTCATCTCTTATATTCGATCTTTGTCTCAAAACCTCTCATTGAAACCTGTGGGTTGCTAGTAGTGTTGATTACATCTTGTAGTTGATGCTTGTTGGATTAATTGGTGAAAGATATTATGTTCACATCCTTTGTCACCATCATTATACCTCTGATCTTGAACATGTTGATGAGGTGTGAGTAGTTATATTACTATTGTTCCCGAGGACACGAGATAAGTCTTGTCACAAGTAATCATGTGAAATTGGAATTCATTCGATATTTTGATGATATGTATGTTGTTGCTTCTCTTAGTGGTGTTGTGTGAACGTCGACTACACGACACTTCACCATGTTATGGGCCTAAGGGAAGGCATTTTGGAGTAACAAGTAGATGATGGGTTGCGAGAGTGACAAAGGTTAAACCATAGTTTACGCGTTACTTCATAAGGGGCTGCTTTGGATCCACAAGTTTCATGCTATAGTTAGATTTATCTTAATTCTTCTTTCGTAGTTGCGGATGCTTGCGCAAGGGCGTAATCATAAGTGGGTTGTTTGTTCAAGTAAGAACATCACGTTAGCACCGGTCCACCCACATATCAAATTATCAAAGTAGCGAACACAATCAAATCAACATCACGAACATGACTAGATAAAAATCCCAATGTGTCCTCAGGAGTACTTTATTTATATAAGAACACTTTCCGGCTTATCCTTTGCTGTAAAAAGGATTGGGATACCTTTTTGCACCTTAGTTACTATTGTTACTTGTCACTTGTTATAAAATATCTTGTTGCAAAACTATCTACTACTGTCACTAATAGTACTTGCAGAGAATACCTTGTTGAAAACTGCCTACCATTTCCTTCTGCTCCTCATTGGGTTCGACACTCTTACTTATCGAAAGAATTACGATTGACCCCCTATACTTTTGGGTCATCAATACTCTTTTCTGGCGCCGTTGCCGAGGAGTGAAGCACCTCTCGTAAGTGGAAATTGGTAAGGAAATATTTTGCTAAGTGCTGAAATTTACTGTTACTTGTTGCTATGGATGGTCACCCTTTGAGTGTTTGTTGGGGGCATCTTCGCCTCGAAGGGAAGTGGAAAAGGTTTCTCTCCAACCTACTTAATCTACTGAGAATATTTATTATGAGATTCCTTCTAGTTTGTTAGAGGAACTGCTAGCTAGTCCTTTTGATGGTATAACTCATCCTGACTATCATTTAATATTTGTCGATGAAGTTTGTGGACTCTTTAAGCTTGCAGGTTTGGCTAGAGACAAAGTTAAGAAAAAAGTTTTCCCTTTATATTTGGAGGGAAAAGCATTGATATGGTATAGTCTATCGGATGATATTGGATCATGGGACTGGAATCGCTTGAGGTTGGAATTTCATCACAAGTTTTACCCTATGCATCTAGTTCATCGTGATCAGAATTTTATTTATAATTTGCTGGCTTCGTGAAGGAGAAAGTATCTCTCAAGCTTGGGGGAGGCTTAAATCTATGATGCACACCTGCCCCAACCATGAACTCTCAAGAAAAATGATTATACAAATTTTTTATGCTGGACTTTCTCATGACGATCAAGTACTACTCGATTCTTCTTCTAATGGTTCCTTTATGAATAGGACTATTGAATTCAAATGAGATCTTCTGGAAAGAACCAAATGCAGCTCTGAAGATTGGGAAGTCAACAAAGGTAAAGAGTCAGGTATAATGCTTAAGTTTGATTGTGTTAAATATTTTGTGGAAACTAATACCTTTCATGAGTTCAACAATAAGTATGGCCTTGACTCTAAGATAGTAGCTTCTTTGTGTGAATCTTTTGTTACTTATGTTGATCTCCCTAAGGAGAAGTGGCTTAAATATCATCCACCCACTCAGAAACAATTAGAGGAACATTTTCAAGATTAAAAAGGAAGAAATAATTGTTATCCATGTTAACCCAATTGTTCCTACTGCTTACATTGAGAAACCACCTTTCCCTGTTAGAATTAAGGAGCATGGTAAGGTTACAACTATGGTTAATAAGAGCTACATTAGAACACCTACACCTTCTGAACAAATAAGTGTTGAGCCTAATGTTGCTATGGTTAAAGATCTTCTAGTTGATAATATTGATGGTCAGGTTATCTACTTCTGTGATGAAGCTGCTAGAATTGCAAAACCTGTTAGAAACAAACATGATGAGCTAGATAAAAAATAAACCAGTTGTTGGCATGCCTATTGTTTCAGTTAAAATTGGAGATAATTGTTAGCATGGCTTGTGTGACTTGGGAGCTAGTGTTAGTGCCATACCTTTTTCCCTCTATGATGAGATCAAGAATGACATAGCACCCTCTGAACTTGAATATATTGATGTTACTATAAACTTGCAAATAGAGACACTATTGCACCGCTTGGGATTGTTAGAGATTTTGAAGTCTTGTGTGAAAAAATTAAGTACCCAACTGATTTCCTAGTACTTGGTTGAGAACAACATATTTTTTGTCCCATTATATTTGGTAGGAATTTCTTGAGTAGTGTTAATGCTGAAATTAATTGTTTAACTAAAAGGTTAAAATTAAATTTGGCGATGTATCTCATGAATTTAATTTCTCCAAGTTTAGTAAGCAACCTCATGATAAGGATTTACCTAGTAAGGATGAAATAATTGGTCTTGCCTCTATTGTCGTGTCTCCTACCGATCCACTAAAACAATACTTGCTAGACCATAAAAATGATATGCATATTAATGAAAGAAATGAGATAGATGATATATTTCTTAGACAAAAAACTATTCTTAAACACAACTTACTAGTTGATATTTTAGGGGATCCCCCTCCACCCTAGGGAGATCCCGTGTTTGAGCTAAAAACTTTACCTGATACCTTGAAATATGTTTATCTTGATGAGAAGAAGATATATCCTGTTATTATCAGTGCTAACCTTTCAGAGCATGAAGAAACGAAATTACTTAAAACTCTGAAGAAGCACACGGCTGCTATTGGAGATACTCTTGATGATCTTAAGGGCATAAGTCCCACTCTATGTCAACACAAGATTAATATGTAGCCAGATGCTAAACCTATCATTAATCATCAACGCCGCTTAAATCCCAAAATGAAATAAGTGGTGAGAACTGAAATACTAAAGCTTCTGGAGGCAGGTATAATCTATCCTATTGCTTATTGTAAATGGGTAAGTCCCGTTCATTGTGTTCCTAAGGAAGGAGGTATAACTATTGTTCCTAATGATAAGAACGAACTTACTCCGCAAAAATTGTAATTGGTTATAGGATGGTGATAGATTTTGGGAAGTTAAGTAAAGCTACTAGGAAAGATCATTACCCTTGCCTTTTATTAATCAAATATTGGAAAGATTATCTAAGCACACCGATTTTTGTTTTCTTGATGGATATTCCAGTTTTTCTCAAATACCTGTGTCTAAGGATGACCAAGAGAAAACTACTTTCACGTGCCCTTTTGAAACTTTTGCTTATAGACGTATGCATTTTGGTTTATGCAATGCACCTACTACCTTTCAAAGATGCATGACTGCTATATTCTCTAACTTTTGTGAAAGATTTTTGGGGTTTTCATGGACGATTTTTCCGTTTACGAGACTTCCTTGGATGATTGCTTAAGCAACCTTGATCGAGTTTTGGAGAGATGTGAAGAAACTAATCTTGTCTTGAATTGGGAGAAGTGCCACTTTATGGTAAATGAAGGTATAATACTTGGGCATAAAAGTTCTGAGCGAGGTATTGAAATAGACAAAGCCAAAGTTGATGCAATAGAGAAAATGCCTTGCCCAAAAGGTATCAAAGGTATAAGAAGTTTCCTTGGTCATGCTGGTTTTTATAGGCGCCTCATTAAAGATTTCCTAAAATTTTCTAGGCCACTAACTAATCTTCTTCAAAAAGATATTCTGTTTGTTTTTGATGATGATTGTATGGAAGCCTTGATTACTGCACCTATTGTCCAACCACCTGATTGGAATTTACCGTTTGAAATTATGTGTGATGCTAGTGACTACACTGTTGGTACTGTTCTAGGGCAAAGAGTAGACAAGAAATTGAATGTTATTCATTATGCTAGTAAGACCTTAGACAATGCTCAATGAAATTATGCCACCACTGAGAAGGATTTTTTAGCAGTTGTGTTTGCTTGTGATAAATTTAGACCTTACATTGTTGACTCAAAAGTTACCATTCACACTGATCATGCTGCTATTAAATACCTAATGGAAAAGAAGGATGCGAAACCTTGACTTATTAGGTGGGTGCTTTTACTACAGGAGTTTGACTTGCATACCGTTGATAGGAAGGGAGCTGAAAACCCCGTAGCAGATAACTTGTCTAGAATGGAAAATGTTCTTGATGACCCACTGCCTACTGATGATAATTTTCCTGATGAACAACTTTCTGCTATAAATACTTCAAAAACTACTCCTTGGTATGCTTATTATGCTAATTATATTGTCGCTAAATACATACCACCCAATTTCACATACCAACAAAAGAACAAACAATTCTTCTATGATTTACGACATTACTTCTAGGATGACCCACATTTGTATAAAGGAGTAGATGGTATTATTAGACGTTGTGTACCTGATCATGAACATGGATAAATCTTACGGAAATGTCACTCCGAGGCTTATGGAGGGCACCCTGCTGGTGATAGAACTGCACATAAGGTATTACATTATGTTTTTATTGGCCTCCTCTTTTTAAAGATGCTCGTAAATATGTACTTTCATGTGATGAATGTCAAAGAATTGGTAATATTAGTAGACGCCAGGAAATGCCTATGAATTATTCACTTGCTATTGAATCATTTGATGTTTGAGGATTTGATCATATGGGACCTTTTCCTTCCTCTAATTGGTACACACATATTCTAGTTGCTCTTGATTATGTTACTAAGTGGGCAGAAGCTATTACTACTAGTAGTGCTGATCATAACACTTCTATTAAAATGCTTAAGGATATTATGTTCCCGAGGTTTGGAGTCCCTAGATATTTAATTACTGATGGTGGTTCTCATTTTATTCATGGTGCTTTCCGTAAACTCTTAGCTAAATATGTTAATCGTAGAATTGCATCACCCTATCACCCTCAATCTAGTGGTCAAGTTGAATTGAGTAATCGATAAATAAAGTTAATTTTGCAAAAGACAGTTAATAGATCTAGAAAGAATTTGTCTAAGAAACTTGATGATGCTCTATGGGCTTATAGAACTGCCTACAAGAACCCTATGGGGATGTCCCCTTATAAAATGGTTTATGGGAAAGCATGTCATTTACCTCTTGAGTTTGAACATAAAGCTTATTGGGAAATTAAAGAACTTAACTATGATTTTAATCTTGCCGATGAGAAAAGGTTATTAGACATTAGTTCATTAGATGAACAGAGGACACAAGCTTACGAAAATGCCAAGTTGTTTAAGGAAAAGGTTAAAAGATGGCATGTAGAAAAGAATCCAAACGAGAATTCAATGTAGGTGACCTGGTGCTTTTGTATAATTCTCGTTTCAGATTTTTTGCACGTAAGCTTCTCTCCAAGTGGGAAGGCCCTTATGTGGTTGAAGAGGTCTATCGGTCACACGCTATAAAGATTAATAACTTCAATGGCAAAAACCCGAAGGTGGTAAATGGTCAAAGAATTAAGCAATATATCTCAGGTATGCCCCTTAACATTGAAACTAACATTATTCAAGTTATGACTCCGGAAGAACACATAAGAGAGACCCTCCGGAACGCTCCAGAATGCTGAAAATGGGTAGGTACGTGATACAGTAAGTAAACTAACTCCAAAAATTCCAAAAAATAATTCCGATTGTTTTTGGTATTTTAGAAAAAATACAAAAATAAAACGGAGTGAGGAGGACTCACGAGGGAGGCACAAGCCAAAAGGGAGCGGCCCAGCTCTTGGCCGCGCCCTGATGGCTTGTGGGGCCCCCGTGTGCCCTCCGGACTCCGATTTCTTCGAGAACACGTATTCTGACCTAGAAAAAATCATTATACACACACTCGTATTTTTGACCATCACATCGCGAGTTTCTCCTATATTCTTGTTTCGAGCTGTTTTTCTCACAGATTAAGATCGTCATGACTTCACCAAGGCCATCCAAGGACAAGTTTTTCGAGAAGCTCATCAACCCCTACCTACCGGAGGTGATGAAGCACCCCGAGCTATTGAGATGAGCGATGGGGTGCTTCAAATCCGGGATGTTCAAGGTCCCAAGAAGGAGGGAAGCGAGAAGGCCAAGCTTGTAGTGGTGGAGCCGGAGATCTTCAAGTGCCAAGGGATGGTTGAGCATGGTCTGAGTGCTAACCACTCCATGATCATGGATTTTCATCGATGAGAACAAGCTGGACATAAAGAGCGCGGGGGAGGTTCTTTCCAAGCTCCAAGAACGGATTGACTGCCTCCAAGATCAAATCTATGAACTCCAACTCCAGAACTGTGAGTATGAATCTAGGTTTAAAAGGATGAGCCTTGCCGCTGATTTCAGGTTCCCGGAGACGAGGGCTTCTTTCTTTGATGGGGAACCTATGACTTGGAAGATGGAGGATCACAGCTCACCACCAGCATCACCGAAGAACACTTGAGTACATGGATATGGGCACCACCTTTGGCTTGTTCCAAGCTTGGGGAGGTGCCCCGTTATCGTATCACCATCATTTTTTATCACCACTATCTATTTTAGTTCGATCTTTAGTTTTTCATGATTTATAAAGTTATAATTTCAGATTTGCTTTGTTTAGAGTTTTTTCTTTGAGTTATACCTATCCTTGTAATCGAGTGCGAGAGTTATATAATAAAGTTAGTTGGGATCATGTGCCTCTCCCTCACTTGCACACATCATCTTAGCATGGCAATATTTTTTTTAGAAAAAGAGCTTATGGTTATCTCATGAGAAGTAATGACTTCATATATAAAGAGGTACGAGCAATAATAAGTGTTGAATACTAACAAACATAGTGTTAGTAATTGGTATGATCTATGCATAAGTATGAGAGAAGAGGAGATTTACATATAAATACACTATTTTGAACACCTGCTATGATTGTGAGCTCCCATCAAAATATTATACAATGACCAAGTGTTGAAGTGGGACATGGAAGACAACATAATGATCATGGTTGTTTTCATTTGCATAGGAGTTATATGGTATTGAATCATTTAACATGTGATGCTTGCTTAAGGTTTTTCACTAGCCCTAAAGAGTCGCACTAAGTAGAGATACTACTTGTGCGTCCATAACCTCTAGACCTAGTCTCTTGCCACGAGAGTCCACCATACCTACCCATGGATTGAATAAGATCCTTCAAGTAAGTCTCCATTGCTGCACAAGGCGGTAAAAATTGCCTCTAATCATGTAATATTTTTTATTGTAAGGGAAAGTAAGCTTTGTACGATCTTGTGATGGTGAAGCAATAAAAGCGAGGAAGTACATAATAAAGTTTTCTATCACAAGGAGCAATATGAAGTGATGTTCCTTTGCATTAAGAGATTGAACATATCAAACAAATAAAAGCTCATGACGGCCTCTGCTTCCCTCTGCGAAGGGCCTGTCTTTTACATTCTTACAAATTTTATATTCTTCAACTCTTTAGCGGCAAGCATTATGTGTTAAGGAAAGATTCAAACAAATATAGCGAGTTGAATGTAGATGATCATGTTCCATTACTGTTGACATTATCCTTGAGGTAAGTAAGTTGGGTGGCAAGAATAATAAAGCCTCCATCTTCCTATGTGTCCCACGAAATCACTTGTCCCATAAATATACAATGTGTGTTAACAATCATAGAGGGATACATTATAGTTCAATATGTGAACTTGCTAGAAATATAAAGCTCTTATATAGACTCTTCTCTCAAGTACAAAAGCTATGATTATCCCAATAACTAATTGCATTGCTTGTTGGTTCTCAATAAAGATTATGCTTCGTGTTTCTTCAGTTGTGAATAGAATATTACTTGTTTATGAGAAGTTATATGATGAAAAACTTTCTGCTAAGATGTTATTCATGATGCTCTCATGTTTGTATTCCGTTTTTATCGAGACCTCTCTCTCAATTTATGTGGTCATTATTTTAGAGCTCGGCTTTCACTTGAGGACAAGCGAGCTCTAAGCTTGGGGGAGTTGATACATCCATTTTGCATCATGATTTCTTGTACCTTTTTACTTTCTTCTTGTCCATTATTACAAATTGTTATGCAATTCTTATGCCTTTTTCTCTCTCAATATGAAAGGAACATCACAATGAGGGAAATATATGGAAACTGGGATTATGGATCAGAAAATGGAAGAAAAGGTAGAGAAATCACCATACTCCAAATGACCTGAAATTTAACGGAGAATATTTTCAGAATATTGAGGAGGAGGGCTGCCAGCTGGGCACAAGCCAACAGGGCGCGACCCAGCCCCTGGCCACGCCCTGATGCCTTGTGGGGCCCCTACTGGCCCTCCGACCTCCATCTTCTCCTATATGGTGTGTTCTACCCTAGAAAAAATCAGGAGATTACTTTCGGGACGAAGCGCCGCCGTCTCGAGGCAGAAACCTAGACAGAGGCCCTTTTTCTCTCCGGTAGTGCGATTCTGCCATGGAAATTTCCCACCGGGAGGGAGAGATCGAAGCCATCGTCATCACCAACGCTTCCTCCTTCGTGGGAGAACCAATCTTCGTCAACATCAACACCATCATCATCTCATCTCCAACCGTAGTTCATCTCTTGTATTCAATATATTTCTCAAAACCTCAGGTTGGTACCTGTGGGTTGCTAGTAGTGTTGATTACATCTTGTAGTTGATGCTTGTTGGATTAATTGGTGAAAGATATTATGTTCAGATCCTTTGTCACCATCATTATACCTCTGATATTGAACATGTTGATAAGGTGTGAGTAGTTACTATTGTTCCTAAGGACATGTGATAAGTCTTGTCACAAGTAATCATGTGAAAATGCATTCGTTCGATAGTTTGATGATATGTATGTTGTTACTTCTCTTAGTGGTGTCGTGTGAACGTCGACTACACGACACTTCACCATGTTATGGTCCTAAGGGAAGGCATTGTGGAGTAACAATTAGATGATGGGTTGCGAGAGTGACAGAAGTTTAAACCCCAGTTTACACGTTACTTCATAAGGGGCTGATTTGGATCCACACGTTTCATGTTATAGTTAAATTTATCTTAATTCTTCTTTCGTAGTCATGGATGCTTGCACGAGGGGGTAATCATAAGTGAGTTGTTTGTTCAAGTAAGAAAAACACCTTAACACCGGTCCATCCACATATCAAATTATCAAAGTAGCGAACGTGAATCAATTCAACATGATGAACATGACTAGATAAAAATCCGCATGTCTCCTCGGGAGCACTTTCTTCGTATAAGAACACTATGAGGCCTGTCCTTTGCTGCAAAAAGGATTGGGCTACCTTGCTGCACCTTAGTTACTATTCTTACTTGTCACTTGTTAAAAAATATCTTGCTGCAAAACTATTTACTATTGTCACTAATAGTACTTGTAGAGAATACCTTGCTGAAAACTGACTATCATTTCCTTCTGCTCCTCGTTGGGTTCGACACTCTTACTTATCGAAAGGACTATGATTGATCCCCTATACTTGTGGGTCATCAGCTCTTGCTAGAGTTTCAATCATAAGTGCATATGATCCAAGTACGGAAAGTATGTTAGCTCATGCCTCTCCCTCATATTAAATTACATTAATGATTATCGATCTTGCTATCAATTGCCTAGGACAATCTCACAAATCCTACCACTACTTTTTCACACTTGCTAAACTAGCCTAACCCTTCTTTTATTAAAACAACATCTAACTTTTATTTACGTATTATTTATTACCTTGCGAACCTATGTTTATAACACCTAGAAAGTAATTTGAGTTTTATTCCCGCAAATTAGTTTATTTCATGTACTAGGTAAAGTGAACATTGTTGCGCATAAAGTTGTATCGATGGTGGATAGAACTTGGGAGAATACTAATTCTACCTTTAGCTTCTTGTCGGGTTCGACAATCTTATTTACCGAAAAGGCTACAAATGATCTCCTACACTTATGTGTTATCAATGGACCGCGGTGTCAGAGTAGTACATAGCTGATGTTTGGACTCCTGCAAAGCCCCACCCTCTAGTTTGTCTCGGGTTTGCCTGAAAAAGCACGTCCGGATCGCTCGACGGACCATACACGCCCGTTCTAGATGGAGAAACACATTCAGAACACACAGTTCGGACATTACGGGTGGTTTGAGGGTATGCTTTGGAGATGCCCTTAGCGCATCAACAACCAAACAACCAGGGTTCACAAATCCGGCCCCTACCCGATCACCCCCATGTCTTAGAAATTTCAACTATGATGGTCCTCATTTCAAACCCTCATTTTTATACTACTAATTGTAACGTACCATTTCATCTAGATACATAGATATATGACTTATTTGCGAAAGCTACCAACCTTTTGGTCATTGGTGGCCAGACTAAACACGTGCACCTCCTCATCTGCAAAGAGTTGCTTGCACTTCATGCCCACCTCGTAGATTAAGCGGCAGTTCGTAGCCACCTCGACCGCGTGCTAGATGGCCTCAAGGATGGCATGCTACTCTGCCGCCTTCTTCGCTTAGGCGAGATCGAACTCCATCATTGTGTTCTCTACGTCATATCCGGCCTCCTCTGGTGCCGCCGCTTCCTCTTCCATCCCCTCATGTGACCTTCATCTTCTCCTACGGAGAATCCACACCCCCCTTCCCTGACTCCTCCCCGTCCGAACTCTCCTGCTCCGGAGGCAGGCTGACCACAATGTACGCGACGTGGTGTGTCTCCACGGCGCTTCTCCACTTGGATCTCCGCCCTGTGCATCGGGGTAGTGATCTAAATGCTTTTATATTAGTTTACAGAGGGAGTAGTATGTTACCTTAGTGTGGACCATGGCAACAGGCTTATGGTGAGCTTGGATTGTATGTGGAAGAGGGAAAGAAAGGTGCAGCGGCGGTACAGACGGGAGGGAGATGAGGGGAATAGGGACGAGGCTATGGTTGCCTCGTCATGTAGCTAAAAAATCTGGATTGAGTTCTTGGGAAGGAATGTGTTTTGGCCTGGGACGCCTATCAGTTTGGCGTGGCGGACGAGTCCGGGCGTTTCCATATCCACTCCACATATGCGCTAGGTATGGAGATGCCGGACAGCCCAAATGGATGGTCATGTTAAGGGTTCCATTTGGAACAAAATCATAACTGGGCCGTCCGCTCGGACGTATATGGACGATACGATGGGTCTGGTTATAGATACTGTTAATGGGTCCGAGAAATACTCCCACCGAGTTTTAATGCATGTAATGTGTTAGGGCGTCTCCAAAGCAAGCCCTCTAAATCTCCCTCAAGCGTCGAGGCCGAGTTGTTCAAATGCAATTTGTCATCCAACGTCGTCTTGCATTGGTTTACGAACTTGCACGTGATACTTGTAAACTACGTTGGCATTTTCCCAAAAAGGAGGGGATTATGTAGCAGAGTAAAGGTAAGTATTTATTTCAGTGAGAACCAAGGTTATCGAATCAATAGAAGGACCACAAAACTTCCCATCTTTAGCACCTACACACAAAAGAACACACACTTGCACCCAACGCGGCAAGAGGGTTGTCAATCCCCTCGAACTCGTTACTTGCAAGCGATAAGTAGTGATAGATAGATAATATAAATATATTAAATATAAAAATTAAATGCGAATAATAAAAGGCAGCGAGGTATTTAGAGTTTTTGTAAATATATTTGCAAGGAGACCCGATGGCCATAGTTTTTGCTAGAGTCTTCTCTCTCGTAGAGAGCGTAGAGATCATAGGGTGGGTAAACAAATTACTGTTGAGAAATTGGTAGAAACGCGCATATTTATGAAATATTTATTCATGGTAATGATCACACATATAGTCATCATGTCCGTAAGCAAGTAGACCGACTTCTCTCTGCATCTACTACTATTACTCCACCGAGTGACCGCTATCCAACATGCATCTAGTGTATTAAGTAACAACAAAGTAATGCTTGGAGGATAATGACATGATGTAGACAAAGTAAATTCTGTTAAAATGAATGAACCCCATCGTTTAACCTTAGTGGAAGCAATACAATATGTGTCATGTCCCTTTCGGTGACTAGAATTGAGCACCACTAGATTGAACCCACTATAATGCTGTTAGGGAACGTCACATGGGAAACAAAAATTTTCCTACGCGCACGAAGTCCTATCATGGTGATGTCCATCTACGAGAGGGGATTTCCGATCTACGTACCCTTGTAGATCGCACAGCAGAAATGTTAGTGAATGCGGTTGATGTAGTGGAACGTCCTCACGTCCCTCGATCTGCCCCACGAACCGTCCCACGAACCGTACCGCGATGAGTCCCACGATCTAGTGCCGAACGGACGGCACCTCCTCGTTCAGCACACGTACAGCTCGACGATGATCTCGGCCTTCTTGATCCAGCAAGAGAGACGGAGAGGTACATGAGTTCTCCGGCAGCGTGACGGCGCTCCGGAGGTTGGTGGTGATCTAATCTCAGCAGGGCTCCGCCCGTGCTCCGCAGAAACGCGATCTAGAGGAAAAACCATGGAGGTATGTGGTCGGGCTGCCGTGGCCAAAGTTGTCTCAAATCAGCCCTAATACCTCACTATATATAGGAGGGAGGGGGAGGGAAGAGGCAGCCTCAAACCCTCAAGGTTTGGCCGAAATTGGAGGTGGAGGAGTCCTACTCCAATCCTACTTGGAGTAGGATTCCACCTTCCCACTTGGAAACTCTTGACACCTTGTGTTTTTTCCTTCTCAAACCTTATGGGCCTTAGTGGGCACTTATTCCAGCCCACTAGGGGCTGGTTTATCTCTTCCCATAGCCCATGAGACCCCTTGGGGCGTGACACCCCTCCCGATGGTCCCCGGCACCCCTCCCGGCACTCCCGGTACACTACCGATGAGCCCGAAACTTTTCCGGTGACCAAAACAGGACTTCCTATATATCAATCTTTACCTCCGGACCATTCCGGAGCTCCTCGTGACGTCCTGGATCTCATCCGGGACTCCGAACAACATTCGTAACCAACTATATAACTCAAATACGCATAAAAGCACGTCGAACCTTAAGTGTGCAGACCCTGCGGGTTCGAGAACTATGTAGACATGACCCGACTGACTCCTCGGTCAATATCCAATAGCAGGACCTGGATGCCCATATTGGATCCTACATATTCTCCGAAGATCTTATTGGTTGAACCTCAGTTTCAAGGATTCATATAATCCCGTATGTCATTCCCTTTGTCCTTCGGTATGTTACTTGCCCGAGATTCGATCGTCAGTATCCGCATACCTATTTCAATCTCGTTTACCAGCAAGTCTCTTTACTCGTTCCGTAATACAAGATCCTGCAACTTACACTAAGTCACATTGCTTGCAAGGCTTGTGTGTGATGTTGTATTACCGAGTGGGCCCCGAGATACCTCTCCGTCACACGGAGTGACAAATCCCAGTCTCGATCCATACTAACTCAACGAACACCTTCGGAGATACCTGTAGAGCATCTTTATAGTCAGCCAGTTACGTTGCGACGTTTGATACACACAAAGCATTCCTCCGGTGTCAGTGAGTTATATGATCTCATGGTCATAGGAACAAATACTTGACACGCAGAAAACAGTAGCAACAAAATGACACGATCAACATGCTACGTCTATTAGTTTGGGTCTAGTCCATCACATGATTCTCCTAATGATGTGATCCCGTTATCAAGTAACAACACTTGCCTATGGCCAAGAAACTTTGACCATCTTTGATCAACGAGCTAGTCAACTAGAGGCTTACTAGGGACATTGTTTTGTCTATGTATCCACACAAGTATTGTGTTTCCAATCAACACAATTATAGCATGGATAATAAACGATTATCATGAACTAAGAAATATAATAATAACTAATTTATTATTGCCTCTAGGGCATATTTCCAACAAATGCACCTCTCCCACTATAGATAAATCAATCTAGTTGGCCAAACCAAATCGATAGATCATAGAGAATTATGAAGCTATCATAATCCTGCATATATATGAAAGACCAGCAAGGAACTCAATATAATTTCATGAATAATCTAAACATAAACCCACAATTCATCGGATCCCAACAAATGCACCCCACAAGAATGATTACATAAGATAGATCACCACACGAATCATGGCGATCTTGACAATAGAGAACATAGAGAGAGATATAGCCCTCTAAGTACTAACTACAGACCTGGTGTGTGGTGAACTACTCACACATCACCATATGAGTAGCAAGGTTGATGTAGAGGCCCTCTATGGTTGACCCCCCTCTCATAGGGCACCAGAAGAGCGCTCTAGATGGGCAAACGACAGAATGGCGACTAGTGGCTGCGAAAAAAAATGTTCTTTAGTGTTTTTAGGATATATGTGACTTTATAGCAGAGAAAATGAGGCCAGGGGAGCTCGGAGGTGGCCCCAAGCCATCCGGGCAAGACCACTCCCTCGGCGCGCCCTGTTGGCTTGTGGGTGCCTCGTGTGCCCTCCGATTTTCCTCCGAAGCTTCTAGGTCTTTATTTTGTCCAGGAAAAAAATATCAAAAAGTTTTGGGGTATTTGGACTTCCTTTGGTATAATATTCCTCAAAAGCCAAAAACATGTAGAAAACAACAATTGTCACTTGGCATCGAGTTAATAGGTTAGTGTTAAAAATGATCCAAAAAGTATCCTAAAATGATAATATAATAGCATGGAATAATAAAAAAGGTAGATACGTTGGAGACGTATCAGCACCCCCAAGCTTCATTCCTGCTCGTCCAAGAGTAGGTAAATGATAGAAACCGAGTTTTTGATGTGACATGGTACCCAACATGTAATCTCTTGGATTTACGATTCATGAGAAACGATGAAATAACAAACATTAACATTGTAATATCCATAAACATAAGTAACATAATCATCAACTTTCAAAAATACGATCCTTAATGAATGTTTACCACCCATTCATTTTATCATATTAGCATGGATGGCTCCATCTTCACCACATAAATACAAATGTCAAGTACCATGGTGTTAAGCCAAGAAATTGGATCATACTTTTTAACGAGCTTCAATATTTTATAACTCACTCAATACATGAGCGTGAACCATGGACATAGCATATAGGTGTAATATTATATCGTGGTAGGTTTCAAAGGGGAGAAGAAAGGCTCGCATCTACTAGGCGGATCAACGGGCTATGGAGATGCCCATCAACCGGTCTCAATGCAACGAGTAGAGATTGACATGCAACAAATGCACTAGAGCTATAAGTGTATGTAAGCTCAACTGAAGCTAAGTGGTGTGCATCCAACTTGCTTGCTCATGAAGACCTCGGACATTTGAGGAAGCCCGTCGTTGGAATATAGACGCCAAGTTTTATAATGAAAAAAATTCCTACTAGCATATGAAAATGGAAAAACATGAGAATCTCTATATGAAAAACATGGTGCTACTTTGAAGCACAAGTCTGGCAAAAGCGGTAGTAGCACCGTCCCTTCTCTCTTTTCTCTCATTTTTTTTAATTTTTTTCTCCTTTTTTTTCGTCTCGAGTTTTATCCCGGATTGTGGGTGAATTATTGTCTCCATCATCCTTTCCTCACCGTGACATTTCTCTAATAATGAAGAACATCACAATTCTATCTACTTACTACTCGGTATGGAAAACTACTAAACATCATGACTCTATATGAATGCCTCTAACAGTGTACTAGGATGTGCAATGATCTAGCGTAACATGTAAACAATGATGAACAGTGGCTTTGCCACAAATACTATGTTAGCTATATGATCATCTAAAGCAATATGGCAATGAGTGCACAAGTCATATGATGTAACAATGGAAGTTGCATGGAAGTATATCTCGGAATGACTATGGCAATGCCATGATAGGTAGGTATGGTGGCTGTTTTGAGGAAGATATAAGGTGGCTTATGTGCAACATAGCGTATCATGTCACGGGGTTTGGATGCATCAACAAAGTTTGCACCGATCCTCAAGTAAGAATGTGCAACGTACGACACCGAAGAAGCTAACAAATAGAAATAGGTGAGAATGCCTGCATCCATGGATTCACATTAATTAGTCATAAAGAACTCACATACTTATCGCAAAGCTTTATTAGATCCCTCAAAGAAAAGTACAACTCGCATGCCCCTAGGGAGGAGGTTGGTAAGAGTTAACCATCACGCACCCCCGACCTAAATAGCACTAGGATTTCAACGAGGAATAATAATGCTCACACATCATCACCATGCCATAACCAATATTTAGATGAACAACAAATTAACACCCTTTAACTATCGATATTTCTACCAACTAACAACCATGCACTCACGCCCTTTCATATTACCATGTCAATATCATTAACCCACACTTTCTCTTTTATGTGTTACATGAAGGTTTTGATTATGCACTCCTTGAATACCTATTATTTTGGACTAGTCTTATAACCCATGCAAATTACGACCACTATTTATTAAACTCTATTTTTTTAAGTGAAGAATGAGAGTGCAATTATTTGTATAAAATCTATACGCCACCGTGCTCTAGAAGATATAATTGAAGCACTAGAGCAACTACTTAGCTCAAAAGATATAAGTGAAGCACATAGAGTATTCTAACAAATCATCTGACATCCAGTCCATAAGTGGACCTCATGATACATTGATAAGGTGGCTTAATTACCTTCCTAGGGAATTGTTCCATCCCTTTCTTTATGAGAATTGGAATCTTATGTTTCCCTCTTTCATATCAATAATAGCACCTATAGTTCGCAAGAAAGGTCTTCAAAGTATAATTGGACAAGATGGATTGCATTCAATATCAAGAACATTGAAATATATAGGCACATAATTTATATTAAGCATATAATTTATTCTACCCACCTATTTCTTAATGGTACAATTCACAAGATGCAAGTTAAGGCAACAATCCTTGTATATCGCTGAGACCAAGCACATCACAAATAAATTTAGGTATAGTTGAAACACTAGCACCAAGGTAACGAAAAGAATTACATTCATATTCTTTAATATTTATTTTAATAGTAGGTTCCCATTCATCATGCAACTTTCTAGGTAATGAAACTTCTAGCTCAAATTTCTCATCATAGGCTTTTATCGTTACTTCTACAATATGTTCAGTAAAATCTTTATTTTGTTCATAGGCATTGGGTGAGCTAATAATGGATTGCAACAAGGAAATACATTCTAATAAAGAAAATAAATATCATAATTAAAGTCCTTGTAATCCAAGATAATGGGCACATCACTAGTTCAAGTTTTGACATCTCCAATCCCACTTTTTTATTTTTATCACTAAAATCATCACCGTCCGAACAAACGGGATGCCTTCTAGCTAAAGTTGCCTAATATTCAGTCCCTTTATCATCTATTTTCAGATTAGTAAATACAGATTGAATTGGATAAGCACCAATCATTTTAAGATCATCATGATTACGGCAAAAATCAGGTGGAAGAGCCTTTTCTAAGAATTCTCGTTTAGCTCTCAACATCGCGATCCTCTCGTTATTCTCATTAATAGATATTTTCATAGATTTAAGGGACTCATTGATATCATGCTTTGGTGGCAATTTTTTTAAGAGTTCCACATAAAAAAGCTATTCTATCCATGTTCCTAGCCATATGATCAACTTTATGCAACTTTTATTCTACCATAGTACTAAAATTCTTTTGAGAACTAATAAATTCTTTAATGGTGTTCTCAAGATCAGTGGTATCCTATTATTATTATACGAATTTCGACAGGAATTACCATAAGAGTTGCAGTAATTATTAGAGGAATTACCGGGATACAACCTAGCATTAAAATTACCTCTATAAGCATTATTATTGAAATTATTTCGGGAGACAAAGTTCACATCAATAGCATCATTATTTTTCTCACTAAAATTAGATGAAGGCATATCATTGGGATCAACATGAGAATGCTTATTAGCAACCATATTCAGAAGATCATCTATTTTATCACTCGAAGTAGGGATTTCCTCAATAGAATTTACCTTCTTACCAGTTGGAGCTCTTTCGGTATGCCATTGAGAATAATTTATCTTGATATTGTCAAGAAGTTTGGTGGCTTCTCCCAATGTCACCTCCATGAAGGTACCACGTGTAGCAGAATCTAGAAGATTTCTCGACACAAAGTTTAGTCTTGCATAGAAATTTTGTATAATGATCCATAAACATAAACCATGCATGGGACAATTTCTAATCATCAATTCCATTATCTCCCATGCTTGTGCAATATGTTCTGTCTCATGTTGTTTAAAACTCATAATTTGATTACAAAGAGAAGTAATCTTAGCGGGAGGATAATACTTGGCAATGAAAGCATCTTTGCACTTATCCCATGTTCCAATACTATTACGAGGTAAAGATAAAAACCAAGCTTTAACTTTGTATCTTAGTGAAAATGGAAATAATTTTAATTTGAGAATATCATTATCCATATCCTTCTTTTTTTGCATGTCACATAACTCAACACAGGTGTTGAGATGAGAAGCGGGATCCTCACTAGGACTTCCCAAAAATTGTTCTTCCATCACAAGATTTAGTAATGTAACATTAATATCATCAAATTTTGCACTAGTGGTGGGTGGTATAGGAGTACTAATAAAATCATTATTATTAGTCTTTGAGAAATCACACAACTTGGTATTATCTTGAGATATAGTGATGAAACTAGCAAAGTAACAAGCAGAACAAGTAAAGTAGCAAGTATAGCAAGTAAGCAAGTAAACTAGCAAGAATAAATATTTTTTTATTTTTGATTTTATAGCAAGCAAAATATAACAACAAATAAAAAGTATAACAAGTGAATGATAGTTTGGGTGTAGGTACTTGATAGGAAATTGGTGATACTCCGCGGCAACGGCATGATAAATCCTTCTCGATACTTATAAACCGCGCTGGGACTATCCTCGAAGAGGAGAGCTTGATGCAGCACAGTAAAGTTAAGTATTTCCCCTCAGTGAGAACCAAGGTTATCGAACCAATATAAAGACCATGCAACTTCTCGTCTTCAGTGCCTACACACAAAAGAGCATACACTTGTACCCAACACGGGCAAGAGGGTTGTTAATCCCTTGAACTCGTTATTGCAAGAGATAAGTAGTGATAGGTAGATAATATACATATATTAAATATAAAAAGTAAATGCAAATAATAAAAGGCAGCAAGGTATTTAGATTTTTTGTAAATATATTTGTGAGGAGATCCCGGGGCCATAAATTTCGCTAGAGGCTTTTCTCTTGTAGAAAGCATATAGTGGATAAACAAATTATGTAATGTTGGGCAATTAATAGAAAAGCGCATGGTTATGAAATATTTATTCATGGCAATGATCATACGTATAGGCGTCACATCCGTAAGCAAGTAGACCAACTCCTGGCTGCATCTACTACTATTACTCCACCCATCGACCCCTATCCATCATGCATCTAAAGTATTAAGTAAAAACAGAGTAATGCTTGGAGGATAATGACATAATGTAGACAAAGCAAATCCAATTAATATGAATGAACACCATCGTTTTACCCTTAGTGGCAACAATGCAATACGTGTCATGTCCCTTTCTATCACCGGGATTGAGCACCACAAGATTGAACCCATCATAATGCACCTCTCCCATTGAAGATACATCAATCTAGTTGGCCAAACAAAACAGGTAGATTGGAGAGAATTACAAAGCCATCATAATCATGCATATATATGAAATACCAGCAAGGAACTCAATATAATCTCATGAATAATCTCAACATAAACCTACAATTCATCGGATCCCAACAAATGCACCACACAAGAATGATTACATAAGATAGATCACCGCGGGAATCGTGGTTATCTTGGCAATAAAGAACATAGGTAGTGACATAGCCATTAGGGTACTAACTACAGACCGATAGGTCTGTGGTGAACTACTCACACATCACCATGGGAGTAGTAAGGTTAATGTAGAGGCCCTCCGTAATCGACCCCCCTCCGACAGGGCCCAGAACAGGGCTCCAGATGGAAACCGGAGGAACAGAGAATTGCGGTGGCGGAAAAAGTGTTTCGGGAGGATATCTAGGGTTTTGGAACATATGCGAATTTATAGTGGAGAGAACGATGCTAGCAGAGCTGGGAGGTGGGCCCAAACAATCAGGGCGCAACCATCCCCCTAGGTGCGTTGTGTTGGCTTGGTGGCGCTTCGTGTGCCCTGGGGTCTTCCCCCAAAGCTTCCATGCCATTATTTGATCCAGAAAAAATCTTTAAAAAGTTTTGGGGTATTTGTACTTCGTTTGATAGTGTATTCCTGAAAAGTCAAAAACATGCAGAAAACAACAACTCACACTTAGCATCGTGTTAATAGGTTAGTGCTAAAAAATAATACAAATCGTAAATGCTTAAAATGTATCCTAGAATGATAATGTAATAGCACGGAAAAATCAAAAAATATAGATACGTTGAAGACATATTAGTACGCTTGTTTGTTTTCTACAAAATAAGAAGTAAACTAGGGTGGCTTTGCATGAGTCCGGGCCGCCGCCGCATAGGATCTCAATGCCCTTGGCCCACCCAAAACCCGCATGTACCGTGCACATGAATCCTTCGTTTTTTTGTTTGCGTGCGCTTCCTCCTATGTCGACAATGCCTCTCTACCACCCGCTCACCCGTCAAGCATTACCGAATCTTCACCTCCACCACTACCCCTTGATGTCATGTCACTTGTCCTCCACCTCATGTACACATGACGTTTGTCCGTGCCATAGGCACCATATACCCCTACGGGGTCACCACACCCAACAAGTGTTTGGCAAAATGTTTGTGCTAATTTTTTATTTGATGCAATGGATTCGTACATGGAGTATATATACGAGCACTACGTTGAGTTGTCCCAGGAGGATGACTATGCAGCCGAAGCGACGATGATGCAGGTGGTCCTTTCAGATGCGGAGTGTGCAAAAGGTCATGTTTTCAATTTTATGGGGTCGATTAAGGGTCATCTAGTGCTGAATCGAAACAGGCTACAAGGGGGCATTTGACGCTGATGGACAACTACTTTGCCCCCGATGCCCTATTCACATACAACTTTTGCGTGCGTTTTTGGATGCAAAAATATGTCTTCGATCACTTCTACAATGGCATGAGGTCCTACGATGACAACTTCATCTTGAAGAAGGATGTCATAGGAAGGATTGGATAATCTGGTTAAGAGAAGTGCACAACAGCATCGCGGATGATTGCATATGGCATAGTCGCAAATTTATTAGACGAGTGCCTCCAAATTTCGGAGAGCACATGCGGAGACACCATGTTCAGATTTGCTACTAAAGTGGTGGAGGTGTTTGGCCCTTGGTACTTGAGAGAACCAAATGTTGTAGACACCAAGAGGCTCTTGGCAATGTCCAAGGCAAGAGGGTGTCTAAGTTTGCTTGGATCAAAGATTGCATGCATTGGAGTTGGTAGAACTGTCCGAAGGCTCTACAAGGGCATTGCGAGGGCCATATTAAGAAGCCTAGCATCATTCTTGAAGCAGTTGCATCACATGACATCGTGATTGACACACTTTGTTTGATATGCCCGTGTCTTGTAGTGACATCAATATGCCACAACGGTGTCCATGGCTTGCTAGGATGACTGAAGGGAAAGCTTGTCCTTGCAACTATACTTTCAATGGGCACCAATACAACATGGGCTAGAGTCTGGTTGACTCTATCTATCCTCCATGGGCTACCTACGTCAAGACCATCTCTGAGCCTGTTGGTTAGAAAATATCATGCTTTGTACAAAGAGAAGAAGGAGGCAGAAAGGATGTGAAAAGGGCATTTGGAGTGCTCCACGCCCGTTTTACATTTGTTCGTCGACTTGATAAACAATGGGATCTAGAAATCTCGTATGAGGTGATGACATGTTGTGTGATTATGCACAACATGATAGTCGAGGATGAGGGTAAAGATGATGCCGGAGGTCTGGAATTTAAAAACATGTGTGATCCTATCTGATTTCCAGATCAGATGTAGTCAAGTTTGATGAGTTTTCTCAAATTCATCAACAAATTCGGCATGTAGCAACTCGTGAGAAGCCTAGGAAGATATGATTGAACACATGGGGGTGATTGGCAACTACAAATTCAAGTTTGAACTATTTTTTTATGTTGGACTGCACTCCCTCCCTATTTGTATACTCCAGATATTAAATTTGTCTAAAGTCAAACTTTATATACTTTCAACAAGTTTGTAGGAAAATATATATTGTATCTACACCACCAAATCAATATCATTAGATTATCATTGCATATATTTTCACATCATATAAATATGTATTGTAAATGTTTATATTGTTTTTCCTACAAATTTTGTCAAACTTTATAAAGTCTGACTTCAATCAAATCCAATATGTAGAGTAAATAAAAACAAAGGAAGTAATATTTAAATTAGAACTACTTTCAAATTCACATATCTTTAATCATCTCTGATTTGATATGCTGTTAGTTTGAGCTTGCTACCTTAGGAAAAAGGCGAAAGTTCTATGGATAAAATTGGATGGCCGTCTGCCATATCACTTTCGCGTGTATATAGGTTGGGTTTCATATAACACTAGAAAGGCTAGACACGCTTTGCTACGCCGTTAGTCTTGTTTGGTTTCTTTTAAAAAATACTCACTCCGTTTCAATACATAGGTGTATTATGTTTTTGAAAATTCAAACCTTTTAAGTTTGATCCAATTTATAGAGAAATGTATCAATATCCATAATATCAAATCGGTATGATTAGATTCATCATGAAATAACTTTTCATACCTTTTTTGTTCAATAATGTGAATGTTGATATTTTTGCCCTGAACTTGGTTAAAGTTGAAGAAATTTGACTTTCCAAAAAAATAATATTCATTATATTTTCAAATTGATGGAATATTTAATTTGGCGGATGGGGAAGATGATGGAGTGTTTTTTTATTTATTTATAAAATGCAGTGATTTGATAAGCCTTTTGTGGTGTGGTTCTGTGTTATCTGCTAACCAAACTATATTTATTTGGAAAATTTCTGCACCCATGTACTATATTAGTGTTACAATATCACATGACATCACTTTTTTCTAGGTGTTGGGTGGGTGCACGGAATTGGTGTGTTTTTATAGGCCGGGCTGAATAATCATTGGCCCGATCAAAATCGTAAACTAAATCCAAATATGAATAACTATATTCAATGAAAGAGCTTCAAAATTAAGAAACATAACATATTAATAATAAAATTAAATGAGAGAGCTCCTTTAAAAATAATTGTTCCGGTCAAAATTGGGTGACCCAATTTTAAATTGAAGATCTCAATTAATTGTGAGACCTTAAATATTACTCACTCCATCTTAAAATAAGTGCCTCATGCTTAGTATAATTTTGTATTAGCGCTAGTGTAAAGTTAAGACACTTATTTTGAAACGAAGGGAGTATAAAGTATAGTGTATATTATAAAAGAATTGAATGTGAGAGCTTTGAGATATTGTTGACCGATTAAAATCGAACGATCAATTTTAATTGAAGATCTCAATTAACTATGAGTGAGCATAGTGTTATGTAGGATGGGCCACTTATCTCTATCCAGTAACTTGCAGGGAAGGTTAGTATTGGTGTAACTTACACAGTTATACACCGAGACTGAGTAAACTGTTGAGCAAACAAATACACTGTCGGAGAAGATAAATCGTGTTCTCTTGGAAACGTGATCTTTTTCCTCAGTCGAGAACACGATGATGGGAGGACTATTCTCTAGGTGGCCATTCAACGCACATCCCCAAGCCTGATAAAGTTGGAGACTACATTTACGGGAAGTGAGGGGCAATGCTAATGCATGCTGGGGCCAAACAAGATAGTACTCCTACATAGGTTGCTTTTTCTCATGTCTCATGGGCCGGGCATATGGATATCGGGTGAGACAAACACAAGCTGCATCTCCATGTCCAGCCCTTGCCCCCCGGACCACGCTTGCATCGGTCAATTCACATCACTTCAATTCATACATGTAGACCCGGTGAAACTGAGCTCTCACGTGAACTCAATCGATCGGTCACTGTTCACAATGCATATCGATCGATGGGGGTACAACTCCTTCAGTTATTATCACTCGACCCCTCTCACGAAAAGAATCCAATTAACCATCACCTCACTTTCTTCCACAGGCATGCAGTCAGTCAGTCAGTCAGGCATGCTCCCTCCCTCTCTCCCGTGCTAGCGAAAGGTGCACCAACTTTGAAGCGCCCATGATCGTAATCAAGCGAGGAAAAACCATGCACCGGCGCGAGCGATCTCGGCCTCTCGTCTCGTCTAATCGGAGCCTTATCTCGTCGGCCATGCAATGCACGCCTGCATCGTGATCCGTGATCGAGACGTACTGCTACTCACAATAGCACATTCTCTATTGACTGACTGCGTGCCCTTGCTTTCCAGCCTGCATATCGGCTTTACGGGAGCACCATCAAGGGCTAGCTAGGATATATATACTAGTAGTTCTTGGAGGCGCTCTATTGTTTTTTCCGGCTCTATTCTTCAGGCTTTTATCACTCTTCACAGGTTGAACGTACTCGTACTAGGTTCTCCATATTATATGGCATGTCCCAAGTACGTCCTGGATGCAAAGCATGTGGCTTTTGGGGTAGTACGTAGCCGTAGCCGTAGCCGTAGCCGTGCTAATGCTAATTATTGCCGGATGCAACAATTCATGGAGCCATCGTCATGATTTGGATACCCACGGGAAGCCTCGTTCATCTGGCACGCGGAGGCCTGTTTGGTTCAGGGCAAAAGTCCAAAACAAACATATCACAGAACACATATCACGTATATTATGTTTAGTGAATGACACATTTTCTTACATCACCCAAACATTTCTTTACACATTTGTTCAGGTTTCTATTTTTTTCTAAACTTGTGATATTTTTTAGATAACACAAACGTTCACACATTTGTTCAAGTTACTAATTTTCTCCCATTTTATTTTTTAAAATTGTTCGCACTTTAGAATTTTTGTTCTGGTTTCAAAAACATATATGTTTAGAAAAGTGTTTGCTTTTACAAAAAGATTATTTTTCAAAAAAGAGTTTTTTTAGTATTCAGATTTTTTCAAAAAGTGCTCACACTTTATAAAATGTGTGTACATTTCCAAAATTGTTTGCGCTTTCAATATTTGTTAGCATAAAAAAAAGTTTTCAAAGTTCGAATCCTTTGGTGTTTTCCAAAACACAAATAATTTACGAAATCGCAAGCTATTAGTCACTGTTTTTGGGTCCAGCAGCGATCCGAACGTTTCGGGAACCTCGGGGTCCGGTTACGGGGAACTCGTCAAAACTCGCAGTTTTGACCCATTCCGGCTAGTTTTGTATCCTATTAGTCATTGATTTTCGGTCCTGATGCGATTCCAATGATTTTGGGAACCCCGAGGTCCGGTTACACGGAACTCGTAAAACCTCGCAGTTTTGGCCTATTCCGGCCAGTTTTGTATGCTATTAGTCAGTGATATTGAGCCCCGCTGTGATTCGAATGTTTCGGGAACCTCGGGGTCCGGTTACACGGAACTCGTCAAAACCCGCAATTTGGGCATATTCCGGTCAGTTTTGTATGCTATTAGTAACTGATCCGGGGTCCCGATGTGATCCGACTGTTTCGGGAACCCTTGGGTCCGGTTGCGGGGAACTCGTCAAAACACGCAGTTTTGGCCTATTCCGGCTAATTTTGTCTCCTATTAGTCACTGATTTTGGGTCTCGCGGTGATCCAAACGTTTTCGGAACCTCGGGGTCCGGTTACGGGGAACTCATCCAAACTCGCAGTTTTGCCCTATTCTGGCTAGTTTTCTATCCTATTAGCCATTTATTTTGGGTCCCGATGCGATCCGAATGTGTCAGGAACCCCGGGGTCCGGTTATGGGGAACTCGTCAAAACTCACAGTTTCGTCCTATTCTGGCGAGTTGTGTATGCTATTACTCAATGATTTTGGGTCCCGCTGCGATCGGAACATTTCGGGAACCCCGGGGTCCGGTTACGTGGAACTCGTCAAAACTCGCAGTTTTGGCCTATTCTCGCTACTTTTGTATGCTATTACTAACTGATTCGGACCCCGCTGTGATCCGAACGTTTCGGGAACCCGGACGTCGAGTTACGGGGAACTCATCAAAACTCACAGTTTTGGCCTATTCTGGCTAGGTTTGTATGCTATTAGTCACTGATTTTGGGTCCTCCTCCGATCTAAACGTTTTGGGAACACCGGGGTCCAGTTACGGAGAATTCGTCAAAACTCGCAGTTTTGGCCTATTCCGGCCAGTTTTCTATGCTATTAGTCACTCATTTTGGTTCACGCTGTGATCCAAAGTTTTGGTACCTCGGGGTCCGGTTACGGGGAACTCATCAAAACTCGCAGTTGTGGCCTATTCTGGCTAGTTTTGTATGCAATTCGCCACCGACTTTGGGTCCTGCAGCGATCCGAACGTTTCGGAAACCTCGGGGTCCGGTTACCGGGAACTCGTCAAAACTCGCAGTTTTGGCCTATTCCGGCCAGTTTTGTATCCTATTAGTCATTGATTTTCGGGCCCGATGCGATTCCAATGATTTCGGGAACCCCGTGGCCCTGTTACGGGGACCTCGTAAAACGTCACAGTTTTGGCCTATTCCGGCGAGTTTTGTATGCTATTTGTCTGTGATATTGGGTCCCGCTGTGATCCGAATGTTTTGGGAACCTCAGGGTCCGGTTGCAGGGAACTCGTCAAAACTCGCAGTTTGGCCACATTCCGGTCAGTTTTGTATGCTATTAGTGACTGATTTTTGGTCCCGATGTGATCCGAATGTTTCGGGGACCCTTGGGTCCGGTTACAGGGAACTCGTCAAAACTCGCAGTTTGGGCCTATTCCGGCTAATTTTGTATGCTATTAGTCACTGATTTTGGGTCCCGCTGTGATCCGAACGTTTCCGGAACTTCGGGGTCCGGTTACGTGGAACTCGTCAAAACTCGCAGTTTTGGCCTATTCCGGCCGGTTTAATATGCTATTATTCACTAATTTTGGGTCGCGTTGTGATCCTTACGTTTCGGGAACCCCGTGGCCCGGTTACACGGAACTCGTCAAAAATCGCAGTTTTGGCCTATTATGGCTAGTTTTGTGTGCTATTACTCACTGGTTTTGAGTCCCGCTGCGATCCGAACATTTCGGGAACCCCGGGGTCCGGTGACGTGGAACTAGTCAAAACTCGCAGTTTTTGCCTATTCTCGCTAGTTTTGTATGCTATTACTAACTGATTTTCGATCGTGCTGCGATCCGAACGTTTCGGGAACCCCATGGTCCGGTTACGGGAAACTCGTGAAAACTCGCAGTTTTGGCCTATTCTGGCTAGGTTTGTATGCTATTAGTAACTGATTTTGGGTCCTCCAACGATCCAAACGTTTCGGGAACCCCGTGGTCCAGTTACGGAGAACTCATCAAAACTCGCAGTTTTGGCCTATTCCGGCCAGTTTTCTATGCCGCGATAACTCGTCAAAACTCACAGGTTTGGCCTATTCGGCCGGTTTTGTATGCTATTAGTCACTGATTTTGGGTCCCACTATGATCTGAACGTTTCGGGAACCCCGTGGTCCGGTTATGAGGGACTCATAAAAAATCACAGTTTTGTATGCTATTAGTCACTAATTTTGGGTCCTCGTGTGATCCAAACGTTTCGGGAACCCCAGGGTCCGGTTACGGAGAACTCATGAAATCTCGCAGTTTTGTCTTATTCCGGCGAGTTTTGTATGCTATTAGTCATTGATTTTGGGTCCCGTTGTGATCCGAAGTTTTCGGACCCCGGGGTCCGATTATGGGGAACTCGTCAAAACTCTTAATTTCGGCCTATTCTCGCTCGTTTTGTATGCTATTAGTCACTGATTTTGGGTCCTACAGCGATCCGAACGTTTTAGGAACCGAGTGTCCGGTTATGGGGAACTCGTCAAAACTCGCAGTTTTGGCCTATTCCGGCCAGTTTTCTATGTTATTGGTCACTGATTTTGGGTCCCTTTGTGATCCGAACATTTTCGGAACCTCGGGGTCCGGTTACGGGGAAATCGTTAAAAGTCGCAGTTTTTGCCTTTTGCAGCCAATTTTCTATCCTATTAGTCATTGATTTTGGGTCCCGATGCAATCCGAATGATTCGGGAACCCCGGAGTCCGGTTACGGGTAACTGGTGAAAACTCGCAGTTTTATCCTATTGTGGCGAGTTTTGTATGCTATTACTCACTGATTTTGGGTTCCGCTGCGATCCGACCGTTTCAGGAACCGCGGGGTCCGGTTACGGGGAACTCGTCAAAACTCGTATTTTTGGCCTATTTCGGCCAACTTTGTATGCTATTAGTCACTGATTTTAGGTCCCGCTGTGATCCGAACTTTATCGGGAACCCCGGGGTCCGGTTATGGGGAACTCGTCAAAACTCACAATTTTGGCCTATTCTAGCTAGTTTTGTATGCTATTTACTCACTCATTCTGGGTCCCGCTGTGATCCGAAATTTATCGGAAACCCTGTGGTTCGGTTACGGGGAACTCGTCAAAACTCGCAGTTTTGGCCTATCATGGCTAGTTTTGTATGCTATTTCTTCACTGATTTGGGGTCCCGCTGCGATCCGAATGTTTCGGGAACCTCGGGGTCCGGTTACGTGGAACTCGTCAAAACTCGCAGTTTTGGCCTATTGCGGCCGGTTTTTTATGCTATTAGTTAGTGATTTTGGGTCCCGTGGTGATCCGAACGTTTCGGGAACCCCGTGGTCCGGTTGCGGGGAACTCGTAAAAATTCGCAGTTTTGGCCTATTATGGCCTATTTTGTATGCTATTACTCAGTGATTTTGTGTCCCCCTGTGATCCGAACGTTTCGGGAACCCCGAGGCCCGGTTACGTGGAACTCGTCAAAACTCACAATTTTGGCCCATTCCGGCCGGTTTTGTATGCTATTAGTCACTGATTTTGGGTCCCGCTGTGATCCGAACGTTTCGGGACCCCGGGGTCCGGTTATGGGGAACTCGTCAAAACTCACAGTATTGGCCTATTCTGGCTAGTTTTGTATGCTATTAGTCACTGATTTTGGGTCCTGCAGCGATCCGAACGTTTTGGGAACCCTGGGGTTCGGTTACGGGGTACTCGTCAAAACTCAAAGTTTTGGCCTATTCCGGCTAGTTTTCTATGCTATTAGTCCCTGATTTTGGATCTCGGTGTGATTTGAACGTTTTCGGAACCTGAGGGTCCGGTAACGGGGAACTCCTCAAAACTCGCAGTTTTGGCCTATTGCAGCCAGTTTTCTATCCCCGGGGTACGGTTATGGGGAACTGGTCAAATCTTGCAGTTTTGGCCTATTGTGGCGAGTTTTGTATGCTATTACTCACTAATTTTGGGCCCCGCTGCGATCCGAGCGTTTCAGGAACCACGGGGTCCGGTTACGGGGAACTCGTCAAAACTCGCAGTTTTGGCCTATTCCGGCTAGTTTTGTATGCTATTAGTCACTGTTCTTGGGTCCCGCTTTGATCCGAACGTTTCGGGAACCCCGTGGACCGGTTAGGGTGAACTCATCAAAAAACGCAGTTTTGGCCTATTGTGGCCAATTTTGTATGCTATTACTTACAAATTTTGGGTCCCGCTGCATTTTGAATGTTTCGGGAACCCCAGGGTCCGGTTACGGGCAACTCGTCAAAACTCACAGTTTTTGTCTATTCTCGCCAGTTTTGTATGCTAGTACTCACTGATTTTGGGTCCCGCTGCGATCCAAACGTTTCAGGAACCCGGGGTCCAGTTACGTGGAACTCGTCAAAACTCGCAGTTTTGGCCCATTCCGGCTGTTTTGAATGCTATGGGTCACTGATTTTGGGTCCCGTTATGATCCGAACATTTCGGGAACCCCGTGGTCCGGTTACATGGAACTCGTCAAAACTCGCAGTTTTGGCCAATTATGACCGGTTTTGTGTGCTTACTCACTGATTTTGGGTCCCGCTGCGATCCAAACGTTTTGGGAACCCCGGGATCCGGTTACGTGGAACTCGTCAAAACTCGCAGTTTTGGCCTATCTCGGTTGTTTTGTATGCTACTACTCAGTGATTTTGGGTCCCGATGTGATCCGTACGTTTCGGGAACCCCGTGGTCCACTTACACGGAACTCGTCAAAAGTCGCAGTTTGGACCTATTCTGGCTAGGTTTGTACGCTATTAGTCACTGATTTCGGGTGCTCCTGTGATCCAAACGTTTCGGGTACCCCGGGGTCCGATTACGGAGAACTCATCAAAACTCGTAGTTTTAGCCTATTCCGGCCAGTTTGTACGCTATTAGTCATTAATTATAGGTCCCGTTGTGATCCATGTTTTGGGACCCCAGAGTCCGGTTATGGGGAACTCGTCAAAACTCGCAGTTTTGGCCTATTATTGCTAGTTTTGTATACTATTAGTCACTGATTTTGGGTCCTTCAGCGATCCGAGCGTTCTGGGAACCACGGTGTGCGGTTACGGGGAACTCGTCAAAACTCGCAGTTTTGGCCTATTCCGGTCAGTTTTGTATGCTATTAGCTATTGATTTTGGGTCCCGCTGTGATCCGAGCATTTCGGGAATCCCGTGGACCGCTTAGGGTAAACTCATCAAAAATCGCAGTTTTGGCCTATTGTGTCCAGTTTTGTATGCTATTACTCACTGATTTTGGGTCCCGGTGCATTCCGAATGTTTCGGGAACCCCGGGGCCCGGTTACGGGAAACTCGTTAAAACTCGTAGTTTTTGGCTATTCTCACCAGTTTTGTGTGCTATTACTCACTGATTTTGGGTCCCGCTGCGATCCGAATGTTTCGGAAACCCCGGGGTCCGGTTACGTGGAACTCATAAAAACTCGCAGTTTTGGCCTATTCCCGCTGGTTTTGTATGCTATTAGTTACTGATTTTGGGTCCCGCTGTGATCCGAACGTTTCGGGAACCCCGTGGTCCGATTACGGGGAACTCGTCAAAACTCACAGTTTTGGCCTATTATGGCCAGTTTTGTATCCTATTACTCACTGATTTTGGGTCCAACTGCGATCCAAGCGTTTCGGGAACCCCGGGGTCCGGTTACGTGGAACTCGTCAAAACTCGCAGTTTTGGCCTATCTCGCTTGTTTTGTATGCTATTAGTCACTAATTTTGGGTCCTGCAGCGATCCGAACGTTTTGGGAACTCCGGGGTCCAGTTACGGGGAACTCGTCAAAACTCGCAGTTTTGGCTTATTCTGGCTAGGATTGTATGCTATTAGTCACTAAGGGTTGGTGTGCCACCCATGGGCTATTAGGTTCTCTCCCGGGTGGGTGGCCCCCTCCTCGCAAAAACCCGGAACCCATTCGTCACTCCCGGTACACTGCCGACAATGCCCGAAATCTTTCCGGAGGCCAAATGAAACAATCCTATATATCAATCTCCGTTTCTGGACCACTCCGAAATCCTCGTGACATTCGTGATCTCATCTGGGACTCCAAACAAACCTTCGGTCACGAACACCTATAACTCAACTATACTGAAACGTCACCGACCTTAAGTGTGCACACCCTGCGGGTTCGAGAACTATGCAGACATGACCTGAGACACTCCCCGGTCAATATCCAACAACGGGACCTGGATGTGCATATTGGATCCGACATATTCTACGAAGATCTTATCGGTTGAACCTCTTTGCCAAGGATTCATATAATCCCGTATACCATTCCCTTTGTCCTTCTGTATGTTATTTGCCCGAGATTTGATTGTCGGTATCCCTATACATATTTCAATCTCGTTACGAGAAAGTCTCCTTACTCGTTTCGTAATACAAGATCCCGTGACTAACACTTTAGTCACAATGCTTGCAACGCTTATATGTGATGTTGTATTACCGAGTGGGCCCCGAGATACCTCTCCATCACACGGAGTGACAAATCCCAGTCTTGATCCATGCTAACTCAACGGACACCTTTGGATATACGTGTAGAGCACCTTTATAGTCACCCAGTAATGTTGCGACGTTTGATACACACAAGGTATTCTTCCGGTGTCAGTGAGTTACATGATCTCATGGTCATAGGAATGAGTACTTGACACACGGGAAACAATAGCAACAAAATGACACGATCACATGCTACGTTTATAGTTTGGGTCTTGTCCATCACATCATTCTCCCAATGATGTGATCCACTCATCAAGTGATAGCACTTGCATATGGTCAGTAAACCTTAACCATCCTTGATCAACTCGCTAGTCAACTAGAGGCTTACTAGGGACATAGTTTTGTCTATATATCCACACATGCATTTATGTTTTATTTCAATACAATTATAGCATGGAGAATAAACGATTATCTTGAAACAGGAAATATAATAACAACTATTTTATCATTGCCTCTAGGGCATATTTCTAAGAGTCAACCACTTGCACTAGAGTCAATTAGCTAGTTACACATCGCTATGTGATTTACATTGGAATGAATCTAACACCCATACAGTTGTGCTGTTGATCATTCTTCACTCGTGGAAGAGGTTTAGTCGGTGGATCTGCAACATTCAGATCCGTGTGCACTTTGCTAATATTTACGTCCTCTCCTTCGACATAGTCGCGGATGAGGTTGATACGTCTCGAACGTATCTATAATTTTTGATGGTGCCATGCTATTATCTTGTCAAACTTTGGATGTTTTGTATGCCTTTTATAACCTTTTTGGGACTAACTTATTAACTCAGTGCCAAGTGCGAGTTCCAGTTTTTTCCCTGTTTTTGACCCTTTTCAAAGGAGAATTTTAAACGGTGTCCAAACGGAATAAAACTTCCGAAAAGAATTTTTCCGGAATAGAAGATACACAGGAGACGTGAGAACCAAGGTAGAGGCCACCAGGGGAGACCACAAGCCCCCTAGGCGTGGCCAGGGGGGGGGGGGGCTACCAGGCTTGTGGTCCCCCTGTGGCTCGTCTGCCCTACCTCTTCTGCCTATAAATTCCCGAAAAATCCAAAACTACGCGAGAGATCCACGAAAATACTTTTCCACCGCAGCAAGCTTCTATCTCCGCAAGATCCCATCTGGGGCACGTTCTGGTGCCCTGCCGGAGGGGGTATTCGAATACGGAGGGCTTCTTAATCAACACCATGGCCTCTCCGATGATGCGTGAGTAGTTCACCATAGACCTTCGGGTCCATAGCTAGTAGCTAGATGTCTTCTTCTCTCTCTTGGATCTTCAATACAAAGTTCTCCATGATCTTCATGGAGATCTATCCGATGTAATCTTCTATTGTGGTGTGTTTGTCTAGATCCGATGAATTGTGGATTTATGATCATATTATCTATGAATCTTATTTGAGTTTCTTCTGATCTCTTATATGCATGATTTCATATCCTTGTAATTCTTTTCGAGTTGTGAGTTTTGTTTGGCCAACTTGATGTATGATTCTTGCACTGCGAGAAGAGCTTGGTTTTGGGTTCATACCGTGCGGTGACCTCACCCAGTGACATAAGGGATAGTGATACGTCTCCAACGTATCTATAATTTTTGATGGTTTCATGCTATTATCTTGTCAAACTTTGTATGTTTTGTATGCCTTTTATATAATTTTTGGGACTAACTTATTAACCCAGTGCCAAGTGCCAGTTCCTGTTTTTCCCATGTTTTTGACCCCTTTCAGAGGAGGATTTTAAACGGAGTCCAAATGGAACGAAACTGCCAAAAAGATTTTTTCCGAAACAGAAAAAGATCGGGAAGCCTGAAAATCAGGGCACGAGGTCACCAGGGACCCAACAAGCCCCCTAGCCGTGGCCAGGGGGCCCGCACCTCCCAGGCTTGTGGGCTCCCTGGGCCTCCTCTGCCCTAGGTTTTCCTCCTATAAATTCCCTAAGATCCTAGAAAAAAAATCAGGAAATCATCGAAAGTACTTTTCCGCCGCCGCAAGCTTCTGTCTCCGCAAGATCCCATCTGGGGCACGTTCTGGTGCCCTGCCGGAGGGGGATTCGGATATGGAGGGCTTCTTCATACCATGACCTCTCCGATGATGCGTGAGTAGTTCACCATAGACCTACGGGTCCATAGCTAGTAGCTAGATGGCTTCTTCTCTCTCTTGGATCTTCAATACAAAGTTCTCCATGATCTTCATGGAGATCTATCCGATGTAATCTTCTTTTGCGGTGTGTTTGTCGAGATCTGATGGATTGTGGATTTATGATCATATTATCTATGGATCTTATTTGAGTTTCTTCTGATCTCTCTTATGCATGATTTCATATCCTTGTAATTCTCTTCGAGTTGTGGGTTTTGTTTGACCAACTAGATCTATGATTCTTGCAATGGGTGAAGTGCTTGGTTTTGGGTTCATACCGTGCGGTGACCTCACCCAGTGACAGAAGGGGTAGCGAGGCACGCATCATGTTTTTGCTATCATGGGGTTTTCATCATTGGTTTGAGTTTATTCCTCTACATCATGTCATCTTGCTTAAGGCGTTACTCTTTTCGTCATGAACTCAATACACTAGATGCATGCTGGATAGCGGTCGATGTGTGGAGTAATAGTAGTAGATGCATAAAGTATTGGTCTACTTGTCTCGGACGTGATGCCTATATGTATGATCATTGCCTTAGATATCATCATGACTTTCGCGGTTCTATCAATTGCTCGACAGTAATTTGTTCACCCACCGTAATATTTGCTGTTTTGAGAGAAGCCTCTAGTGAACACTATGGCCCCCGGGTCTACTCCACACTATATTTTCAGCCTTACACTTTTTCTTCGTTGCACTTTCTGCCTGCAGATCTCACTTTGCAATCAATCTTGAAGGCATTGACAACCCCTTTATAGCGTTGGGTGCAAGCTCTTTGTGTTTGTGCAGGTACTCTGGACTTGACGAGATTCTCCTACTGGATTGATACCTTGGTTCTCAAAGTGAGGGAAATAGTTACTGCTCCTGTTCTGCATCACCCTTTTCTCTTCAAGGGAAAAACCAACGCAAGCAAGTCTCCGTCAACCTGTCAATTTTTGGCGCTGTTGTTTGAGAAGTAGCAGGTAGTGAGGCACGCATCGTGTTGTTGCCATCAAGGGTAAAAAGATGGGGTTTACATCATTGATTTGAGTTTATCCCTCTACATATTGTCATCTTGCTTAAGGCGTTACTCTGTTCGTCATGAACTCAATACACTAGATGCATGCTGGATAGCGGCCGATGTGTGGAGTAATAGTAGTGGTTGCAGAAAGTATCCGTCAACTTCTCTCGGACGTGATGCCTATATGTATGATCATTGCCTTAGATGTCGTCATGACTTTGCGCGGTTCTATCAATTGCTCGAAAGTAATTTTTTCACCCATCGTAATATTTGCTATTTTGAGAGAAGCCTCTAGTGAACACTTTGGCCCCCGGGTCTACTTCACATCATATTTTCAGCCTTACACTTTTACTTCGTTGCACTTTCCGCCTTCAGATCTCACTTTGCAATCAATCTTGAAGGGATTGACAACCCCTTTATAGCATTGGGTGCAAGCTTGTTTGTGTTTGCGCAGGTACTCTGGACACTTGGCTTGATTCTCCTACGGAATTGATACCTTGGTTCTCAAAACTTAGGGAAATACTTACTGCTACTGTGCTGCATCACCCTTTCCTCTTCAAGGGAAAAACCAACGCAAGCTCAAGACGCACGAGAAGGATTTCTAGCGCCGTTGCCACGGAGGATCAAGTCAAGAATAGTCTCCCGTCAACGTGTCAATTTCTGGCACTGGGGATTATTCTAGGTGAAGCTCATCCAAGCAAGTGTCGCAAACTCATCTCTTGCATTTACTTTTTTTCCTCCCATTTTCCTCTCCCCCACTTTTGAAAAACAAAAATTTACAAAAATATTTGCCTTTTTCGTTCGCCCTTTTCTCTCGCTTGCTTTCTGTTCGCTTGTGTGCTTGTTTGCTTGTTGAAGTCACCATGACTGAAAACACCAAACTTTGTGACTTCTCGAATACTAATAATAATGATTTTATTAGTACTCCGATTGCTCCCGCCACTAGTGCGGAATCATATGAAATCAATGCTGCTTTGCTGAGTCTTGTTATGAAAGAGCAATTCTCCGACCTTCCTAGTGAAGATGCCGCATCCCATCTTAATACCTTCATTGAGCTTTGCGATATGCAAAAGAAGAAAGATGTGGATAATGATGTGATTAAATTGAAGATTTTTTCGTTCTCATTGCGAGATCGAGCAAAAAACTTGGTTTTCATCTTTGCCCAAAAAAAGTATTGATTCTTGGAACAAGTGCAAAGATGCTTATATATCCAAGTATTTTCTGCCAGCTAAGATTATCTCTCTCCGTAATGATATTATTAATTTTAAGCAACTTGATCATGAACATGTTGCACAATCTTGGGACAAGATGAAATTGATGATTAGGACAAGATGAAATTGATGATTAGAAATTGTCCTGCTCATGGCTTGAGTCTTTGGATTATTATACAAATCTTCTACGCTGGTTTGAATTTCTATTCTAGAAATATCTTGGACTCCGCCTTAGGTGGAACGTTCATGGAAATCACATTAGGAGAAGCCACAAAACTCCTAGACAATATCATGACAAACTACTCTCAGTGGCACACTGAAAGGTCACCTACTAGTAAGAAGGTACACGCTATAGAAGAAATTAACTCGTTATGTGCTAAGATGGATGAGTTAATGAATTTGGTTGCTAGTAGAAGTGCTCCTTTAGATCCTAATGATATGCCCTTGTCTTCCTTGATTGAGAGTAGCAATGCGAGCTTGGACGTTAATTTTGTTGGTAGGAATAATTTTGGTAACGACAATGCTTTTAGAGGAAACTATGTTCCTAGGCCTTTTTCTAGTAATCCCTCTAATAACTTTGGCAACTCCTACAACAATACTCATGGAAATTACAATAAATTACCCTCTGATCTAGAGAGTAATATCAAAGAGTTTATCAACTCGCAAAATATTTTCAATGCGTCCATAGAGGAAAAATTACTCAAAATTGATGATTTGGCTAGGAGCGTTGATAGAATGTCTATTGATATTGATGCTTTGAAAGTTATATGTGCTCCTACCAAGATCAATATGGATGAAACTTTGAAAGCTATGCGTGTTTCCATGAATGAGAGCAAAGAAAGAACCGCCCAAATTCGTGCTAGACATGAATGGATTTAAAAGGTTTGTTCTCGTGATAAGAATCACGAAGATCTTAAAGTGCTTGGTGTGACTCCCATTTAATCTTTGTTTTCTTGTGACAAACCTAATGATGATGGAGCTGGATATTTATCCACTTTGCTTAAAAAACGCCCCAATGATTCGGAGTCCATCTATCTTGATGCTAAAAGCATTGAAAGTGGAGTAGAAGATATTAAAACTTTGAGTAGTAATGAAACTACTACTTTGGATTTCAAGGAATTCAATTATGATAGTTGCTCTTCGATTGAATGCATTTCCTTGATGCAATCCATGCTAAACTCTCCACACGCTTATAGCCAAAACAAAGCCTTTACCAATCATATCGTCGATGCTATGATAAAATCTCTTGAAGAGAAACTTGAGTTGGAAGTTTCTATTCCTAGAAAGCTTCATGATGAGTGGGAACCTACTATCAAAATCAAAATCGAAAACTATGAATGCAATGCTTTGTGTGATTTGGGTGCTAGTGTTTCCGCGATTCCAAAGTCTTTATGTGATGTTCTAGGCTTTAATGAGATTGAGGAGTGTTCTCTTAATTTGCATGTTGCGGATTCTACTGTCAAGAAACCCATGGGAAGGATCAATGATGTTCTTATTGTTGCAAATAGGAACTATGTACCCGTGGATTTCATTGTACTTGATATTGATTGCAATCCTACATGCCCTATCATTCTTGGTAGACCTTTCCTAAGGACTATTGGTGCTATCATCGATATGAAGGAAGGGAATATTAGGTTTCAATTTCCTTTAAAGAAGGACATGGAGCATTTTCCTAGAAAGAAAATAAGATTGCCTTATGAATCCATGATGAGGGCTACTTATGGTTTGAGAACCAAAGACGACGATACGTGATTCTATCGCCTTATGCCTAGCTAAGGGCGTTAAACAATAACGCTTGTTCGGAGGCAACCCAATGAATTTATGTTTTCCTTTCTGTTTTGTTGCGTCCACACCATCATAATTATGTTATGATTGTGTTTTTTTGTGTTTATTTTTGCGTTTGAGCCAAGCAAAACCTTTATGACTAGTTTGGTGTGGGTTGTTTGATCCTGCTGGAAAAAGACAGAAACTTTTCGCTCACGAAATTATTTTTCATGTTTATTCGGAAAGAGCTTTTGAGTTGATTCTTTTTGCTGCTGGTTCATATGACTTTTGCCCAGGCATTCATAATTTTTCAGAATTTGTGAGGTACCAGTAGTATACAAAGTATTCAGATTGCTACAGACTGGTCTGTTTTTGACAGATTCTGTGTTTGTTGTGTTGGTTGCTTGTTTTGATGAAACTATGGATAGTATCGGGGGGGGGGGGGTACTAGCCATGGAAAAGTGAGAATACAGTAATCTAACACCAATATAAATAGAAATCAAGATTGCTACAGTACCTCAAGAGGTGGTAGTTTGTTTTCTTGTGCTAATCATATTACGAGTTTCTGTTTAAGTTTTGTGTTGTGAAGTTTTCAAGTTTTGGGTGATGTTCTCATGGACAAAGGGATAAAGAGTGGAAATAGCTCAAGCTTGGGGATGCCCAAGGCATCCCAAGCCAAATTCAAGGACACCAAAAAGCCTAAGTTTGGGGATGCCCCGGAAAGGCATCCCCTCTTTCGTCTTCAATCCATCGGTAACATTACTTGGAGCTATATTTTATTCACCACATGATATGTGTTTTTCTTGGAGCGTCTTGTATCATAGGAGTCTTTTCTTTTTGTTGTGTCACAATCATCCTTGCTGCACACGTTTTGAGAGAGACATGCACTCATCGTGAATTTGCTAGAATACTCATTGTGCTTCACTTATATCTTTTGAGCTAGACCATTTTGCTCTACGTGCTTCACTTAGATCTTTGAGAGCACGGCGGTGCGTCACTTGGTAGTTGGCTTGTGCTATGAAAGTAGTCCCAAAGGTGATAGGTACCCAAAGAGGATACAATAAAACTTCCATCTTCATGTGCATTGAGTAGAAAGAGAAGTTTGATTCCTCTCAATTAGTTTTGAGACGTGGATTCGGTAATATTAAGAGTTATGTTAGTAGGGTGTTGTGAATCTAGAAATACTTGTGTTGAAGTTAGTGATTCCCGTAACATGCACATATGGTGAACCGCTATGTTAGGAAGTTGGAGCATAATTGATCTATTGATTGTCATCCTTTGTGTTGCGGTCGGGATCGCGCGATGGTTAACACCTACCAACTCTTCCCCTAGGAGTATGCATTTAGCACTTTGTTTCGATTACTAATAAAAACTTTCGCAATAAGTATGTGAGTTCTTCATGACTAATGTGAGTCCATGGTATAGATGCACTTTCACCTTCCACCATTGCTAGCCTCTCTAGCGTCGCGCAACTTTCGTCGGTGCACAAACCCACCATATGCCTTCCTCAAAACAACCACCATACCTACCTACTATGGCATTTTCATAGCCATTCCGAGATATATTGCCATGACAACTCCCACCGTTCTGTCTCATGACTTGTGCCGTCACTCTCATATTGCCATTGCATGATCATAAGATAGCTAGCGAGATGTTTCAACGTCATACGCGAAGCTAGATCGTTGCACATCCCGGTACACTGCCGGAGGCGTTTCCTATAGAGTCATCATCCTTCAAAGCTTTGAGCTGTGAGTAAATAAAAGTGTGATCATCATCATTATTAGAGCATTGTCCCATGTGAGGAAATAAAAAAAGAGGCCAAAGTTGCCCACAAAAAAGGGGGAGATATGGAAAGAGGCCAAAGAGCCCCAAAAAAAAGAAAAACAAAAAAAGAGAGAATAAGAGAGAAGGGACAATGCTACTATCTCTTTCCACACTTGTGCTTCATAATAGAACCATGTTCTTTATGGTTGAGAGCCTCTCGTTTTGTCACCACCATATGCTAGTGGGAATCTTCAATATATAACTTGGCTTGTATATTCCAATGATGGGCTTCCTCAAAATTGCCCTAGGTCTTTGTGAGTAAGAAAATTGGATGCACACCCACTAGTTCTCCTTTTTGAGCTTTCACATACTTATATCACTAGTGCATCCTTTGTATGGAAATCCCTACTCATTCACATTGATATCTATTAATGGGCATCTCCATAGTACTTTGATACGCCGAGTTAATGTGACCATCTCCTCCTTTTTGTCTTACAACCTCCACCACACTCTATTCCACCATAGTGCTATATCCATGGCTCACGCTCATGTATTGCGTGAGAGTTGAAAAAGGTTTGAGAAAGTAAGAGTGCAAAAACAATTACTTGGCCAATACCGGGGTTGTGCATGATTTACATTAGTTGTGTGGGGATGATGGAGCATAGCTAGACTATATGATTTTGTAGGGATAACTTTCTTTGGCCTTGTTATTTGGCAAGTTCATGATTACCTTGCTAGTTTGCTTGAAGTATTATTGTTTTCATGTCAATAGCAAACTACTGTTTTGAATCTTACAGATCTGAACATTCATGTCACATGAAAGAAGTTACAAAGGACAATTATGCTAGGTAGCATTCCATATCAAAAATTCAGTCTTTAACACTTCCCTACTCGAGGACGAGCATGAGTTAAGCTTGGGGATGCTTGATACGTCTCCAACGTATCTATAATTTTTTATGGTTCCATGCTATTATCTTGTCAAACTTTGGATGTTTTTATGCCTTTTATATCTTTTTTGGGACTAACTTATTAACTCAGTGCCAAGTGCCAGTTCGTGTTTTTTCCGTGTTTTGACCCTTTTCAGAGCAGAATTTTAAACGGTGTCCAAATGGAATAAAACTTCTGAAAAGATTTTTACCGGAACAGAAGATACGAAGGGGATGTGAGAACCAAGGCAGAGGCCACCAGGGGAGGCCACAAGCCCCCTAGGCGTAGCCAGGGGGGCCCGCGTCTAGCGGGCTTGTGGGCCCCATGTGGCTCGTCTACCCTACCTCTTCCACCTATAAATTCTCGAAAAATCCAAAACCGCGCGAGAGATCCACAAAAATACTTTTCCGCCGCCGCAAGCTTCTGTCTCCGCAAGATCCCATCTGGGGCACGTTCTGTTGCCCTGCCGGAGGGGGATTCGGATAAGCAGGGCTTCTTCATCAACACCATGGCCTCTCCGATGATGCGTGAGTAGTTCACCATAGACCTTTGGGTCCATAGCTAGTAGCTAGATGGCTTCTTCTCTCTCTTGGATCTTCAATACAAATTTCTCCATGATCTTCATGGAGATCTATCCGATGTAATCTTCTTTTGCGGTGTGTTTGTCGAGATCCGATGAATTGTGGATTTATTATCAGATTATCTATGAATCTTATTTGAGTTTCTTCTAATCTCTTATATGCATGATTTCGTATCCTTGTAATTCTCTTCGAGTTATGGGTTTTGTTTGGCCAACTTGATCTATGATTCTTGAATGGGAGAACTGCTTGGTTTTTGGTTCATACCATGCAGTGACCTCACCCAATGATAGAAGAGGTAGCGAGGCACACATCGTGTTGTTGCCATCATGGGTAAAAAGATGGGGTTTACATCATTGATTTGAGTTTATCCCTCTACTTCATGTCATCTTGCTTAATGCGTTACACTGTTCGTCATGAACTCAATACACTAGATGCATGCTGGATAGCGGTCGATGTGTGGAGTAATAGTAGTAGATGCAGAAAGTATCGGTCTACTTGTCTCGGACGTGATGCCTATATGTATGATCATTGCCTTAGATATCGTCATGACTTTGCGCGGTTCTATCAATTGCTCGACAGTAATTTGTTCACCCACCATAATATTTGCTATTTTGAGAGAAGCCTCTAGTGAACACTATGGCCCCCGGGTCTACTTCACATCATATTTTCAGCCTTACACTTTTACTTCGTGGCACTTTCCGCCTTCAGATCTCACTTTGCAATCAATCTTGAAGGGATTGACAACCCCTTTATAGCGTTGGGTGCAAGCTTGTTTGTATTTGCGCAGGTACTCTAGACACTTGGCTTGATTCACCTACTAGATTGATAGCTTGGTTCTCAAAACTGAGAGAAATACTTATTGGTACTATGCTACATCACCCTTTCCTCTTCAAGGGAAAAACCAACGCAAGCTCAAGAGGCAGCAGGGGTTGAAGCGTCATTTGATGTGTCTGGTCTTCTTGTGAAACCTTGGCCTTGGCTAGAGCAATGACACCAGTGTTGTCACAGAACAAACTTATTAGATTTAGTGTGCTCGGCACAACTCCAAGATCCATCATGAACTACTTCATCCAGACACCCTCCTTAGCCGCCTCCGAGGCAGGTATGTATTCCACTTCACATGTAGAATCTGCTACAACGCTTTGCTTGGAACTGCACCAGCTTACCGCACCCCCATTAAGAATAAATATGTGTGCGATTTGAGACTTAGATTCATCCGGATCAGTGTCAAAGCTTGCGTCGACGTAACCCTTTACGACGAGGTCTTCTTCACCTCCATAAACGAGAAACATTTCCTTAGTCCTTTTCAGGTACTTCAGAATATTCTTGACCGCCGTCCAGTGTTCCACTCCTGGATCACTTTGAAATCTGCCTGCCATACTTATGGTCAGGCTGACGTCCGGTCTTTTGCACAACATTGCATAGATGATAGACCCTATGGCTGAAGCATAGGGGACGGTACTCATCTTTTCTCTATCTTGTGCAGTTACTGGATACTGAGTCTTACTCAACTTTATACCTTGTAACACTAGCAAGAACACCTTCTTGGATTGCTCCATTATGAACTTCTTCAAAACTTTATCAAGGTATGTGCTTTGTGGAAGTCTTATTAGGTGCCTCGATCTATCTCTATAGATCTTTATGCCTAATATGTAAGGAGCTTCTCCTAGGTCTTTGATTGAAAAACATTTGGTCAAGTTATCCTTTACGCTCTCTGAAAACTCCACATTGTTTCCAATTAGCAATATGTCATCCACATATAATATTAGAAATGCTACAGATCTCCCGCTCACTTTCTTGTATATACAAGATTCTACAACAACTTGATCACCTCATCAAAGCGCTTATTCCAACTCCGAGATGCTTGCACTAGTCCATAAATGGATCGCTGGAGCTTTGATGACCCACAAGTATAGGGGATCTATCATAGTCCTTTCGATAAGTAAGAGTGTCGAACCCAACGAGGAGCAGAAGGATGTGCCAAGTGGTTTTCAGCAAGGTAATATCTACAAGCACTGAAATTATCAGTAACAAGTAGTTGTGTGGTGAGATGATTCGTAGCAAGCAACAAGTAACAAAAGTAACAACGATGCAGAAAAGTGACCCAATCCCTTTTTTGCAGCTAGGGACAAGCCTGGACAAAGTCTTATAGGAGGTAAAACGCTCCCGAGGACACATGGGAATTTCTGTCAAGCTAGTTTTCATCATGTTCATATGATTCACGTTCGCTACTTTGATAGTTTGATATGTGGGCGGACTGGCGCTTGGGTACTGCCCTTACTTGGACAAGCATCCCACTTATGATTAACCCCTCCCGCAAGCATCCGCAACTACGAAAGAAGAATTAAGATGAAGTCTAACCATAGCATTAAACTAGTGGATCCAAATCAGCCCCTTACAAAGCAACGCGTAAACTAGGGTTTAAGCTTCTGTCAGTCTAGCAACCCATCATCTACTTACTACTTCCCAATGCCTTCCTCTAGGCCCAAATAATGGTGAAGTGTTATGTAGTCGACGTTCACATAACACCACTAGAGGAAAAACAACATACAACACATCAAATTATCGAACGAATACCAAATTCACATGACTACTTATAGCAAGACTTATGCCATGTCCTCAAGAACAAAAGTGACTACTCACAAAGCATAATCATATTCATGACCGGAGATGTAATGAGTAGCATCAAAGATCTGAACATAAACTCTTCCACCAAGTAATCCAACTAGCATCAACTACAAATAGTAATTACCCCTACTAGCAACCTTACAAGTACGAATCGGAGTCGCGAGACGGAGATTGGTTACAAGAGATGAACTAGGGTTTGGAGATGAGATGGTGCTGATGAAGATGTTGATGGTGATGAGTCCTCTCCGATGAGAGGAGTGTTGGTGATGACGATGGCGACGATTTCCCCCTCCGAGAGGGAAGTTTCCCCGGCAGGATCGTCCTCCCGGAGCTCTAGATTGGTTCTGCTCGTGGCGGCGGCGAATCCTCCGAAAAGCCTCCTCTTGATTTTTTTCCAGACCGAAACCCTTCCTGTAGCAAAAGGGGGGAGCCAGAGGGCCAAGTGGGAGCCCACAAGCCACCTAGGCGCGGCCAGGGGGGCGCCTAGCAGGCTTGTGGCCTCCTGCTGGCGCCCCTCTCGTACTTCTTCGGACCAGTATTTTTTATAAATCCCAAAAACATCCACGTTGATTTTCACGGCTTTTGGAGTTGCGCAGAATAGGTATCTCAAACTTGCTCCTTTTTAGCCCATAATTCCAGCTGCCAGCATTCTCCCTCTTCATGTAAACCTTGCAAAATAAGAGAGAAAAGGCATAAGTATTGTACCGTGAAGTGTAATAACAGCCCAAAAAGCGATAAATATCAACATGAAAGCATGATGCAAAATGGACGTATCAAGCTTGCATACTTTGTTAGCATTCTTTGGATCGACAAAACATTCGGGTTGCATCATATACAACTCTTCCTTAAGAAAACCATTAAGGAACGCCGTTTTGACATCCATCTGCCAGATTTCATAATTGAAAAATGCAGCTATTGCTAATATGATTCAGATGGACATAAGCATAGCTACCGGTGAGAATGTCTCATCATAGTCAACTCCTTGAACTTGTGAAAAACCCTTTGCCACAAGTCGAGCTTTATAAACGGTCACATTACCGTCCGCGTCCGTCTTCTTCTTAAAGATCCATTTGTTCTGAATAGCCTTGCGACCTTCAGGCAATACTTCCAAAGTCCACACTTTGTTTTCATACATAGATCCTATCTCGGATTTCATGGCCTCTAACCATTTGTTGGAATCTGGCCCCACCATTGCTTCTTCATAATTTGCAGGCTCAATGTTGTCTAACAACATGATAGATAAGATAGGATTCCGATACCACTCAGGAGCAGTACGGGATCTTGTCGACCTGCCAGGTCCGATAGTAACTTGCTCTGAAGCTTCATGATCATCATATTAGCTTCCTCCTCAACTGGTGTTGCCTCGACTGAGATTTCCCTCTGCCCTGCGCCACCATCCTGTTGGAGCAGAGGTTCCACAACGTCATCAAGTTCTATCTTCCTCCCACTCAATTCTTTCGAGAGAAACTCTTTCTCAAGAAAAGCTCTATTCTTAGCAACAAACACTTTTCCCTCGGATCTGAGATAGAAGGTGTACCCAACTATCTCTTTTGGGTAACCTATGAAGATGCACTTTTCCTCTTTGGGTTCCAGCTTTTCAGGCTGAAGCTTTTTGACATAAGCATCGCATCCCCAAACTTTAAGAAACGGCAACTTTGGCCTATTACCATGCCATAGATCATATGGTGTCGTCTCAACTGATTATGATGGTGCCCTAGTTAAAGTGAATGCAGCTTTCTCTAATGCATAACCGCAAAACGACAATGGCAAATCAGTAAGAGACATCATAGATCGCACCATATCTAACAAAGTACGATTACGACGTTTGGACACACCATTATGCTGTGTATTTCCAGGCGGTCTCAACTGTGAAACGATTCCACATTGTCTTAAGTGAGCACCAAACTCGAAACTCAAATATTCGCCCCCTCGATCAGATCGTAGGAACTTGGTCTTCTTGTTACGATGATTTTCAACTTCAATCTGAAATTGTTTGAACTTTTCAAACGTTTCAGAATTGTGCTTCATCAAGTAGATATATCCATACCTACTCAAATCATCAGTGAAGGTGAGAAAATAACAATATCCTCCGCGTGCCTCCACACTCATTGGCCCACACACATCAGTATGTATGATTTCCAACAAGTCACTTGCACGCTCCATTGTTTCAGAGAATGGAGTCTTAGTCATCTTTCCCATGATGCATGGTTCGCACGTGTCAAGTGATTCAAAATCAAGTGACTCCAAAATCCCATCAGCATGGAGTTTCTTCACGCTCTTTACACCAATATGACCTAAGCGGCAGTGCCACAAAAAGGTGGTGCTATCATTGTTAACTCTACATCTTTTGGTCTCAATGTTATGGATATGTGTGTCATCACAATCAAGATTCAATATGAACAAACCCCTCACACTGGGTGCATGACCATAAAAGATATTACTCATAAAAATAGAACAACCATTATTCTCAGATTTAAATGAGTATCCATCTCACAATAAAAAAGATCCAGATATAATGTTCATGCTTAACGCATGCACTAGATAACAATTATTTAAGTTCATAACTAATCCCGATGGTAATTGAAGTGAGATTGTGGCGACGACGATTGCATCAACCTTGAAACCATTTCCTACGCGCATCGTCACTTCATCCTTCGCCATCCTTCGCTTATTCCGCAGTTCCTACTTCGAGTTGCAAATGTGAGCAACATAACCGGTATCAAATACCCAGGCACTACTACGAGAGTTGGTTAGGTACACATCAATAACATGTATATCATATATACCTGTTTTGGCATTGGACGCCTTCTTATCAGCCAAATACTCTGGGCAGTTGCGCTTCCATTGACCCATCCCCTTGCAACAATAGCACACTGTTTCCGGTATAGGTCCAACCTTGGGTTTCTTCGTCGGAGGGGCAACACTTTTGCCGCTCTTCTTGGAGTTACCCTTCTTGCCTTTGCCTTTTGTCTTGAAACCAGTGGTCTTATTGACCATCAACACTTGATGTTCTTTCCGGAGTTCTGACTCTGCGACTTTCAGCATCGCAAATAACTCGCCAGTGACTTGTTCATCCCTTGCATGTTATAGTTCAACACAAAGCTCTTGTAGCTAGGTGGTAGTGATTGAAGAATTCTGTCAGTGATAGACTCTTGCGGGAGTTCAACTCCCAGCTCAGCTAAACGGTTTGAGTACCCACATATTTTGATCACATGTTCACTGACAGACGAATTCTCCTCCATTTTGCAAGCATATAATTTATTGGAGGTCTCATACCTCTCGATCCTGGCATTCTTGTGAAAGATAAACTTCAACTCGTGGAACATCTCATATGCTCCATGACGTTCAAAGAATCGTTGAAGTCCCGGTTCTAAGCCATACAAGACTAGACATTGAACTACTGAGTAGTCCTCCTTATGTGCTTGCCAAGCGTTCAAAACATCTTGTTCACACGTAGAGGGTGGTTCATCTCCTAGCGCTGCATCAAGGACATAATTCTTTTTCCCAACTTGTAGGATAAGCCTCAGATTACGTGCCCAGTCTACAAAGTTGCTACCATCATCTTTTAGCGTAGCTTTCTCTAGGAATGTATTGAAATTTAGGGTTGCTACTGCGTGAGCCGTTGATCTACAACATAAAATATTGCAAAGTGGACTTAGACTATGTTCAAGAAAATTAGAGATCAGCTAATGATATTACTAACAAACTCCCACTCAAATAGACATCCCTCTAGTTATTTGAGTGTGGCATCATCCAAATTCACTAACTCAAGTCCGATTATCACGCGAGTTGGGTGTAGTTTCAGTGGTAAACATCTCTATGTTAATCATATCAACTATACGATTCATGCTCGACTTTTAGGTCTCTTGTGTTCCGAGGCCATGTCTGTACATGCTAGTCTCGTCAAGTTTAACCCGAGTGTTCCGCGTGTGCAACTATTTTCACCCGTTGTACCTGAACGTTGAGTCTATCACACCTGATCATCATGTGGTGTCTCGAAACGACGAACTGTTGCAACGTCTACAGTTGGGGAAAACACAATTTTATCTAGAAATTTAGTGAGAGTTCACCTTATAATTCTACCGTCGTTCTAAGCAAGATAAGGTGCATAAAATGATTAACATCACATGCAATTCATAAGTGACATGATATGGCCATGATCTTGTGCTTCTTGATCTCCATCACCAAAGCACCGGCATGATCTTCATCGTCACCGGTGCCACACCATGATCTCCATCATCGTGCCGCCATCGAGGTTGTCATGTTATGTATGCTATTACTACTAAAGCTACAACCTAGAAATATAGTAAAAGCATCTGCAAACACAAACATTAGTTTGAAGACAACCCTATGGCTCCTGCCGGTTGCCGTAGCATCGACGTGCAAGTCAATATTTAACTATTACAACATGATCATGTCATACATCCAATATATCACATCATGTCTTTGGCCATATCACATCACATGCACACCCTGCAAAAACAAGTTAGACGTCCTCTAATTTGTTGTTGCATGTTTTACGTCGCTACTATGGGTATCTAGTATGATCGCATATTACTTACACAAAACCACAAGGGTGATATGCAAATTGCTATTTAACCTCTCTCTAAGGACCACCTCGGTCAAATCCAATTCAACTAAAGTTGAAGAAACAGACACCCGCCAGTCATATTTATGCAACAAGTTGCATGTTAGTCGATGAAACCGGTCTCTCGTAAAACTACGAGTAAGGTTGGTCCGGGCCGCTTCAATCCAACGACCGTTGAATCGAGAAAAGAGTAAGGAGGGAAGCAAATTGAACATCAACACCGACAAAAACTTTTGTGTTCTATTCGAGATTACATCTACGCATGAACCTAGCTCATGATGCCAATTTTGGAGAACGTTGCATGGGAAACAAATTTTTTCCTATGCACACGAAGACCTATCATGATGATGATGATCTACGAGAGGGAGATCGGATCCACATACCCTTGTAGATCGCTAAGCGGGAAGCGTTAATAAATGCGGTTGATGTAGTGGAACAACTTCGTGATTCAAATCACCGTCGTCCCACGATCCGTCCCGATCTGGCACCGAACGGACGACACCTCCACATTCAGCACACGTACAGCTCCATGATGATCTCCGCCTTCTTGATCCAGCAAGAAATATGGGGAAGTAGATGAGTTCTCTGGCAGCGTGACGACGTGCCGGTGAAGGTGATGATCTATTCCTGCACGGCTTCGCCCGAGCTCCGCAGAAAACCGATCTAGAGGAAGAACTACGAAGTAGAGGTTTATGGTTGCACGTGGCAAAGTTGTGTCTCAAACAGCCCTAAACCTAAGGTATATATAGGAGGAACCAAGGGGTGGGGCTTTGCCCTAGGACGTCGGCCGAGAGGGAGGAGGGATCCTCCTCCAAGTCGGTTTGGAGGGAGGAGTCCCTTCTTTCCTTCCCACCTACTCTTTTTTTTCTTCTTTCCTTTTTTTTATTTCTCCTTTGATTTTTTTACTCTTGGACGAAATAGCCCTGTCGGGCTGGCCTCACCAGCCCACTGAGGGCTGATGCACCACCCATGGGCTATTAGATTCACTCCCGGGTGGGTGGGCCCCCTCCCGGTAAAAACCCAGAACCCATTCGTCACTCCCGGTACACTGCCGACAATGCCCGAAATCTTTTCGGAGGCCAAATGAAACAATCCTATATATCAATCTTCGTTTTCGATCCATTCTGGTAACCCTCATGACTTCCGTGATCTCATCCGGGACTCCGAACAAACCTTCGATCACCAACACCTATAACTCAACTATACTAAAACGTGTAGATCCTTCGGGTTCGAGACCTATGCAGACATGACCTGAGACACTCCCCGGTCAATATCCAACAGCGGGACCTGGATGTCCATATTGAATCCGACATATTCTACGAAGATCTTATCGGTTGAACCTCTGTGCCAAGGATTCATACAATCCTGTATACCATTCCCTTTGTCCTTTTGTATGTTACTTGCCCGATTTTTCATCGTCGGTATCCCTATACCTATTTCAATCTCGTTACCGGTAGGTCTCTTTACTCATTCCGTAATACAAGATCCTATGACTAACACTTTATTCACATTGCTTGCATGGCTTATATGTGATGTTGTATTACCGAGTGGGCCCCGAGATACCTCTCCGCCACACGGAGTGACAAATCCTTGTCTTGATGCATGCTAACTCAACGGACACCTTCGGAGATACTTGAAGATCACCTTTATAGTCACCCAGTAGTGTTGCGTCGTTTGATACACACAAGGTATTCCTCCGGTGTCAGTGAGTTACATGATCTCATGGTTATAGGAATGAATACTTGACACGCAGAAAACAATAGCAACAAAATGACATGATCACATGCTACGTATGTAGTTTGGGTCTTGTCCATCACATCATTCTCCCAATGATGTGATCCAGTCATCAAGTGAAAACACTTGCATATGGTCAGAAAACCTTAACCATCCTTGATCCACAGGCTAGTCAACTAGAGGCTTAGTAGGGACATAGTTTTGTCTATATATCCACACATGCATTTATGTTTTCACTCAATACAATTATAGCATGGATAATAAACGATTATCTTGAAACAAGAAATATAATAATAACTATTTTATCATTGCCTCTAGGGCATATTTCCAACAAGTTTTGGGACCCCGGGGTCCGGTTATGGGGAATTCTGTCTAGTTTTGTATGCTATTAGTCACTGATTTTGGGTCCTGCAGCGATCCAAACGTTTTCGGAACTCCGGGGTCCGGTTAGGGGAACTCGTGAAAACTCGCAGTTTTGGCCTATTCCGGCCAGTTTTGTATGCTATTAGTCACTAATTTCTGGACCCGCTCTGATCCGAACGTTTCGGGAACCCCGTGGACCGGTTACGGGACCTAATAAAAATCACAGTTTTGGCCTATTGTGGCATGTTTTGTATGCTATTACTCACTGATTTTGGGTCCCGCTGCATTCCGAATGTTTCAGGAACCCCGGGGTCCGTTTATGGGGAACTCGTCAAAACTCGCAGTTTTTGTATATTCTCGCCAATTTTGTATGCTATTACTCACTGATTTTGGGTCCCGCTGCCATCCGAACGTTTCAGGAACCCCGGGGTCATCAAAAATCGAAGTTTTGGCCTATTCTGGCTAGTTTTGTATGCTATTAGTAACTGATTTTAGGTCCTGCAGCAATGCGAACGTTTTGGGAACTCCGGGGTCCGGTTACGGGGAACTCGTAAAAACTCGCAGTTTTGGCCTATTCCGGCGAGTTTTGTCTGCTATTAGTCACTGATTTTGGGTCCCGCTATGATCCGAACGTTTCCGGAACCTCGGGGTCCGGTAACAGGGAACTCGTCAAAACCCATAGTTTTGGCCTATTGCAGCCAGTTTTCTATCCTATTAGTCATTGATTTTGGGTCCCAATGCAATCCGAATGTTTCGGGAACCCCGGGGTTCGGTTACGCGTAACTGGTCAATACTCGCAGTTTTGGCATATTGTGGCGAGTTTTGTATGCTATTACTCACTGATTTTGGGTCCGCTGTGATCCAAACTTTTCAGGAACCACGGGGTACGGTTACGGGGAACTCGTCAAAACTCGTTGTTTTGGCCTATTCTGACTAGTTTTGTATGCTATTAGTCACTGATTTTGGGTCCCGCTGTGATCCGAACGTTTCAGGAACCTCGTGGACCGGTTAGGGTGAACTCATAAAAAATCGCAGTTTCGGCCTATTGTGGCCTGTTTTGTAAGCTATTACTCACTGATTTTTGGGTCCCGCTGCATTCTAAATGTTTCGGGAACCCCGTGGTCCGGTTACGGGGAACTCGTCAAAACTCGTAGTTTTTATCTATTCTCGTCAGTTTTGTATGCTATTATTCACTGATTTTGGGTCCCGCTGCGATCCAAACGTCTCGGGAACCCCGTGGTCCGGTTACGGGGAACTTATCAAAACTCGCGGTTTTGGCCTATTTCAGCCGGTTTTCTACGCTATTAGTCATTGATTTTGGGTCCCGCTGTGATCCGAACGTTTTGGGAACCCCGTCGTCCGATTACGGGGAACTCATCAAAACTCGCACTTTTGGCCTATTATGGCCAGTTTTGTATGCTATTACTCACTAATTTTGGGTCCCGCTGCGATCCGAACGTTTCGGGAACCCCGAGTTCCGGTTATTTGGAACTCGTCATTACATGCAGTTTTGGCCTATCTCACTTGTTTTGTATGCTATTACTCACTGATTTTGGATCACGCTGCGATCCAAACGTTTCGGGAACCCCGTGGTCCAATTATAGGGAACTCGTCAAAACTCGTAGTTTTGGCCTATTCTGGCTAGGTTTGTATGCTATTAGTCACTGATTTTGGGTCCTCCTGTGATCCAAACGATTCGGGAGCCCCGGGGTCCGGTTACGTAGAACTCATCAAAACTCGCAGTTTTGGCCTATTCCAGCCAGTTTTCTATGCTATTAGTCACTGATTTTGGGTCCCGCTGTGATGCCAGTTTTGGGACTCCGGGGTCCGGTTATAGGGAACTCGTCAAAACTCGCAGTTTTGGCCTATTCTGGCTAGTTTTGTATGCTATTAGTCACTGATTTTAGGTCCTGCAGCAATCCGAATGTTTTGGGAACTCTGGGGTCCGGTTATGGGGAACTCATAAAAATTCCCAGTTTTGGCCTATTCCAGCAAGTTTTGTATGCTATTAGTCACTGATTTTGGATCCCGCTGTGACGTGAACGTTTCCGGAACCCCGGGGTCCGATTACGGGGAACTCGACAAAACACGCAGTTTTGGCCTATTGCAGCCATTTTTCTATCATATTAGTCATTGATTTTGGGTCCCGATGCGATCCGAATGTTTCGGGAACCCCGGGGTCCGATTACGGGTAACTAGTCAAAACTCGCAATTTTGGCCTATTGTGGCGACACTAGTAGGGAAAGGCTTATAGGCACGACCTCAGTAGTAGCGCTGGAAAAACGAAAACACTGCTGCTAATTAGCAGCAGCGCCGATCCAGTTAGGTGCTACTACTAACACCTTAGGAGTAGCGCTCGATATATGTCCAGCGCTACTGCTAAAGGAGGCCCAACGAGGTCACTAACGGTAGCGTTAGTAGCAGCGCACGCTTGTGTAAAGCGCTACTGCTAAGTTGAATAGCAGCAACGCTTGCATTAAACGAGCGCTACTGCTAAGTATATCTTCTCCACCTTATCCAACCGTCCGCCCCTCCTAGTCCCCTCTCCACTCCAATTCACTCTCCCCCGCACCCTTGTCGTCACCCGCCGCTGCCATTCCCGTCGCCCGTTGTCCTCTGCCACCGCCGTTCCCGTTGCCCGTCGCCGCCGCCGCTCCTGGTGCTCCTCCTCCCTCCTCCCTCCTCCTCCTCTCTCCTCCCTCCTCCTACCGCCCTCCTCCCCCTCCGCGCCCCTCCCTCCTCCTTCGGTCGCCCCCTCCTCGCTCCTCCTCCAGCCACATAAGAGGATTAACAAGTAGTCGTTGTTACAACTCATGGTACTGTTAAATTACACGTGTCTTTGATGAAGGTACTCAAAGCTAAGGTATTCCTATGTTCGATGAAGTTCAAAACGTGGTTGAACCCAACAAACAATCCAATTTACCTCCTCCATATTTTGATTCGCTCGATTGTCAACCTAGGGAAACACTTTATAGACTATGCTAATGAAAACTGCAATATAATCTAATGTTGTTGCCTCGATGTACACTCATCTTTCCAGTATGCTTAGATAGATATATCACATATCAGAATGGAGATTCTTATGTTCTTCTAATTGTACTTGTGCTGTTTTGATAGCCCTAACAGATAAAGGGAAGTTTTTACTGGCTGCTCGATGATTCAGACACGGGGCACACAGTGAATATATCATCTCGTATGACGCTGATGATCTATATCCAGGAAGTAATTCAGGTGTTGGAAAGCTGATGTGAGGTCTAAACATTCTGTAACTTAAATTATGCTAGCTGACTCGTTGATTATTCCTGACTAGTGGATTACAAAGCAGACCTTTTACGATTAAGTTTCAAGTGAGGCCACTAGAACCATGATGTGGTCACATCATTTATTGTAATCATGCATCATGTTCACTTTTTAGTGAAAAGAGAGAGGTAATATTTCAAAATGTACAACAATGATATTAATCACGATTGATATTTTATATAAGTGGTTAGGCAGACTGCTAGGTGGGTTATCAAAACTTTTAAGTGTGTGAGAAATGTACCTTCTCGGAGTAAATAGCCTTTGCTTAATGCAGGGCGTTCATAAGGAGCCACCTCCCAAGATACAAAAGAAATCATTAAGAGAAATACACGTTCAATGATAGAATCACACGACATGAACTGAGTGATAATTGTTCCACAAGCAAAAAAAACTTATTATCCCTGTTTGTTTTCAGTTCACCCGGTCCCTCCTTCACTACTACATTATATTTCAATATAAGTATAATGTAGTTTTTTTTACCATTTTTAGTAAGTGTTTAATAGAAATAGTTTATTTAGTAAGTGTTTAAAAGAAATAGTTTAATCGGTGAGGGAGTGTCCACCATATACGAGAGAAGAAGAATGCCGACTGTTGTTGTGGGGGTCGTATCTCCTTCTTCTCCTTGTGCTAGATATTTTGTTATGCACTAGGGGAAGTAGGAGTAGCGACCATCATTGACGATCGAAAAATTGGTGAGGGACTGTCCACCATATATGAGAGAAGAAGAATGCCGACTGTTGTGGGGGTCGCTTCTCCTTCTTCTCCTTGTGCTAGATATTTGTTATGCACTAGGGGAAGTAGGAGTAGCGACCATCATCGACGGTCGAAAAATTGGTGAGGGAGTGTCCATCATATGTCGTTTATTTAAGTTCCTCAACCATATTTATTAAGTATTTTATGTCGTTTATTTAAAAATATTTGACAAATAATTTCTATTGACAACTAATTAGTTTTTGTAGGTATATAAATTAGCTATAAAAACAGTCATATGTTATATGAACCTGGTTAATTTGTCATATGATGTTACCATGTCATATTTGGTTGAAACATTAAACAATAAGAAAATTTTCTGAGAGGAATTTGTCTCGGCTTCGACAATGCCCGACCCGCATCCTCGTCGTCGAGTTGTCGTCGAGAGCCTGCTTGATAGGCGCCATGTCCGGGACTGGGCTTCGCCGGGCTGGCACTGGGAGGTGCTCCCTTCCGGGGGGCGCACCTTGGTGCGGAATCCGGGTCTCATCGTTGACCCGGAGCTTCTTTGGTGGCGGTCGTGTGGGCCATTATCAGTGCCGAGGGAGCCAGCCCCCATGGAGGTGGTACGTCGTCGTGTCAGGGAGGAGGACGAGCACGTCTGTCGCTACATTGCTGCGTTGGATGCCAGGTTCTCCAATACCAGGCAGGTTCTCCAGGGACATCACCTGAGCTATGATCCGGTGATCGTTCCTTATCTTTGGGTTGCCACCGCCTCCACCGTGAGACGTCAACTAGATTATTATTAGTGATATTGTAGGATATTAAGCTACTGATAATATTCGAGATGTATTAGTGATACTATCGATTATCTTTCGGTTTGTCGTGGCTCCTTGTATGACTTTCATGAGTTGTTAAATGTGTATGAGTTATATGTCATTTATTTGATACCGATAATCCCCATGTTGTTGATATAGATGATGATGATGCTAATATTGTCGATGATGATGATGATGATGCTAAATACGTAGAGCTTAAAAATATTCTGAATACTGCTAATATTCTTGATGATGATGCATTCTGAATATTCTGAATACTGCTAATATTGTCGATGATGATGCAAACGTGTGAAAGCAGTAAAAGTTAGTAGTAGCGCGGCTTAGCAGCAGCGTGCCACACGAACAAACGCTACTACTAGTTATCAGTAGCGCTGGACAAGGAAGCGCCGCTGCTAACACTACTTACCAGTAGCGCTGCCCGTACCAGCGCTACTACTAGTGTGTAGCTGTAGCGCGATAGCAGTAGCGCTTGGCCTAGCGCTACTGCTACGCATATTTCCAGCGCTACTACTAGGGTTTTCCCTAGTAGTGCGAGTTTTGTATGCTATTACTCACTGATGTTGTGTCCCGCTGCGATCCAAACATTTCAGGAATCACGGGGTCCGGTTACGGGGAACTCGTCAAAACTCGCTGTTTTGGCCTATTCCGGCCAGTTTTCTATGCTATTAGTCATTTATTTTGGGTCCCGTTGTGATCCGTACGTTTTGGGAACCCCGTGGACCGGTTAGGGTGAACTCATCAAAAATCGCAGTTTTGGCCTATTGTGTCCAGATTTGTATGGTATTACTCACTGATGTTGGGTCCCGCTCCATTCCGAATGTTTCCGAATGTTTTTGTCTATTCTCGTCAAACCATGCTATTACTCACTGATTTTGGATCCCGTTGCGATCCTAACGTTTCAGGAACCCCGGTGTCCGGTTACGTGGAACTCGTAAAAAATGGTAGTTTTGGCCTATTATGGCCAGTTTTGTATGCTATTACTCACTGATTTTGGGTCTTGCTGTCATTCGAAAGTTATGGGAAGCCCGAGGTCCGGATACATGGAACTCGTCAAAACTCACGATTTTGGCCTATTCCGGCCGGTTTTGTATGCTATTAGTCACTGATTTTGGGTCTCGCTATGATCCGAACGTTTCGGGAACCCCGTGGTTGGGTTATGGGGAACTTGTCAAAAATCACAGTTTTGTATGCTTTTAGTCACTTATTTTGGGTCCTCCTGCGATACAAACGTTTCAGGAACCCCGGGGTCCGGTTACGGAGAACTCATCAAAACTCGCAGTTTTGGCAGTTTTGGCCTATTCGGGCCAGTTTTCTATGCTATTAGTCATTGATTTTGGGTCCCGCTCCGATCCAATGTTTTGGGACCCCGGGGTCTGGTAATGGGGAACTCGTCAAAACTCGTAGTTTTGGCCTGTTCTGGGTAGTTTTGTATGCTATTAGTCACTGATTTTGGGTCCTGCAGCTATCCAAACATTTTGGGAACCCCGGGGTCCGGTTACGAGGAACTTGTCAAAACTCGCAATGTTGGCCTATTCTGGCCAGTTTTGTATGCTATTAGTTACTTATTTTGGGTCCCGCTGTGATCCGAACGTTGCCAGAACCTCGGGGTCTGGTTATGAGGAACTCGTCAAAACTCGCACCTTTGGCCTATCTCGCTTGTTTCGTATGCTATTACTCACTGATTTTGGATCCCACTACGATTCGAATGTTTCGGGAACCCCGTGGTCCAGTTACGGGGAACTCGTCAAATCTCACAGTTTTGGCCTATTCTCGCTAGGTTTCTATGCAAGTCGCTGAATTTGGGTCCCGCTGCGATCTAAGAGTTTCACGAACCCCGGGGTCCGGTTACGGGTAACTGGTCAAAACTCGCCGTTTTGGCCTATTGTGGCGAGTTTTGTATGTTATTGGTCACTGATTTTGGGTCCCGCTGTGATCCAAACATTTCGGGAACCCCGTTGACCGGTTTGGGTGAACTCATAAAAAACGCAGTTTTGGCCTATTGTGGCCAGTTTTGTATGCTATTACTTACTGATTTTGGGTCCCGCTGCATTCTGAATGTTTCGGGAATCCCGGGGTCCAGTTACATGGAACTCGTCAAAACACGTAGCTTTTGTCCATTCGCGCCAGTTTTGTATGCAATTACTCACTGATTTGGGTGCCGCTGCGATCCGAATGTTTCAGGAACCACGGGGTCCGGTAACGTGGAACTCGTCAAAACTCGTAGTTTTTGCCTATTCCAGCCGGTATTGTATGCTATTAGTCACTGATTTTGGGTCCCGCTATGATCCGAACTTTCGGGAACCCCGTGGTCCAGTTACGGGGAACTCGTCAAAACTCGCATTTTTGGCCTATTATGGCTAATTTTGTATGCAATTACTCACTGATTTTGGGTCCCGCTAAGATCAGAACTTTTCGAGAACCCCGGGGTCCGGTTACGTGGAACTCGTCAAAACTCGTTGTTTTGGCCTATCTCGTTTGTTTTTTATGTTATTACTCACTGATTTTGGATCCTGCTGCGATACGAACGTTTCGGAACCCCGTGGTCCAGTTATAGGGAACTTGTCAAATCTCGCAGTTTTGTCCTATTCTGGCTAGGTTTGTATGCTATTAGTCACTGATTTTGGGTCCTCCTACGATCCAAACGTTTCGGGAACTCCAGGGTCCGGTTACAGAGAACTCACCAAAACTCGCAGTTTTGGCCTATTCCGGCCATATTTCTATGCTATTAGTCACTGGTTTTGTGTCCAGCTGTGATCCAAGTTTTGGGAACCCGGGGTCCGGTTATGGGGGACTCGTCAAAACTCGCAGTTTTTGCCTATTCCGGCGAGTTTGTATGCTATTAGTCACTGATTTTGGGTCCTGAAGCGACCCAAGCGTTTTGGGAACTCCGGGGTTCGGTTACGGGTAACTCGTCAAAACTCGCAGTTTTTGCCTATTCCGACCGGTTTTCTATGCTATTAGTCACTGATTTTGGGTGCCGTGGTGATTCGAATGTTTCGGGAACCCCGTGGTCCGGTTACGGGGAACTCGTCAAAAATCGCAGTTTTGGCCTATTATGGTCGGTTTTGTATGCTATTACTCACTGATTTTGGGTCCCGCTGTGATCCGAATGTTTCAGGAACTGTCGTGGTTTTGTCACGGGAGATGTCCTCGTGATAGGACTTACTGATGGAGCCACACACCTTGGTAGTGACTCAAAGGGGGTGAGCGGAAGCGAGACTCAGATTTACCCAGGTTCGGCCCCTCCTTTGGAGGTAAAAGCCTACGTCCTGCTTTATGTATAATGAGGGTGGATTCGATTACAAGGAGTGCATAACTCGCGTGACTTAGCTCTCTATGGATTCTAACTTAATCTATCTACCCTAGAGACTCGCCTTTATATATAGGTCGAGGCTCTAGAGGTTACAAGGTCCTGGCCTTACTTAGAAATCATGGCTTGTGTTGGCCAAGCCAGGAAATCTCCTTGGCAACTTATCTTCTCCATGAATCCTAAACCGCAATATGGCTCATGGGCCTTGGCAGCCCACCGACGAAGATCTCCCTGCACGCCTCAAGCCCGAACCAAGGCTTGTACTGATCATTTATATATGAGTCGCCGCTTTGCTGACCCGGCCCAGCAGGGTAGGTCATACCGCAGGTAATATCCCCAACATTAGGCCCCAGATTGACATGAATTTATTCATGCCAACAAACCTTTATGCTTATCTTCGGTGACTCATATTACCTCTCTCCTTTTTTTAATAAGTGACAAGCCGCAAACTTTATCAATTTACTTGAGTCGCCAGGTCATTTGTTGGTCACATCACCTTCTCCACTATTCCCGGGATTTTGGTGACATCACCTTCCAACGGATCTTTTTCGTCTTTATCCAGTCATCCCAAAAATCTAGGCATCATCATTTTCGGTTTTCAATTTGTCGCCTCGATTCCTGTCGTGGTTTTGTCATGGCAGATGTCCTCGTGAAAGGACTTAGTACTGGAGCCATCGCACCTTGGTGGCGACTCAAAGGGGTTAAGCGGGAGAGACACGGCGATTTACCCAGGTTCGGCCCCTCGAGGAGAGGTAATAGCCTACGTCCTGCTTTGTGTGTATTGATGTGGATTCGATTACAAGGAAAGCGTAACTCGCCTAAACCTAGTACTCGATGATTTCTAACTTAACTTCTCCCCCTCCAGACTTGCCTTTATATATAGGTCGAAGCCTTAGGGTTTACAAGAGTCCCTTCCTCTTTACAAATCGTGACCATCGCGGTCTCTAAGTCGCCGTCTTGCAAAACTCAGAGTCCTTCCATAAATCATAACCAACCTGCGACTTGGAAACCGCCCAGGTTGAGGCCCAACTAGCCATAAAGGATGAATCGCCTTAACAGTAACCCGGCCCATATTCGGCGGGTCACTTAACAGGCAATATCCCCAACATTAGGCCCCAAATTGACTTGAATCTTCATGCCAATGCTTCCATTTTAGTCGAAGGCGATTCACTCCTCTGTGTTCCTCCGTACACCAGAAATCTTAGCTCGCCAGCAGGTACCGGACAAAGTCTCTGAGTCGCCAACGCATTTCTCATCAGTACTTTCCTTAGCCCTTGATTCTCGGGAACTCCAACGCAATCCCAACGGATCTTTTGGTGCGTCATTATCCTGAAATTTTCGGGCGCCATCATGGCGAATCTTTCCTTCCTCGACGGTTCCCGCTCATAGCGCCTCGATCCCCGCGCCCGTCCTGATAAATAGGCGGAAAGGACAGGGCTGATACCGGCCACCTACCAGTCCCGTCAATATCTCCACCATCATCTCAGCGAGAAGAAAACGCTCCGCATCCCGAAGGCTTCGCCGCCGGCCGCAAACTCCCCCTCCGTCCGAAGAACTCCAGGGCTGCCCGCAGGCCGTTGCCGTCCGAGAAGCTCCGGCGCCGCCCGCAAACCGTCGCCGTTCGAGGAGCTCCGGCGCCACCCGCAAGCCGCTGCCGTTCAAAGAGCTCCGGCGCCGCCTGCAAGCCGCTGCCGTTCGAAGAGCTCCGGCGCCGTTCGAGGAACTCCAGCGCCGCCCGCACGTCGTCGCCGTCGCCAGGCTCCATCGTCACCAATCTTCTTCGACCAAGATCTTCAGGTTAGGCCACTGCTTCCTTCTTTAAGGGTAGATTTAGTTCTTGTTCTTGCCGCCGCCATTGCCATAGCTCCGAAGCTCTATGTTCGTCACCATCTTAACTGTTGAACCGATTAGTCCGAGCACCATTAGGGCACCTAGTGTTTCGGACAGTGCTATCCATCTGTGCCCTTGCGAATTTTCGCAACAGACTAGCCTTTTTAAACATGAGGCACCATCCTGATCACACACCGTTCATGTTTTAGCCACGTCCGTAAGCTTTTATATCTGTTGGATAGATCCATTCCTCTTTCACTGTTTGCAAAAAGCTGTTTGGAAACCTCGTCCTTCCCTTAGTGTTTCGGAAAGAATAAATTTTACCACCCACAGTAGCATCGCTCCTGAGAATAGCCCTACTCCGATAGGTCGCCACATCAGTCCAACCCGGCCTCCCAATCCGACGGGTTAAGTAGAAGCTAGTCCCGACTCACATAATAAATGCTCGAGACACGTAATACCAGTTTCTTGCCTATTTGTAGCATGGGTGCCGTTTTCAAGAGCGATTGGCTCCCCACCAAAGTTGACGATGCTGTTTTGGCGAATTACGTGAAAGCGGGCTGCTTGGATCCTCAAGACGTCATTGGATGGCACACCGGGTTAGGAGAAGACCTACCCAACCCTAAGGAAGGAGAGATAGTAGTTTTTGTGGAACACTTAGAACGGGGTTTTAAACCGCCCGGATCTAAATTCCTTAGAGACGCCCTGAACTTTATGAACGTCCGACTCCAGGATTTGGGACCCAATTCCATAAGCAACCTGAGTCAATTCCAAGTCCTTTGCGAAGCTTATTTGTGGATCGAGCCTTCCGTCCCTCTGTTTTGGTACTTCTTCCACTTGAATCGCCAGACGGAATTCCACAATGGCCCCAGTTTGGAACTCGGCGGGGTCAACGTCCAACGTCGCAGGGACAGTCCATTCCCTACACTCACTATGCCTAGCCATCCCGAAGGCTGGGGTGAATCTTGGTTCTACTGCAAGGAAACATCCCCTGCCGGCGAAAACAAACTTCAGGGTTACAGGCCAAGCCGCCTCCCAGTCAACTTCAAGCTCCCTGACAAGCTCACCGAGGAAGAAGAGTCGGAATTCGTCCCAATTCTGTCCGAACTGAGATCCTTGACGAACAACAGTCTCACCGGGGTTGACTTGATTCGCTGCTGGGTCGAATGGCGGATCCTTCCTCTGAGCCGCCGAGACGGCCTGATGTGCGACTTTGACGGTACTCTGGATCATCCCCAATGCTACTTCCACACAGCATTAACGGAAAAAGACATAGTCACCATCATCAGGAAGCTGACCGGCGAACCTGCAGCGAAATGCAGCCAAATCGGCCTTAAGCCCTTCTGCAAGATTAACCCGGCACCCAAGGTAACCAAAGCTAACTCGCCCTCAACTTTTATTTCATCTGGTTTACTGTCATCATGACTTCATGCCATATCCCCTTCCAGAAAGGCGACAAGTTCTGGTCTAGGAGACCTAAGGAACAAGCCATGAAAAGTGCTAAGCCGCATTCCAAGAAAAACAAAGGCAAAGGCAAATCGGCTGCGGCCGAGCCATCTGAAGTCGACGAATCTCAAGCTGGCGACGCACTCTCAGAGGTACCAATCCGTCCTCATTTTCACTCGCCACTCATCACCTTTTTAACTTTTACTTATCTCTCGCTCCTTGTATGAGAGAATGAAGATAACGAGAGCCAGGAAGACTCTGTCGAGGTAATTTCCGTCTCTTCCGATTCATCTCCTTCTCCACCTAAGCCGGCCCGGCGAATATGTGGGAAAGTACCTCTCTCACATCCAAATGCCCATTTGGACCCAAATTTCTTACTGAAGAAAATGCAACACGCCTCAAAACGGAAAACGCGAAGTCATTCTGGCGACCTTACACCTGGCTTGCCAACAAGGAACAAAAGAAAACCAAGTGAGGTACCTCCTCTTCTTATTTGAGCAACCATTGTTCGTGCTGCTTTGGATCACAGTCCTAACCCGCCAGTATTATCGATGTACCAATTCTGCAGGATTCTCCCCCCACTTCTGGCGACTCAGTGATGTCGACCCTTCCAGCAATGATCCGAGTCCCGGGGTAAGTTCCTTGTCCTGATCCTTGAGAATAATACTCTTTTTAATATTTTCTTTAACACGCCTATCTCTGGTTCATTAGGGCGCAAGCCAAAAAGAGGAAGACCGGTGGATCAAACCCTGACGCCACTCCTGAACCTCCAAGGAAAGCTACTCCGACTCAAGAGGATCCGAGTCAAAACGAGCCGACAATTCAAGCAAACCCTCCTGAGTCGCCCAAAGGATCAACGGATGTCCCTAGATCACCGGTCGTAATGGCGACAACTGATGACCCAGATGCTGTGGTCATTACTGGTTTTGGTTTCTCCAAGCCGGCAGAGACAATCCTCTCCAAACATACAGCATCCCCTTCCCCATCAATTCTCGAGTCTGGGCCTTCCAAGGCGAAACTTTCTGACTATGCAGGTCTGGAGTTTAAAGAACTCTGTCCTGGCTTCGCAAGTCGCCTGGAAGCGAGTTACGAGATGGAAAAGAATCTGCTGAAGATGTTAAATAACAAACATGAGGTAAAATTTTATACTCTATATTATTCTCAGCAACCCCCAAGGGCCGGGTCATCAGTAAAATGATGAGCCGGGTCTTTTAAAAGCTTCGCGACCAATAACCCCCAAGGGCCGGGTCATCAGTAAAATGATGAGCCGGGTCTTGATTTCTGTATAATTTCCCTTGAGAAATTATAGATTAGCCCCCAAGTGTCAGGGGTATTGCCTTGCAATAATTCTGAGACTTGTCTCTGTTTTTAAATTTTGAACAGGAAAGCCTTACCCAGACCGAACTGGTCCTGGGCGACTTAAGGAAAAACTTGGCTGACCAACAAGATGCCCGAGCTCAGTCGGAAGACAAATATAAGCTGGCTCTGGTTGAACTGGAAAAGCTCAAAGTCGAGTTAGAAAAAACTCAGGCTGACCACAGCACGGTTTTGACAAGAGCTGAAAAAGCAGAAGCGAAGTTGGCAACTGTGCAGCAGGAGCTATCCGGCTTAAAGCGCCATATTTCCAACATGACACAAGCCATCTTTGGTAAGCTTTACCTAACTCGCCAATCTTATCCTCTTCCTTGGGCGAATTCCTTAATGTTTAACTTACCGGTTATTTAATTACAGGCTCGAGAGTCGCCAATCTGCAAGACGACAGCGTGTTGATGCTGAAGGCGATCTATACACTGATGGAACAACTGTACACAGGCGGTGTGCTGACCGTCAAAGCTGTGATCGGTGCAAAGGAGCCCATAACTTCTATCAAGAAGGTGCTTGGATATCTATCCACACTGCCTCCCCAGATTGGCGAGTTAACCCGATCAGCCGCCCGGAAGGGTGTCCTGACGACTCTGAGTTGCTGCCTGGCGTATGCTCCAGAAATTAATTTGGAAGAAGTAGCTGCCGGCTTCCCTCAGCTTAAAGATGACGGCTCGGAGTTCGTGGAAGAAGACTACCAGAAGGTTGTCAAGGATTCTCGACTGGCCGCGACTCAACTCGCCGCCAGCCTTTACTTGACAAAATATCAGGCGGCTTACGATGAAAAGAATAAGAAAATCAGCCCGCCAACCTTCGTGGTGACCAACCTTATCCCTCGGCGACCCAAGATTCCATTTGACTGGGAAACAGACCTGGCATCAATCTTGACCGATGAAGACGATTTTGCCTCTTTGTCCAGATGCAATTGGGTCTTGGGCGATTTACAAATCGAAGCTGGTCAGAGCTCACGCCAGAACTTAGCGGAATAGGTTTTCCTTGAATTTGGCCCAAGAGCCATGTAATAGTCAGTACTATCTTTTGATGACATCTTCTGCAAAAAAACCCTTATACCGTCTTTGAGGCGGTTTAAAATATTTTGTTAACCCTTATCAGAATCGCCTGAAATGCTCAACCCGCCAAGGATGAAAACCTTGAGCACATTATCTGTGAAAATAAAAGAACCACAAACAGTTTCTACGAGTAAGCAGTGAGGATAAAAATTTCCAAAGTCAAATCATAACACGAGTAATTTTGTTGGCTCATACTGGTCGCGACAGGGGGAGGCGAGTCAGAAAGCTCGTGCACCCACCCTTAATGCAGGTTTCGTCGGCTCATAAGGTCGCGACAGGGGGAGGCGAGTCTGAAAGCTCGTGCACCCACCCTTAATGCAGGTTTCGTCGGCTCATATGGTCGCGACAGGGGGAGGCGAGTCAGAAAGCTCGTGCACCCACCCTTAATGCAGGTTTCGTTGGCTCATACGGTCGCGACAGGGGGAGGCGAGTCAGAAAGCTCGTGCACCCACCCTTAATGCAGGTTTCGTCGGCTCATAAGGTTGCGACAGGGGGAGGCGTGTAAGAAAGCTCGTGCACCCACACTTAATGCAGGTTTCGTCGGCTCATAAGGTCGCGACAGGGGGAGGCGAGTCAGAAAGCTCGTGCACCCACCCTTAATGCAGGTTTCGTCGGCTCATAAGGTCGCGACAGGGGGAGGCGAGTCAGAAAGCTCGTGCACCCACCCTTAATGCAGGTTTCGTCGGCTCATACGGTCACGACAGGGGGAGGCGAGTCAGAAAGCTCGTGCACCCACCCTTAATGCAGGTTTCGTCGGCTCATAAGGTCGCGACAGGGGGAGGCGAGTCTGAAAGCTCGTGCACCCACCCTTAATGCAGGTTTCGTCGGCTCATACGGTCGCGACAGGGGGAGGCGAGTCAGAAAGCTCGTGCACCCACCCTTAATGCAGGTTTCGTCGGCTCATAAGGTCGCGACAGGGGGAGGCGAGTCAGAAAGCTCGTGCACCCACCCTTAATGCATGTTCTGTCGGCTCATAAGGTTGCAACAGGATATCATGAAATTGCTCTTTCTTTTTCTTAGAGAAGAAGCCCCCGAGTCAGGGAAACATTATATTATTCCATAATGAAAAGCTGAAAAACTTACAAAGCATGGAGTTTTAAGAACTCAAGTGTAATAAGGCCGCAAATGGGCAATATTCCAAGGGCGAGTTGACTCAGCCCCCGTAGTCGGTCGATCAGACCGAAAATCCATCAAGTAGTAAGAACCATTGCGGAGGTTCTTGCTGACAATGAAAGGTCCCTCCCAAGGGGGCGAAAGCTTGTGTATGCCTGCCCGATCTTGTATCAGTCGAAGCACCAAATCGCCTTCCTGGAAGGTCCGACTCTTCACCCGGCGACTATGATAACGCCGCAAATCTTGCTGATAGATCGCCGAACGAGCCGCTGCTAAGTCACGTGCCTCTTCCAAGGCGTCCAAAGAGTCCTGACGCGCTAGCTCGTTGTCCTGCTCCACATATGCGGCGACTCTAAGAGAATCATGCCTTATGTCAGTAGGGAGGACGGCCTCTGCACCATAGACCAAGAAGAAAGGGGTGAACCCCGTGGACCGATTCGGGGTGGTTCGGATGCTTCATAATACCGAAGGTAACTCCTCCACCCAACATCCTGGAGTTCTTTCCAGGGGAATTATGAGCCGAGGTTTGATCCCTCGCAAAACTTCCTGATTCGCCCGCTCGGCCTGTCCGTTTGACTGCGGGTGAGCAACTGCCGAGATATCAAGCCGGATATGTTCACGGCGACAGAAATCCAGCATCGCTCCTTGGGACAAGTTAGTACCATTGTCCGTGATGATACTGTGCGGATATCCAAAACGGAAAATCAGCTTCTTCAGAAATTTTACCGCAGTCTCCGCGCCGCAAGTCCCAACAGGCTCCGCCTCAATCCATTTAGTGAATTTATCAACCGCCACCAGTAAGTGAGTTTTCTTGTTGGAGGACATCTTAAAGGGACCGACCATGTCCAGCCCCCAGACCGCGAAAGGCCAAGTAATGGGAATCATCCTCAATTCTTGAGCCGGCACATGAGCCTGTCTCCCGTATCGTTGGCACCCCTCGCACCGCCGTACTATATCTTCTGCATCTGCGTGAGCCGTCAACCAGAAGAAACCGTGTCGAAAGGCCTTTGATACCAAAGAACGTGACCCGGCGTGATGTCCGCAGTCTCCAGAATGGATGTCGTTAAGGATTGTGCATCCTTCCTCGGAGGAAACGCACCGCTGAAAGACCCCTGAAGCACTTCGTTTATATAGCTCGCCATTAATGATGACCATGGACTTGCTACGCCGAACAATCTGGCGAGCCAAAACTTCGTCAGTGGGTAGCTCGCCACAAGCAAGATAAGCTAGATAAGGAAGAGCCCAATCCGGAGTGATATGGAGAGCCGCCACAAGCTGAGACTCGGGATCTGGTATCGCCAATTCCTCCTCCGTGGGTACAGTTACGGACGGTTTATGCAGGACATCCAAGAAGACATTAGGGGGGACCGGTTTTCTCTGTGAGCCGAGTCGCGAGAGGGCATCAGCTGCTTCGTTGAGTCGCCGATCGATATGATCGACCTGGTACCCATGAAAATAGCCCGCGACGTCAGATACGGCTCGCCTGTAAGCCGCCATCATAGGATCTCGAGAGTCCCAGGTGCCCGAAACCTGTTGCGCCACCAGATCTGAGTCCCCAAAACACCTGACTCGGGTTAGGTTCATCTCTTTTGCTAGTCACAAACCGTGAAGAAAAGCTTCATACTCTGCCGCATTATTTGTACAAGGGAACATGAGCCGGAGGACGTAGCAGAACTTATCTCCTTGAGGGGATATCAACACCACACCAGCCCCCGAACCCTCCAACTGTCTGGATCCATCAAAATAAATAGTCCAATAGGTAAGGTCAGGCCGATCTTCCGTAGCCTGAAGCTCCGTCCAATCATTGACGAAATCAACTAGTGCCTGGGATTTGATGGCCGTGCGGGGGGTATACTGAATGTGATGTGACCCGAGTTCTATTGCCCATTTGGCGATTCGCCCTGTTGCCTCGTGGTTTTGGATGACGTCGCCGAGGGGCGCGAAACTGACCACGGTGATTGGGTGTTCTTGGAAATAATGTTTAAGCTTCCGACTCGCCATGAACACCCCATAGACCAGTTTCTGCCAATGTGGGTATCGCTGTTTGGAAAGAGTTAACACCTCACTGATAAAGTACACCGGGCGTTGTACCGGGTATTCCTTTCCTTCCTCCTTTCTTTCGACGACCACAGCCACGCTGACCGCTTTGGAATTCGCGGCGATATACAGGAGCATAGGCTCCTTTTCAGCCGGGGCCGCCAGGACCGGCGGGTTAACCAATTGATGTTTCAAGGCCTGAAGTGCCTCGTCAGCTTCCTCTGTCCACACAAATCGGTCAGACTTCCTCAACAATTGATAGAGCGGAATCGCCTTTTCTCCGAGGCGGCTTACAAAACGACTGAGAGCCGCAATGCGACCCGCTAAACGCTGAACTTGGTTAACATTCGTCGGCTTGCCGAGGGAGGTAACCGCTTCAATTTTGTCCGGGTTAGCCTCGATGCCGCGCTCCGATACCAAGAAACCCAGTAGTTTTCCCGCCGGTACGCCGAAAACGCACTTGGTAGGATTTAGCTTCATCTGATATACCCGTAAATTATCAAAGGTTTCCTTAAGGTCTTCCAGAAGTGTCTCCTCCCGGCGGGTCTTGATCACAATGTCGTCAACATAAGCATGGACGTTGCGGCCGATTTGGCTATGAAGACAATTCTGGATGCAGCGTTGGTAAGTCGCCCCTGCGCTCTTGAGCCCGAACGGCATGGACACATAGCAAAAGGCCCCGAAGGGGGTTATAAAAGCAGTCTTTTCTTGATCTTCCACAGCCATTTTGATCTCATGATAACCCGAATAAGCGTCCAAAAAGCACAATCGTTCACATCCCGCCACCGAGTCAATGATTTGGTCGATGCGGGGAAGAGCGAAAGGATCTTTGGGGCAAGCTCTGTTGAGGTCCGTATAGTCAATACACATACGGAAAGTGCCATTCTTCTTGAGTACTAACACCGGGTTAGCTAGCCATTTGGGATGAAAGACTTCCACGATGAACCCGGCGGCTAAAAGACGGGCGACTTCCTCTCCAATCGCCTTCTGTCGCTCCTCGTTGAACCTGCGGAGGTATTGTTGGACAGGTTTGCATTTTGGGTCAATATTAAGATGGTGCTCAGCGAATTCTCTCGGTACACCCGGCATGTCAGAGGGTTTCCATGGGAAGATGTCCCGATTCTCACGGATGAATTCGATGAGCGCGCTTTCCTATTTGGGGTCCAGACCTGTTCTAATGGTAAACTGTTTGGATGAATCGCCAGGGACGAAGTCGACTGTCTTTGTGTCATCCGTTGGTTTGAACTTGAGGGGCGACTCGGAATCTGTAGTCGGTTTCTTGAGTGGTGACATGTCTGCCGGGTCAACATTGGCCCGGTGGTTTTTGAGCTCTTCCGCCGCGCAGGCGACTTCCGCGTAGGCCGCGTCTCCTTCCTCACACTCCTTTGCAATCCTTCTATCTCCGTCGACCGTGATGGGCCATTTAGGACCAGGCATTTTGAGCTTGAGGTAGACGTAGCACGGGCGGGCCATGAAGCGAGCGTAAGCCGGTCGCCCGAACAGCGCATGGTACGGGCTTTTTAACTTGACCACCTCGAAGACCAGAGACTCCGACCTGTAGTTCTGTGCAGTTCCGAACGCTACTGAGAGCCTGACCCGGCCAATCGGATAAGCGGATTTGCCCGGGACGATGCCGTGGAAAACCGTGGTTGAAGGCATCAAGTCTTTCTCTAGTAGATTCATCCTCCGGAAGGTGTCGAAGTATAGGATATTAATGCTGCTGCCGCCATCCATTAGTACTTTCGATAGAGCGTAACCCGCCACTTGGGGAGCCACGACCAAGGCCAGGTCGCCCGGGTTATCTATTCTCGGCGGGTGATCCTCTCTGCTCCACGTTATGGTCTGTTCGGACCAGTGGAGATATCTGGGAACCGCCGGCTCAATTACGCTGTACACCCGGTGATTTACCTTTTTATCACGTCTGCAAGCATTAGTGGTGAAAACGTGATATTGCCCGTTACTTGGCTATTTAGGATTGTTGCGGAAGCCCCCATGGTCATCCTGGTCCTGCGGAGCCCCCGGTGGGGGCGGCTGCTGGAAGACTCCTGGCGGGTTGTACCGCCGGTGGTGGTGCACCGGGTACTGGCCGCCGCCTGGCTGCGGCCCCCCCTGAGCCTCTTGTTCGGGAAAGCCGCCGAAGGGGTTGTGCCTTTGGTTGGGCGCGGCGAGTTGGTCTTGGCGACGGTTCGGGTCTTCGCTCTGGCTCTTCTTGATTGCCTCGGCCCGAAATTCCCGCATCACGAAGCAGTTCTCCCAGGAGTGGCCCGCCGGGCCGTCGGCCGTGGCGTGGTGCGGGCAAGGGCCTTTGAGCAGCTCTTCGTAGTTACGCGGTCTTTTCCCACTGAAGCCTCGATTCTTCTTTTTGCCGTCATTGGCGTTGGTGTTGGCAACCAGATCCGAGGGCTCCTCATGCGGCCTACGCTTGTCGTTGTTCCCCTGGTTATGACGGTTGCGGCCTTGGACGCGGGTATGCTTACTCGTTGACTCGCCCTTCTTGGGCGAGTTACCCTTACCATCCTCGCCGGGATCCTTGGTATCATCGGCTTCGGCGTACCTAGTGAGGGTATCCATCAGTTCGCCCATATCCTGAACTTTCCGTTTGAGTCGCCCCAGCTTCTGGACCAGCGGTTCGTAGTGGCAGTTGTGCTCGAGGATAAGCACAGCTTGCGCTGCCGTGATACCATCCGATGAATGGATAATTTCCGCAACTCGCCGCGACCAATGATGCGCCGACTCATCCGGGCGTTGCACGCAGTGTTGTAAGTCGACGATTGTCATCGGTCGTTTGCAGGTTCCCCGGAAGTTTTTGATGAAACGTTCCTTTAACTCGGCCCAGGACTGGATAGAATTGGGGGGTAAATTCTTCAACCAAGTGCGTGCCGATCCCTCGAGCATCATGGTGAAATATCTAGCGCAAACCGCCTCGTTTACGTCGAGCATGTCCATGGCGATCTCATAGCCCTCGATCCAAGATGTTGGTTCGAGGTCTGGTGTGTAATTAGGCACCTTTCTTGGTCCTTTGAAATCCTTGGGCATTCTTTCGTTTCGAAGGGCCAGGGATAAGCAGGGCACCCCAACTCGCCCTCCGGTCCCCGCGGGAGGAGTCTGAGCCTCTTGAGTGTTGGGTGGACCTCCGCCCGGCGGGTCCCGCTCGGCCGGGTTGTCCTGCGGGAGGTGTCGCGGGGCGCTGTTTACGGCTGGTTGATCCTCCGGCCAACCCCTGGTATAGCTCGCCTGGGGGGTGGAGTGCAGTCGTTCGGGGCTGTGTGAGAACTGCGCGTTTTGGACCACCGCCGTTTTCAACATCTCAATGGCGTTCCTTGCTTCGATCTCAGCTGGGGTGTTGCCGTGGATCGGGAGGGACTCCAGATGGCGAGTTGCGACAAGCACGTTATCCACCGGGTTAGAGAAGTGGCCTCGGGGGGTACGGAAACGAGGAATTTGACCCTCAGTTGGCTGAATCGGCGGGTTAGGAGGGCGGCCCATCCCTCCTGCTGGAGCGACTCCCATCCCGGGCGTTTGGGGAGTGTCGAACAGGCGAGTCGGATTGAGGTCATGGGGCAGGCGTCCCTGGTGCCTCCGCTGATGGACGGCGTCGGATGCGCGCTGCTGTCTTTCGAGCCGCCAATTGTCGGTGTTCAACCGCATCCTTTCGGCCGTAATCTAGGCCTGTCGAGTTTCCATCCTGGCGGACTCCGTCTCAGCATCCTGATGGGCCTTTGCCACTGCCTCCCATAACTTTGCTATCTCTGCATTTATCTCTCCTTGGTTCTCTGGCGTGAGGGGGGTTGACATTAGTCTTGTTATTTCCGCCGCTAAATCCACTAGGACTGCTGACGCACTTCTGGACGTCCCGCCGGTTCCATCGCCCCCGGCGGGGTTCGGTGCGGGTTGAGTCGCCCCAGCCATGTAGATGGCGATCTGGCGGCGGGTTCGATCGAGGATTTCCGGATCCATGGCCAATGACAAGCCCCCTAGACCGTCTCCGTGGAGGGATTGGATGGAAACGGAATCGCCCATGGATGACTCGTCGTCAGAGTTGACGGGGGTGACCTCCTGAGCCGCCGCGCGCTCTGGCTCCTCCGACCCCTGTGTGAAACCCACAAAGACCGGGCGGGTCAGATTCCGGGTTATGACTGGATGAACGTACCTGGCCGGCTCGACGATGTCGGAGGAGGTGTCCGGCTCAGGAACGGATGACCCGATCATGCCGATGAAGACGTTGATCTTGCCGAAGGGGATCCTGTAGCCTGATTCGAGAGAATTTGCTTCAGGTCCCCATCGCCGATTGTCGATGTAGGCTATGCCGCGTCGGCTCCAAGTCATGAGCGCCGCGGCATAACTCCCAGACCCTGGTAGGGCTCCCTTTGAGAACTCAACTCCACCGTGCGCAGGCCCCACGGTGGGCGCCAACTGTCGTGGTTTTGTCACGGCAGATGTCCTCGTGAAAGGACTTAGTACTGGAGCCATCGCACCTTGGTGGCGACTCAAAGGGTTTAAGCGGGAGAGACACGGCGATTTACCCAGGTTCGGCCCCTCGAGGAGAGGTAATAGCCTATGTCCTGCTTTGTGTGTATTGATGTGGATTCGATTACAAGGAAAGCGTAACTCGCCTAAACCTAGTACTCGATGATTTCTAACTTAACTTCTCCCCCTCCAGACTCGCCTTTATATATAGGTCGAAGCCTTAGGGTTTACAAGAGTCCCTTCCTCTTTACAAATCGTGACCATCGCGGTCTCTAAGTCGCCGTCTTGCAAAACTCAGAGTCCTTCCATAAATCATAACCAACCTGCGACTTGGAAACCGCCCAGGTTGAGGCCCAACTAGCCATAAAGGATGAATCGCCTTAACAGTAATCCGGTCCATATTCGGCGGGTCACTTAACAGGCAATATCCCCAAGAATTCCCGCGCCTGCTGTTTCGTCCTCTCCCTAGGCCTTTAAATAGCCGTAGGGGAATGGGGGGGGCATCGCCACCTACCCCCATTCCATCTCTTCGGCCACGTCGTCTTCCTCGAGCTCCCCTCTTGACCACCTCGCCATCGCCGAAGCTCTGTCGCAGGTCGTCATGGTCGAGCTGTTTCCCAGGCAATCAGGGGTGCGGTCGCCATCGCAGAACCTCTGGAACCTTCTTCCGACATCTCCTTCCTCCTTCAGGTAAGTTTTCCTCCTCCATTAGGGATATATCTTGAACCCCTGTATTTCTTAGGGCAGCATCGGGACTCCATGAATGCCATATCCCCTTACCTTTTAATCCATCCAAGTACGGCATTGTAGATGCTTCCACATAGTAATAACCATGGTAGTTCCATCGCATTTCCGAGCGAGTTGTATTCCTCCTCCATTGCTTATAGGTCCACACCCTGTTTTTCGTAGTGTTCTTGTGTTCTTAGCACCTGAATTTTTGGCCAGCATTACATTCTCAATTGGAATTACCCGTAGATTCGTAAATTACCTCTCGGTGTTGGACACATGTTTGTCCCCAATTAAGAATATTCTTAAGGAAACTCTAAGAGACACAACCCGCCCCCTTTTGCTACGGCAAGTTACAACACCCTTGTAGATATGCTTCCGACCGTTAGCCGGCAAGTTACCATTCAGTAGATCCTGACAACCCGCCAATCTCTTTCTTTTTGTAGTTATGGGTACGATCTCGAAATGTAAATGGATGCCAACAGAGGTAAATGACCCTTATCTTGATAAATTTGTAAAAGTGGATAACCTTGATCCCAAGGAAGTCATTGGGTGGCGGACCGCCTTCAGGGAAACAACCCATCAACCCGCCGAAGGGGAAGTAGTCGTATTTGCTGATCACCTTGAGCGAGGCTTTAAGCCGCCCGACTCAAAAATTTTTAGAGACGCCTTGCACTTCTTCAACCTTCATCCCCAAGACTTGGGGCCAAATTCCATCAGTAACCTTTGTCAGTTCCAAGTGTTCTGTGAGGCTTGTCTGCAAATAGAGCCCACTATATTGTTGTTCCAGAAGTTTTTCTATCTGAACCGCCTGACGGAGTTTGCCAACAGGCCTAGCTTAGAGCTTGGGGGAGTTAATATCCAGCGGTGTCGTCAATGCAGGTTCCCGGCCGAGACATTGCCTAGTCATCCCAAAGGTTGGGGAAAGACATGGTTCTACTGCCACGACACCTCTCCATGCAATGAGAACCCTTTACCAGGCTTCAGGGAAGAACACCTACCCATGGACTTCAAGTTTTCAAAAAAGATAACTGAAGAAGTGGAAGCCACATTTGTCCCCATCTTTACAAAGCTGAAGGCCCTTACCGTCAATGGTCTTACTCGGATCGATCTGATCCACTGCTGGGTAGAGTGGAGAATGCTGCCCTTAAGCCGTCGAGATGGCTTGATGTGTGAATATAATGGCGACTTGGACCACCCATAATGCTTTTACAATGTGAGGCTTTTGGAAGAAGACATTGTTGATATTGTGAAGAAACTATATGGCGAGCCTATTAAGAATTGCTTCAAAATTGGTGACGCAAAAAGGTTTAAGAAACTATATGGCGACTCATCTTCGGCTCCAAAAGCGGCTGAAGCGTCTGGTATGGGTACCTCCGTCCCAGAGGCTCCAGAAGAACTAGTTGAAGTTCGCGACGATACTTTTGATGGTGTTCCTGATATCCGGGTCAACCCTTCAAGCCCTCAAAAGGAGGTGACTGAAAACATCAACCCGCCCAGTCCTTCTAAAGCGCGTCAAGACCCGGACTCTGTCGCCGTTACTGGTACTGTTTATTCTAAACCTGCAACCGCGGTGTTAACTAAACAAATGCCAAAAGATGCCCTAGTATTTTCACAGAAGGATATCACCAAGATGAAGCTTCCCCATTATGGAAAATTGGACTATGAGGAACTATATTATGGTTTTGTGGGCCGCGTGGAGACAAGCCACGAGATGGGAAAAAGCTTGGCCAACTCGATGCGGATCAAACATGAGGTATGACATCTTTTATCATTATTGATATATCCTCCCGTTAGCCCTCCAAAGTACGGGTCATCCATGACGAATCGTGCATTTGTATCATCTTTCAATGTGTAGCCCCAAGGACCGGGTATCTTTGTAAAGACGAGCCGGAACTTTTTCATTTAACACTTGGAGTGCAATCTTCAACGTGTATCCCCCAAGGGCCGGGTCATCTTTTCTAAAGATGTGTCGGGTTTTTAATTTGCATTTGAACAAAAGCTAGAACCTGTAGCCTCCAAGGGCCGGGTCATCTTTTTAAAGATGAGTCGGGTCTTTAACTTGTTTTTGAACAAAAGCTAGAACATGTAGCCTCCAAGGGTCGGGTCATCTTTTGTAAAGATGAGCCGTGAATTTAACTTGTATTTGAACAAAAGTATGAACATGTAGCCTCCAAGGGCCGTGCCATCTTTTGAAAGATGAGCCGGGTCTTTAACTTATAATTGAAATAATATATTCTTCAACCTGTAGCCCCTAAGGGCCGGGTCATCTTTTGAAAGATGAGTCGTGTCTTGTTCGAAGGTATGACCTTAGCATAATTGAGTCATATATTAGCCCCCAAGTGTCAGGGATGTTGCTTGCAATGGTCAGGAATCCTTGACTCGAGCCGACTCAACCGTGGCCGGCTTGAAGGAAAGCTTAGCTGAGCAGCGGGACGCTCGGGCTAAGTTTGAAGAAAAGTTTCGTCTTGCCCTTATTGACATGGAAAAAATGAAAGCAGAGCACAAAAGGTTTGAAGATAAGGCCCATGCTGAGCAAGCCGCCATTTTGAAACGGGCGGAACAAGCCGAAGAGAAGGTGAAGGCCGCCGTTCAAAACTCTCCGGCTTGAAGCTTCACATCTCCAACATGACCCAAGACATATTTGGTAAGGGTCAATTACCTACTTCCGAAAAGTGCGATGTACAATATTGCAACCACTAATTATCCTATTTTGCCACCTGTAGGTTCACGAGCCGCCACCCTATAGAATGACTGGATTCTGAAGCTGAAAGCGATCTATACTTTGACAGAGCAGCTATATACTGGCGGTATGATGATTATGAAGGCTGTTATGGGCAACAGGGAACCCATAAAATCCATCAAGCAAATGCTGGGTTGCTTGTCAACACTACCATCCTAGATAGAGGAGCTAAAAAGGCCAGCCACCCGTAAAGGAGCGCTAACCACCCTAAGCCGGTGTTTGGCCTATGCTCCAGAACTTAAGCAGAAGAGGTGGTTGTTGGATTTCCAGAGCTGACGGATGATGCGCCAGATTTCACTGAGGAAGACTACCACCATTGTGTCAAAGAGTCTCACTTTGCGGTGACTCAGCTAGCGGCCGACCTGGACTTAGGCAACTACTAGACGTCTTATGATGACCACAACAAAAGGGTGACTCCTCCTTCGTATGAAATCACCAGCCTAACTCCACGACACTGTAAGAATCCTTTCGATTTTGACGTTGATCTGTCCATGGTCTTGACTGATGAAGATGAGTTCCTCGCCTTGACCAATTGCAATTGGGAATTGGGCGACTTATAGATCGAAGATGGCGAATGATCGAGGCAGGATAATTCGGAGGCAGCTTGAGCCAAACTGACATGTAGTTGATCCGTAAAGAATACTTTTGATCCTTTATGGCCGGGTTACGTTTCCTGGTATGGCCTGCTGAGCCATGTAATAGTCTGGGATTTTTGAAAACAGTATGATAAGTGTACCTTGTGATGGTGTTGAAGGTTTCAGCTTTCATTAATATGAACCGCCTTTCCTAATGCTTTGCCATATTAGACAAGAAAGATCTTTGCCCTGTTTATCAGAGAAAAACAATAGGTCGGCTCAATGAGTCGCGGCGGGTTATAACAGAGTTTTATGAAACCTTTGGGCTGTGCTACAAAGATAGTCATTAAGTTCGTCGGCTCAATGAGTTATGACAGGATAGGATGACTTTGCAAAACTCTAGTTCTACCGCAAGAAGGCTTTTGCAACAGCCCAAGTTGTTTAGACCGGCTGATCAGACGCGAGTCAAGCTTCAGTGAACCCATGGTTTGTCTATTTTCCATGTGCCGGCTCCCGCTAGCACCCTTCATGTTTTAACCAAGGCAAGTTCAGGGTCCAAAAAGTGGATTGCCTCGCCAAGAGTACGTGTGACCATAGGGCGAGTTGCCAGACACACAGTCAAGTATAACCATTGTAATGCGTTAATTTTTCGCTAGCCAAGAGGGTATTTCGGCTGAACTCAATGAGCAGAAGCCCCCAAGTGACCTATGATTAGGGAAAAGCCAGACATAGGATTGCAGAAGCGTATACGCTCTTACTGCAAAATGAGTTGGGAGCTAGTAGCCCCCAAGTAAGCCGGATTAATTCTCAAAACCATATAGGGTGCCCATGTTTGAACCGTGCAATGTGGCAACTTTGGTCCACTTTGGCGTATCAACATCCAGTTTTGAAATAAGCGCAACATGGCGACTTATGCTCTTTGATGCTGATAGCGTCCATGCTTGGACGACTTATGGAACAATAAAGACTCATGCTTTCAAGAAGCTGAAACGGCAAAACCCCGAAGTTCGTGGGCGCCGACTTTATTGCTTTATATATAAAAGAAGGGATTACAAAGACTAAATTTCAGACATAGATAAGAAGCCATTGGCTCTAAGTATAGTATGGCCGTAAGTGGGCAATGTTCCAAGGGCGGGTCGTCTCAACCTTTGTTGTTGGCCTATCTCGGCGAAGATCCACCAGGTAGTATGAACCATTGTGAAGAGTTTTGCTGATGACAAAAGGTCCTTCCCATGGAGGAGAAAACTTATGCATACCATTATGATCCTGAATCAATCGGAGCACTAAGTCGCCCTCTTGAAAGGCTCGGTTCTTGACTGTGCGGCTATGATAGCGTCGTAAGTCCTGTTGATAAATCGCCAATCGTGACACGGCCAAGTCGCTCTCTTCCTCTAGGGCGTCCAACGAATCTTGACGTGCTAGCTCGTTGTCTTGTTCCACATAGGCGACGACTCGTGGCGAGTCGTGTCTGATGTCACTTGGTAGCACTGCCTCTGCTTCATAGACGAGGAAAAAGGGCATGTAACCGGTAGACCGATTAGAGGTGGTTCTGATGCTCCATAAAACTGAAGACAACTCTTCAACCCAGCATCCAGGAGTATGTTCCAGAGGTACCATAAGTCGGGGTTTGATTCCCCGCAATGTTTCTTGATTTGCCTATCTGCCTGTCCATTAGACTGGGGTGTGCAAGTGCAGAAACATCAAGCCGGATGTGCTCCTTTGCGCAAAACTCTTGCATGGCGCCTTTGGATAAATTAGTACCATTATCAGAATAATACTATGAGGATACCCGAAGCGAAAAATCAACTTCTTGAGGAACTTGACGGTCGTGTCTGCATCGCAACTGCTAACCGGCTCTGCTTCAACCCACTTGGTAAACTTGTCAACTGCCACCAATAGGCGAGTCTTTTTATTGGACGACATCTTGAAGGGACAAACCATGTCCAGCCCGCAAATGGCAAAAGGCCATGTAATTGGAATCATCTGTAATTCCTGAGCCGGCACATGCATATGACGCCCAAATTTTTGACAACCATTGCATCTGCGTACTATATCCTCAGCATCTGCATGAGCTGTCAACTAGTAAAACCCATGCCTAAAGGCTTTGTATACCAGAGAGCGTGACCCGGCGTGATTACCACATCACCTGCATGTATCTTGTTGAGTATCGCACACCCTTCCTCAGATGAGACACACCTTTCAAAAATTCCAGAAGTGCTTCGCTTGTGTAACTTGCCTTTATGTATGATCATGGACTTGCATGGACGGATGATTTCGCGGGCCAACAACTTAGCAGTAGGTAACTCGCCTCGTGCTAGACAGACCATGTAGGGGATTGCCCAATCCGGGTAGCACGGAGCGCCGCCACAAGTTGAGACTCCTGGTCCGGAACTGCTAAGTCATCCTCGGAAGGCAATTTTACTGATGGGTTATGCAATACATCCAAAAAGACGTTAGGTGGAACCGGCTTATGCCATTAACCAAGTCGTGAAAGAGAATCAGTCGGCTCGTTCAGCCGACGATCAATGTGACCAACGTGATAGCCATGAAAATGACCAGCCACGTCTAACACAACACGCCTATAAGCCGCCATCACAGGATCTCTGGAATCCCATGTGCCAGAAACTTGCCGCGCCACTAGATCTGTGTGGCCCAAACATCTAACTTGACCGAGGTTCATCTCTTTGGAGATTCTAAGCCCATGGAGCAAGGCCTCATATTCCGCCGCATTGTTGGTACACGGGAACTTGAGTCGGAGAACATAGCAAAACTTGTCACCCTGAGGCGAAGTCAATACTACACTAGCCCCCGAGCCTTCCAGCTGCTTAGACCCGTCAAAATGGATAGTCCAATACGTGTGATCAGGTCTGCCTTCCGGAATTTTCAAGTCGGTCCAATCATTTTTGAAATCCACTAAAGCTTGAGACTTAGCCGTGCGAGGGGTATATTTCACATGATGGGGTCCAAGCTCAATGGCCCACTTAGCAATCCGCCGAGTCGCCTCTCGGTTTTGTATGATATCACCAAGCGGCGCAGAACTAACACCGTGATTGGATGCTCTTGAAATTAATGTTTCAATATTTGACTGGTAACATTGTTTGGAGAGGGTTAGGACTTCGCTGACAAAGTAGACCGATCTTTGAACCAGGTATTCCTTCCCTTCCTCTTTGCGCTCGACGACTAATGCTACACTTACTGCTTTAGAGTTGACAGCAATGTACAGGAGCATAGGCTCTTTGTCAATCGGAGCAGCTAAGACTGGCAGCTCAGCCAATTGTTTCTTCAAGGCTTCATCCGTCCAGACAAAATGGTCAGTTTTCTTGAGCAGCTGATAAAGAGGGATGGCCTTCTCCCCAAGGCAACTGATGAAACGACTTAGAGCCGCAACACGACCCGCCATGCACTGAACTTGGTTGACTATTGGCTGGCTTGCCAAGCGAAGTGGTTGCTTCGATTTTATCCGGGTTAGCCTCGATGCCTCGTTCTCCCACCAAGAAGCCCAAGAATTTTCCTGCAGGAACACCGAAAACACACTTGGTCGGGTTAAGCCTCATCTGATACACGGGCAAATTGTCAAAAGTCTCCTTTAGGTCTTCCAAAAGTGACTCTTTCTTCTAGGATCTGACCACTATGTCATCGACGTAGGCGTGAAAATTGCGCCCAATCTAGCTGTGTAGGCAATTCTGGATGTAGCGTTGGTAAGTCGCCCCGCACTCTTGAGTCCGAATGGCATAGACACATAACAGAAACCCCAAATGGAGTTATAAATGATGTCTTCTCCTGATTCGCCAAAGCCATATTGATCTGGTGGTATCCTGAGTACGCATCCAGAAAACACAATCGCTCGCAACCCGCCGTAGAGTCAATGATTTGGTCGATGCGAGGGAGGGCAAAAGTGTCCTTTGGGCAGGCATTGTTGAGGTTGGTGTAGTGAATGCACATGCGGAAGGTATCGTTCTTCTTGAGCACCAAGACCGGGTTAGCCAACCACTCAGGATGAAAAACCTCAACAATGAATCCAACGGCCAAGAGCCGGGCGATTTCCTCCCCAATTGCTTTACGTCGTTCTTCATTAAACTGGCGAAGATACTGCCGAACCGGCTTTATTTTAGGCTCAATGTTAAGGTGGTGCTCAGCGAATTATCTTGGTACACCTGGCATGTCAGAAGGCTTCCATGCGAAGATTTCCCGATTCTCGCGATGAATTCGATGAGCGCGCTTTCTATTTGGGATCCAGACCCGTCCCAACTGTGAACTTCTTGGACGAGTCGCCAGGTGTGAAATCTATCAACTTTGTGTCGTCTGTCGGTTTAAACTTGAGGGTCAGCTCTGAATCGATTGTGGGTCTCTTGAGTGGTGTCATATCTGTTGGGTCAACATTAGCTTGATGAAACTTGAGTTCCTCAGCTGCGCAAGCTGACTCAACATAAGGCACGTCTCCTTCTTCGCATTATTGAGCTATTTTCCTGTCCCCGTTGATTGTGATAGTTCCCTTAGGGCCCGACATTTTGAGCTTGAGGTAGACATAGCATGGGCGGGCCATGAAACGAGCGTAAGCCAGCCTTTCGAACAGCGCGTGGTAAGGGCTCTTGATTTTGACCACCTCAAACATGAGGGACTCGCTCCTGAAATTAGACTACGTGCCAAAAGCTACATTAAGCTTGATCCGTCCAACAGGGTATGCCGACTTACCCGGAACAATGTCGTGGAAGACCATGGAGGATGGCATCAAATCGCCTTCCGACAAATTCATCCGCCGAAAGGTATCAAAATATAAGATATTAATGTTGCTGCCGTCATCCATGAGGACTTTGGAAAGGGTGTAGCCCCCAACCTAGGGTGTCACGACCAAAGCTAAGTCGCAAGGGTTATCAACCCGGGGCGGGTGATCCTCCCTACTCCAAACAATGGGTTTCTCAGACCAATTGAGGTACGTGGGGAGCGCCGGCTCAATCACGCTGAAAGCTCTGTGTTTCACCTTACGGTCCCTTTTACAAGTGCTGGTGGTAAACACATGATATTGCCCATTGTTTAACTGCTTAGGATTATTCTAGAAGCTGCCATTACCGTCCTGCCGCTCGGAGCCGCCCTGCGAAGGCGGCTGCTGAAAAACGCACTGCGCATTGTGCTGCTGACTATTCTGAACCTGATACTGCCCAGCATTAGCCTGTGACCCGCCATGCGCGCCCGGGTTGGGAAATCCACCAAATGGGTTTCTGTGATCCGGCCACGCCAAATTGTTCCTGGTGCCCGCCATGGTTGCCTCCTTGCCCATTTTTGAGTGCTTCAGCGTGGAACTCCTGCATCACATAACAATCCTCCCAAGAGTGGGTAGACGGATCTTCCGCGGTGGCGTGTTGTGGGCAAGGGCCCTTGAGCATCTCATGATAATTGCATGGTTTCTTCCCGCTGAAGCCCCTTTTCTTCTGACGCTCGTTCCCGTTGCGAGCGTTAGTGTTAGCGACGAAATCTGTGATGCCTTCGTGCTGCCTCCTTTTACCTTGTCCCGCGGGGTTCTGGTTGCCTCGCCCTTGGAACTGAGGGTGGCCTTTTGACGACTCACCTCTCCCTGGTGGTGCTAACTTTGTCGTCATCCTCCCCAGGATCTTTAGTGTTGTCTGATTCGGCATACCTGGTTAGGTTGTCCATCAATTCTCCCATGTCCTGCACCGTATGTTTGAGTTGCCCAAGCTTCAGCACCAAAGGCTCATAGTGACAATTTTTCTCCAGGATCAGCACGGCCTGAGCCATCGATATGCCATCCGATGAATGGATCACTTCTGCAACTCGCCGCATCCAGTGATGGGCCGACTAATTCGGACGCTGGACACAGTGTTGTAGGTCGATGATGATCATCGGGCGCTTGCAAGTTCCTCTGAAATTTTTGACGAAGCGTTCCTTTAACTCGGCCCAGGTGTTGATGGAGTTGGGTGGTAGATTCTTCAACCACGTGCACGCTGTTCCTTCGAGCATCATGGTGAAGTACTTTGCGCAGACCGCCTCACTCACATCGAGCATATCCATCGCAAGATCGTAACTCTCGATCCATGCACCTCGCTCGAGGTCCGACGTGTAATTGGGTACCTTCCGTGGACCTTTGAAATCTTCCGGAATATGCTCATTGCAAAGGGCGGGCGCTAGACAAGGCACCCCGTGCCTGCCACCTGTTTCGGCTAGCGCGGGAGAAGGCAAGGTGTAAGCCGGATAACCCTGACCCGCCGCGGCCGCTGTTTCCATCAGGCGGGCGACTCGCGCCGCATACACAGGATCCTGAGCCCGTGTGTTGGGCATCCCAGGTCGATTGATCTGTGGCAAGCGCCGTTGCTCGCTGGTCACTTCAGGCGGGTCGTTATAGGGACTCCTCGTGTGACTCGCCTGGGGCGTGGAGTGTAGCCACTCGCGACTATATGAATACTGCGCCTGTTTGACTACCGCTGTTTTCAGCATCTCGATGGCGTTTCAATCCTCCACTTCAGCCGGAGAGTGTCCATGAATGGGGAGAGATTCAAGGTGGCGGGTTGCTGCTAGCATGTTGTCGACGGGGTTCGAGAAGTGACCGTGCGATGTGTGGAAACGGGGTGCACGAGCCTCCATCGGCTAAGATGACTGTGGGTTAAGCGGTGGCTGAGCCGGATCGCCTCCTCGGGCGGCCTGCTATGGCCGATTGGGCTCCATCCTAGGGGTATGTGGGCTGTCGTGGATTCGTCACGGCAGATGTCCTCGTGAAAGGACTTAGTGATGGAGCCATCGCACCTTGGTGGCGACTTAAAGGGGGTGAGCGGAAGCGAGACTCGGATTTACCCATGTTCTACCCCTCGTGTGGAGGTAATAACCTACATCCTGCTTTGTGTATATTGATGGTGGATTCGATTACAAGGAGGGCGTAACTCGCCTGACCTAGCTCTCGATGGATTCTAACTTAATCTATCTACCCTAGAGACTCGCCTCTATATACAGGTCGGGGCTCTAGAGGTTACAAGGTCCTGGACTTACTTACAAATCGTGGCCTTCCATATCTCTAAGTTGTCGTGCTGGCCTAGCCAGGAAACCTCCTTGGCGACTTATCTTCTCCATCATTCCTGAACCACCATCTGGCTCATGGTTCCTGGCAGCCTACCGACGAAGATCTCTGTGCATGCCTCAGGCCCGAACCAAGGCTTTTACTGATCATGTATATAAGAATCGCCGTTTTCCCGACCAATCCCAGCAGGGCGGGTCATACCGCATGTAATATACCCAATAGGAACCCCGAGGTCTGGTCACGTGGAACTCGCCCAAACTCACAGTTTTTGCCTATTCTGGCCGGTTTTGTATGATATTAGTCACTTATTTTGGGTATCACTATGATCCGAACGTTTCGGGAACCCCGTGGTCGGGTTACGGGGAACTCGTCAAAAATCGCAATTTTGTATGGTTTTAGTCACTGATTTTGGGTCCTCCTGTGATCCAAACGTTTCGGCAACCCCGGGGTCCGGTTACGGAGAACTCATTAAAACTAGTAGTTTTGGCCTATTCCGGCCAATTTTATAGCCTATTAGTCATTGATTTTGGGTCCCGCTGTGATCCAAAGTTTTGGGACCCTGGAGTCAGGTTACGTGGAACTCGTCAAAACTCATAGTTTTGGCCATTCTGGCTAGTTTTGTATGCTATTACTCACTGATTTTGGGTCCCACTCTGATCCGAATGTTTCAGGAACCCCGAGGTCCGGTTACGTGGAACTCTTCAAAACTCATAGTTTTGGCCTATTCCAGCCATTTTGTATGCTATTAGTCACTGATTTTGGGTCTCGTTGTGATCCGAACGTTTCGGGAACCCCGTGGTCGTGTTACGGGGAATTCGTCAAAAAACGCACTTTTGTATGCTTTTAGTTACTGACTTTGGGTCCTCCTACGATCCTAACATTTCGAGAATCCCGGGGTCCGGTTATAGAGAACTCATCAAAGCTCGCAGTTTTGGCCTATTCCGGCCAGTTTTCTAGCCTATTAATCATTGATTTTGGGCCCCGCTGTGATCCGAAGTTTTGGGACCCCGGGGTCCGGTTATGGGAACTCGTCAAAACTCGCAGTTTTGGCCTATTGAGGCTAGTTTTATATGCTAGTAGTCACTCATTTTGGGTCCTGCAGCGATCCAAATGTTTTGGGTACCCTAGGGTCCGGTTACGAGGAACTCGTCAGAACTCGCAGTTTTGGACTATTCCGGCCATTTTTGTATGGTATTAGTCATTGATTTTGGGTCCCGCTGTGATCTGAACGTTTCCAGAACCTCGGGATCTGGTTATGGGGAACTTGCCAAAACTCGCAGTTTTGGGCTATTGCAGACAGCTTTCTATCCTATTAGTCATTGATTTTGGGTCCCGATGCGATCTGAGTGTTTCGGGAACCCCGGGGTCCTGTTACGGGTAACTAGTCAAAACTAGCAGTTTTGGCCTATTCCGACCAGTTTTGTATGCTATTAGTCACTGATTTTGGGTCCCGCTCAAATCCGAACGTTTCCAAAACCACGGGGTCCGGTTAAGTGGAACTCGTCAAAACTAGCAGTTTTGGCCCATTCCGACCAATTTTGTATGCTATTAGTCACTGATTTTGGGTCCCGCTGTGAACCAAACGTTTCGGGAACCCCGCGGACCGGTTAGGGTGAACTGATAAAAAATCGCAGTTTTGGCCTATTGTGGCCAGTTTTGTATGCTATTACTCACCGATTTTGGGTCCCGTTGCATTTCGAATGTTTCGGGAACCCCGGGGTCCGGTTACGGGGAACTCATCAAAACTCTCAGTTTTGGCCTATTCCGGCCGGTTTTGTATGCTATTAGTCGCTGATTTTGGGTTCGGTGGTGATCCGAATGTTTCGGGAACCCCGTGGTCCGGTTACGGGGAACTCGTCAAAAATCGCAGTTTTGGCCTATTCCGGCTGGTTTTGTAGGATATTAGTCACTGATTTTGGGTCCCGCAGTGATACGAATGTTTCACGAACCCTGTGGTCAGGTTACGGGGCATTCATCAAAAATCGTAGTTTTGTATGCTTTTAGACACTGATTTTGGTTCCTCCTGTGATCCAAACATTTCGGGAACACCGGGGTCCGGTTATGGAGAACTCGTCAAAACTCGCAGTTTTGGCCTATTCCGACCAGTTTTGTAGGCTATTAGTCATTGATTTTGGGTCCCGCTGCATTCAGAATATTTCGGGAACCCCTTGGTGCGGTTACAGGGAACTCGTAAAAACTCGCAGTTTTTGTCTATTCTCGCCAGTTTTGTATGCTATTACTCACTGATTTTGGGTCCCACTGCGATCCGAACGTTTCGGGAACCCCGGGGTCCGGTTACGTGGAACTCGTCAAAATTCACAGTTTTGGCCTATCTCGCTTGTTTCGTATGCTCTTATTCCCTTATTTTGGATCCCGCTGCGATCCGAACGTTTTGGGACCCCGTGGTCCAGTTACGGGGAACTCGTCAAACCTCGTAGTTTTGGCCTATTCTGGCTAGGTTTGTATGCTATTAGCCACTGATTTTGGATCCTCCTATGATCCAAAAGTTTCGGGAACCCCGGGGTCCGGTCACGGAGAACTCATCAAAACTCGCAGTTTTGGCCTATTCCGGCCAGTTTTCTATGCTATTAGTCACTCATTTTGGGTGCCCTCGTGATCCAAGTTTTGGGACCCTAGGATTCGGTTATAGGGAACTCGTCAAAACTCGCAGTTTTGGTCTATTCTGGCTAGTTTTGTATGCTAGTAGTCAGTGATTTTGGGTCCTGCAGCAATCCGAACGTTTTGGGAACCCTATGGACCGGTTACGGGGAACTCATCAAAAATTGCAGTTTTGGCATATTGTTGCGTGTTTTGTATGCTATTACTCACTGATTTTGGGTCCCGCTGCATTCCAAATGTTTTAGGAACCCCGGGGTTCAGTTACGGGTAACTCGTCAAAACTAGTAGTTTTTGTTTATTCTCGCCAGTTTTGTATGCTACTACTCACTGATTTTGGATCCCTCTGCGTTCCGACCGTTTCGGAAACCACGGGGTCCGGTTACATGGATTTCGTCAAAACTTGCAGTTTTGGCCTATTCCGGCCGGTTTTTTATTCTATTAGTCACTGATATTGGGTCCCGCTGCGATCCGAACGTTTCGGGAACCCCGTGGTCGTGTTACGGGGAACTTGTCAAAAATCGCAGTTTTGTATGGTTTTAGTCACTGATTTTGGGTCCCGCTGCGATCCAAAACTTTCGGGAACCCCGGGGTACGGTTACGGAGAACTCATCAAAACTCGCAGTTTTGGCCTACTCCTGCCAGTTTTCTATGCTATTAGTCATTGATTTTGGGTCCCGCTGTGATCCGAAGTTTTGGGACCCCGGGGTCCGGTTATGGGGAACTCGTCAAAACTCACAGTTTTGGCTTTTCTGGCTAGTTTTCTATGCTATTAGTCACTGATTTTAGGTCGTGCAGCGATCCGAACGTTTTGGGAACTACGGGGCCCGGTTACGGCGAACTCGTCAAAACTCATTGTTTTCGCCTATTCCGGCCAGTTTTGTATGCTATTTGTCACTGATTTCGGGTCCCGCTGTGATCCGAATGTTTCCCGAACCTCGGGGTCCGGTTACGGGGAAATCGTCAAAACTCAAAGTTTTGGGCTATTGCAGTCAGTTTTCTATCGTATTAGTCATTAATTTTGGGTCCCGATGCGATCGAAATGTTTCGGGAACCCCGGGGTCCGGTTACGGGTAACTGGTCAAAACTCGCAGTTTTGGCCTATTGTGGCGAGTTTTGTATGCTATTACTCACTGATTTTGGGTCCAACTTTGATCCGAACGTTTCAGGAACCACGGGGTCCGGTTACGGGGAACTCGTCAAAATTCGCAGTTTTGTCCTATTCCGACCAGTTTTGTATGTTATTAGTCACTGATTTTGGGTCTCGCTGTGATCCAAACGTTTCGGGAACCCCGTGAACCGGTTAGGGTGAACTGATAAAAAATCACAGTTTTGGCCTATTGTGGCCAGTTTTGTATGCTATTACTCATTGATTTTGGGTCCCGCTGCATTCCGAATGTTTCGGAAAACCCGGGGTCCGGTTACGGGGAACTCGTCAAAACTCTCAGTTTTGCCCTATTCCGGCCGGTTTGGTATGCTATTAGTCACTGATTTTGGGTCCCATGGTGATCCGAACGTGTGGGGAACCCCGTGGTCCGATTACGGGGAACTCGTCAAAAATCACAGTTTTGGCCTATTATGGCCAGTTTTGTATGCTATTACTCACTGATTTTGGGTCCCGCTGTGATCGGAACTTTTCGGGAACCCCGAGGTCCGGTTACGTGGAACTCGTCAAAACTCACAGTTTTGGCCTATTCCGGCCGGTTTTGTATAATATTAGTCACTGATTTTGGGTCCCGCTGTGATACGCGCGTTTCGGGAACCCCGTGGTCGGGTTATGGGAATTCGTCGAAAATCGTAGTTTTGTATGCTTTTAGTCACTAATTTGGGTCCACCTGCGATCCAAACGTTTCGGGAACCCCGGGATCCGGTTACGGAGAACTCATCAAAACTCATAGTTTTGGCCTATTGCGGGCAGTTTTCTATGCTATTAGTCATTGATTGTGGGTCCCGTTGTGAGTCGAACTTTTGGGACCCCATGGTCGGGTTACGGGGAATTCGTCAAAAATCACAGTTTTGTATGCTTTTAGACACTGATTTTGGGTCCTCATGCGATCCAAACGTTTCGGGAACCTCGGGGTCCGGTTACGGAGAACTCATCAAAACTCGTAGTTTTGGCCTCTTCCGACCAGTTTTGTAGGCAATTAGTAATTGATTTTGGGTCCCACTGCATTCAGAATGTTTCGAGAACCATGGGGTGCGGTTACGGGGAACTCGTTAAAACTCGCTGCTTTTGTCTATTCTCGCCAGTTTTGGATGCTATTACTCATTGATTTTGGGTCCCGCTGCGATCCGAACGTTTCGGGAACCCCGGGGTCCGGTTACGTGGAACTCATCAAAACTCGTAGTTTTGGCCTATCTCGCTTGTTTTGTATGCTCTTACTCACTGATTTTGGATCCTGCTACGATCCAAACGTTTCGGGTACCCCGTGGTCTAGTTACGGGGAACTCGTCAAATCTCGAAGTTTTGGCCTATTCTGGCTAGGTTTGTATCCTATTAGCCACTGATTTTGGGTCCTCCTGCGATCCCAAAGTTTCGGGAACCCCGGGGTCTGGTAACGGAGAACTCATCAAAACTCGCAGTTTTGGCCTATTCTGGCTAGTCTTGTATGCTATTAGTCACTGATTTTGGGTCCCGCTGTGATCCGAACGTTTCGGGAACCCCGGGGTCCGTTTCCGTGGAAGTCTTCAAAACTCGTAGTTTTGGCCTATTATGGCGAGTTTTGTATGGTATTACTCACTGATTTTGGGTCTCGCTGCAATCTGAACGTTTTGGGAACCCCGGGGTCCGGTTGCGTGGAACTCGTCAAAACTCGTAGTTTTGGCCTATCTCGCATGTTTTGTATGCTATTTCTCACTGATTTTGGATGCCGTTGCAATCCGAACGTTTTGGGAACCCTATGGTCCAGTTACGGAGAACTCGTCAAATCTCATAGTGTTGGCCTATTCTGGCTAGGCTTGTATGCAATTAGTCACCGATTTTGGGTTCTCCTGCGGTCCAAATGTTTCGGAAACCCCGGGGTCCGGTTACGGAGAACTCATCAGAACTCGCAGTTTTGGCCTATTCCGACCAGTTTTCTATGCTATTAGTCATTGATTCTGGGTCTCGCTGTGATCCGAAGTTTTGGGACCCAGGGGTCCGGTTATGGGGAACTCGTCCAAAGTCGTAGTTGTGGCCTATTCTGGCTAGTTAAATAAGTTATTTGTCACTAATTTTGGGTCCCGCTGTGATCCAAACGTTTCGGAAACCACGGGGTCTAGTTATGGGGAACTCATCAAAACTCGCAGTTTTTGTCTATTGTGGCGAGATTTGTATGCTATAAGTCACTGATTTTGGGTCCCGCTATGATCCGAACGTTTCTGAAACCACGGGGTCCGGTTACGTGGAACTCGTCAAAACTCGCAGATTTGGCCTATTCCAGTTGGTTTTGTATGCTATTAGTCACTGATTTTGGGTCCAGCTATGATCCGAACATTTCGGTAACCCCGTGGACCAGTTAGGGTGAACTCATCAAAAATCATAGTTTTGGCCTAATGTGGCCAGTTTTGTATGCTATTACTCACTAATTTTGGGCCCCGCTCCGATCCGAACGTTTCGGGAACCCCGGGGTCCGGCTACGGGGAACTCGAAAAAAATCACAGTTTTGTACGTTATTAGTCACTGATTTGGGGTCTTCCTGCGATCCAAACGTTTCGGGAACACCGAGGCCGGTTACGGAGAACTCATCAGAACTCGCAGTTTTGGCCTATTCCGGCCAGTTTTCTATGCTATTAGTCATTGATTTTGGGTCCCGCTGTGATCCAAGTTTTGGGACCCCGGTGTCCGGTTATAAGGAACTCATCAAAACTCGCAGTTTTGGCCTATTCTGGCTAGTTTCGTATGCTATTAGTCAATGATTTTGGGTCCTGCAGCGATCCGAACGTTTTGGGAACCCAGGGTTCCGTTTACGGGGAACTCGTCAAAACTCGCAGTTTTGGCCTATTCCGGCCAGTTTTCTATGCTATTAGTCACTGATTTTGGGTCCCGCTGTGATCCGAACGTTTCCGGAACCTCGGTGTCCGGTTAGAAGGAACTCATCAACACTCGCAATTTTGGCCTATTGCAGCCAGGTTTCTATCCTATTAGTCATTGATTTTGGGTCCGGATGCGATTCGAATGTTTCGGGAACCGCGGGGTCCGATTACGGGTAACTTGTCAAAACTCGCAGTTTTGGCATAGTGTTGCGAGTTTTGTATGTTATTACTCACTGATCTTGGGTCCCGCTGCGATCCGAACGTTTTGGGAACCCCGGGGTCCGGTTTCGTGGAAGTCGTCAAAACGCGCAGTTTTGGCCTATTCCGGCCGGTTTAGTATGCTATTAGTTACTAATTTTGGGTCCCGCTGTGATCCGAACATTTCGGGAATCCCGTGGTCTAGTTATGGGGAACTCGCTAAAACTCGCAGTTTTGGCCTATTATGGCCAGTTTTGTATGCTATTACTCACTGTTTTTGGGTCCCACTGTGATCCGAATGTTTCGGGAACGCGAGGGTCCGGTTTCGTGGATGTCGTCAAAACTCGTAATTTTGGCCTATTATGGCCAGTTCTGTATGCTATTACTCACTGATTTTGGGTCCCACTGCGATCCGAATGTTTCGGGAATCCCAGGGTCCGGTTGCGTGGAACTCGTCAAAACTCGAAGTTTTGGCCTATCTCGCTTGTTTTGTATGCTATTACTCATCGATTTTGTATCCCTCTGTGATCCGAACGTTTCGGGAACCTTGTGGTCCAGTTACGGGGAACTCGTCAAATCTCATAGTTTTTGCCTATTCTGTCTAGGTTTATATGCTATTAGTCACTAATTTTGGGTCCTCTTGCGATCTAAACGTTTCTGGAACCCCGTGGTCCGGTTACGGGGAACTCGTCAAAACTTGCAGTTTTGGCCTATTATGGCGAGTTTTCTATGCTATTACTCACTTATTTGGGTCCCGCTGCGATCCGAACATTTCGGGAACCCCGGGGTCCGGTTGCGTGGAATTCGTCAAGACACACAGTTTTGGCCTATCTCACTTGTTTTGTATGCTATTACTCACTGATTTTGGATCCCGTTGCGACCCGAACGTTTCGGGAACCCCGTGGTCCCGTTACGGGGAACTCGTCAAATCTCACAGTTTTGGCCTATTCTGGCTAGGTTTGTATGCTATTAGTCACTGATTTTGAGTGCTCCAGCGGTCCAAACCTTTCGGGAACCTCGGGGTTCGGTTACGAGGAACTCGTCAAAACTCGCAGGTTTTGTCTATAGTGGCGAGTTTTCTATGCTATTACTCACTGATTTTGGGTCCCACTGCGATCCAAAAGTTTCGGTAACCACGGGGTCCGGTTACGTGGAACTCGTCAAAACTCGCAGTATTGGCCTATTCCGACCGATTTTGTATGCTATTAGTCACTGATTTTCGGCCCAACTATGATCCGGACGTTTCGGGAACCCCGTGGACCGGTTAGTGTGAACTCATCAAAAATCACAATTTTGGCCTACTGTGTCTAGTTTTGTATGCTATTACTCACTGATTTTGGGTCCCGCTTCATTCCGAATGTTTCGGGAGCCCCGGTGTCCGGTTACGGGGAACTAGTCAAAAGTCACAGTTTTTCTCTTTTCTCGCGAGTTTTGTATGCTATTACTCACTGATTTTGGGTCCCGCTCCGATCCCAATGTTTTGGGAACCCCGGTGTCCGGTTACGTGGAACTCGTCAAAACTCGCAGTTTTGGCCTATACCGACCAGTTTTGTATGCTATTAGTCAGTGATTTTGGGTCCCGCTGTGATCGAACGTTTTGGGAACCCCGTGGACCGGCTAGGGTGAACTCATCAAAAATCGCAGTTTTGGCCTATTGTGGCAAGTTTTGTATGCTATCACTCACTGATTTTGGGTCTCGGTGCATTCCGAATGTTTCGGGAACCCCGGGGTCTGGTTACGGGGAACTCATCGAAACTCGTAGTTTTTGTCTATTCTCGTCAGTTTTGTATGTTATTACTCACTGATTTTCGGTCCCGCTGCGATCCGAACGTTTCGGGAATGCCGGGATCCGGTTTCGTGGAAGTCGTCAAAACACGCAGTTTTGGCCTATTCCGGACGGTTTTGTATGCTATTAGTTACTGATTTTGGGTCCCGCTGTGGTCCGAACATTTCGGGAACCCCGTGGTCTGGTTATGGGGAACTCGTTAAAACTCGCAGTTTTGGCCTATTATGGCCAGTTTTGTATGCCATTACTCACTGATTTTGGTTCCCACTGTGATCCGAATGTTTCGGGAACCCCGGAGTCGGTTGCGTGGAACTCGTCAAAACTCGCAGTTTTGGCCGATCTCACTTGTTTTGTTTGCTATTACTCACTGATTTTGGATCCTTCAGCGATCCGAACGTTTCGGGAACCCTGTGGTTCAGTTACGGGGAACTCGTCAAAGCTTGCAGTTTTGGCCTACTATGGCAAGTTTTCTATGCTATTACTCTCTGATTTTGGGTCCCGCTTCGATCCGAACGTTTCGGGAACCCCGGGGTCCGGTTACGGAGAACTCATCAAAACTCGCAGTTTTGGCCTATTCCGACCAGTTTTCTATGCTATTAGTCAATGATTCTGGGTCTCGCTGTGATCCGAAGTTTTGGGACCCAGGGGTCCGGTTATGGGGAACTCGTGAAAAGTCGCAGTTTTGGCCTATTCTGGCTAGTTTTATAAGCTATTAGTCACTAATTTTGGGTCCCGCTGTGATCCGAACGTTCCGGAAACCACGGGGTCTAGTTATGGGGAACTCGTCAAAACTCGCAGTTTTTGTCTATTATGGCGAGTTTTGTATGCTATTAGTCACTGATTTTGGGTCCCGCTATGATCCGAACGTTTCCGAAACCACGGGGTCCGGTTACGTGGAACTCGTCAAAACTCGCAGATTTGGCCTATTCCAGTTGGTTTTGCATGCTATTAGTCACTAATTTTGGGTCCAGTTATGATCCGAACATTTCGGTAACCCCGTGGGCCGGTTAGGGTGAACTCATAAAAAATAATAGTTTTGGCCTATTGTGGCCAGTTTTGTATGCTATTACTCACTAATTTTGGGTCCCGCACCGATCCGAACATTTCGGGAACCCCGGGGTCCGACTATGGGGAACTAGTAAAAAATCACAGTTTTGTATGTTATCAGTCACTGATTTTGGGTCTTCGTGCGATCCAAACGGTTCGGGAACACCGAGGTCCGGTTACGGAGAACTCATCAGAACTCGCAGTTTTGGCCTATTCCGGCCAGTTTTCTATGCTATTAGTCATTGATTTTGGGTCCCGCGGTGATCCAAGTTTTGGGACCCCGGTGTCCGGTTATAAGGAACTCATCAAAACTCGCAGTTTTGGCCTATTCTGGCTAGTTTTGTATGCTATTAGTCAATGATTTTGGGTCCTGCAGCGATCCGAACGTTTTGGGAACCCAGGGGTCCGGTTACGGGGAACTCGTCAAAACTCGCAGTTTTGGCCTATTCCGGCCAGTTTTGTATGCTATTAGTCACTGATTTTGGGTCCCGCTGTGATCCGAACGTTTCCGGAACCTCGAGGTCCGGTTACGGGGAACTCGTCAAAACTCGCAATTTTGGCCTATTGCAGCCATGTTTCTATCCTATTAGTCATTGATTTTGGGTCCCGATGCGATCCAAATGTTTCGGGAACCGCGAGGTCCGATTACGGGTAACTTGTGAAAACTCGCAGTTTTGGCATAGTGTTGCGAGTTTTGTATGCTATTACTCACTGATTTTGGGTCCTGCTGCGATCCGAATGTTTCAGGAACCACGGGGTCCGGTTATGCGGAACTCGTCAAAATTCGCAGTTTTGGCCTATTCCGACCAGTTTTGTATGCTATTACTCACTGATTTTGGCTCTCGTTGCATTCCGAATGTTTCGGGAACCCCGGGGTCCGGTTACGGGGAACTCATAAAAACTCACAGTTTTTGTCTATTTTCGTCAGTTTTGTACGTTATTACTCACTAATCTTGGGTCCCGCTGCGATCCGAACGTTTTTGGAACCCCGGGGTCAGGTTTCGTGGAAGTCGTCAAAACTCGCAGTTTTGGCCTATTCCGGCCGGTTTTGTATGCTATTAGTTACTGATTTTGGATCCCGCTGTGATCCGAACGTTTCAGGAATCCCGTGGTCTAGTTATGGGGAACTCGTTAAAACTCGCAGTTTTGGCCTATTATGGCCAGTTTTGTATGCTATTACTCACTGATTTTGGGTCCCACTGTGATCCGAATGATTCGGGAACGCCAGCGTCCGGTTTCGTGGAAGTCGTCAAAACTCGCAGTTTTGGCCTATTATGGCCAGTTTTGTATGCTATTACTCACTGATTTTGGGTCCCACTGCGATCCGAATGTTTCGGGAATCCCTGGGTCCGGTTGCGTGGAACTCGTCAAAACTCGAAGTTTTGGCCTAGCTCGCTTGTTTTGTATGCTATTACTCATCGATTTTGGATCCCTCTGCGATCCGAAAGTTTCGGGAACCTTGTAGTCCAGTTACGGGTAACTCGTCAATCTCGTAGTTTTTGCCTATTCTGTCTAGGTTTATATTCTATTACTCACTGATTTTGGGTCCTCTTGCGATCTAAACGTTTCTGGAACCCCGTGGTCCGGTTACGGGGAACTCGTCAAAACTTGCAGTTTTGGCCTATTATGGCGAGTTTTCTATGCTATTACTCACATATTTGGGTCTCGCTGCGATCCGAAAGTTTCGGGAACCCCGGGGTCCGGTTGCGTGGAATTCATGAAAACACGCAGTTTTGGCCTATCTCACTTGTTTTGTATGCTATTACTCACTGATTTTGTATCCCGCTGCGATCCGAACGTTTCGGGAACCCCGTGGTCCCGTTACGGGGAACTCGTCAAATCTCACAGTTTTGGCCTATTCTGGCTAGGTTTGTTTGCTATTAGTCAGTGATTTTGGGTCCTCCAGCGGTCCAAACCTTTCGGGAACCTCGGGGTTCGGTTACGAGGAACTCGTCAAAACTCGCAGTTTTTATCTATTGTGCCGAGTTTTGTATGCTATTACTCACTGATTTTGGGTCCCACTGCGATCCAAAAGTTTCGGTAACCATGGGGTCCGGTTACGTGGAACTCGTCAAAACTCGCAGTATTGGCCTATTCCGACCGATTTTGTATGCTATTAGTCACTGATTTTCGGCCGAACTATGATCCGAACGTTTCGGGAACCCCGTGGACCGGTTAGGGTGAACTCATCAAAAATCACAATTTTGGCCTACTGTGGCCAGTTTTGTATGCTATTACTCACTAATTTTGGGTCCCGCTTCATTCGGAATGTTTCGGGAACCCCGGGGTCTGGTTACGGGGAACTCATCGAAACTCGTAGTTTTTGTCTATTCTCGTCAGTTTTGTATGTTATTACTCACTGATTTACTGTCCCGCTGCGATCCGAACGTTTCGGGAACCCCGGGGTCCGGTTTCGTGGAAGTCGTCAAAACACGCAGTTTTGGCCTATTCCGGACGGTTTTGTATGCTATTAGTTACTGATTTTGTGTCCCGCTGTGGTCCGAACATTTCGGGAACCCCGTGGTCTGGTTATGGGGAACTCTTTAAAACTCGCAGTTTTGGCCTATTAGGCCAGTTTTATATGCCATTACTCACTGATTTTTGTTCCCACTTTGATCTGAATGTTTCGGGAACCCCGGAGTCGGTTGCGTGGAACTCGTCAAAACTCGCAGTTTTGGCCGATCTCGCTTGTTTTGTTTGCTATTACTCACTGATTTTGGATCCTTCAGTGATCCGAACGTTTCGGGAACCCTGTGGTTCAGTTACGGGGAAGTCGTCAAATCTCGTAGTTTTGGCCTATTCTAGCTAGGTTTATATGCTATTAGTCACTGATTTTGGGTCCTCTTGCAATCCGAACGTTTCTAGAACCCCGTGGTCCGGTTACGGGAACTCGTCAAAGCTTGCAGTTTTGGCCTACTATGGCGAGTTTTCTATGCTATTACTCTCTGATTTTGGGTCCCGCTGCGATCCGAACGTTTCGGGAACCCCGGGGTCCGGTTACGGAGAACTCATCAAAACTCGCAGTTTTTGCCTATTCCGACCAGTTTTCTATGCTATTAGTCACTGATTCTAGGTCTCGCTGTGATCCGAAGTTTTGGGACCCAGGGGTCCGGTTATGGGGAACTCGTCAAAAGTCGCAGTTTTGGCCTATTCTGGCTAGTTTAATAAGCTATTAGTCACTAATTTTGGGTTCCGCTGTGATCCGAACGTTTCGGAAACCACGGGGTCTAGTTATGGGGAACTCATCAAAACTCGCAGTTTTTGTCTATTGTGGCGAGTTTTGTATGCTATTAGTCACTGATTTTGGGTCCCGCTATGATCCAAACATTTCCGAAACCACGGGGTCCGGTTACGTGGAACTCGTCAAAACTCGCAGATTTGGCCTATTCCAGTTGGTTTTGCATGCTATTAGTCACTAATTTTGGGTCCAGTTATGATCCGAACATTTCGGTAACCCCGTGGACCGGTTAGGGTGAACTCATAAAAAATAATAGTTTTGGCCTATTGTGGCCAGTTTTGTATGCTATTACTCACTAATTTTGGGTCCCGCTCCGATCCGAACGTTTCGGGAACCCCGGGGTCCAGCTATGGGGAACTAGTAAAAAATCACAGTTTTGTATGTTATCAGTCACTTATTTTGGGTCTTCGTGCGATCCAAACGGTTCGGGAACACCGAGGTCCGGTTAGGGAGAACTCATCAGAACTCGCAGTTTTGGCCTATTCCGGGCAGTTTTCTATGCTATTAGTCATTGATTTTGGGTCCCGCTGTGATCCAAGTTTGGGGACCCCGGTGTCCGGTTATAAGGAACTCATCAAAACTCGCAGTTTTGGCCTATTCTGGCTAGTTTTGTATGCTATTAGTCAATGATTTTGGGTCCTGCAGCGATCCGAACGTTTTGGGAACCCAGGGGTCCGGTTACGGGGAACTCGTCAAAACTCGCAGTTTTGGCCTATTCCGGCCAGTTTTGTATGCTATTAGTCACTGATTTTGGGTCCCGCTGTGATCCGAACGTTTCCGGAACCTCGGGGTCCGGTTACGGGGAACTCGTCAAAACTCGCAATTTTGGCCTATTGCAGCCATGTTTCTATCCTATTAGTCATTGATTTTGGGTCCCGATGCGATCCGAATGTTTCGGGAACCGCGGGGTCCGATTACGGGTAACTTGTGAAAACTCGCAGTTTTGGCATAGTGTTGCAAGTTTTGTATGCTATTACTCACTGATTTTGGGTCCTGCTGCGATCCGAACGTTTCAGGAACCACGGGGTCCGGTTATGCGGAACTCGTCAAAATTCGCAGTTTTGGCCTATTCCGACCAGTTTTGTATGCTATTAGTCACTGATTTTGGGTCCCGCTGTGCTAACGTTTCGGGAACCACGTGGACCGGTTAGGGTGAACTCATCAAAAAATCACAGTTTTCGCCTATTGTGGCAAGTTTTGTATGCTATTACTCACTGATTTTGGCTCTCGTTGCATTCCGAATGTTTCGGGAACCCCGGGGTCCGGTTACGGGGAACTCATAAAAACTCACAGTTTTTGTCTATTCTCGTCAGTTTTGTACGTTATTACTCACTAATCTTGGGTCCCGCTGCGATCCGAACGTTTTGGGAACCCCGGGGTCTGGTTTCGTGGAAGTCGTCAAAACTCGCAGTTTTGGCCTATTCCGGCCGGTTTTGTATGCTATTAGTTACTGATTTTGGATCCCGCTGTGATCCGAACGTTTCGGGAATCCCGTGGTCTAGTTATGGGGAACTCGTTAAAACTCGCAGTTTTGGCCTATTATGGCCAGTTTTGTATGCTATTACTCACTGATTTTGGGTCCCACTGTGATCCGAATGTTTCGGGAACGCCAGGGTCCGGTTTCGTGGAAGTCGTCAAAACTCGCAGTTTTGGCCTATTATGGCCAGTTTTGTATGCTATTACTCACTGATTTTGGGTCCCACTGCGATCCGAATGTTTCGGGAATCCCGGGGTCCGGTTGCGTGGAACTCGTCAAAACTCGAAGTTTTGGCCTAGCTCGCTTGTTTTGTATGCTATTACTCATCGATTTTGGATCCCTCTGCGATCCGAAAGTTTCGGGAACCTTGTGGTCCAGTTACGGGGAACTCGTCAAATCTCGTAGTTTTTGCCTATTCTGGCTAGGTTTATATTCTATTACTCACTGATTTTGGGTCCTCTTGCGATCTAAACGTTTCTGGAACCCCGTGGTCCGGTTACGGGGAACTCGTCAAAACTTGCAGTTTTGGCCTATTATGGCGAGTTTTCTATGCTATTACTCACTTATTTGGGTCTCGCTGCGATCCGAAAGTTTCGGGAACCCCGGGGTCCGGTTGCGTGGAATTCATCAAAACACGCAGTTTTGGCCTATCTCACTTGTTTTGTATGCTATTACTCACTGATTTTGTATCCCGCTGCGATCCGAACGTTTCGGGAACCCCGTGGTCCCGTTACGGGGAACTCGTCAAATCTCACAGTTTTGGCCTATTCTGGCTAGGTTTGTTTGCTATTAGTTAGTGATTTTGGGTCCTCCAGCGGTCCAAACCTTTCGGGAACCTCGGGGTTCGGTTACGAGGAACTGGTCAAAACTCGCAGTTTTTGTCTATTGTGCTGAGTTTTGTATGCTATTACTCACTGATTTTGGGTCCCACTGCGATCCAAAAGTTTCGGTAACCACGGGGTCCGGTTACGTGGAACTCGTCAAAACTCGTAGTATTGGCCTATTCCGACCGATTTTGTATGCTATTAGTCACTGATTTTCGGCCCAACTATGATCCGGACGTTTCGGGAACCCCGTGGACCAGTTAGTGTGAACTCATCAAAAATCACAATTTTGGCCTACTGTGTCTAGTTTTGTATGCTATTACTCACTGATTTTGGGTCCCGCTTCATTCCGAATGTTTCGGGAGCCCTGGGGTCTGGTTACGGGGAACTAGTCAAAAGTCGCAGTTTTTCTCTATTCTCGCCAGTTTTGTATGCTATTACTCACCGATTTTGGGTCCCACTCCGATCCCAACGTTTCGGGAACTCCGGTGTCCGGTTACGTGGAACTCGTCAAAAGTCACAGTTTTGGGCCTTTCCGACCAATTTTGTATGCTATTAGTCACTGATTTTGGGTCCCGCTTTAATCGAACGTTTTGGGAACCCCGTGGACCGGTTAGGGTGAACTCATCAAAAATCGCAGTTTTGGCCTATTGTGGCAAGTTTTGTATGCTATTACTCATTGATTTTGGGTCTCGGTGCATTCCAAATGTTTCGGGAACCCCGGGGTCTGGTTACGGGGAACTCATCGAAACTCTCAGTTTTTGTCTATTGTCGTCAGTTTTGTATGTTATTACTCACTGATTTGCGGTCCCGCTGCGATCCGAACGTTTCGGGAACCCCGGGGTCCCGTTTCGTGGAAGTCGTCAAAACACGAAGTTTTGGCCTATTCCGGACGGTTTTGTATGCTATTAGTTATTGATTTTGGGTCCCGTTGTGGTCCGAACATTTCGGGAACCCCGTGGTCTGGTTATGGGGAACTCGTTAAAACTCGTAGTTTTGGCCTATTATGGCCAGTTTTGTATGCTATTACTCACTGATTTTGGTTCCCACTGTGATCCGAATGTTTCGGGAACCCCGGGGTCCGGTTGCGCGGAACTCGTCAAAACTCGCAGTTTTGGCCGATCTCGCTTGTTTTGTATGCTATTACTCACTGATTTTGGATCCTTCTGCGATCCGAACGTTTCGGGAACCCTGTGGTCTAGTTACGGGGAAGTCGTCAAATCTCGTAGTTTTGGCCTATTCTGTCTAGGTTTATATGCTATTAGTCACTGATTTTGGGTCCTCTTGCGATCCGAACATTTCTGGAACCCCGTGGTCCGGTTACGGGAACACGTCAAAGCTTGCAGTTTTGGCCTACTATGGCGAGTTTTCTATGCTATTACTCTCTGATTTTGGGTCCTGCTGCGATCCGAACGTTTCGGGAACCACGGGGTCCGGTTGCGTGGACTTCGTCAAAACTCGCAGTTTTGGCCTATCTCACTTGTTTTGTATGCTATTACTCACTGATTTTGGATCCCGCTGCGATCCGAACGTTTCGGGAACCCCGTGGTCCCGTTACGGGGAACTCGTCAAATCTCGCAGTTTTGGCCTATTCTAGCTAGGTTTGTATGCTATTAGTCACTGATTTTGGGTCCTCCAGCGGTCCAAACCTTTCGGGAACCTCGGGGTTCGGTTACGAGGAACTGGTCAAAACTCGCAGTTTTTGTCTATTGTGCTGAGTTTTGTATGCTATTACTCACTGATTTTGGGTCCCACTGCGATCCAAAAGTTTCGGTAACCACGGGGTCCGGTTACGTGGAACTCGTCAAAACTCGTAGTATTGGCCTATTCCGACCAATTTTGTATGCTATTAGTCACTGATTTTCGGCCCAACTATGATCCGAACGTTTCGGGAACCCCGTGGACCGGTTAGTGTGAACTCATCAAAAATCACAATTTTGGCCTACTGTGTCTAGTTTTGTATGCTATTACTCACTGATTTTGGGTCCCGCTTCATTCAGAATGTTTCGGGAGCCCTAGAGTCCGGTTACGAGGAACTAGTCAAAAGTCGCAGTTTTTCTCTATTCTCGCCAGTTTTGTATGCTATTACTCACTGATTTTGGGTCCCGCTCCGATCCCAACGTTTCGGGAACTCCGGTGTCCGGTTACGTGGAACTCGTCAAAACTCACAGTTTTGGGCTATTCCGACCAATTTTGTATGCTATTAGTCACTTATTTTGGGTCCCGCTGTGATCGAACGTTTTGGGAACCCCGTGGACCGGTTAGGGTGAACTCATAAAAAATCGCAGTTTTGGCCTATTGTGGCAAGTGTTGTATGCTATCACTCACTGATTTTGGGTCTCGGTGCATTCCAAATGTTTCGGGAACCCCGGGGTCTGGTTACGGGGAACTCATCGAAACTCGCAGTTTTTGTCTATTCTCGTCAGTTTTGTATGTTATTACTCACTGATTTTCGGTCCCGCTGCGATCCGAACGTTTCGGGAACCCCGGGGTCCGGTTTCGTGGAAGTCGTCAAAACACGCAGTTTTGGCCTATTCCGGACGGTTTTGTATGCTATTAGTTACTGATTTTGGGTCCCGCTGTGGTCCGAACATTTCGGGAACCCCGTGGTCTGCTTATAGGGAACTCGATAAAACTCGTAGTTTTGGCCTATTATGGCCAGTTTTGTATGCTATTACTCACTGATTTTGGTTCCCACTGTGATCCGAATGTTTCGGGAACCCCGGGGTCCGGTTGCGTGGAACTCGTCAAAACTCGCAGTTTTGGCCGATCTCGCTTGTTTTGTATGCAATTACTCACTGATTTTGGATCCTTCTGCAATCCGAACGTTTCGGGAACCCTGTGGTCTAGTTACGGGGAAGTCGTCAAATCTCGTAGTTTTGGCCTATTCCAGCTAGGTTTATATGCTATTAGTCACTGATTTTGGGTCCTCTTGCGATCCGAGCGTTTCTGGAAACCCGTGGTCCGGTTACGGGAACTCGTCAAAGCTTGTAGTTTTGGCCTACTATGGCGAGTTTTCCATGCTATTACTCTCTGATTTTGGGTCCCATTGCGATCCGAACGTTTCGGGAACCACGGGGTCCGGTTGCGCGGAATTCGTCAAAACTCGCAGTTTTGGCCTATCTCACTTGTTTTATATGCTATTACTCACTGATTTTGGATCCCGCTGCGATCCGAACGTTTCGGGAACCCCGTGGTCCCGTTACGGGGAACTCGTCAAATCTCGCAGTTTTGGCCTATTCTAGCTAGGTTTGTATGCTATTAGTCACTGATTTTGGGTCCTCCAGCGGTCCAAACCTTTCGGGAACCCCGGGGTTCGGTTACGGGGAACTCGTCAAAACTCGCAGTTTTTGTCTATTGTGGCGAGTTTTGTATGCTATTAGTCACTGGTTTTGGGTCCCACTGCGATCCAAAAGTTTCGGTAACCACGGGGTCCGGTTACGTGGAACTCGTCAAAACTCGCAGTATTGGCCTATTCCGACCGATTTTGTATGCTATTAGTCACTGATTTTTGGCCCAACTATGATCCGAACGTTTCGGGAACCCCGTGGACCGGTTAGGGTGAACTCATCAAAAATCACAATTTTGGCCTACTGTGGCCAGTTTTGTATGCTATTACTCAGTGATTTTGGGTCCCGCTTCATTCCGAATGTTTCGGGAGCCCTGGGGTCCGGTTACAAGGAACTAGTCAAAAGTCGCAGTTTTTCTCTATTCTCGCGAGTTTTGTATGCTATTACTCACTGATTTTGGGTCCCGCTCCGATCCCAACGTTTCGGGAACTCCGGTGTCCGGTTACGTGGAACTCGTCAAAACTCACAGTTTTGGGCTATTCCGACCAATTTTGTATGCTATTAGTCACTTATTTTGGGTCCCGCTGTGATCGAACATTTTGGGAACCCCGTGAACCGGTTAGGGTGAACTCATAAAAAATCGCAGTTTTGGCCTATTGTGGCAAGTGTTGTATGCTATCACTCACTGATTTTGGGTCTCGGTGCATTCCAAATGTTTCGGGAACCCCGGGGTCTGGTTACGGGGAACTCATCGAAACTCGCAGTTTTTGTCTATTCTCGTCAGTTTTGTATGTTATTACTCACTGATTTTCGGTCCCGCTGCGATCCGAACGTTTCGGGAACCCCGGGGTCCGGTTTCGTGGAAGTCGTCAAAACACGCAGTTTTGGCCTATTCCGGACGATTTTGTATGCTATTAGTTACTGATTTTGGGTCCCGCTATGGTCCGAACATTTCGGGGACCCCGTGGTCTGGTTATGGGGAACTCGATAAAACTCGTAGTTTTAGCGTATTATGGCCAGTTTTGTATGCTATTACTCACTGATTTTGGTTCCCACTTTGATCCGAATGTTTCGGGAACCCCGTGGTCCGGTTGCGTGGAACTCGTCAAAACTCGCAGTTTTGGCCGATCTCGCTTGTTTTGTATGCTATTACTCACTGATTTTGGATCCTTCTGCAATCCGAACGTTTCGGGAACCCTGTGGTCTTGTTACGGGGAAGTCGTCAAATCTCGTAGTTTTGGCCTATTCCAGCTAGGTTTATATGCTATTAGTCACTGATTTTGGGTCCTCTTGCGATCCGAGCGTTTCTGGAAACCCGTGGTCCGGTTACGGGAACTCGTCAAAGCTTGTAGTTTTGGCCTACTATGGCGAGTTTTCTATGCTAATACTCTCTGATTTTGGGTCCCGCTGCGATCCGAACGTTTCGGGAACCACGGGGTCCGGTTGCGCGGAATTCGTCAAAACTCGCAGTTTTGGCCTATCTCACTTGTTTTATATGCTATTACTCACTGATTTTGGATCCCGCTGCGATCCGAACGTTTCGGGAACCCCGTGGTCCCGTTACGGGGAACTTGTCAAATCTCGCAGTTTTGGCCTATTCTAGCTAGGTTTGTAGGCTATTAGTCACTGATTTTGGGTCCTCCAGCGGTCCAAACCTTTCGGGAACCCCGGGGTTCGGTTACGGGGAACTCGTCAAAACTCGCAGTTTTTGTCTATTGTGGCGAGTTTTGTATGCTATTAGTCACTGATTTTGGGTCCCACTGCGATCCAAAAGTTTCGGTAACCACGGGGTCCGGTTACGTGGAACTCGTCAAAACTCGCAGTATTGGCCTATTCCGACCGATTTTGTATGCCATTAGTCACAGATTTTCGGTCGAAATGTGATCCGAACGGTTCGGCAACCCCGTGGACCGGTTAGGGTGAACTCATCAAAAATCACAATTTTGGCCTACTGTGGCCAGTTTTGTATACTATTACTCACTGATTATGGGTCCCGCTTCATCCCGAATGTTTCAGGAGCCCCGGGGTCCGGTTACGGGGAACTAGTCGAAAGTCGCGGTTTTCTCTATTCTCGCCAGTTTTGTATGCTATTACTCACTGATTTTGGGTCCCGCTCCAATCCCAACGTTTCGGGAACTCCGGTGTCCGGTTACGTGGAACTCGTCAAAACTCACAGTTTTGGGCTATTCTGACCAATTTTGTATGCTATTAGTCACTTATTTTGGGTCCCGCTGTGATCGAACGTTTTGGGAACCCCGTGGACCGGTTAGGGTGAACTCATAAAAAATCGCAGTTTTGGCCTATTGTGGGAAGTGTTGTATGCTATCACTCACTGATTTTGGGTCTCGAAAGTTTCGGGAACTCCGGGGTCCGGTTGCGTGGAATTCATCAAAACACGCAGTTTTGGCCTATCTCACTTGTTTTGTATGCTATTACTCACTGATTTTGTATCCCGCTGCGATCCGAACGTTTCGGGAACCCCGTGGTCCCGTTACGGGGAACTCGTCAAATCTCACAGTTTTGGCCTATTCTGGCTAGGTTTGTTTGCTATTAGTTAGTGATTTTGGGTCCTCCAGCGGTCCAAACCTTTCGGGAACCTCGGGGTTCGGTTACGAGGAACTGGTCAAAACTCGCAGTTTTTGTCTATTGTGCTGAGTTTTGTATGCTATTACTCACTGATTTTGGGTCCCACTGCGATCCAAAAGTTTCGGTAACCACGGGGTCCGGTTACGTGGAACTCGTCAAAACTCGCAGTATTGGCCTATTCCGACTGATTTTGTATGCTATTAGTCACTGATTTTCGGCCCAACTATGATCCGAACGTTTCGGGAACCCCGTGGACCGGTTAGTGTGAACTCATCAAAAATCACAATTTTGGCCTACAGTGTCCAGTTTTGTATGCTATTACTCACTGATTTTGGGTCCCGCTTCATTCCGAATGTTTCGGGAGCCCTGGGGTCTGGTTACGGGGAACTAGTCAAAAGTCGCAGTTTTTCTCTATTCTCGCCAGTTTTGTATGCTATTACTCACCGATTTTGGGTCCCGCTCCGATACCAACGTTTCGGGAACTCCGGTGTCCGGTTACGTGGAACTCGTCAAAAGTCACAGTTTTGGGCCTTTCCGACCAATTTTGTATGCTATTAGTCACTGATTTTGGGTCCCGCTTTAATCGAACGTTTTGGGAACCCCGTGGACCGGTTAGGGTGAACTCATAAAAAATCGCAGTTTTGGCCTATTGTGGCAAGTTTTGTATGCTATTACTCATTGATTTTGGGTCTCGGTGCATTCCAAATGTTTCGGGAACCCCGGGGTCTGGTTACGGGGAACTCATCGAAACTCTCAGTTTTTGTCTATTGTCGTCAGTTTTGTATGTTATTACTCACTGATTTGCGGTCCCGCTGCGATCCGAACGTTTCGGGAACCCCGGGGTCCCGTTTCGTGGAAGTCGTCAAAACACGAAGTTTTGGCCTATTCCGGACGGTTTTGTATGCTATTAGTTATTGATTTTGGGTCCCGTTGTGGTCCGAACATTTCGGGAACCCCGTGGTCTGGTTATGGGGAACTCGTTAAAACTCGTAGTTTTGGCCTATTATGGCCAGTTTTGTATGCTATTACTTACTGATTTTGGTTCCCACTGTGATCCGAATGTTTCGGGAACCCCGGGGTCCGGTTGCGCGGAACTCGTCAAAACTCGCAGTTTTGGCCGATCTCGCTTGTTTTGTATGCTATTACTCACTGATTTTGGATCCTTCTGCGATCCGAACGTTTCGGGAACCCTGTGGTCTAGTTACGGGGAAGTCGTCAAATCTCGTAGTTTTGGCCTATTCTGTCTAGGTTTATATGCTATTAGTCACTGATTTTGGGTCCTCTTGCGATCCGAACATTTCTGGAACCCCGTGGTCCGGTTACGGGAACACGTCAAAGCTTGCAGTTTTGGCCTACTATGGCGAGTTTTCTATGCTATTACTCTCTGATTTTGGGTCCCGCTGCGATCCGAACATTTCGGGAACCACGGGGTCCGGTTGCGTGGAATTCGTCAAAACTCGCAGTTTTGGCCTATCTCACTTGTTTTATATGCTATTACTCACTGATTTTGGATCCCGCTGCGATCCGAACATTTCGGGAACCCCGTGGTCCCGTTACAGGGAACTCTTCAAATCTCGCAGTTTTGGCCTATTCTAGCTAGGTTTGTATGCTATTAGTCACTGATTTTGGGTCCTCCAGCGGTCCAAACCTTTCGGGAACCCCGGGGTTCGGTTATGGGGAACTCGTCAAAACTCGCAGTTTTTGTCTATTGTGGCGAGTTTTGTATGCTATTAGTCACTGATTTTGGGTCCCACTGCGATCCAAAAGTTTCGGTAACCACGGGGTCCGGTTACGTGGAACTCGTCAAAACGCGCAGTATTGGCCTATTCCGACCGATTTTGTATGCCATTAGTCACAGATTTTCGGTCGAAATGTGATCCGAACGGTTCGGCAACCCCGTGGACCGGTTAGGGTCAACTCATCAAAAATCACAATTTTGGCCTACTGTGGCCAGTTTTGTATGCTATTACTCACTGATTTTGGGTCCCGCTTCATTCCGAATGTTTCGGGAGCCCTGTGGTCCGGTTACGGGGAACTAGTCAAAAGTCGCAGTTTTTCTCTATTCTCGCCAGATTTGTATGCTATTACTCACTGATTTTGGGTCCCGCTCCGATCCCAACGTTTCGGGAACTCCGGTGTCCGGTTACGTGGAACTCGTCAAAACTCACAGTTTTGGGCTATTCCGACCAATTTTGTATGCTATTAGTCACTTATTTTGGGTCCCGCTGTGATCGAACGTTTTGGGAACCCCGTGGACCGGTTAGGGTGAACTCATAAAAAATCGCAGTTTTGGCCTATTGTGGCAAGTGTTGTATGCTATCACTCACTGATTTTGGGTCTCGGTGCATTCCAAATGTTTCGGGAACCCCGGGGTCTGGTTACGGGGAACTCATCGAAACTCGCAGTTTTTGTCTATTCTCGTCAGTTTTGTATGTTATTACTCACTGATTTTCGGTCCCGCTGCGATCCGAACGTTTCGGAAACCCCGGGGTCCGGTTTCGTGGAAGTCGTCAAAACACGCAGTTTTGGCCTATTCCGGACGGTTTTGTATGCTATTAGTTACTGATTTTGGGTCCCGCTGTGGTCCGAACATTTCGGGAACCCCGTGGTCTGCTTATAGGGAACTCGATAAAACTCGTAGTTTTGGCCTATTATGGCCAGTTTTGTATCCTATTACTCACTGATTTTGGTTCCCACTGTGATCCGAATGTTTCGGGAACCCCGGGGTCCGGTTGCGTGGAACTCGTCAAAACTCGTAGTTTTGGCCGATCTCGCTTGTTTTGTATGCTATTACTCACTGATTTTGGATCCTTCTGCGATTCGAACGTTTCGGGAACCCTGTGGTCTAGTTACGGGGAAGTCGTCAAATCTCGAAGTTTTGGCCTATTCCAGCTAGGTTTATATGCTATTAGTCACTGATTTTGGGTCCTCTTGCGATCCGAGCGTTTCTGGAAACCCGTGGTCCGGTTACGGGAACTCGTCAAAGCTTGTAGTTTTGGCCTACTATGGCGAGTTTTCCATGCTATTACTCTCTGATTTTGGGTCCCGCTGCGATCCGAACGTTTCGGGAACCACGGGGTCCGGTTGCGCGGAATTCGTCAAAACTCGCAGTTTTGGCCTATCTCACTTGTTTTATATGCTATTACTCACTGATTTTGGATCCCGCTGCGATCCGAACGTTTCGGGAACCCCGTGGTCCCGTTACGGGGAACTCGTCAAATCTCGCAGTTTTGGCCTATTCTAGCTAGGTTTGTATGCTATTAGTCACTGATTTTGGGTCCTCCAGCGGTCCAAACCTTTCGGGAACCCCGGGGTTCGGTTACGGGGAACTCGTCAAAACTCGCAGTTTTTGTCTATTGTGGCGAGTTTTGTATGCTATTAGTCACTGGTTTTGGGTCCCACTGCGATCCAAAAGTTTCGGTAACCACGGGGTCCGGTTACGTGGAACTCGTCAAAACTCGCAGTATTGGCCTATTCCGACCGATTTTGTATGCTATTAGTCACTGATTTTTGGCCCAACTATGATCCGAACGTTTCGGGAACCCCGTGGACCGGTTAGGGTGAACTCATCAAAAATCACAATTTTGACCTACTGTGGCCAGTTTTGTATGCTATTACTCAGTGATTTTGGGTCCCGCTTCATTCCGAATGTTTCGGGAGCCCTGGGGTCCGGTTACAAGGAACTAGTCAAAAGTCGCAGTTTTTCTCTATTCTCGCCAGTTTTGTATGCTATTACTCACTGATTTTGGGTCCCGCTCCGATCCCAACGTTTCGGGAACTCCGGTGTCCGGTTACGTGGAACTCGTCAAAACTCACAGTTTTGGGCTATTCCGACCAATTTTGTATGCTATTAGTCACTTATTTTGGGTCCCGCTGTGATCGAACGTTTTGGGAACCCCGTGGACCGGTTAGGGTGAACTCATAAAAAATCGCAGTTTTGGCCTATTGTGGCAAGTGTTGTATGCTATCACTCACTGATTTTGGGTCTCGGTGCATTCCAAATGTTTCGGGAACCCCGGGGTCTGGTTACGGGGAACTCATCGAAACTCGCAGTTTTTGTCTATTCTCGTCAGTTTTGTATGTTATTACTCACTGATTTTCGGTCCCGCTGCGATCCGAACGTTTCGGGAACCCCGGGGTCTGGTTTCGTGGAAGTCGTCAAAACACGCAGTTTTGGCCTATTCCGGACGATTTTGTATGCTATTAGTTACTGATTTTGGGTCCCGCTGTGGTCCGAACATTTCGGGAACCCCGTGGTCTGGTTATGGGGAACTCGATAAAACTCGTAGTTTTAGCGTATTATGGCCAGTTTTGTATGCTATTACTCACTGATTTTGGTTCCCACTTTGATCCGAATGTTTCGGGAACCCCGTGGTCCGGTAGCGTGGAACTCGTCAAAACTCGCAGTTTTGGCCGATCTCGTTTGTTTTGTATGCTATTACTCACTGATTTTGGATCCTTCTGCAATCCGAACGTTTCGGGAACCCTGTGGTCTTGTTACGGGGAAGTCGTCAAATCTCGTAGTTTTGGCCTATTCCAGCTAGGTTTATATGCTATTAGTCACTGATTTTGGGTCCTCTTGCGATCCGAACGTTTCTGGAAACCCGTGGTCCGGTTACGGGAACTCGTCAAAGCTTGTAGTTTTGGCCTACTATGGCGAGTTTTCTATGCTAATACTCTCTGATTTTGGGTCCCGCTGCGATCCGAACGTTTCGGGAACCACGGGGTCCGGTTGCTTGGAATTCGTCAAAACTCGCAGTTTTGGCCTATCTCACTTGTTTTATATGCTATTACTCACTGATTTTGGATCCCGCTGCGATCCGAACGTTTCGGGAACCCCGTGGTCCCGTTACGGGGAACTTGTCAAATCTCGCAGTTTTGGCCTATTCTAGCTAGGTTTGTAGGCTATTAGTCACTGATTTTGGGTCCTCCAGCGGTCCAAACCTTTCGGGAACCCCGGGGTTCGGTTACGGGGAACTCGTCAAAACTCGCAGTTTTTGTCTATTGTGGCGAGTTTTGTATGCTATTAGTCACTGATTTTGGGTCCCACTGCGATCCAAAAGTTTCGCTAACCACGGGGTCCGGTTACGTGGAACTCGTCAAAACTCGCAGTATTGGCCTATTCCGACCGATTTTGTATGCCATTAGTCACAGATTTTCGGTCCAAATGTGATCCGAACGGTTCGGCAACCCCGTGGACCGGTTAGGGTGAACTCATCAAAAATCACAATTTTGGCCTACTGTGGCCAGTTTTGTATACTATTACTCACTGATTATGGGTCCCGCTTCATCCCGAATGTTCCAGGAGCCCCGGGGTCCGGTTACGGGGAACTAGTCGAAAGTCGCGGTTTTCTCTATTCTCGCCAGTTTTGTATGCTATTACTCACTGATTTTGGGTCCCGCTCCAATCCCAACGTTTCGGGAACTCCGGTGTCCGGTTACGTGGAACTCGTCAAAACTCACAGTTTTGGGCTATTCCGACCAATTTTGTATGCTATTAGTCACTTATTTTGGGTCCCGCTGTGATCGAACGTTTTGGGAACCCCGTGGACCGGTTAGGGTGAACTCGTAAAAAATCGCAGTTTTGGCCTATTGTGGGAAGTGTTGTATGCTATCACTCACTGATTTTGGGTCTCGGTGCATTCCAAATGTTTCGGGAACCCCGGGGTCTGGTTACGGGGAACTCATCGAAACTCGCAGTTTTTGTCTATTCTCGTCAGTTTTGTATGTTATTACTCACTGATTTTCGATCCCGCTGCGATCCGAACGTTTCGGGAACCCCGGGGTCCTGTTTCGTGGAAGTCGTCAAAACACGCAGTTTTGGCCTATTCCGGACGGTTTTGTATGCTATTAGTTACTGATTTTGGGTCCCGCTGTGGTCCGAACATTTCGGGAACCCCGTGGTCTGGTTATGGGGAACTCGATAAAACTCGTAGTTTTAGCGTATTATGGCCAGTTTTGTATGCTATTACTCACTGATTTTGGTTCCCACTTTGATCCGAATGTTTCGGGAACCCCGTGGTCTGGTTGCGTGGAACTCGTCAAAACTCGCAGTTTTGGCCGATCTCGCTTGTTTTGTATGCTATTACTCACTGATTTTGGATCCTTCTGCGATCCGAACGTTTCGGGAACCCTGTGGTCTAGTTACGGGGAAGTCGTCAAATCTCGTAGTTTTGGCCTATTCTAGCTAGGTTTATATGCTATTAGTCACTGATTTTGGGTCCTCTTGCGATCCGAACGTTTCGGGAAACCCGTGGTCCGGTTACGGGAACTCGTCAAAGCTTGTAGTTTTGGCCTACTATGGCGAGTTTTCTATGCTATTACTCTCTGATTTTGGGTCCCGCTGCGATCCGAACGTTTCGGGAACCACGGGGTCCGGTTGCTTGGAATTCGTCAAAACTCGCAGTTTTGGCCTATCTCACTTGTTTTATATGCTATTACTCACTGATTTTGGATCCCGCTGCGATCCGAATGTTTCGGGAACCCCGTGGTCCCGTTACGGGGAACTTGTCAAATCTCGCAGTTTTGGCCTATTCTAGCTAGGTTTGTATGCTATTAGTCACTGATTTTGGGTCCTCCAGCGGTCCAAACCTTTCGGGAACCCCGGGGTTCGGTTACGGGGAACTCGTCAAAACTCGCAGTTTTTGTCTATTGTGGCGAGTTTTGTATGCTATTAGTCACTGATTTTGGGTCCCACTGCGATCCAAAAGTTTCGGTAACCACGGGGTCCGGTTACGTGGAACTCGTCAAAACTCGCAGTATTGGCCTATTCTGACCGATTTTGTATGCCATTAGTCACAGATTTTCGGTCCAAATGTGATCCGAACGGTTCGGCAACCCCGTGGACCGGTTAGGGTGAACTCATCAAAAATCACAATTTTGGCCCATTGTGGCCAGTTTTGTATACTATTACTCACTGATTATGGGTCCCGCTTCATCCCGAATGTTTCAGGAGCCCCGGGGTCCGGTTACGGGGAACTAGTCGAAAGTCGCGGTTTTCTCTATTCTCGCTAGTTTTGTATGCTATTACTCACTGATTTTGGGTCCCGCTCCGATCCCAACGTTTCGGGAACCCCGGTGTCCGGTTACGTGGAGCTCGTCAAAACTAGCAGTTTTGGCCTATTCCGGCTGTTTTTATATGCTATTGGTCACTGATTTTGGGTCCTCCTACGATTCAAATGTTTCGGGAACCCCGTGGACCGATTACGAGGAACTCGTCAAAACTCACAGTTTTGGCCTATTATGGCCTGTTTTGTATGCTATTACTCACTTATTTTGGGTCCTGCTGTGATACGAATGTTTCGAGAACCCCGGGGTCCGGTTACGTGGAACTCGTCAAAACTCGCAATTTTGACCTATCCCGCTTGTTTTGTATGCTATTACTCACTGATTTTGGATCCCGTTGCGATCCAAACATTTCGGGAACCCCGTGGTCCAGTTACGGTGTACACGTCAAATCTCGTAGTTTTTGCCTATTCTGGCTAGGTTTGTATACTATTAGTCACTGATATTGGATCCTCCTGCGATCCAAACGTTTCGAGAACCCCGTGGACCGGTTAGGGTGAACTCATCAAAAACCGCAGTTTTGGCGTATTGTGGCTAGTTTTGTATGCTATTACATGTGCTGTGATCCACGTTTTGGGACCCCGAGGTCCGTTATGGGGAACTCGTTAAAACTCGCTGTTTGGCCTATTTTCGCTAGTTTTGTATGCTATTAGTCATTGACTTTGGGTCTTGCAGCAATCTGAACGTTCTGGGAACTCCGTGGTCCAGTTACGGGGAATTCTTCAAAACTCGCAGTTTTTGCCTATTCCACCCAGTTTTGTATGCTATTACTCACTGATTTTGGGTCACGCTTCTTTCCAAATGTTTGGGGAACCCCGGGGTCCGATTACGGGGAACTCGTCAGAACTTGCAGTTTTCGTCTATTCTCGCCAGTTTTGTATGCTATTACTCACTGATTTTGGATCCCGCTGCGATCCGAACGTTTCAGAAACCACGGGGTCCGGTTACGTGGAACTCATCAAAACTCACGGTTTTGACCTATTCCGGCCGGTTTTGTATTCTATTAGTCACTGATTTTGGGTCCCGTGGTGATCGGAACGTTTCGGGAACCCCGTGGTCCGATTACGGGGAACTCGTCAAAAATCACAGTTCTGGCCTATTGTGGCCAGTTTTGTATGCTATTACTCACTGATGTTGGGTCCCACTGTGATCCGAACATTTCGGGAACAACGAGGTCCGGTTATGTGGAACTCGTCAAAACTCACAGTTTTGGGCTATTCCGGTCGGTTTTGTATGCTATTAGTCACTGATTTTGGGTACCACTACGATCTGAACATTTCGGGAACCCCGTGGTCGGGTTACGGGGATCTCGTCAAAAATCGCAGTTTTGTATGCTTTTAGTCACTGATTTTGGGTCCTCCTGCGATCCAAAAGTTTCGGGAACCCCGGGGTCCGGTTACGGAGAACTCATTAAAACTCGCAGTTTTGGCCTATTCCGATCAATTTTCTATACTATTAGTCATTGATTTTGGTTCCCGCTGTGATCCGAAGTTTTGGAACCCCGGGGTCTGGTTATGGGGAACTCGTCAGAACTCACACTTTTTGGCCTACTCTAGCTAGTTTTGTATACTATTAGTCATTGATTTTGGGTCCTACAGCGATCCGAACATTTTGGGAACCCCGGGGTCCGGTTACGGGGAACTCACCAAAACTCATAGTTTTGGCCTATTCCAGCGTGTTTTCTATGCCATTAGCCACTGATTTTGGGTCCCGTTGTGATCCGAACGTTTCCCGAACCTCGGGTTCCGGTTATGGGCAACTGGTCTAAATTCGCAGTTTTGGCCTATTGTGGCGAGTTTTTATGCTATTACTCACAGATTTTGGGTCCTGCTTCGATTCAGACATTCGAGGAACCAGAGGGTCCGGTTATGGGGAACTCGTCAAAACTCGCAGTTTTGGCCTATTCCGACCAGTTTTGTATGCTATTAGTCACTGATTTTTGGGTCCCACTGTGATCCGAATGTTTCGGAAACCCCGTGGGCCGGTAAGGGTGAACTCATCAAAAATCGCAGTTTTGGCCTATTGTGGCCAGTTTTGTACGCTGTTACTAACTGTTCTTGGGTCCCGCTGCGATCCCAACGTTTCGGGAACCCCGGGGTCCGGTTACGTGGAACTCGTCAAAACTCGCAGTTTTGGCCTATTCCGGCCGGTTTTGTATGCTATTATTCACATAATTTGGGTCCCGCTGTGACCCGAACATTTCGGGAACCCAGTCGTCCGGTTACGGGGAACTCGTCAAAACTCGCAGTTTTGGCCTATTATGGCCAGTTCTGTATGCTATTACTCACTGATTTTGGGTTCCGTTGCGATCCAAAAGTTTCGGGAACCCCGGGGTCCGGTCGCGTGGAACTCGTCAAAACTCGTAGTTTTGGCCTATCTCGCTTGTTTTGTATGCTATTACTCACTGATTTTGGATCCCGCTGCGATCCAAATGTTTCGGAACCCCGAGGTCCAGTCACGGGGAACTCGTCAAATCTCGCAGTTTTGGCCTATTGTGGCTAGGTTTGTATGCTATTAGTCACTGATTTTGGGTCCTCCTACGGTCTGGTTATGGGGAACTCGTCAAAACTCGCAGTTTTGACCTATTCTTCCTAGTTTTGTATGCTATTAGTCACTTATTTTGGGTCCTACAGCAATCCGAACGTTTTTTGAACTCTGGGGTCCGGTTACGGGGAACTCATCAAAACTCGTAGTTTTGGCCTATTTCGGCCAGTTTTGTATGCTATTAGTCACCGATTTTGGGTCCCGCTGTGATTCGAATGTTTCGGAACCCCAGGGTCCGGTTAGGTGGTACTCGTCAAAACTCGCAGTTTTGGCCTATCCCAGTCGGTTTTGTATTCTATTAGTCACTGATTTTGGGTCCAACTGTGATCCAAACGTTTCGGGAACCCTGTGGACTTGTTAGGGCCGGGTGAACTCATCAAAAATCGCAGTTTTGGCCTATTATGGCCAGTTTTGTATGGTATTACTCATTGATTTTGGGTCCCGCTGCATTCCGAACTTTTCGGGAACCCTGGAGTCCGGTCACGGAGAACTCGTCAAAACTAGCAGTTTTGTCCTATTCCGGCTAGCATTCTATACTATTAGTTATTGAGTTTGGGTCCAGCTGTGATCCGAATTTTTGGGACCCCGGGGTTCGATTAAGGAGAACTCATTAAAACTCACAGTTTTGGCCTATTCCGATAAGCTTTCTATGCTATTAGTCATAGATATTTGTTCCCGCTGTGATCCGAAGTTTTGGAACCCCGAGGTCCGCGGTTTCGTCATATTCTATTAGTCACTGATTTTGGGTCCAGCTATGATCTGAACGTTTCGGGAACCACGTGGACCGGTTAGGGCCGGGTGAACTCATCAAAAATCGCAGTTTTGGCCTATTGTGGCCAGTTTTGTATGCTATTACTCATTGCTTTTGGGTCCCGCTGCATTCCGAATGTTTCGGGAACCCCAGGGTCCAGTTACGGGGAAATCGTCAATACTCGCAGTTTTTGTCTATTCTTGCGAGTTTCCTATCCTATTAGTCATTGATTTTGGGTCCCGATGGGATCCGAACGTTTCGGGAACAGCGTGGTCCGGTTACGGGTAACTGGTCAAAACTCGCAGTTTTAGCCTATTATGGCCAGTTTTGTATGCTGTTACTCATTGATTTTGGGTACCGCTCTGATCCGAACGTTTTGGGAACCCCGGGGTCCGGTTACGTGGAACTCGTCAAAACTCGCAATTTTGGCCTATCTTGCTTGTTTTGTATGCTATTACTCACTAAGTTTGGATCCCGCTGCGATCCGAACGTTTCGGGAAGCCCGTGGTCCAGTTACGGGGAACTCGTCAAAAATCGCAGTGTTGGCCTATTCTGGCTAGGTTTGTATGCTATTAGGCACCGATTTTGGGTCCTCGTGCGATCCAAACGTTTTGGGAACCCTAGGGGCCGGTTAGGAAGAACTCATCAAAACTGCAGGTTTTGACCTATTCCGACCAGTTTTCTATACTATTAGTTATTGATTTTGGGTCCCGTTGTGATCCGAAGTTTTGGGACCCTGGGTTCGGTTATGGGGAACTCGTCAAAACTCACAGTTTTGGCCTATTCTCGCTAGTTTTGTATGCTAATAGTCACTGATTTTGGGTTCTGCAGCGATCCAAACGTTTTTGGAACCCCGGGGTCTCGTCACGGGGAACTCGTCAAAACTCGCAGTTTTGGCCTATTGCAGCTAGTTTTCTATCCTATTAGTCATTCATTTTGGGTCCCGACGCGATCCAAATGTTTTGGGAACCCTGGGGTCCGGTTACGGGTAACTGGTCAAAAATCGAAGTTGTGGCCTATTGTGGCGAGTTTTGTATGCTATTACTCACTGATTTTGGGTCCCGCTGCGTTTCAAACGTTTTAGGAACCACGGGGTTCGATTACGGGAAACTCGTCAAAAGTCGCAGTTTTTGGCCTATTCCGACCAGTTTTGTATGCTATTAGTCACTGATATTGGGTCCCGCTGTGATCCGAACGTTTCGGGAACCCCATGGTCCGGTTACGGGAAACTCATCAAAAATCGCAGTTTTGGCCTATTGTGGCCAGTTTTGTATGCTATTACTTCTAATTTTGGGTCCCGCTGCATTCCGAATGTTTCAGGAACCCCGGGGTCCTGTTACGGGGAACTCGTCAAATCTCGTAGTTTTTGTCTTTTCTTGCCAGTTTTGTATGCTATTACTCACTGATTTTGGGTCCCGCTGCGACGCGAACGTTTCGGGAACCCCTTGGTCCGGTTACGTGGAACTGTCGTGGTTTTGTCACGGCAGGTGTCCTTGGTACGTCCATTTTGCATCATGCTTTCATGTTGATATTTATTGCTTTTTGGGCTGTTATATTACTTGTGGTACCATATTTATGCCTTTTCTCTCTTATTTTGCAAGGATTATTTGAAGAGGGAGAATTCAGGCAGCTGGAATTCTGGACTGGAAAAGGAGCAAATCCTAGTCCAATATTTTGCACATCTCCAAATGCCCTAAAAGTTTACGTGGATTTTTTCTCGAATATATTAAAAATACTGGGCGAAAGAACTATCAGAGGGGGGCCACCAGGGCTCCACAAGCCCCCACTCCGCCACCACCCCCCTGGTGGCGGTGGGCAAGCTTGTGGGCTGCCTGAAGGCCCACTAGCCCCCCTCTTTTGCTATATGAAGCGTCCTGGTCTGGAAAAAATCAATAGGGAGCTTTTTCGTAGTTTTGCCGCCGCCACGAGGCGGAACTTGAGCAGATCCAATCTAGAGCTCCGGCAGGAGGATCCTGCAGGGGAAACTTCCCTCCGAGAGGGGGGAATCGTCGCCATCGTCATCACCAACACTCCTCTCGTCGAAGGGGAGGCATCTTCATCAACATCTTCATCAGCACCATCTCCTCTCCAATCCCTAGTTCATCTCTTGTAACCAATCTGCGTCTCGTGACTCCGATTGGTACTTGTAAGGTTGCTAGTAGTGTTGATTACTCTTTGTAGTTGATGCTAGTTGGATTACTTGGTGGAAGTGTTTATGTTCAGATCCTTGATGCTATTCATTACACCTCTGATCATGATTATGATTATGCTCTGTGAGTAGTTACTTTTGTTCCTGAGGACATGGGATAAGTCATGCTGATAATAGTCATGTGAATTTGATATTCGTTCGGTATTTTGATATGTCGTATGTTGTTTTTCCTCTAGTGGTGTTATGTGAACATCGACTACATAACACTTCACCATATTTGGGCCTAGAGGAAGGCATTGGGAAGTAGTAAGTAGATGATGGGTTGCTGGAGTGACAGAAGCTTAAACTCCAGTTTATGCATTGCTTCGTGAGTGGCTGATTTGGATCCACTAGTTTAATGCTATGGTTAGACTTTGTCTTAATTCTTCTTTTGTAGTTGCGGATGCTTGCAAGAGAGGTTAATCATAAGTGGGATGCTTGTCCCAGTAAGGACAGTACCCAAGCGCCGGTCCGCCCACATAACAAAATATCAAAGTAACGAACGCGAATCATATGAACATGATGAAACTAGCATGACAGAAATTCCCGTGTGTCCTCGGGAGCGTTTTTCCTCCTATAAGACTTTGTTCAGGCTTGTCCCTTGCTACAAAAGGGATTGGGCAACTTGCTGCACCGTTGCTACTACTTGTTACTTGTTACTCCTTGCTTGCTACGTTTCACCTCGCTACACAATCACTTGTTACCTCTACTTTCAGTGCTTGCAGTTATTACCTTGCTGAAGTCCGTTTATCAGAGCCTTCTGCTCCTCGTTGGGTTCGACACTCGTGATTATCGAAAGGACTACGATTGACCCCCTATACTTTTGGGTCATCAAGACTCTTTTCTGGCGCCGTTGACGGGGAGTGAAGCGCCATTGGTAAGTGGAAATTGGTAAGGAAACATCTTTATACTGTGTTGAAATTTATTGTTACTTGTCACTATGGAAACTCTTCCTTTGAGAAGTTTGTTCGGGGTATCTTCACTACGAACGGAAGCACGAGGAGTTGCTCCTCAACCTGAGGTACCTACTGAAAATATATTTTATGAAATTCCTTTGGGTATGCTTGAGAAACTGCTGGATCTTCACATCCAGACTTTCATCTAATCTATGTAGATGAAGTTTGTGGTTTATATAATCTTGCAGGTTTGCCCGAGGATGAGGTAAATAAGAAAGTATTTCCTTTATCTTCGAAGGATAAGGCATTGACATGGTATAGGCTATGTGATGATACTCGATCATGGGGCTACAATCGGTTGAAATTGGAATTTCATCAAAAGTTCTATCCTATGCATTTAGTACATCGTGATCGGAACTTCATTTATAACTTTTAGCCTCGTGACAGGGGAAGCATAGCTCAGGCTTGGGGGAGGCTTAAATCAATGGTATATTCATGCCCCAATCGTGAGCTCTCGAGAGAAATCATCACTCAAAACTTTTAGGCTCGACTTTCTCAAGAAGATCGTACCATGCTTGACACTTCTTGGGCTGGTTCTTTTATGAAGAAGGATATTGATCACAAGTGGAATTTATTAGAGAGAATCAAACGCAACTCTGAAGATTGGGAGCTGGAGGAAGGTAAAGAGTCAGGTATGACTTTCTAGTTTGATTGCGTTAAATCTTTTGTTGAGACAAACACTTCTAGAAATTTTAGCGCTAAGTATGGACTTGACTCTGAGATAGTAGCTTCTCTATGTGAATCTTTTGCTGCTCATGTTGATCTTCCCAAAGAGAAGTGGTTTAAATATCATCCTCCAGTAGAAAGCAACATAGCCAAAACCAATCTAGTTGAGGAGAAAATCATAGCTTTTAGTGATCCTGTTGTTCCTTGTGCTTACACTGAGAAACCACCATACCCTGCTAGGATAAAGGATTATTCTAAAGCTCCAACTGTGATACGTAGGGGTTACATTAGACCACTTGCACCCCCTGAGGAGATTAGAGTTGAACCTAGTGTTTCTATTATCAAAGATCTCTTAGCCGAAGACATAGATGGGCATGTTATCAAATTCTGTGAGGACTCCGCTAAAATTGCTAAACCTCACGCGAAAGACATGCACGGACCTGTAGTTGGTCTGCCCGTTGTCTCCGTCAAGATAGGAGTGTTGGAAATATGCCCTAGAGGCAATAATAAATTAGTTATTATTATATTTCTTAGTTCATGATAATCGTTTATTATCCATGTTATAATTGTATTGATTGGAAACACAATACTTGTGTGGATACATAGACAAAACACTGTCCCTAGTAAGCCTCTAGTTGACTAGTTCGTTGATCAAAGATGGTCAAGGTTTCCTGGCCATAGGCAAGTGTTGTTACTTGATAACGGGATCACATCATTAGAAGAATCATGTGATGGACTAGACCCAAAACTAATAGACGTAGCATGTTGATCGTGTCATTTTGTTGCTACTGTTTTCTGCGTGTCAAGTATTTGTTCCTATGACCATGAGATCATATAACTCACTGACATCGGAGGAATGCTTTGTGTGTATCAAACGTCGCAACGTAACTGGGTGACTATAAAGATGCTCTACAGGTATCTCCGAAGGTGTTCGTTGAGTTAGTATGGATCGAGATTGGGATTTTTCACTCCGTATGACGGAGAGGTATCTCGGGGCCCACTCGGTAATACAACATCACACACAAGCCTTGCAAGCAATGTGACTTAGTGTAAGTTGCGGGATCTTGTATTATGGAACGAGTAAAGAGACTTGCCGGTAAACGAGATTGAAATAGGTATGCAGATACCGACGATCGAATCTCGGGCAAGTAACATACCGAAGGACAAAGGGAATGACATACGGGATTATATGAATCCTTGGCACTGAGGTTCAACCGATAAAGATCTTCAGAATATGTAGGATCCAATATGGGCATCCAGGTCCCGCTATTGGATATTGACCGAGGAGTCCCTCGGGTCATGTCTACATAGTTCTCGAACCCGCCGGGTCTGCACACTTAAGGTTCGACGTTGTTTTATGCGTATTTGAGTTATATGGTTGGTTACCGAATGTTGTTCGGACTCCCGGATGAGATCCAGGACGTCACGAGGAGCTCCGGAATGGTCCTGAGCTAAAGATTGATATATAGGAAGTCCTGTTTTGGTCACCGGAAAAGGTTCGGGCTCATCGGTAGTGTACCGGCAGTGCCGGGAGGGGTGCCGGGGACCATCAGGAGGGGTGTCACGCCCCAAGGGGTCTCGTGGGCAATGGGAAGAGATAAACCAGCCCCTAGTGGGCTGGAATAAGTTCCTACTAAGGCCCATAAGGTTTGAGAAGGAAAAACACAAGGTGGAAAGAGTTTCCATGTGGGAAGGTCGAATCCTACTCCAAGTAGGATTGGAGTAGGACTCCTCCACCTCTAATTTCGGCGAAACCTTGAGGGTTTGAGGCTTCCTCTTCCCTCCTATATATACTGAGGTATTAGGGCTGATTTGAGACAACTTTTGCCACGACAGCCCGTCCACATACCTCCACGGTTTTACCTCCAGATCGCGTTTCTCCGGAGCTCGGGCGGAGCCCTGCTGAGATTAGATCACCACCAACCTCCAGAGTGTCGTCACGCTGCCGGAGAACTCATCTACCTCTCCGTCTCTTTTGCTGGATCAAGAAGGCCGAGATTATCGTCGAGCTGTACGTGTGCTGAACGCGGAGGTGCCGTCCGTTCGGCACTAGATCGTAGCGGATCGTGGGACGGATCGCGGGACGGTTCGTGGGACGGTTCGCGGGGCGGATCGAGGGACGTGAGGACGTTCGACTACATCAACCGCATTCACTAACGCTTTTGTTGTGCGATCTACAAGGGTATGTAGATCGGAAATCCCCTCTCGTAGATGGACATCACCATGATAGGTCTTCGTGCGCGTAGGAAAATTTTTGTTTCCCATGCGTCGTTCCCCAACAGTGGCATCATGAGCTAGGTTCATGCGTAGATGTAATCACGAGTAGAACACAAAAATTTTTGTGGGCGGTGATGTGCGTTTTGCTGCCCTCCTTAGTCTTTTCTTGATTCCGCGGTATTGTTGGATCGAAGCGGCTCGGACCGACATTACTCGTACGCTTACGAGAGACTGGTTTCATCGCTACGAGTAACTCCGTTGCTCAAAGATGACTGGCGAGTGTCGGTTTCTCCAACTTTAGTTGAATCGGATTTGAACGAGGAGGTCCTTGGATGAGGTTAAATAGCAATTCATATATCTCTGTTGTGGTGTTTGCGTAAGTAAGATGTGATCCTACTAGATACCCATGGTCACCACGTAAAACATGCAACAACAATTAGAGGACGCCTAACTTGTTTTTGCAGGGTATGCTTGTGATGTGATATGGCCAACGATGTGATGTGATATATTGGATGTATGAAATGATCATGTTGTAATAGTTAATATCGACTTGCACGTCGATGGTACGGCAACCGGCAGGAGCCATAGGGTTGTCTTTAAACTAACGTTTGTGCTTGTAGATGCGTTTACTATATTGCTAGGACGTAGCTTTAGTAGTAATAGCATGAGTAGCACGACAACCCCGATGGCGACACGTTGATGGAGATCATGGTGTGACGCCGGTGACAAGAAGATCGTGCCGGTGCTTCGGTGATGGAGATCAAGAAGCACATGATGATGGCCATATCATGTCACTTATGAATTGCATGTGATGTTAGTCCTTTATGCACCTTATCTAGCTTAGAACGACGATAGCATTATGAGGTGATCTCTCACTAAAATTTCAAGACGAAATTGTGTTCTCCCCGACTGTGCACCGTTGCGACAGTTCTTCGTTTCGAGACACCACGTGATGACCGGGTGTGATAGACTCAACGTTCACATACAACGGGTGCAGAACAGTTGCAGACGCGGAACACTTGGGTTAAACTTGACGAGCCTAGCATGTGCAGACATGGCCTCGGAACACATGAGACCGAAAGGTCGAGCATGAATCGTATAGTTGATATGATTAGCATAGAGATGCTTACCACTGAAACTATTCTCGACTCACGTGATGATCGGACTTGAGATAGTGGATTTGGATCATGTACCACTCAAATGACTAGATAGATGTACTTTTTGAGTGGGAGTTCTTAAGTAATATGATTAATTGAACTAATTGTCATGAACATAGTCTAATGGTCTTTGCGAATTACGATGTAGCTTGCGCTATAGCTCTACTGTTTTTAATATGTTCCTAGAGAAAATTTAGTTGAAAGTTGATAGTAGCAAACTTTGCGGACTGAGTTTGTAAAACTAAGGATTGTTCTCGTTGATGCGCAGAAGGCTTATGTATTTAATGCACCACTCAGTGTGCTGCACCTCGAGCGTCGTCTGTGGATGTTGTGAACATTCGACATACACGTTTCTGATGACTACGCGATAGTTCGGTGCAAAATACTTAATGGCTTAGAAGCGTGGCCACGAAGAAGTTTTGAAACGTCACGGAACATGAGTGATGTTCTAAAGAGATGAAATTGTGATTTCATGCTTGTGCCCTCGTTAAGAGGTATGAGACCTCCGACATGATTCTTTGTCCACGAAGTAGAGGAGAAAAGCTCAATCATTGAGCGTATGCTCAGATTATCTGAGTACGACAATCGCTTGAATCAAGTGGGAGTTGATCTTCCAGATAAGATAGTCATGGTTCTCCAAAGTCATTGCCACCAAGCTGTGAGAGCTTCGTGATGAACTATAACATATCAAGGATAGATACAATCATCCTTGAGCAATTCGCGATGTTTGACACTGCGAAAGTAGAAATCAAGAAGGAGCATCAATAGTTGATGGTTAGTAAGACCACTAAGTTTCAAGAAAGGCAAGGGCTAGAAGGGATACTTCGTGAAACGGCAAAACAATTGCTGCACTAATGAAGAGACCCAAGATTAAACCCAAACCCGAGACTAAGTGCTTCTGTAATGAGGGGAACAGTCACTGAGGCGGAGCAACTCTAGATACTTGGTAGATAAGAAGGCTGGCAAAAGTCGAAAGAAGTATATTTGATATACATGATGTTGATGTGTAGTTTACTAGTACTCATAGTAGCACGAGGGTATTGGATACCGGTTCGGTTGCTAAGTGATTAGTAACACGAAATGAAAGCTACGGCTTAAACGGAGACTAGCTAAAGGCGAGGTGACGATACGTGTTGGAAGTGTTTTCAAGGTTGATATGATCAAACGTCGCACGCTCCCTCTACCATCGGGATTGGTGTTAAACCTAAATAATTGTTATTTGGTGCTTGCGTTAAGCATGAACATGATTGGATCGTGTTTATTGCAATACGATTATTCATTTAAAGAGAATAATGGTTACCTTCAATGGTTTATTGAATCTCGATTGTAGTGTTACACATGTTCATGATATTGGTGCCAAAAGATACGAGGTAATGATGATAGTACCACTTACTTGTGGCATTGCCGCTTGAGTCATGTTGGTATAAATTGCATGAAGAGGCTCCATGCTGATGGATATTTATACTCACTTGATTTTGAATCACTAGTGACATGCAAATCACACCACATGAGCAAGGCCTTGTTTTCATTGAGATGAAACAAGATAGTAACTTGTTGGAAGTGATACATTTTGATGTATGCAGTCCAATGGGTGCTGAGGCACGCAGTGGATATCATTATGTTCTTACTTCAATGACGATTTGAGTAGATACAAGAGTATTTACTTAATGAATCACAAGTCTGAAATATTCAAAAGTTCAATTCTGTTTCGGGAGTGAAGTTCGTCGTAACAAGAGGATAAACTTTCTACGATATGTTCATAGAAATGAATATCTGAGTTACGAGTTTTGGTACGCAGTTAAGACAATGTGGAAATTGTTTCGCAATTCATGCCACCTGGAACATCATAGTGTGATGATGTGTCTGAACGTCTTAGCCACACACTATTTGGTATGGTGCATGCTATGATGTCTCTTATCGAATTACCACCATCATTTATGGGTTATGCATTAGAGACAACCGCATTCACTTTAAATAGGGCACCGCGTATTTCCGTTGAGATGACACAGTATAGACTGAGGTTTAGAGAAAACTAAACTATCATTTCTTGAAAGTTTGGGGCTTCGACATTTATGTGAAAAAGTTTCAGTCTAATAAGCTCGAACCCAAAGCGGATAAATGCATCTGCATAGGATATCCAAAACAATTGGGTACATCTCCTATCTTAGATCCAAAAGCAAAGTGTTTGTTTCTTGAAACGGATCCTTTCTCGAGGAAAGGTTTCTCTCGAAAGAATTGAGTGGGAGGGTGGTAGAACTTGATAAGGCTATTGAACCATCACTTCAACCAGTGTGTAGCAGGGCGCAGGAAGTTGTTCCTGTGGCGCCTACACCAATTGAAGTGAAAGCTGATGATGGTGATCATCGAGCATCGAATCAAGTTACTACAAATCTCGTAGGTTGACAAGGTCGCGTACTACTGCAGAGTGGTACGGTAACCCTGTCTTGGAGGTCATGTTGTTGAGCAACAATGAACCTACGAGTTATGGAGAAAGCAATGGTGGGTCCGGATTCCGACAAATGGCTCGAGACCATGAAATCCGAGAGAGGATCCATGTATGAAAACAAAGTGTAGACTTTGGAAGAACTACTTGATGGTCATAGGACTATTGAGTAAAGATGGATCTTTAAAAGGAAGACAGACGATGATGGTGATAAGTCACTATTAAGAAAAGCTCGACTTGTCGCAAAGATGTTTCCCACAAAATCAAACAGTTGACTGTGATGAGACTATCTCACTCGTAGCGATTCTAAAATTCTGTTAGAATTATGTTAGTAGTTGCTGCATTATTTATGAAATATTGCACATAGGATGTCAAAACATTGTTTCCTCGACGGTTTCCTTGAGCAAACATTGTATGTGATACAACCAGGAGGTTTTGTCGATCCTAAAGATACTAGCAAGTATGCAAGCTCCAGCGACCCTTCAATGGATTGGTGCAAGCATCTCGGAGTTGGAATATACACTTTGATGAGATGATCAAAGATTTTGGGTTTGTACAAGGTTTATGAGAAACTTGTATTTCCAAAGAAGTGAGTGGGAGCACTACAGAATTTCTGATAAGTATATGTGGTTGACATATTGTGGATCAGAAGTAATGTAGAATTTCTGTAAAGCATACAAGGTCGTTTGAAAGTAGTTTTCAAAGGAGTACCTGGATTGCGCTACTTGAACGTTGAGCATCAAAGATCTATGGAGATAGATCGAAAGCGCTTAATGGAAGTTTCAACAAGATGCATGCCTTGACAAGTTTTTGAAGGATTTCAAAATAGATCAGCAAAGAAGGAGTTCTTGGTTGCGTTGTGAGGTGTGAATTTGAGTAAGACTCAAAACCCGACCCCGGCAGAATAAAGAGAATAGATGAAGGTCGTCTTCTATGCCTTGGCCGTAGAATCTGAAGTATGCCATGCTGGGTACCGCACCTGATGAGTGCCTTGACTCAAAGTCTGTTGAGAGGTACAGAGAGTGATCCATGATTGAATCACTAGCAGCGGTCAAAATTTATCCTTAGTAACTAATGGACTAAGGAATTTTTCTCGATTATGGAGGTGGTTAAAGAGTTCGTCGTAAAGGGTTACGTCGATGCAAGCTTTGACACTAATCCGAATAACAATGAGTAGTGAAACGGATTCGTATAGTAGAGTAGATATTTGGAGTATTTCCGAATAGCACATAGTAGCAGCATCTATAAGATGACATAAATATTTGAAAAGAACACACGGATCTGAAAGTTTCAGAACCGTTGACTAAAACCTCTCTCACGAGCAAAACGTGATCACACCCCATAATTCTATGGGTGTTGGATTCGTTGAAATCACATGGTGATGTGAACTAGATTATTGACTCTAGTGCAAGTGGGAGACTGTTGGAAATATTCCCTAGAGGCAATAACAAATTAGTTATTATTATATTTCTTAGTTCATGATAATCATTTATTATCCATGCTATAATTGTATTGATTGGAAACACAATACTTGTGTGGATACATAGACAAAACACTGTCCCTAGTAAGCCTCTAGTTGACTAGCTCGTTGATCAAAGATGGTCAAGGTTTCCTGGCCATAGGCAAGTGTTATTACTTGATAACGGGATCACATCATTAGAAGAATCATGTGATGGACTAGACCCAAAACTAATAGACGTAGCATGTTGATCGTGTCATTTTGTTGCTACTGTTTTCTGTGTGTCAAGTATTTGTTCCTATGACCATGAGATCATATAACTCACTGACATCGGAGGAATGCTTTGTGTGTATCAAACGTCGCAATGTAACTGGGTGACTATAAAGATGCTCTACAGGTATCTCCGAAGGTGTTCGTTGAGTTAGTATGGATCGAGATTGGGATTTGTCACTCCGTGTGACGGAGAGGTATCTCGGGGCCCACTCGGTAATACAACATCACACACAAGCCTTGCAAGCAATGTGACTTAGAGTAAGTTGTGGGATCTTGTATTACGGAACGAGTAAAGAGACTTGCCGGTAAATGAGATTGAAATAGGTATGCGGATACCGACGATCGAATCTCGGGCAAGTAACATACCGAAGGACAAAGGGAATGACATACGGGATTATATGAATCCTTGGCACTGAGGTTCAACCGATAAAGATCTTCGGAATGTGTAGGATCCAATATGGGCTTCCAGGTCCCGCTATTGGATATTGACCGAGGAGTCCCTCGGGTCATGTCTACATAGTTCTCGAACCCGCCGGGTCTGCACACTTAAGGTTCGACGTTGTTTTATGCGTATTTGAGTTATATGGTTGGTTACCGAATGTTGTTCGGAGTCCCGGATGAGATCCAGGACGTCACGAGGAGCTCCGGAATGGTCCGGAGCTAAAGATTGATATATAGGAAGTCCTGTTTTGGTCACCGGAAAAGTTTCGGGCTCATCGGTAGTGTACGGGAGTGCCGGGAGGGGTGCCGCGGACCATCGGGAGGGGTGTCACGCCCCAAGGGGTCTCATGGGCAATAGGAAGAGATAAACCAGCCCCTAGTGGGCTGGAATAAGTTCCCACTAAGGCCCATAAGGTTTGAGAAGGAAAAAACACAAGGTGGAAAGAGTTTCGAAGTGGGAAGGTGGAATCCTACTCCAAGTAGGATTGGAGTAGGACTCCTCCACCTCCAATTTCGGCCAAACCTTGAGGGTTTGAGGCTGCCTCTTCCCTCCCCCTCCCTCCTATATATACTGAGGTATTAGGGCTGATTTGAGACAACTTTTGCCACGGCAGCCCGACCACATACCTCCATGGTTTTTCCTCTAGATCGCGTTTCTGCGGAGCTCGGGCGGAGCCCTGCTGAGATTATATCACCACCAACCTCCGGAGCTCCGTCAAGCTGCCGGAGAACTCATCTACCTCTCCGTCTCTCTTGCTGGATCAAGAAGGCCAAGATCATCGTCGAGTTGTACGTGTGCTGAACGCGGAGGTGCCGTCCGTTCGGCACTAGATCGGAGCGGATCGTGGGACGGATCGCGGGACGGTTCGTGGGACGGTTCGCGGGGCGGATAGAGGGACGTGAGGACGTTCCACTACATCAACCGCGTTCACTAACGCTTCTGCTATGCGATCTACAAGGGTACGTAGATCGAAAATCCCCTCTCATAGATGGACATCACCATGATAGGTCTTCGTGCGCGTAGGAAAATTTTTGTTTCCCATGCGACGTTCCCCAACAAGGAGATCACTGTTACCCTGGTTTATGTGATATGGGAGCTAGTGTTAGTGCAATACCCCGTTCTCTATATGATGAAATCAAAGATGAGATTGCACCTAGTGAGTTAGAACCCATTGATGTTACTATTACGCTAGCTAATAGAGACACTATGTGCCCTTTGGGAATTGTGAGAGACGTAGAAGTCCTGTGTGGTAAGACGAAGTATCCTACTGATTTCCTCGTCCTTGGTACTGCACAAGATAGCTTTTGTCCCATCATATTCGGTAGACCCGTTCTCAACACTGTCAATGCTCACATTGATTGCATTAAGCAGACTGTCACAGTAAGTTTCGAGGGTGTGTCTCATGAATTTAACTTCTCCAAGTTTGGAAGACAACCCCATGAAAGAGAGTCGTCTGGTAGGGATGAAATCATTTCTCTTGCCTCTATTGCCGTACCTCCTATGGATCCTTTAGAGCAATATCTGCTTGAGCATGAAAATGATATGCATATGGAGGAGAGAGATGAGATAGATAAAATTGTCTTAGAACAATATCCTATTCTCAAGAATAATCTGCCTATTGTACTGCTTGGGGATCCTCCCCCACCAAAGTGTGATCCTGTGTTCGAGCTTAAACACTTGCCTGATACTCTTAAGTATGCCTATCTTGATGAGAAGGAGATATATCTTGCCATTATTAGTGCTCTCCTCTCAGAGCGCGAAGGGAAGAAATTACTAAAAACTCCGAGGAAGCACCGCGCTGCTATTGGATATACTCTTGATGATCTTAAGGGTATTAGTCCTACTCTATGTCAGCACAAGATTAAAACCGATCCCGACTTTAAACCAGTTGCTGATCATCAAAGGAGCTTAAATTCTAAGATGAAGAAGGTCGTTAGAAAAGAAATATTAAAGCTTTTGGAAGGAGGAATCATTTATCCTGTTGCTCATAGTGATTGGGTAAGTCCAGTACATTGCGTACCTAAGAAGGGAGGTATCACCGTCGTTCCTAATGACAAGGATGAACTAATCCCACAAAGGATTATTACCGGCAATACAATGGTGATAGACTTCCGGAAACTGAACAAGGCAACCAAGAAAGATCATTATCCTTTGTCGTTTATCGACCAAATGCTAGAAAGGCTATCAAAGCACACACACTTCTGCTTTCTTGACGGTTATTCAGGTTTCTCGCAGATACCTGTTGCACAATCTGATCAAGAGAAAACCACTTGCACCTGCCCTTTCGGTACATTTGCCTATAGACGTATGCCTTTTGGCTTATGTAATGCACCTGCCACCATCCAAAGATGTATGATGGCTATATTCTCTGACTTTTGTGAAAAGATTGTCGAGGTTTTCATGGATGAATTCTCCGTTTACGGGTCTTCCTTTGATGATTGCCTCAGCAACCTTGATCGAGTCTTACAGAGATGCGAAGAAACCAACCTCGTCTTGAATTGGGAGAAGTGCCACTTTATGGTTAATGAAGGTATCGTCTTAGGACATAAAATCTCTGAAAGAGGCATTGAAGTTGATAAGGCTAAGGTTGATGCAATTGAGAAAATGCCTTGCCCCACAGATATCAGACATATACGAAGTTTCCTAGGTCATGCTGGTTTCTATAGAAGGTTCATTAAAGACTTCTCTAAGATTTCTAGGCCTCTTACCAACCTCTTGCAGAAGGATGTTCCTTTTGTTTTTGATGAGGATTGTGAGGAAGCTTTCGAAATACTTAAGAAGGCTTTGATAACCGCACCTATTGTTCAACCACCAGACTGGAACTTGCCCTTTGAAATCATGTGTGACGCTAGTGATTATGCTATTGGTGTTGTTCCAGGACAAAGAGTTAACAAGAATTTGAATATCATTCAATACGCTAGTAACATTCTAGACAGTGCCCAAAGAAACTATGCCACTATGGAGAAGGAATTTTTAGCAGTCCTGTTTGCATGTGAAAAGTTCAGATCTTACATAGTTGACTCCAAAGTCACTATTCACTCTGATCATGCTGCTATTAAGTACCTCATGGAGAAGAAGGACGCTAAGCCTAGGCTGATCAGATGGGTTCTCCTGCGACAGGAATTTGATTTGCACGTTGTTGACCGAAAGGGTGCTGATAACCGTGTAGCAGGTAACTTGTCTAGACTAGAGAATGTCCTTGATGACCCACTACCTATTGCTGACAGCTTTCCTGATGAGCAATTAAATGTCATCCGCACTTCACATAGTGCACCGTGGTATGCTGATTATGCAAACTATATCGTAGCCAAATACATACCACCCAGTTTCACCTATCAGCAAAAGAAGAAATTCTTCTTTGATTTGAGACACTACTTTTAGGATGATCCTCACCTTTATAAGGAAGGATTAGATGGTGTTATTAGACGTTGTGTGCCTGAACATGAACAGGGCAGATCCTGCAGAAGTGTTATTCTGAACCCTACGGAGGACACCATGCTGAAGATAGAACTGCCCATAAGGTATTGCAATCAAGTTTCTATTGGCCCACTCTCTTCAAGGATGCTCGTAAGTTTGTCTTGTCTTTTGACGAATGCCACACGATAGGGAACATCAGTAAGCGTCAAGAGATGCCTATGAACTATTCACTTGTCATTGAACCATTTGATGTCTGGGGCTTTGATTATATGGGACCCTTCCCGAGTTCCAGTTGGTACACTCACATCTTAGTTGCTGTGGATTACGTTACTAAGTGGGTAGAAGCTATCCCCACTAAAAATGTTGATCACCACACCTCTATTAAGATGCTTAAAGAAGTCATATTCCCAAGATTTGGAGTCCCTAGATACTTGACGACTGATGGCGGTTCACACTTCATTCATGGTGTTTTCCGCAAGATGCTAGCTAAGTATGATGTCAACCAAAGAGTTGCATCTCCTTATCATCCTCAGTCTAGTGGTCAAGTTGAGTTGAGTAATAGGGAGATCAAGTTGATCTTACAAAAGACCGTCAATAGATCTCGAAAGAACTGGTCTAGCAAACTTGACGATGCACTATGGGCTTATAGGACTGCTTATAAGAATCCAATGGGCATGTCACCGTATAAAATGGTTTACGGTAAGGCCTGTCATTTACCTCTTGAGCTGGAACACAAAGCTTATTAGGCAATCAAAGAGCTCAACTTTGATTTCAAACTTGCCACTGAGAAGCGGTTGTTTGATATCAGCTCGTTAGATGAATGGAGAGCCCAGGCATATGAGAATGCGAAGTTGTTCAAGGAAAAGGATAAGAGATGGCACGACAAACGAATACAGAAACGAGAGTTCAACGTAGGTGATTATGTCTTGCTATACAGTTCTCGTTTGAGATTCTTTGCAGCCAAGCTTCTCTCTAAATGGGAAGGTCCCTATGTTGTCGAGGAAGTATATAGTTCCGGTGCCATCCAAATCAATAACACGGAAGGAAATTTTCCTAGAGTGGTAAATGGGCAAAGAATTAAGCATTACATCTCTGGTACTCCCATAAATGTTGAGACCAATATCATCAATGTCATAACTCCAGAGGAGTACATAAGGGATGTTTATCAGCCTATTTCAGACCTTGATAACGAAGATGTATCTGTTTCGGCAAGAAATTGGGCTCCGATACTTTTCCAATAGGAAATTTCTTCCGTTTTGGAATTTTTGGAAAATTAGAAAAATAAAAAGCAGTCCGGAGAGCGAACAAGGCAGCCACAAGGGCCCACTCCGCCACCACCCCCTGGTGGCGGATGGCAAGCTTGTGGGCACCTCATGTGACTCCCGGACTCCGTTTTCTTCCGCAGGACTCCTTCTGGGCCAGAAAAAAATCAATATATAGTCGCCCGAAGGTTTTGATCTCCGTATCGCGCAGTTTTCCTCTGTTTTCGATTCGAGCTTGTTGTCTGCCGCAGATCTAGGTCAAGATGTCTTCTCAAGATTCATAGGGAGAGAGCTATGTGGCTGACTACCTTGCTAACCCCAAGGTCTATGGGGACTTGGAACCATATGGCTGGACCACTGATGAGGAAGAGCACTATGAGCCCAAAGGGAAGGAGCAAACGAGTTCCGATGAAGAGGAGGCTCCTCTACCTCAACCCGCAAACACCCATGTGGAGTTCAAGAAGCCTAAGACCTTGTTTATACCTTCTCGTTTCTTGCAGGAGAGTAAGCAGGAACTTTGCCATAGAGTGTTCAAACTTGAGGAGGAAAATGATGATCTAAGGGAGCAGCACTTTTTGCTCAAGTGGAAATTAGACAAGCTCAAGACTGCTCCAACAACACCACCATCATCACCAAAGGAAGACAACTAAGCATTGGTATGGGCAATTCCCTTGGCTTCTGCCAAGCTTGGGGGAGTTGCCCTGGTATCGTATGTTCTTTCCTTTTCAGTTTTTATTTCTTCTTTTAGAGGAATAAGTTTTTAGTTTTCAGTTTGAGTCTTTTGCTTTTGTCTCTCCCCCAATTTATTCTAGCTTGCGAGCTATATAATAAAGAGTATCTTAGTCAAGGGCTTTGCTTTGTGACTTGATCAAAAGTATGAAAAGAACGATAGCATGAAAGATCATGAGACGATCTTATGGAAAGTGATAGCTTCACTTATGACACTTATGATGATTGAAACTTGTTGAGAATAAATCAACATAGACCTCAGTCATTGTTGCAATTAATAAGAAGTAATAAGGAAAGAGAGGTTCACATATAAATATATCATCTTAGACACTTTTTGCAATTGTGAGCACTCACCAAACTATTACATGCCTAGGAGTAGATGTTGGACAAGGAAGACAACATAATGAAATGTGTTTGCTTGGTTCCAAACAATGTTATATGATTACAGATCCCTTAGCACATGACGATTGCTTCCACCTCATATTATCCAAAACTCCTGCACCAAGTAGAGATACTACTTGTGCATCCATAAACCCCAACCAGTTTTGCCATGAGAGTCCACCATACCTACCTATGGATCGAATAAGATCCTTCAAGTAAGTTGTCATCGGTGCAAGCTATAAAAATTGTTCTCTAATATGTATGATCTATTAGTGTGTGGAAAATACGCTTTGTACGGACCAGTGGTGAGCAAGACATAAAAGCGACAGACTGCATAATAAAGTTCTTTATCACCGGAGGCAATATAAAGTGACGTTCCTCCGCACTAAGAGAACAAGCATCAAACCTCAAAAGCGCATGACAACCTCTGCTTCCCTCTGCGAAGGGCCTATCTTGTACCTTTACTTTTACCCTTGCAAGAGTCATGGTGATCTTCACCAATTCCCTTTTTGCCTTTGTCTTGGTTACCGTCACATGCTTGGGAAAGATCTATATTCATATATCAACTTGGAGTTGAGTACTTATGCTTTATTGTTGTTGACTTTACCCTTGAGGTAAACCGTTGGGAGGCAAAACTATAAGCCCCTATCTTCCTGTGTGTCCAGCTGAAACTTTGACACCATGAGTACCACGTGAGTTGTAACAATTGTGGAAAACAAAAGAGATGATTGAGTATGTGGGTTTGCCTTACAAGCTCTTATTTGACTCTTTCTGATGTTGTGATAAATTGCAATTGCTTCAATGACTATGGACTATTGTTGGTTACTTCTCGGTAAAGTTTTTGCTTCATGCTTTGCTTTGTGAAGGAATTGTTACTTTTCCATATGAATCTTTATGATATATTGTCGTCCTATGCGTGATCACGATGCCCTCAGGTCCGTATTATGTTTTATCGACACCTTTGTCCCTCAACATGTGGACATGTTTATGGAACTTGGTTTTTGCTTGAGGACAAGCGAGGTCTAAGCTTGGGGGAGTTGATACGTCCATTTTGCATCATGCTTTCATGTTGATATTTATTGCTTTTTTGGGCTGTTATATTACTTGTGGTACCATATTTATGCCTTCTCTCTTATTTTGCAAGGATTTTTTGAAGAGGGATAATTCAGGCAGCTGGAATTCTAGACTGGAAAAGGATCAAATCCTAGTCCACTATCCTGCACATCTCCAAATGCCTTGAAAATTTATGTGGATTTTTTCTGGAATATATTAAAAATACTGGGCGAAAGAACTACCGGAGGGGGCCACCAGGGCTCCACAATCCCCCACTCCGCCACCACCCACTGGGGGCGGTGGGCAAGCTTGTGGGCTGCCTGAAGGCCCACTAGCCCCCCTCTTTTGCTATTTGAAGCGTCCTGGTCTGGAAAAAATCACTAGGGAGCTTTTTCGTGGTTTCGCGCCGCCACGAGGCGGAACTTGAGCAGATCCAATCTAGAGCTCTGGCAGGACCATCCTGCCGGGGAAACTTCCCTCCTGGAGGGGGGAATCGTCGCCATCGTCATCACCAACACTCCTCTCGTCGGAGTGGAGGCATCTTCATCAGCACCATCTCCTCTCCAATCCCAAGTTCATCTCTTGTAACCAATCTTCGTCTTCCGACTTTGATTGGTACTTGTAAGGTTGCTAGTAGTGTTGATTACTCTTTGTAGTTGATGCTAGTTGGGTTACTTGGTGGAAGAGTTTATGTTCAGATCCTTGATGTTATTCATTACACCTCTGATCATGATTATGATTATGCTTTGTGAGTAGTTACTTTTGTTCCTGAGGACATGGGATAAGTCATGCTGATAATAGTCATGTGAATTTGATATTCGTTCGGTATTTTGATATGCTGTATGTTGTTTTTCCTCTAGTGGTGTTATGTGAACGTCGACTACATAATACTTCACCATATTTGGGCCTAGAGGAAGGCATTGGGTAGTAGTAAGTAGAGGATGGGTTGCTGGAGTGACAGAAGCTTAAACCCTAGTCTATGCGTTGCTTCGTGAGGGGTTGACTTGGATCCACTAGTTTAATGCTATGGTTAGACTTTGTCTTAATTCTTCTTTTGTAGTTGCGGATGCTTGCATGAGAGGTTAATCATAAGTGGGATGCTTGTCCAAGTGAGGGCAGTACCCAAGCGCCGGTCCACCCACATAACAAACTATCAAAGTAACAAATGCGAATCATATGACATGATGAAACAAGCATGACAGAAATTCGCGTGTGTCCTCGGGAGCGTTTTTCCTCCTATAAGACTTTGTTCAGGCTTGTCCATTGCTACAAAAGGGATTGGGCCGCTTGCTGCACCATTGCTACTACTTGTTACTTGTTACTCTTTGCTTGCTACGTTTCACCTCGCTACACAATCACTTGTTACCGCTACTTTCAGTGCTTGCAGTTATTACCTTGCTGAAATCCGTTTATCATAGCCTTCTGCTCCTCGTTGGGTTCGACACTCTTACTTACCGAAAGGACTACATTGATCCCCTATACTTGTGGGTCATGAGTCCTCGTGAAAGGACTTAGAGATGGAGCCATCGCACCTTGGTGGCGACTCGAAGGGGGTGAGCGAAAGCGAGACTCAGATTTACCTAGGTTCGGGCCCTCGTGAGGAGGTAAAAGCCTACGTCGTGCTTTGTGTGGATTGATAATGGTTTCGATTACAAGGAGGGCGTAACTCACCTGACCTAGCTCTCGATTCTCTCTAACTCGCCTGAACTCTCCTTGGGACCCGCCTTTATATATAGGCCGAGGCCCTAGGATTTTCAAAGTACTCCCATTCTACTCTTGGTAGCTTTCCTTATCTCTAAGTTGCCGTGTTCCCCACGATAAGGAGCTTCCTTGATATTCCATCATCCGCACAATCCTTTTCAACCGCCCTTCAGCTCCTGGTCCATGGAACGGTAACTAATGGTGAGTCGCCCCTTTCATGACCCGACCCATTAAGGACGGGTTACCCACAAGTAATATCCCCAACATTAGGCCCCAGATTGTCGTGAATTCATTTGTGTCAATAAACTCCCATCAACTTGGGGCGACTCTCCTCATTTCTAACCTTTGGTGAATGTTAAGTCGCCATCCATTGTACTTAACCTGAGTAGCCATGTAGTATTAAATGGCGTCACTTCATCCCCTTGGTTCCAGGGCTCCTAACACTGTAACCGTGAACGGATCTTTTGCCCATAATTGCTTATCCCGAAAATCTAGGCGCCATCATCGCGATCTCTGACTTGTCGCCTTGATCTCCGCCTCGACAGCCTTGTTTTCCGTTCCTGCCCTTTAAATAACAAGAGAAATGGGGGGGGGGAGAGTACCCCGTCACCAACCTCTGTTTCGTCCTCGTCTTCCTCGCGCCCTTCTTCTCCGAACACCAGCGCCTCAGCATCATCTCCGAGCACCAGCTCCCCGGCGTCGCCTCCGGTTCGTGGAGCTTCTTCATCGACCGCGACCTCCCAGGCATCAAGGAACACAAGGCATCGAGCACTCGTCCCCGACATCGATCTCCTGTTCTCAGGTACGCTCCTTCCCACCATTTAGGGTTATGCCGAGAATGCCATGGTTGTAGCCTGTTGCGAGCTAGTTTCTCCAATGCGATGAACACCCTCAACTGCTTTAGATCCGTTCCATGTTCCTGTGATAGACTTTAGGCAGTAGCAGGCTTCGTCCATTTAATCACGTCCCCTTGCCAGCTTAAATCCGCATACTGCTGACCAACGATGTAGCTGTGTTATATGCATAGTTCATCACCATTATTTCAAGCAATATTCTTCTATTTTGGCCTATTCGTAGATCCATAATTTACTGCCCATCTTTAGAAACATGTTTGTTCATCGGCTGAGAATATCTCTAAGGAAGAAAACACCTATGAGAGTCGTCGCTTAGCTTTAGTCTTCATAGCGACTTAGTTTCATTACTATAGCCATGATGACTTCTCTTCCAATCTGAAGGGCGAGTTAGAATACCTTTGAAGATGTACCCGTAGATCGCCCAAATAGAGGGCCATGATGTACTTCAATATTTTGGCGGGTTACCAAATCTTTTACAAACACCTTAGGCCCATACCCGCGGGTTAGAACATCTCTTGATCTTTTATTGAGTCACCGCGTTCCCCTCTCTTTTGTAGTTATGGCCATTACGAAGTGTGACTGGTTAGCGACCAAAGTCGATGATGCCATGCTTGAGAAATTCATCATGGCGGGCCTCCTTGACAGCAAGGAAACTATCGGTTGGAGAACCGCCCAAGGCGAGTTGACTCCCAACCCCGCTCTAGGAGAAGTGGTAATCTTTAACGATTACCTTGAGCATGGTTTTAAACCGCACGGGTCAAAGTTTTTTTCGGGACGTCCTACATTTCCTCAACGTCCATCCTCAAGACCTGGGACCCAATTCCATCAGCAACCTGTGCCAATTCCAGGTCTTCTGCGAAGTCTATTTGCAGAGAGCACCCGTGGTCCCCTTATTCTGGAACTTTTTCCATCTAAACGGCCAAACCGAGTTTCCCAACGGTCCCAACCATGAGCTTGGAGGAGTCAATATCTAAAGACGCCGCGAGCGTGGATTCCCGACGGTTCTTTTGCCCAGCCATCCCAAAGGCTGGGCCGAATCATGGTTCTACTGCCGAGACACTTCTCACCAGGCGAGAACCCTCTCCCGGGCATCAGAGCGGACCGCCTCCCATGGACTTCAAATTTCCCGATAAGCTCACAGAATAGGAAGAGTCGGATTTTATCCCAATCTTCTCCGAGTTAAAATCTCAGAACAACAACGGGCTCATCGGGATGTACCTATTCCGCTGCTGGATAGAATGGAACATCCTTCCCCTGAGTCGTCATGATGGGCTGATGTATGACTACGACGGCACAGTAGACCATCCACAGTGAGCCAGCCGCCACCGACTCTCAAAAAGCGGAATTGTCGGAGTCATCAAGAGACTGACCGGCGAGACATTGGAAGAATGCGCCAAGATCGGTCTTAAACCCTTCTGTCGCGCCAACCCGGTGCCAACAGTAAGGATCCAAGCCGACCTTTGTCTTATTTATACTTAAGAATATCCGTGTCTTAAGATTTAGCTCCATCCATCAGAAAACCGATGTGTTTTGGCGAAGGGGCCCCAAAACGGCCGCCCCGAAGTCCACCAAGGTGTCGCCCAAAAAGAAGAAGACGGTGAGCAAAAAGAAAGCACGCAGATGAGGCACACTCAGAGGTAAGGTTTTCCCCTCGCTCCTCGCCGATATGTTCCGACTTAAGTTTACACCATACATCCTTATGTGTAGGGCGACGACGATGAGAGCAAAAATGATGTAGTCGAGGTAATTTCCATTTCTTCTGACTCATCTTCTCCTTCCCCCAGACCAGCCAGGCGGATCTGCAGAAAAGTGCCCATGTCTCACCCACATGCTTATATGGACCCCGATTTCCTTTTGAAGAAAGCAAGATTTACCCCCTCGTGCAAAACCCGTAGTCGCTCTGGCGACTTGATCACCGGACTGCGTGAGAAAACAACTGGTCGAAAATGCACGAGCGAGGTACATTCTTGTTGTATTATACCCTTTGTCATGTGAAATATGACTCGCCACTTTGTAAACTTTAAGCTTTTGTTATGTCAGACTTCTCCCCCCACATCTGGCGACTCGGCAATATCCGCTCTCCCGCTGATGATTCATGTGCAAGGGTGAGTCTTCTTTGCTAATCCAAATTTTGCTAAACAATGATATGCACCTTTAATCTTGGTGCCTGTCGCAGGGCACAAGCAAAGAGAAGGAAAACTGGTGACTCTCCTTCTATTCTCTGAACACCTGATGCTTTAGGCATGAGCACCTCTGTTCCTGAGACTGAGGAGCAAACGACGGCTTGTGATATTCCTGCGGGCGATATTCCCGAAACCCGGGATGACTCGCCCATCATTTTGAAGGAAACCGCTGGTCAGAGTAACCCGCCAAGCCCTCTAAAGGAGACTGACGATCCAGATGTCATGGTCACTGGCACTGGCTACTCCACTCCTCCAACTGTCGTGCTCTCCAAACACACCTCCAAGGCAACTCGCCTTTCTCCTGATGCAGACACAGAACCCCTCAGGCTCCCCCAATATGAAAAGCTGGAGTTCGACCAGCTTTGCTCTGGCTTCACAAGTCAACTGGAGAGGAATTTTGAACTGAACAAGAGCTTGCTCCGTATTATGAGGACTAGACATGAGGTATGCTTGATGTATTTTCCTGCACCCATTAGCCTTCCAAGGGCTGGCTCATCTTTTGAAAGATGAGCCGGGTTTTGTATTAGAAAAAATCTCCAAACTGTAGCCCCCAAGGTTCGGGTCATCTTTTTGGAAGATGAGCCGGGTATTTGTATGCAGAGAAAAAACTTCAACCTGTAGCCCCCAAGGCCGGGTCATATTTTGGAAGATGAGCCGGGTCTTTGTAGTAGGGAAAATCTTCAACCTGTAGCCCCCAATGGCCGTGTCATCTTTTGGAAGATGAGCCTGGTCTTGCATACGGTATGATTTTGAGAAAAATCATACATTAGCCCCCATGTTTCAGGAGTATTGCTTTCAATAATGCTGAAACTTGTGTCCACAAATTTGATGTGCAGGAGTCTGTGGCACAGACTAAGTCGGCGATGGCAGATTTAAAGAAAAATCTGGATGAAAAACAGGATGCCCACTCCGAGTTGGAGACGAAATTCCGCTTATTGTAGGCTGAGCTAGAGAAGACGACGGCTGACCAGAAGAAATTTGAGAAGAAAGCCAATGCCGATCAAGCTTCCATTCTGAACCGTGCAGAGCAAGCTGAGGAGAATTTGGAAGCCGCCCAGCAAGAGCTAACCCACTTAAAGAAGCATGTGTCCAATTTGACAGTCGCCATGTTTGGTAAGCGTTATCCTTGAACTGTTTGATTAACCAATCTGGTACCAAAAACTATCAAATACTGATGTGCCCTTTGCAGGTGCACGAGCCGCCAATCTTTCGGACGACTGTCTGCTCAAGTTAAAAGCCATATATACCTTTGCTGAGCAACTATACACCGAGGGTGTGCTGTCAATCAAGACAGTGATGGGCAATAAGGGACCAGTGATGACCATCAAGAAGATGCTTGGTTTCTTGTCTACATTGCCTCCTCAGATAGAGGAGTTAAAAAGATCAGCCGCCCGAAAAGGAGTGTTGAACACCCTGAGTTGGTGCTTAGATTATGCTCCTGAGCTCAAAACCGAAGATATAGTCGCCGGCTACCCCGAACTGAAAGAGGACGGGTCAGAATTCACCGAGGTGGACTATCACCGAACCATTGTAGAATCTCGTTATGCAGCGACTCAACTGGCAGCCAGTTTAGATCTGAACAAATACCAAGTCGCCTATGACGAGAGGAAAAAGAAGGTGACGCCTCCTTCATATGAAACAGCTAGCCTGGTTCCTAGTCATCCCAAGAATCCATTTGATCATGACATGGATCTATCTCTCTTCCTTGATGATGAAGACGAGTTCCTTGCCTTGTCCAAGTGTAACTCGAAACTGGACGACTTACGAATCGAAGGGGGGGAGGGCTTAAAGCAAGGCGACTCAGCGGTGGCCTGTTGCACCCATGGATCCTTTCCTTACTGGGGGATGACACCCATCCCGGCCATGCGAGCCATGTAATAGCCTTGGTAGTATGTGTGGAACACCAAGTATGTTGTATTGTTTTTTGATGGAACCACTCATAGTCCTTGAATCTTAGTATGACTCGCCTGCAACTTGTTGATAAACCAAGGAATGTCTCAAACTTTTTCCTGGTATGTTAAGAAATATAGCAGCCGAGTCAGTAAGTGCATGGCTAGGAATAAACCAGTCCCCTGCATCATGGCAAGAGATAAATTAGCCCCCGGGATGTGGCAAGAAATAAATCAGCACCCGGGTTACGACGAGAAATATGAGTCGGGCGAGTTATAATCAAAGCCGGCTCAAAGTAAAAAAATTAGTGACTCAATGAGTTTCGATAGGATAAGACGAGTTTGCAAAACTCTAGTGTTACCCTTAGGAAGCTTTTCCAAAAAATCCTTGTTGTTTTAGTCCGGTTGATGAGGCGCGAGTCAAGCTTGTGTGAAGCAGGTTCAATGAACCAATGGTTTCTCTATTTTCCATGTGTGACTCTGGCCGGTACGTTTTATGTTTTAACCAAGGCGAGTTGAGGGTCCAAATAACGGATTGACTCGCCTCGAGTACATAGGTCCATGTGGCGACTTGTTCAACACATAGTCCAGTATAACCATTTGTAATGCGGTAATTTTTCGCTAGCCAAGAGGGTATTCAGGCTGAACTCAATGAGTGGAAGCCCCCAATTGACATATGGTTTAGGAAGAAACCAAGCATAGTATTACAGAAGCGTATACGCTCTTACTGCAAAATGACCTGGGACTAGTAGCCCCCAAGTAAGCTGGTTTGGTTCTCAAACCCATATAAGGCGCCTATGTTTGGACCGTGCGACTTGGCAACATTGGTCCTCTTTGGCGGTTATCAAAGCCCACTTTTGAAGCGAGTGCAGCATGGCGACTTACGCTCTTTGACTTTGATAGCGTCCATGTTTGGGCGACTTATAGAACAATAAAGACTCATGCTTTCAAAAGCTGAAACGGCAAAGGACCCCGAAATTCGTGGGTGCCGGCTTTATTGCTTTCATAATTCATGGATTACAATTTGCTAAAAACTGATAAAGAAAAAAGCGGGAGCTCATGGCTCTAAGTGTAGTAAGGCCGCAGATGGGCTATGTTCCACGGGCGAGATGTCTCAACCTTCGTAGTTGGCTGATCTGGGCGAAGATCCATCAAATAGGATGAGCCGTTCCGAAGTTTCTTGCTGACGACAAATGGTCCTTCCCGTGGAGGTGATAGCTTGTGCATACCAGTATGATCTTGAATCAAACAAAGCACTAAGTCGCCTTGTTGGAAAGCTCAGCTCTTGACCGACGACTATGGTAGCGTTGCAAGTCCTGTTGGTAAATCGCCAACCGTGACGCAGCCAAGTCACGATCCTCCTCCAAAGCATCCATCGAGTCTTGTCACGCCAACTCGTTATCCTGCTCCATGTAGGCAGCGACTCGTGGGGAATCATGTTTGATGTCACTTGGTAACACCGCTTCTGCCCCGTTGACCAGAAAGAAAGGAGTACAACCCGTGGAGCGGTTTGGAGTCGTCGTGATACTCCATAGTACTAACGGCAACTCCTTGACCCAACATCCTGGGGTGCGTTCCAAAGGTACCATGAGCCGAGGCTTAATCCTCCGCAATATTTCCGGATTCGCCCGCTCTGCCTGTCCATTGGACTGGGGATGTGCAACCGCGGAAACATCAAGCCGAATATGCTCTCGTGAACACAACTCTTGCATGGCGCCTTTGGATAGGTTAGTACTATTGTCAGTAATGATACTATCTGGATATCCGAACTTGAAAATGAGCTTCTTCAAGAATTTGTCGGCCGTATCAGCGTCACAACTGCTAACTGGTTCTGCCTCCACCCATTTGGTAAATTTGTCAACCGCCACCAACATATGAGTTTTTTGGTTGGAAACATTTTGAAGGGACCAACCATATCAAGCCCCCAGACTGCAAACGGTTAAGTGATTGGTATCATCCGCAATTCTTGAGCCGGTACATGCATGTGGCGTCAAAACTTTTGGCAGCCATCACATTGACGAACGATCTCCTCTGCATCTACGTGAGCCTGTGAACCAATAAAACCCATGTCTGAAGGCTTTAGAAACCAAGAATCAGGACCCAGCATGATGACCACAGTCACCCGCATGAATCTCATTGAGAATCATACATCCTTCTTCGGAAGAAACACATCTTTGAAATACCCCTGAGGTGCTTCGTTTGTGTAACTCGCCATTGTGTATGACCATGGATTTGCACCGACGGACAATTTGGCGAGCTAGCAACTCGTCGCCAAGTAACTCGCCTCTGGTTAGATACGCCATCTAGGGAATCGCCCAGTCTGGAGTAGCATGAAGAGCCGCCACGAGTTGAGATTCGGGGTCTGGTACCGCTAGATCTTCCTCCGAAGGCAGTTTTACTGAAGGGTTATGTAATATATCCAAAAAGACATTGGGAGGAACCGGCTTACGCTGCGAACCAAGGCGGGAAAGAGCGTCAGCTGCTTCGTTAAGCCGTTGGTTGATGTGATCCACTTAATAGCCATTGAAATGACCCGCCACATCTGACACAGCTCGTCTGTAAGCCGCCATCAGAGGGTCTCGTGAATCCCAGGTGCCGGAAACCTGCTGCGCCACCAGATCTGAATAGCCCAAACATCTCACCCGCGTGAGGTTCATCTCCTTGGCGAGTCGCAACCCATGGAGCAAAGCTTCGTATTCTGCTGCATGATTGGTACATGGGAACATGAGCCGGAGGAAATAGCAAAACTTGTCACCTCGAGGCGAAGTTATCACCACAGCAGCACCCGAGCCTTCCAACTGTCTGGACCCATCGAAATAGATGGTCCAATATGTAAGGTCTAGTCTTTCCTCAGGGATTTGTAACTCGGTCCAATCATTGATGAAGTCCACGAGCGCTTGAGATTTGATAGCTGTCCGAGGCGTATACCGCACCTGATGGGGTCCAAGCTTGATGGCCCATTTGGCAATCCGTACAGTAGCCTCTCGGTTCTGTATGATGTTGCCGAGCGGGGCGGAGCTGACGACCGTGATCAGGTGTTCCTGGAAGTAATGTTTCATCTTTCGACTCGCCATGAATACCCCAAAAACCAACTTTTGCCAATGTGGGTAGCGTTGTTTGGAGAGGGTGAGGACCTCGCTGATGAAATACACCGGTCGCTGGACGGGGTATTCGTTTCCTTCTTGCTTTCGCTCCACAACTACTGCCACACCGACTGCTTTGGAATTCGCCGCAATGTACAGGAGCATAGGTTCCTTGTGTGCCGGAGCCGCCAACACTGGCGGGTTAGCTAATTGCCGCTCCAAGGCTTCGAAGGCTTCATTGGCCTCGTCCGTCCATACGAAACGATCGGTTTTCTTGATCAGCTGGTAGAGAGGGATGGCCTTCTCCCCAAGACGACTTATGAAACGGCTCAAGGCCGCGATTCGACCCGCCATGCGCTGCACCTAGATAATGTTGGCTTGTTTCCCAAGTGAAATAATAGCCTCAATCTTCTCCGGGTTGGCCTCGAGGCCATGTTCTGATACCAAGAAACCCAATAACTTCCCCGCAGGGACACCAAAAACACACTTGGTGGGGTTAAGCCTCATCTGGTAAACACGCAGGTTGTCGAAGGTTTCTTGGAGATCCTCCAAGGGCGACTCCTTGCGATGAGATCTGACCACGATGTCGTCTATGTAAGCATGGACGTTACGGCCTATCTGGCTGTGTAAGCAGTTTTGGATGCAGCGCTGGTAAGTCGCCCCCGCACTCTTGAGCCCAAACGGCATGGACACGTAACAGACAGCTCCGAATGGGGTTAGGAAGGATGTCTTCTCCTGATCCGCCACCACCATCTTTATCTGGTGGTATCCCGAATAAGCATCCAAGAAACACAGACGTTCGCAACCCACTGTCGAATCAATAATCTGATCAATGCGGGGAAGGGCGAACGGATCCTTCGGGCAGGCTCTTCTAAGGTCAATGTAATCAATGCACATGCGGAAAGTGCCGTTCTTCTTGAGCACCAGGACCGGGTTAGCCAGCCATTCTGGGTGAAAAACCTCGATGATGAACGCAGCGGCAAGGAGCCGGGCTACTTCTTCTCCAATCTCCTTATGGCGTTCTCCATTAAACATGCGAAGGTACTGCCGCACTGGCTTAACTTTAGGGTCCGTATTAAGATGGTGCTCAACGAATTCTCTCGGTACACCCGGCATGTCAGAAGGTTTCCATGCAAAGATGTCCCGATTCTCACGGATGAATTCGATGAGCGCGCTTTCCTATTTGGGGTCGAGACCCGCCCCAATAGTGAACTGGTTGGTGGAGTCGCCTGGCGTAAAATCGATAACCTTGGTGTCGTCCGTTGGTTTAAACTTGAGGGGCGGCTTAGAGTCGATAGTCGGCCTTTTGAGCGGCGTCATGTCCGCTGGGTCGACATGGGATTGGTGAAACTTGAGCTCCTCGGCCAGGCAAGCTGACTCGACATAAGCCGCATCTCCTTCTTCACACTCTTGGGCTATCTTCCTGTCGCCATGGATGGTAATGGGACCCTTTGCTCCAGGCATCTTGAGCTTGAGATAAACATAGCATGGGTGAGCCACGAACTTGGTGTAAGCTGGCCATCCAAACAACGCATGATAGGGGCTCTTGATTTTGACTACCTCGAACAGGAGGGACTCGCTCCTGTAGTTCGACTCCGTGCGAAAAGCCACATTAAGCATAACCCGCCCAATCGGGTACACCGAATTACCGGGGACAATACCGTGGAAGACCGTGGATGATGGCATCAGGTCCTTCTCTAAGAGGTTCATCCGCCGGAAAGTGTCGAAATACAGGATGTTAATGCTGCTGCCCCCGTCCATGAGGACCTTGGAGAGGGTGTATCCCCCGACTTGGGGAGCCACGACCAGGGCTAAGTCGCCAGGGTTGTCGACTCGGGGTGGATGGTCTTCCCGGCTCCACGTTATGGGTTGCTCTGACCAGTGAAGGTATCGAGGGAGCGCCAGCTCACCTACAGAAGTTCTATGCTTGACCTTATGATCCCGTTTACAGGTGTTGGTTGTGAACTCGTGGTACTGCCCACTGTTCAACTATTTGGGGTTATTTTGGAACCCACCCCGATCCTCCTGCCGTTGGGGGTCTCCTTGCAGGGGGGGGGGTTGTTGGAACATTCCCGATGGGTGGTACTGCTGGTTATGAACTTGGTATTGGCCAGCATTGTGCTGCGACCCGCCCTGTGGTCCTTGGTTAGGGAAACCTCCGAACGTGACCTCTCGTGACCCGGATGCCCCGGGTTGCTCCTTCCGCTGGCCTTGCTCGCCGCCTTGACTTCTTTTGAGCGCCTCAGCCCGAAATTCTTGCATCACGTAGCAATCCTCCCACGAGTGAGTCGCCGGTCCTTCGTCCTTGGCGTGCCGCGGGCACGGGCCTTGAAGCATTTCATGCTAGTTACGTTGTTTCTTCCCACTAAAGCCCCGCTTCTTCTGACGCGGGTTTGCGTTGCCGGTATTAGTATTAGCAACGAATTCCGTAGGACCCTCCTGTTGCTGCTTCTTGCCATGCCCGCCATGGTGGTTATTGCCCCGATTCTGAAACTGGGATTGACCCTTATGTAACTCGCCATTCCGGGCGGCACCAGTTTTGGCGTCGCCCTCTCCAGGATCCTTGGTGTTGTCCGACTCAGTGTACCTGGTAAGGGTGTCCATTAGCTCACCGATGTCGTGTACCTTTTGCTTAAGTCTCCCTAGCTTCAGTACCAGAGGCTCGTAATGGAAATTCTTCTCCAGGATCAACACCGCCTGAGCCGCCGAAATGCCTTCCAATGAATGAATAACTTCCGCAACCCGCCGGGTCCAATGATGGGCCGACTCATCCGTCCGCTGGATGCAGTGTTGTAAGTCGACGATAGTCATTGGGCTCTTGCAGGTCCCTCTGATGTTCTTGATGAAGCGCTCCTTCAGCTCTGCCCAAGTGTTGATGGAGTTGGGCGGCAGGTCTTTCAGCCAAGTGCATGCCGTCCCTTCAAGCATCATAGTGAAGTATTTAGCGCAGACCGCCTTGCTTACGTCAAGCATATCCATCACGAGTTCATAGCTCTCGATCCATGATCCGGCTCGAGATCCGGCTAGTAGTTGGGAACCTTCCTGGGCCCTTTGAAGTCCTTCGGCATGCGCTCGTTGCGCAAAGGCGGCGCGAGGCACAATACTCCAATGTGTTTGCCCCCGCCGTCCAAGGGCGCGGGCGGTGACGGTATGTAAGCCGGGTAGACCTGACCTGCCACGGCCGTTGGCTCCATGTGCCACGCGGCTCGCGCTGCATCCACAATATCATGGGCTCGTGTGTCGGGCATCCCGAGCGGATCGTGTTGGGGCAGTCGCCGTGGCCCGCTGGTTACTGCATGGAAGTCCTCATGGCGACTTCTGGTGTGACTTGCCTGAGTCATGGAGTGGAGCCGATCAAGCCTATGGGAATACTGCGCGTGCTGAACAACGACTTTTTTCAGCATCTCGTTGGCGTTTCTAGCTTCTATCTCGACCGGGGTGTTCCCGTAAATCGGAAGGGACCCCCGGGGTCCGGTTACATGGAACTCGTCAAAACTCACAGTTTTGGCCTATTCCGGCCAGTTTTGTATGCTATTAGTCACTGATTTTGGGTCGCACTGTGATCCGAACGTTTTGGAAACAAAGTGGTCCGGTTACGGGGAACTAGTCAAAACTCACAGTTTTAGCCTATTATCGCCAGTTTTGTATGCTATTACTCATTGATTTTGGGTCCCGGTGCGATCCGAACGTTTCGTGAACCCAAGGGTGCGGTTACGTGGAACTCGTAAAAACTCACAGTTTTGTCATATCTTGCTTTTTTTGTATGCTATTACTCATTGATATTGGATCCCACTGTGATCCGAACGTTTTGGGAAGCCCGTGGTCTAGTTATAGGGAACTCGTCCAAACTCGCAGTTTTTTGTATGGTATTACTCACTGATTTTGGGTCCTCCTGCGATCCAAACGTTTCGGGAACCCTGGGGTCCGGTTACGGAGAACTCATCGAAACTCGCGGTTTTGTCCTATTCCAGCCAATTTTCTATGCTATTAGTCATTGATTTTGGGTTCCGCTGTGATCCAAAGTTTTGGGACCCCGGGGTTCGGTTATGGGGAACTCGTCAAAACTCATATTTTTGGCCTATTCTGGCTAATTTTGTATGCCATAAGGCACTGATTTTGGGTCCTGCTGCGATCAGAACGTTTCGGGAACCCCGGGGTCCGGTTACATGGAATTTTTCAAAACTCGCAGTTTTGGCCTATTCCGGCCAGTTTTGTATGCTATTAGGCACTGATTTTGGTTCCCGCTGTGATCCGAACATTTTGTATGGTATTACTCACTGATTTTGGGTCAAGCTGCGATCCGAACGTTTCGGGAACCCCGTGGTCGGGTTACGGGGAAATCGTCAAAAATCGCAGTTTTGTATGCTACTAGTCACTGATTTTGGGTCCTCCTGCAATGCGAACGTTTCGGGAACACCGGGGTCCGGTTACGGAGAACTTATCAAAACTCGTAGTTTTGGCCTATTCCGGCCAATTTGCCATGCTAGTAGTCATTGATTTTGGGTCCCGCTGTCATTCGAACTTTTGGGACCCCGGGGTCCGGTTACGGGGAACTCATCAAAACTCGCAAATTTTGTATGTTATTACTCACTGATTTTGGATCCTGCAGTGTTCCGAACGTTTCGGGAACCCCGGGGTCCGGTTACGTGGAACTCGTCAAAACTCAATGTTTTGGCCTATTCCGGCCCGTTTTCAAGGCTATTACTCACTGATTTTGGGTCCCGCTGCGATCCGAACGTTTCAGGAACCCCGGGGTCCGGTTACGTGTAACTCGTCAAAACTCACAGTTTTGTCCTATCTCGCTTGTTTTGTATGCTATTACTCACTGATTTTGGACCCCGCTGCGATCTGATAGTTTCGGGAAGACCGTGGTCCAGTTACAGGGAACTCCTCAAAACTCGTAGTTTTGGCCTATTCTGGCTAGGTTTATGTGCTATTAGTCACTGATTTTGGCTCCTCCTGCAATCCAAACATTTCCGGAACCCCGGGGTCCGATTACGGAGAACTCAACAAAACTCGCAGTTTTGTCGTATTCCGGCCAATTTTCCATGCTATTAGTCAATGATTTTGGGTCCTGCAGCAATCCGAATGTTTTGGGAACTCTGGGGTCCGGTTATGGGGAACTCGTCAAAACTCGTAATTTTGGCCTATTGCAGCCAGTTTTCTATCCTATTAGTCATTTATTTTGGGTCCAGATGTGATCCGAATGTTTTGGGAACCCCGGGGTCCGGTTACGGATAACTAGTCAAAACTCGCAGTTTTGTCCTATTCCGGCCAGTTTTGTATGCTATTAGTCATTGATGTTGGGTCCCGCTGTGATCCGAATGTTTCGGGAACCTCGTGGACCGGTTAGGGTGAACTCACCAAAAATCGTAGTTTTGGACTATTGTGGCCAGTTTTGCATGCTATTACTCATAGATATTGGGTCCCGCTGCATTGCGAATGTTTCAGGAATTCCGGGGTCTGGTTACGGGGAACTCATAAAAAGTCGCAGTTTTGTATGCTATTAGTCATTGATTTTGGGTCCTCCTACAATCCAAACATTTCGGGAACCCCGGTGTCCGGTTATGGAGAACTCATCAAAAGTCACAGTTTTGGCCTATTTTGGCTAGTTTTGTATGCTATTAGTCACTGGTTTTGGGTCCCGCTTTGATCCGGACGTTTCCGGAACCTCAGGGTCCGGTTACGGGGAACTCATCAAAACTCGCAGTTTTGGCCTATTGCAACCAGTTTTCTATCCTATTACTCCCTGATTTTGGGTCCCGCTGCATTCCAAATGTTTCGGGAACCCAGGGTCCGGTTATGGGGAACTCGTCAAAATTCGCAGTTTTTGTCTATTCTCGCGAGTTTTGTATGCTATTACTCACTGATTTTGGGTCCCGCTATGATCCGAACGTTTCGGGAACCCGGGGTCCGGTTACATGGAACTCGTCAAAACTCGCAGTTTTGGCCTATTCCAGTCTGTTTCGTATGCTATTATTCACTGATTTTGGGTCCCGATGTGATCCGAACGTTTCGGGAACACCGGGGTCCGTTTACGGGGAACTCGTCAAAACTCGCAGTTTTGGCCTATTATGGCTAGTTTCCTATGCTAGTACTCACTAATTTTGGGTCCCGGTGCGATCCGAACGTTTCGGGAACTCCGAGGTCCGGTTACGGGGAAATCGTCAAAAATCACAGTTTTGTATGCTACTAGTCACTGATTTTGGGTCCTCCTGCGATGCGAACGTTTCGGGAACACCGGGGTCCGGTTACGGAGAACTTATCAAAACTCGTAGTTTTGGCCTATTCCGGCCAATTTGCCATGCTAGTAGTCATTGATTTTGGGTCCCACTGTCATTCGAACTTTTGGGACCCCGGGGTCCGGTTACGGGGAACTCATCAAAACTCGCAAATTTTGTATGTTATTACTCACTGATTTTGGATCCTGCAGTGTTCCGAACGTTTCGGGAACACCGTGGTCCAGTTACAGGGAACTCCTCAAAACTCGCAGTTTTGGCCTATTCTGGCTAGGTTTATATGCTATTAGTCACTGATTTTGGGTCCTCCTGCAATCCAAACATTTCCGGAACCCCGGGGTCCGATTACGGAGAGCTCAACAAAACTCGCAGTTTTGTCGTATTCCGGCCAGTTTTCCATGCTATTAGTCAATGATTTTGGGTCCTGCAGCAATCCGAATGTTTTGGGAACTCTGGGGTCCGGTTATGGGGAACTCGTCAAAACTCGTAGTTTTGGCCTATTGCAGCCAGTTTTCTATCCTATTAGTCATTTATTTTGGGTCCAGATGTGATCCGAATGTTTTGGGAACCCCGGGGTCCGGTTACGGATAACTAGTCAAAACTCGCAGTTTTGTCCTATTCCGGCCAGTTTTGTATGCTATTAGTCATTGATGTTGGGTCCCGCTGTGATCCGAACGTTTCGGGAACTCCGAGGTCCTGTTACGTGGAACTCGTCAAAACTCGCAGTTTTGGCCTATCTCAATTGTTTTGTATGCTATTACTCACCGATTTTGACTCCCACTTTGATCCGATCGTTTCAGGAACCACGAGGTCCGGTTACGGGGAACTCGTCAAAACACGCATTTTTGGCCTATTCCGGCTTGTTTTGTATGCTATTAGACACTTATTTTGGATCCTGCTGTGATCCGCACGTTTTGGGAACCCCGTGGACCAGTTAGGGTGAACTCATCAAAAATCATAGTTGTGGCCTATTGTGGCCAGTTTTGTATGCCATTACTCACTGATTTTGGGTCCCGCTGCATTCCGAATGTTTCGGGAACCCCGGGGTCCGGTTATGGGGAACTCGTCAAAACTCGCAGTTTTGGTCTATTCTCGCCAGTTTTGTATGCTATTACTCACTGATTTTGGGTCCCGCTATGATCCGAACGTTTCGGGAACCCGGGGTCCGGTTACATGTAACTCGTCAAAACTCGCAGTTTTGGCCTATTCCAGTCTGTTTCGTATGCTATTATTCACTGATTTTGGGTCTCGATGTGATCCGAACGTTTCGGGAACACCGGGATCCGTTTACGGGGAACTCGTCAAAACTCGCAGTTTTGGCCTATTATGGCTAGTTTCCTATGCTAGTACTCACTAATTTTGGGTCCCGGTGCGATCCGAACGTTTCGGGAACTCCGAGGTCCGGTTACGTGGAACTCGTCAAAACTCGCAATTTTGGCCTCTCTTAATTGTTTTGTATGCTACTACTCACTGATTTTGGCTCCCGCTGCGATCCGAACGTTTCACGAACCATGAGGTCCGATTACGGGGAACTCGTCAAAACTCACAGTTTTGGCCTATTTCGGCTAGTTTTGTATGCTATTAGTCACTTATTTTGGGTCCCGCAGTGATCCGAACGTTTTGGAACCCCGTCGTCCAGTTAGGGTGACCTCATCAAAAATCGAAGGTTTGGCCTATTGTGGCCAGTTTTGTATGCTATTACCCACTGATTTTGGGTCCCGCTGCATTCTGAATGTTTCGGGAACCCCCGGGTCCGGTTACGGGGAACTCGTCAAAACTCGTAGTTTTTGTCTATTCTCGCCAGTTTAGCGTGCTATTACTCACTGATTTTGGGTCCCGCTACAATCCGAACGTTTCAGGAACCCTAGGTCCGGTTACGTGGAACTCGTCAGAACTCGCAGTTTTGGCCTATTCCGGACTGTTTTGTATGCTATTAGTGAGTGATTTGGGGTCCCGATGTGATCCGAACGTTTCAGGAACACCGAGTTCCGGTTACGGGGAACTCGTCAAAACTCGCAGTTTTGGCCTATTATGGCTAGTTTTCTACGCTATTACTCACTGATTTTGGGACCCGCTGCAATCCGAACGTTTCGGGAACTCCGAGGTCCTGTTACGTGGAACTCGTCAAAACTCGCAGTTTTGGCCTATCTCAATTGTTTTGTATGCTATTACTCACCGATTTTGACTCCCACTTTGATCCGATCGTTTCAGGAACCACGAGGTCCGGTTACGGGGAACTCGTCAAAACTCGCATTTTTGGCCTATTCCGGCTAGTTTTGTATGCTATTAGACACTTATTTTGGATCCTGCTGTGATCCGCACGTTTTGGGAACCCCGTGGACCAGTTAGGGTGAACTCATCAAAAATCATAGTTGTGGCCTATTGTGGCCAGTTTTGTATGCCATTACTCACTGATTTTGGGTCCCGCTGCATTCCGAATGTTTCGGGAACCCCGGGGTCCGGTTATGGGGAACTCGTCAAAACTCGCAGTTTTGGTCTATTCTCGCCAGTTTTGTATGCTATTACTCACTGATTTTGGGTCCCGCTATGATCCGAACGTTTCGGGAACCCGGGGTCCGGTTACATGTAACTCGTCAAAACTCGCAGTTTTGGCCTATTCCAGTCTGTTTCGTATGCTATTATTCACTGATTTTGGGTCTCGATGTGATCCGAACGTTTCGGGAACACCGGGATCCGTTTACGGGGAACTCGTCAAAACTCGCAGTTTTGGCCTATTATGGCTAGTTTCCTATGCTAGTACTCACTAATTTTGGGTCCCGGTGCGATCCGAACGTTTCGGGAACTCCGAGGTCCGGTTACGTGGAACTCGTCAAAACTCGCAATTTTGGCCTCTCTTAATTGTTTTGTATGCTACTACTCACTGATTTTGGCTCCCGCTGCGATCCGAACGTTTCACGAACCATGAGGTCCGATTACGGGGAACTCGTCAAAACTCACAGTTTTGGCCTATTTCGGCTAGTTTTGTATGCTATTAGTCACTTATTTTGGGTCCCGCAGTGATCCGAACGTTTTGGAACCCCGTCGTCCAGTTAGGGTGACCTCATCAAAAATCGAAGGTTTGGCCTATTGTGGCCAGTTTTGTATGCTATTACCCACTGATTTTGGGTCCCGCTGCATTCTGAATGTTTCGGGAACCCCCGGGTCCGGTTACGGGGAACTCGTCAAAACTCGTAGTTTTTGTCTATTCTCGCCAGTTTAGCGTGCTATTACTCACTGAGTTTGGGTCCCGCTACAATCCGAACGTTTCAGGAACCCTAGGTCCGGTTACGTGGAACTCGTCAGAACTCGCAGTTTTGGCCTATTCCGGACTGTTTTGTATGCTATTAGTGAGTGATTTGGGGTCCCGATGTGATCCGAACGTTTCGGGAACACCGAGTTCCGGTTACGGGGAACTCGTCAAAACTCGCAGTTTTGGCCTATTATGGCTAGTTTTCTACGCTATTACTCACTGATTTTGGGACCCGCTGCAATCCGAACGTTTCGGGAACTCCGAGGTCCTGTTACGTGGAACTCGTCAAAACTCGCAGTTTTGGCCTATCTCAATTGTTTTGTATGCTATTACTCACCGATTTTGACTCCCACTTTGATCCGATCGTTTCAGGAACCACGAGGTCCGGTTACGGGGAACTCGTCAAAACTCGCATTTTTGGCCTATTCCGGCTAGTTTTGTATGCTATTAGACACTTATTTTGGATCCTGCTGTGATCCGCACGTTTTGGGAACCCCGTGGACCAGTTAGGGTGAACTCATCAAAAATCATAGTTGTGGCCTATTGTGGCCAGTTTTGTATGCCATTACTCACTGATTTTGGGTCCCGCTGCATTCCGAATGTTTCGGGAACCCCGGGGTCCGGTTATGGGGAACTCGTCAAAACTCGCAGTTTTGGTCTATTCTCGCCAGTTTTGTATGCTATTACTCACTGATTTTGGGTCCCGCTATGATCCGAACGTTTCGGGAACCCGGGGTCCGGTTACATGTAACTCGTCAAAACTCGCAGTTTTGGCCTATTCCAGTCTGTTTCGTATGCTATTATTCACTGATTTTGGGTCTCGATGTGATCCGAACGTTTCGGGAACACCGGGATCCGTTTACGGGGAACTCGTCAAAACTCGCAGTTTTGGCCTATTATGGCTAGTTTCCTATGCTAGTACTCACTAATTTTGGGTCCCGGTGCGATCCGAACGTTTCGGGAACTCCGAGGTCCGGTTACGTGGAACTCGTCAAAACTCGCAATTTTGGCCTCTCTTAATTGTTTTGTATGCTACTACTCACTGATTTTGGCTCCCGCTGCGATCCGAACGTTTCACGAACCATGAGGTCCGATTACGGGGAACTCGTCAAAACTCACAGTTTTGGCCTATTTCGGCTAGTTTTGTATGCTATTAGTCACTTATTTTGGGTCCCGCAGTGATCCGAACGTTTTGGAACCCCGTCGTCCAGTTAGGGTGACCTCATCAAAAATCGAAGGTTTGGCCTATTGTGGCCAGTTTTGTATGCTATTACCCACTGATTTTGGGTCCCGCTGCATTCTGAATGTTTCGGGAACCCCCGGGTCCGGTTACGGGGAACTCGTCAAAACTCGTAGTTTTTGGCTATTCTCGCCAGTTTAGCGTGCTATTACTCACTGATTTTGGGTCCCGCTACAATCCGAACGTTTCAGGAACCCTAGGTCCGGTTACGTGGAACTCGTCAGAACTCGCAGTTTTGGCCTATTCCGGACTGTTTTGTATGCTATTAGTGAGTGATTTGGGGTCCCGATGTGATCCGAACGTTTCGGGAACACCGAGTTCCGGTTACGGGGAACTCGTCAAAACTCGCAGTTTTGGCCTATTATGGCTAGTTTTCTACGCTATTACTCACTGATTTTGGGACCCGCTGCAATCCGAACGTTTCGGGAACTCCGAGGTCCTGTTACGTGGAACTCGTCAAAACTCGCAGTTTTGGCCTATCTCAATTGTTTTGTATGCTATTACTCACCGATTTTGACTCCCACTTTGATCCGATCGTTTCAGGAACCACGAGGTCCGGTTACGGGGAACTCGTCAAAACTCGCATTTTTGGCCTATTCCGGCTAGTTTTGTATGCTATTAGACACTTATTTTGGATCCTGCTGTGATCCGCACGTTTTGGGAACCCCGTGGACCAGTTAGGGTGAACTCATCAAAAATCATAGTTGTGGCCTATTGTGGCCAGTTTTGTATGCCATTACTCACTGATTTTGGGTCCCGCTGCATTCCGAATGTTTCGGGAACCCCGGGGTCCGGTTATGGGGAACTCGTCAAAACTCGCAGTTTTGGTCTATTCTCGCCAGTTTTGTATGCTATTACTCACTGATTTTGGGTCCCGCTATGATCCGAACGTTTCGGGAACCCGGGGTCCGGTTACATGTAACTCGTCAAAACTCGCAGTTTTGGCCTATTCCAGTCTGTTTCGTATGCTATTATTCACTGATTTTGGGTCTCGATGTGATCCGAACGTTTCGGGAACACCGGGATCCGTTTACGGGGAACTCGTCAAAACTCGCAGTTTTGGCCTATTATGGCTAGTTTCCTATGCTAGTACTCACTAATTTTGGGTCCCGGTGCGATCCGAACGTTTCGGGAACTCCGAGGTCCGGTTACGTGGAACTCGTCAAAACTCGCAATTTTGGCCTCTCTTAATTGTTTTGTATGCTACTACTCACTGATTTTGGCTCCCGCTGCGATCCGAACGTTTCACGAACCATGAGGTCCGATTACGGGGAACTCGTCAAAACTCACAGTTTTGGCCTATTTCGGCTAGTTTTGTATGCTATTAGTCACTTATTTTGGGTCCCGCAGTGATCCGAACGTTTTGGAACCCCGTCGTCCAGTTAGGGTGACCTCATCAAAAATCGAAGGTTTGGCCTATTGTGGCCAGTTTTGTATGCTATTACCCACTGATTTTGGGTCCCGCTGCATTCTGAATGTTTCGGGAACCCCCGGGTCCGGTTACGGGGAACTCGTCAAAACTCGTAGTTTTTGTCTATTCTCGCCAGTTTAGCGTGCTATTACTCACTGAGTTTGGGTCCCGCTACAATCCGAACGTTTCAGGAACCCTAGGTCCGGTTACGTGGAACTCGTCAGAACTCGCAGTTTTGGCCTATTCCGGACTGTTTTGTATGCTATTAGTGAGTGATTTGGGGTCCCGATGTGATCCGAACGTTTCGGGAACACCGAGTTCCGGTTACGGGGAACTCGTCAAAACTCGCAGTTTTGGCCTATTATGGCTAGTTTTCTACGCTATTACTCACTGATTTTGGGACCCGCTGCAATCCGAACGTTTCGGGAACTCCGAGGTCCTGTTACGTGGAACTCGTCAAAACTCGCAGTTTTGGCCTATCTCAATTGTTTTGTATGCTATTACTCACCGATTTTGACTCCCACTTTGATCCGATCGTTTCAGGAACCACGAGGTCCGGTTACGGGGAACTCGTCAAAACTCGCATTTTTGGCCTATTCCGGCTAGTTTTGTATGCTATTAGACACTTATTTTGGATCCTGCTGTGATCCGCACGTTTTGGGAACCCCGTGGACCAGTTAGGGTGAACTCATCAAAAATCATAGTTGTGGCCTATTGTGGCCAGTTTTGTATGCCATTACTCACTGATTTTGGGTCCCGCTGCATTCCGAATGTTTCGGGAACCCCGGGGTCCGGTTATGGGGAACTCGTCAAAACTCGCAGTTTTGGTCTATTCTCGCCAGTTTTGTATGCTATTACTCACTGATTTTGGGTCCCGCTATGATCCGAACGTTTCGGGAACCCGGGGTCCGGTTACATGTAACTCGTCAAAACTCGCAGTTTTGGCCTATTCCAGTCTGTTTCGTATGCTATTATTCACTGATTTTGGGTCTCGATGTGATCCGAACGTTTCGGGAACACCGGGATCCGTTTACGGGGAACTCGTCAAAACTCGCAGTTTTGGCCTATTATGGCTAGTTTCCTATGCTAGTACTCACTAATTTTGGGTCCCGGTGCGATCCGAACGTTTCGGGAACTCCGAGGTCCGGTTACGTGGAACTCGTCAAAACTCGCAATTTTGGCCTCTCTTAATTGTTTTGTATGCTACTACTCACTGATTTTGGCTCCCGCTGCGATCCGAACGTTTCACGAACCATGAGGTCCGATTACGGGGAACTCGTCAAAACTCACAGTTTTGGCCTATTTCGGCTAGTTTTGTATGCTATTAGTCACTTATTTTGGGTCCCGCAGTGATCCGAACGTTTTGGAACCCCGTCGTCCAGTTAGGGTGACCTCATCAAAAATCGAAGGTTTGGCCTATTGTGGCCAGTTTTGTATGCTATTACCCACTGATTTTGGGTCCCGCTGCATTCTGAATGTTTCGGGAACCCCCGGGTCCGGTTACGGGGAACTCGTCAAAACTCGTAGTTTTTGGCTATTCTCGCCAGTTTAGCGTGCTATTACTCACTGATTTTGGGTCCCGCTACAATCCGAACGTTTCAGGAACCCTAGGTCCGGTTACGTGGAACTCGTCAGAACTCGCAGTTTTGGCCTATTCCGGACTGTTTTGTATGCTATTAGTGAGTGATTTGGGGTCCCGATGTGATCCGAACGTTTCGGGAACACCGAGTTCCGGTTACGGGGAACTCGTCAAAACTCGCAGTTTTGGCCTATTATGGCTAGTTTTCTACGCTATTACTCACTGATTTTGGGACCCGCTGCAATCCGAACGTTTCGGGAACTCCGAGGTCCTGTTACGTGGAACTCGTCAAAACTCGCAGTTTTGGCCTATCTCAATTGTTTTGTATGCTATTACTCACCGATTTTGACTCCCACTTTGATCCGATCGTTTCAGGAACCACGAGGTCCGGTTACGGGGAACTCGTCAAAACTCGCATTTTTGGCCTATTCCGGCTAGTTTTGTATGCTATTAGACACTTATTTTGGATCCTGCTGTGATCCGCACGTTTTGGGAACCCCGTGGACCAGTTAGGGTGAACTCATCAAAAATCATAGTTGTGGCCTATTGTGGCCAGTTTTGTATGCCATTACTCACTGATTTTGGGTCCCGCTGCATTCCGAATGTTTCGGGAACCCCGGGGTCCGGTTATGGGGAACTCGTCAAAACTCGCAGTTTTGGTCTATTCTCGCCAGTTTTGTATGCTATTACTCACTGATTTTGGGTCCCGCTATGATCCGAACGTTTCGGGAACCCGGGGTCCGGTTACATGTAACTCGTCAAAACTCGCAGTTTTGGCCTATTCCAGTCTGTTTCGTATGCTATTATTCACTGATTTTGGGTCTCGATGTGATCCGAACGTTTCGGGAACACCGGGATCCGTTTACGGGGAACTCGTCAAAACTCGCAGTTTTGGCCTATTATGGCTAGTTTCCTATGCTAGTACTCACTAATTTTGGGTCCCGGTGCGATCCGAACGTTTCGGGAACTCCGAGGTCCGGTTACGTGGAACTCGTCAAAACTCGCAATTTTGGCCTCTCTTAATTGTTTTGTATGCTACTACTCACTGATTTTGGCTCCCGCTGCGATCCGAACGTTTCACGAACCATGAGGTCCGATTACGGGGAACTCGTCAAAACTCACAGTTTTGGCCTATTTCGGCTAGTTTTGTATGCTATTAGTCACTTATTTTGGGTCCCGCAGTGATCCGAACGTTTTGGAACCCCGTCGTCCAGTTAGGGTGACCTCATCAAAAATCGAAGGTTTGGCCTATTGTGGCCAGTTTTGTATGCTATTACCCACTGATTTTGGGTCCCGCTGCATTCTGAATGTTTCGGGAACCCCCGGGTCCGGTTACGGGGAACTCGTCAAAACTCGTAGTTTTTGTCTATTCTCGCCAGTTTAGCGTGCTATTACTCACTGAGTTTGGGTCCCGCTACAATCCGAACGTTTCAGGAACCCTAGGTCCGGTTACGTGGAACTCGTCAGAACTCGCAGTTTTGGCCTATTCCGGACTGTTTTGTATGCTATTAGTGAGTGATTTGGGGTCCCGATGTGATCCGAACGTTTCAGGAACACCGAGTTCCGGTTACGGGGAACTCGTCAAAACTCGCAGTTTTGGCCTATTATGGCTAGTTTTCTACGCTATTACTCACTGATTTTGGGACCCGCTGCAATCCGAACGTTTCGGGAACTCCGAGGTCCTGTTACGTGGAACTCGTCAAAACTCGCAGTTTTGGCCTATCTCAATTGTTTTGTATGCTATTACTCACCGATTTTGACTCCCACTTTGATCCGATCGTTTCAGGAACCACGAGGTCCGGTTACGGGGAACTCGTCAAAACTCGCATTTTTGGCCTATTCCGGCTAGTTTTGTATGCTATTAGACACTTATTTTGGATCCTGCTGTGATCCGCACGTTTTGGGAACCCCGTGGACCAGTTAGGGTGAACTCATCAAAAATCATAGTTGTGGCCTATTGTGGCCAGTTTTGTATGCCATTACTCACTGATTTTGGGTCCCGCTGCATTCCGAATGTTTCGGGAACCCCGGGGTCCGGTTATGGGGAACTCGTCAAAACTCGCAGTTTTGGTCTATTCTCGCCAGTTTTGTATGCTATTACTCACTGATTTTGGGTCCCGCTATGATCCGAACGTTTCGGGAACCCGGGGTCCGGTTACATGGAACTCGTCAAAACTCGCAGTTTTGGCCTATTCCAGTCTGTTTCGTATGCTATTATTCACTGATTTTGGGTCTCGATGTGATCCGAACGTTTCGGGAACACCGGGATCCGTTTACGGGGAACTCGTCAAAACTCGCAGTTTTGGCCTATTATGGCTAGTTTCCTATGCTAGTACTCACTAATTTTGGGTCCCGGTGCGATCCGAACGTTTCGGGAACTCCGAGGTCCGGTTACGTGGAACTCGTCAAAACTCGCAATTTTGGCCTCTCTTAATTGTTTTGTATGCTACTACTCACTAATTTTGGCTCCCGCTGCGATCCGAACGTTTCACGAACCATGAGGTCCGATTACGGGGAACTCGTCAAAACTCACAGTTTTGGCCTATTTCGGCTAGTTTTGTATGCTATTAGTCACTTATTTTGGGTCCCGCAGTGATCCGAACGTTTTGGAACCCCGTCGTCCAGTTAGGGTGAACTCATCAAAAATCGAAGGTTTGGCCTATTGTGGCCAGTTTTGTATGCTATTACCCACTGATTTTGGGTCCCGATGCATTCTGAATGTTTCGGGAACCCCCGGGTCCGGTTACGGGGAACTCGTCAAAACTCGTAGTTTTTGTCTATTCTCGCCAGTTTAGCGTGCTATTACTCACTGATTTTGGGTCCCGCTACAATCCGAACGTTTCAGGAACCCTAGGTCCGGTTACGTGGAACTCGTCAGAACTCGCAGTTTTGGCCTATTCCGGACTGTTTTGTATGCTATTAGTGAGTGATTTGGGGTCCCGATGTGATCCGAACGTTTCGGGAACACCGAGTTCCGGTTACGGGGAACTCGTCAAAACTCGCAGTTTTGGCCTATTATGGCTAGTTTTCTACGCTATTACTCACTGATTTTGGGACCCGCTGCAATCCGAACGTTTCGGGAACTCCGAGGTCCTGTTACGTGGAACTCGTCAAAACTCGCAGTTTTGGCCTATCTCAATTGTTTTGTATGCTATTACTCACCGATTTTGACTCCCACTTTGATCCGATCGTTTCAGGAACCACGAGGTCCGGTTACGGGGAACTCGTCAAAACTCGTATTTTTGGCCTATTCCGGCTAGTTTTGTATGCTATTAGACACTTATTTTGGATCCTGCTGTGATCCGCACGTTTTGGGAACCCCGTGGACCAGTTAGGGTGAACTCATCAAAAATCATAGTTGTGGCCTATTGTGGCCAGTTTTGTATGCCATTACTCACTGATTTTGGGTCCCGCTGCATTCCGAATGTTTCGGGAACCCCGGGGTCCGGTTATGGGGAACTCGTCAAAACTCGCAGTTTTGGTCTATTCTCGCCAGTTTTGTATGCTATTACTCACTGATTTTGGGTCCCGCTATGATCCGAACGTTTCGGGAACCCGGGGTCCGGTTACATGGAACTCGTCAAAACTCGCAGTTTTGGCCTATTCCAGTCTGTTTCGTATGCTATTATTCACTGATTTTGGGTCTCGATGTGATCCGAACGTTTCGGGAACACCGGGATCCGTTTACGGGGAACTCGTCAAAACTCGCAGTTTTGGCCTATTATGGCTAGTTTCCTATGCTAGTACTCACTAATTTTGGGTCCCGGTGCGATCCGAACGTTTCGGGAACTCCGAGGTCCGGTTACGTGGAACTCGTCAAAACTCGCAATTTTGGCCTCTCTTAATTGTTTTGTATGCTACTACTCACTAATTTTGGCTCCCGCTGCGATCCGAACGTTTCACGAACCATGAGGTCCGATTACGGGGAACTCGTCAAAACTCACAGTTTTGGCCTATTTCGGCTAGTTTTGTATGCTATTAGTCACTTATTTTGGGTCCCGCAGTGATCCGAACGTTTTGGAACCCCGTCGTCCAGTTAGGGTGAACTCATCAAAAATCGAAGGTTTGGCCTATTGTGGCCAGTTTTGTATGCTATTACCCACTGATTTTGGGTCCCGATGCATTCTGAATGTTTCGGGAACCCCCGGGTCCGGTTACGGGGAACTCGTCAAAACTCGTAGTTTTTGTCTATTCTCGCCAGTTTAGCGTGCTATTACTCACTGATTTTGGGTCCCGCTACAATCCGAACGTTTCAGGAACCCTAGGTCCGGTTACGTGGAACTCGTCAGAACTCGCAGTTTTGGCCTATTCCGGACTGTTTTGTATGCTATTAGTGAGTGATTTGGGGTCCCGATGTGATCCGAACGTTTCGGGAACACCGAGTTCCGGTTACGGGGAACTCGTCAAAACTCGCAGTTTTGGCCTATTATGGCTAGTTTTCTACGCTATTACTCACTGATTTTGGGACCCGCTGCAATCCGAACGTTTCGGGAACTCCGAGGTCCTGTTACGTGGAACTCGTCAAAACTCGCAGTTTTGGCCTATCTCAATTGTTTTGTATGCTATTACTCACCGATTTTGACTCCCACTTTGATCCGATCGTTTCAGGAACCACGAGGTCCGGTTACGGGGAACTCGTCAAAACTCGTATTTTTGGCCTATTCCGGCTAGTTTTGTATGCTATTAGACACTTATTTTGGATCCTGCTGTGATCCGCACGTTTTGGGAACCCCGTGGACCAGTTAGGGTGAACTCATCAAAAATCATAGTTGTGGCCTATTGTGGCCAGTTTTGTATGCCATTACTCACTGATTTTGGGTCCCGCTGCATTCCGAATGTTTCGGGAACCCCGGGGTCCGGTTATGGGGAACTCGTCAAAACTCGCAGTTTTGGTCTATTCTCGCCAGTTTTGTATGCTATTACTCACTGATTTTGGGTCCCGCTATGATCCGAACGTTTCGGGAACCCGGGGTCCGGTTACATGGAACTCGTCAAAACTCGCAGTTTCGGCCTATTCCAGTCTGTTTCGTATGCTATTATTCACTGATTTTGGGTCTCGATGTGATCCGAACGTTTCGGGAACACCGGGATCCGTTTACGGGGAACTCGTCAAAACTCGCAGTTTTGGCCTATTATGGCTAGTTTCCTATGCTAGTACTCACTAATTTTGGGTCCCGGTGCGATCCGAACGTTTCGGGAACTCCGAGGTCCGGTTACGTGGAATTCGTCAAAACTCGCAATTTTGGCCTCTCTTAATTGTTTTGTATGCTACTACTCACTGATTTTGGCTCCCGCTGCGATCCGAACGTTTCACGAACCATGAGGTCCGATTACGGGGAACTCGTCAAAACTCACAGTTTTGGCCTATTTCGGCTAGTTTTGTATGCTATTAGTCACTTATTTTGGGTCCCGCAGTGATCCGAACGTTTTGGAACCCCGTCGTCCAGTTAGGGTGAACTCATCAAAAATCGAAGGTTTGGCCTATTGTGGCCAGTTTTGTATGCTATTACCCACTGATTTTGGGTCCCGATGCATTCTGAATGTTTCGGGAACCCCCGGGTCCGGTTACGGGGAACTCGTCAAAACTCGTAGTTTTTGTCTATTCTCGCAAGTTTAGCGTGCTATTACTCACTGATTTTGGGTCCCGCTACAATCCGAACGTTTCAGGAACCCTAGGTCCGGTTACGTGGAACTCGTCAGAACTCGCAGTTTTGGCCTATTCCGGACTGTTTTGTATGCTATTAGTGAGTGATTTGGGGTCCCGATGTGATCCGAACGTTTCGGGAACACCGAGTTCCGGTTACGGGGAACTCGTCAAAACTCGCAGTTTTGGCCTATTATGGCTAGTTTTCTACGCAATTACTCACTGATTTTGGGACCCGCTGCAATCCGAATGTTTCCGGAACTCTGAGGTCCTGTTACGTGGAACTCGTCAAAACTCGTAGTTTTGGCCTATCTCAATTGTTTTGTATGCTATTACTCACCGATTTTGACTCCCACTTTGATCCGATCGTTTCAGGAACCACGAGGTCCGGTTACGGGGAACTCGTCAAAACTCGCATTTTTGGCCTATTCCGGCTAGTTTTGTATGCTATTAGACACTTATTTTGGATCCTGCTGTGATCCGCACGTTTTGGGAACCCCGTGGACCAGTTAGGGTGAACTCATAAAAAATCATAGTTGTGGCCTATTGTGGCCAGTTTTGTATGCCATTACTCACTGATTTTGGGTCCCGCTGCATTCCGAATGTTTCGGGAACCCCGGGGTCCGGTTATGGGGAACTCTTCAAAACTCGCAGTTTTGGTCTATTCTCGCCAGTTTTGTATGCTATTACTCACTGATTTTGGGTCCCGCTATGATCCGAACGTTTCGGGAACCCGGGGTCCGGTTACATGGAACTCGTCAAAACTCGCAGTTTCGGCCTATTCCAGTCTGTTTCGTATGCTATTATTCACTGATTTTGGGTCTCGATGTGATCCGAACGTTTTGGGAACACCGGGATCCGTTTACGGGGAACTCGTCAAAACTCGCAGTTTTGGCCTATTATGGCTAGTTTCCTATGCTAGTACTCACTAATTTTGGGTCCCGGTGCGATCCGAACGTTTCGGGAACTCCGAGGTCCGGTTACGTGGAACTCGTCAAAACTCGCAATTTTGGCCTCTCTTAATTGTTTTGTATGCTACTACTCACTGATTTTGGCTCCCGCTGCGATCCGAACGTTTCACGAACCATGAGGTCCGATTACGGGGAACTCGTCAAAACTCACAGTTTTGGCCTATTTCGGCTAGTTTTGTATGCTATTAGTCACTTATTTTGGGTCCCGCAGTGATCCGAACGTTTTGGAACCCCGTCGTCCAGTTAGGGTGAACTCATCAAAAATCGAAGGTTTGGCCTATTGTGGCCAGTTTTGTATGCTATTACCCACTGATTTTGGGTCCCGATGCATTCTGAATGTTTCGGGAACCCCCGGGTCCGGTTACGGGGAACTCGTCAAAACTCGTAGTTTTTGTCTATTCTCGCCAGTTTAGCGTGCTATTACTCAATGATTTTGGGTCCCGCTACAATCCGAACGTTTCAGGAACCCTAGGTCCGGTTACGTGGAACTCGTCAGAACTCGCAGTTTTGGCCTATTCCGGACTGTTTTGTATGCTATTAGTGAGTGATTTGGGGTCCCGATGTGATCCGAACGTTTCGGGAACACCGAGTTCCGGTTACGAGGAACTCGTCAAAACTCGCAGTTTTGGCCTATTATGGCTAGTTTTCTACGCTATTACTCACTGATTTTGGGACCCGCTGCAATCCGAACGTTTCGGGAACTCTGAGGTCCTGTTACGTGGAACTCGTCAAAACTCGCAGTTTTGGCCTATCTCAATTGTTTTGTATGCTATTACTCACCGATTTTGACTCCCACTTTGATCCGATCGTTTCAGGAACCACGAGGTCCGGTTACGGGGAACTCGTCAAAACTCGCATTTTTGGCCTATTCCGGCTAGTTTTGTATGCTATTAGACACTTATTTTGGATCCTGCTGTGATCCGCACGTTTTGGGAACCCCGTGGACCAGTTAGGGTGAACTCATAAAAAATCATAGTTGTGGCCTATTGTGGCCAGTTTTGTATGCCATTACTCACTGATTTTGGGTCCCGCTGCATTCCGAATGGTTCGGGAACCCCGGGGTCCGGTTATGGGGAACTCGTCAAAACTCGCAGTGTTGGTCTATTCTCGCCAGTTTTGTATGCTATTACTCACTGATTTTGGGTCCCGCTATGATCCGAACGTTTCGGGAACCCGGGGTCCGGTTAAATGGAACTCGTCAAAACTCGCAGTTTTGGCCTATTCCAGTCTGTTTCGTATGCTATTATTCACTGATTTTGGGTCCCGATGTGATCCGAACGTTTCGGGAACACCGGGGTCCGTTTACGGGGAACTCGTCAAAACTCGCAGTTTTGGCCTATTATGGCTAGTTTCCTATGCTAGTACTCACTAATTTTGGGTCCCGGTGCGATCCGAACGTTTCGGGAACTCCGAGGTCCGGTTACGTGGAACTCGTCAAAACTCGCAATTTTGGCCTCTCTCAATTGTTTTGTATGCTACTACTCACTGATTTTGGCTCCCGCTGCGATCCGAACGTTTCACGAACCATGAGGTCCGATTACGGGGAACTCGTCAAAACTCACAGTTTTGGCCTATTTCGGCTAGTTTTGTATGCTATTAGTCACTTATTTTGGGTCCCGCAGTGATCCTAACGTTTTGGAACCCCGTCGTCCAGTTAGGGTGAACTCATCAAAAATCGAAGGTTTGGCCTATTGTGGCCAGTTTTGTATGCTATTACCCACTGATTTTGGGTCCCGCTGCATTCTGAATGTTTCGGGAACCCCCGGGTCCGGTTACGGGGAACTCGTCAAAACTCGTAGTTTTTGTCTATTCTCGCCAGTTTAGCATGCTATTACTCACTGATTTTGGGTCCCGCTACAATCCGAACGTTTCAGGAACCCTAGGTCCGGTTACGTGGAACTCGTCAGAACTCGCAGTTTTGGCCTATTCCGGACTGTTTTGTATGCTATTAGTGAGTGATTTGGGGTCCCGATGTGATCCGAACGTTTCGGGAACACCGAGTTCCGGTTACGGGGAACTCGTCAAAACTCGCAGTTTTGGCCTATTATGGCTAGTTTTCTACGCAATTACTCACTGATTTTGGGACCCGCTGCAATCCGAACGTTTCGGGAACTCTGAGGTCCTGTTACGTGGAACTCGTCAAAACTCGCAGTTTTGGCCTATCTCAATTGTTTTGTATGCTATTACTCACCGATTTTGACTCCCACTTTGATCCGATCGTTTCAGGAACCACGAGGTCCGGTTACGGGGAACTCGTCAAAACTCGCATTTTTGGCCTATTCCGGCTAGTTTTGTATGCTATTAGACACTTATTTTGGATCCTGCTGTGATCCGCACGTTTTGGGAACCCCGTGGACCAGTTAGGGTGAACTCATAAAAAATCATAGTTGTGGCCTATTGTGGCCAGTTTTGTATGCCATTACTCACTGATTTTGGGTCCCGCTGCATTCCGAATGGTTCGGGAACCCCGGGGTCCGGTTATGGGGAACTCGTCAAAACTCGCAGTGTTGGTCTATTCTCGCCAGTTTTGTATGCTATTACTCACTGATTTTGGGTCCCGCTATGATCCGAACGTTTCGGGAACCCGGGGTCCGGTTAAATGGAACTCGTCAAAACTCGCAGTTTTGGCCTATTCCAGTCTGTTTCGTATGCTATTATTCACTGATTTTGGGTCCCGATGTGATCCGAACGTTTCGGGAACACCGGGGTCCGTTTACGGGGAACTCGTCAAAACTCGCAGTTTTGGCCTATTATGGCTAGTTTCCTATGCTAGTACTCACTAATTTTGGGTCCCGGTGCGATCCGAACGTTTCGGGAACTCCGAGGTCCGGTTACGTGGAACTCGTCAAAACTCGCAATTTTGGCCTCTCTCAATTGTTTTGTATGCTACTACTCACTGATTTTGGCTCCCGCTGCGATCCGAACGTTTCACGAACCATGAGGTCCGATTACGGGGAACTCGTCAAAACTCACAGTTTTGGCCTATTTCGGCTAGTTTTGTATGCTATTAGTCACTTATTTTGGGTCCCGCAGTGATCCGAACGTTTTGGAACCCCGTCGTCCAGTTAGGGTGAACTCATCAAAAATCGAAGGTTTGGCCTATTGTGGCCAGTTTTGTATGCTATTACCCACTGATTTTGGGTCCCGATGCATTCTGAATGTTTCGGGAACCCCCGGGTCCGGTTACGGGGAACTCGTCAAAACTCGTAGTTTTTGTCTATTCTCGCCAGTTTAGCGTGCTATTACTCAATGATTTTGGGTCCCGCTACAATCCGAACGTTTCAGGAACCCTAGGTCCGGTTACGTGGAACTCGTCAGAACTCGCAGTTTTGGCCTATTCCGGACTGTTTTGTATGCTATTAGTGAGTGATTTGGGGTCCCGATGTGATCCGAACGTTTCGGAACACCGAGTTCCGGTTACGAGGAACTCGTCAAAACTCGCAGTTTTGGCCTATTATGGCTAGTTTTCTACGCTATTACTCACTGATTTTGGGACCCGCTGCAATCCGAACGTTTCGGGAACTCTGAGGTCCTGTTACGTGGAACTCGTCAAAACTCGCAGTTTTGGCCTATCTCAATTGTTTTGTATGCTATTACGCACCGATTTTGACTCCCACTTTGATCCGATCGTTTCAGGAACCACGAGGTCCGGTTACGGGGAACTCGTCAAAACTCGCATTTTTGGCCTATTCCGGCTAGTTTTGTATGCTATTAGACACTTATTTTGGATCCTGCTGTGATCCGCACGTTTTGGGAACCCCGTGGACCAGTTAGGGTGAACTCATAAAAAATCATAGTTGTGGCCTATTGTGGCCAGTTTTGTATGCCATTACTCACTGATTTTGGGTCCCGCTGCATTCCGAATGGTTCGGGAACCCCGGGGTCCGGTTATGGGGAACTCGTCAAAACTCGCAGTGTTGGTCTATTCTCGCCAGTTTTGTATGCTATTACTCACTGATTTTGGGTCCCGCTATGATCCGAACGTTTCGGGAACCCGGGGTCCGGTTAAATGGAACTCGTCAAAACTCGCAGTTTTGGCCTATTCCAGTCTGTTTCGTATGCTATTATTCACTGATTTTGGGTCCCGATGTGATCCGAACGTTTCGGGAACACCGGGGTCCGTTTACGGGGAACTCGTCAAAACTCGCAGTTTTGGCCTATTATGGCTAGTTTCCTATGCTAGTACTCACTAATTTTGGGTCCCGGTGCGATCCGAACGTTTCGGGAACTCCGAGGTCCGGTTACGTGGAACTCGTCAAAACTCGCAATTTTGGCCTCTCTCAATTGTTTTGTATGCTACTACTCACTGATTTTGGCTCCCGCTGCGATCCGAACGTTTCACGAACCATGAGGTCCGATTACGGGGAACTCGTCAAAACTCACAGTTTTGGCCTATTTCGGCTAGTTTTGTATGCTATTAGTCACTTATTTTGGGTCCCGCAGTGATCCGAACGTTTTGGAACCCCGTCGTCCAGTTAGGGTGAACTCATCAAAAATCGAAGGTTTGGCCTATTGTGGCCAGTTTTGTATGCTATTACCCACTGATTTTGGGTCCCGATGCATTCTGAATGTTTCGGGAACCCCCGGTCCGGTTACGGGGAACTCGTCAAAACTCGTAGTTTTTGTCTATTCTCGCCAGTTTAGCGTGCTATTACTCAATGATTTTGGGTCCCGCTACAATCCGAACGTTTTAGGAACCCTAGGTCCGGTTACGTGGAACTCGTCAGAACTCGCAGTTTTGGCCTATTCCGGACTGTTTTGTATGCTATTAGTGAGTGATTTGGGGTCCCGATGTGATCGAACGTTTCGGGAACACCGAGTTCCGGTTACGAGGAACTCGTCAAAACTCGCAGTTTTGGCCTATTATGGCTAGTTTTCTACGCTATTACTCACTGATTTTGGGACCCGCTGCAATCCGAACGTTTCGGGAACTCTGAGGTCCTGTTACGTGGAACTCGTCAAAACTCGCAGTTTTGGCCTATCTCAATTGTTTGTATGCTATTACTCACCGATTTTGACTCCCACTTTGATCCGATCGTTTCAGGAACCACGAGGTCCGGTTACGGGGAACTCGTCAAAACTCGCATTTTTGGCCTATTCCGGCTAGTTTTGTATGCTATTAGACACTTATTTTGGATCCTGCTGTGATCCGCACGTTTTGGGAACCCCGTGGACCAGTTAGGGTGAACTCATAAAAAAATCATAGTTGTGGCCTATTGTGGCCAGTTTTGTATGCCATTACTCACTGATTTTGGGTCCCGCTGCATTCCGAATGGTTCGGGAACCCCGGGGTCCGGTTATGGGGAACTCGTCAAAACTCGCAGTGTTGGTCTATTCTTGCCAGTTTTGTATGCTATTACTCACTGATTTTGGGTCCCGCTATGATCCGAACGTTTCGGGAACCCGGGGTCCGGTTAAATGGAACTCGTCAAAACTCGCAGTTTTGGCCTATTCCAGTCTGTTTCGTATGCTATTATTCACTGATTTTGGGTCCCGATGTGATCCGAACGTTTCGGGAACACCGGGGTCCGTTTACGGGGAACTCGTCAAAACTCGCAGTTTTGGCCTATTATGGCTAGTTTCCTATGCTAGTACTCACTAATTTTGGGTCCCGGTGCGATCCGAACGTTTCGGGAACTCCGAGGTCCGGTTACGTGGAACTCGTCAAAACTCGCAATTTTGGCCTCTCTCAATTGTTTTGTATGCTACTACTCACTAATTTTGGCTCCCGCTGCGATCCGAACGTTTCACGAACCATGAGGTCCGATTACGGGGAACTCGTCAAAACTCACAGTTTTGGCCTATTTCGGCTAGTTTTGTATGCTATTAGTCACTTATTTTGGGTCCCGCAGTGATCCTAACGTTTTGGAACCCCGTCGTCCAGTTAGGGTGAACTCATCAAAAATCGAAGGTTTGGCCTATTGTGGCCAGTTTTGTATGCTATTACCCACTGATTTTGGGTCCCGCTGCATTCTGAATGTTTCGGGAACCCCCGGGTCCGGTTACGGGGAACTCGTCAAAACTCGTAGTTTTTGTCTATTCTCGCCAGTTTAGCATGCTATTACTCACTGATTTTGGGTCCCGCTACAATCCGAACGTTTCAGGAACCCTAGGTCCGGTTACGTGGAACTCGTCAGAACTCGCAGTTTTGGCCTATTCCGGACTGTTTTGTATGCTATTAGTGAGTGATTTGGGGTCCCGATGTGATCCGAACGTTTCGGGAACACCGAGTTCCGGTTACGGGGAACTCGTCAAAACTCGCAGTTTTGGCCTATTATGGCTAGTTTTCTACGCAATTACTCACTGATTTTGGGACCCGCTGCAATCCGAACGTTTCGGGAACTCTGAGGTCCTGTTACGTGGAACTCGTCAAAACTCGCAGTTTTGGCCTATCTCAATTGTTTTGTATGCTATTACTCACCGATTTTGACTCCCACTTTGATCCGATCGTTTCAGGAACCACGAGGTCCGGTTACGGGGAACTCGTCAAAACTCGCATTTTTGGCCTATTCCGGCTAGTTTTGTATGCTATTAGACACTTATTTTGGATCCTGCTGTGATCCGCACGTTTTGGGAACCCCGTGGACCAGTTAGGGTGAACTCATAAAAAATCATAGTTGTGGCCTATTGTGGCCAGTTTTGTATGCCATTACTCACTGATTTTGGGTCCCGCTGCATTCCGAATGGTTCGGGAACCCCGGGGTCCGGTTATGGGGAACTCGTCAAAACTCGCAGTGTTGGTCTATTCTCGCCAGTTTTGTATGCTATTACTCACTGATTTTGGGTCCCGCTATGATCCGAACGTTTCGGGAACCCGGGGTCCGGTTAAATGGAACTCGTCAAAACTCGCAGTTTTGGCCTATTCCAGTCTGTTTCGTATGCTATTATTCACTGATTTTGGGTCCCGATGTGATCCGAACGTTTCGGGAACACCGGGGTCCGTTTACGGGGAACTCGTCAAAACTCGCAGTTTTGGCCTATTATGGCTAGTTTCCTATGCTAGTACTCACTAATTTTGGGTCCCGGTGCGATCCGAACGTTTCGGGAACTCCGAGGTCCGGTTACGTGGAACTCGTCAAAACTCGCAATTTTGGCCTCTCTCAATTGTTTTGTATGCTACTACTCACTGATTTTGGCTCCCGCTGCGATCCGAACGTTTCACGAACCATGAGGTCCGATTACGGGGAACTCGTCAAAACTCACAGTTTTGGCCTATTTCGGCTAGTTTTGTATGCTATTAGTCACTTATTTTGGGTCCCGCAGTGATCCGAACGTTTTGGAACCCCGTCGTCCAGTTAGGGTGAACTCATCAAAAATCGAAGGTTTGGCCTATTGTGGCCAGTTTTGTATGCTATTACCCACTGATTTTGGGTCCCGATGCATTCTGAATGTTTCGGGAACCCCCGGGTCCGGTTACGGGGAACTCGTCAAAACTCGTAGTTTTTGTCTATTCTCGCCAGTTTAGCGTGCTATTACTCAATGATTTTGGGTCCCGCTACAATCCGAACGTTTCAGGAACCCTAGGTCCGGTTACGTGGAACTCGTCAGAACTCGCAGTTTTGGCCTATTCCGGACTGTTTTGTATGCTATTAGTGAGTGATTTGGGGTCCCGATGTGATCCGAACGTTTCGGGAACACCGAGTTCCGGTTACGAGGAACTCGTCAAAACTCGCAGTTTTGGCCTATTATGGCTAGTTTTCTACGCTATTACTCACTGATTTTGGGACCCGCTGCAATCCGAACGTTTCGGGAACTCTGAGGTCCTGTTACGTGGAACTCGTCAAAACTCGCAGTTTTGGCCTATCTCAATTGTTTTGTATGCTATTACGCACCGATTTTGACTCCCACTTTGATCCGATCGTTTCAGGAACCACGAGGTCCGGTTACGGGGAACTCGTCAAAACTCGCATTTTTGGCCTATTCCGGCTAGTTTTGTATGCTATTAGACACTTATTTTGGATCCTGCTGTGATCCGCACGTTTTGGGAACCCCGTGGACCAGTTAGGGTGAACTCATAAAAAATCATAGTTGTGGCCTATTGTGGCCAGTTTTGTATGCCATTACTCACTGATTTTGGGTCCCGCTGCATTCCGAATGGTTCGGGAACCCCGGGGTCCGGTTATGGGGAACTCGTCAAAACTCGCAGTGTTGGTCTATTCTCGCCAGTTTTGTATGCTATTACTCACTGATTTTGGGTCCCGCTATGATCCGAACGTTTCGGGAACCCGGGGTCCGGTTAAATGGAACTCGTCAAAACTCGCAGTTTTGGCCTATTCCAGTCTGTTTCGTATGCTATTATTCACTGATTTTGGGTCCCGATGTGATCCGAACGTTTCGGGAACACCGGGGTCCGTTTACGGGGAACTCGTCAAAACTCGCAGTTTTGGCCTATTATGGCTAGTTTCCTATGCTAGTACTCACTAATTTTGGGTCCCGGTGCGATCCGAACGTTTCGGGAACTCCGAGGTCCGGTTACGTGGAACTCGTCAAAACTCGCAATTTTGGCCTCTCTCAATTGTTTTGTATGCTACTACTCACTGATTTTGGCTCCCGCTGCGATCCGAACGTTTCACGAACCATGAGGTCCGATTACGGGGAACTCGTCAAAACTCACAGTTTTGGCCTATTTCGGCTAGTTTTGTATGCTATTAGTCACTTATTTTGGGTCCCGCAGTGATCCTAACGTTTTGGAACCCCGTCGTCTAGTTAGGGTGAACTCATCAAAAATCGAAGGTTTGGCCTATTGTGGCCAGTTTTGTATGCTATTACCCACTGATTTTGGGTCCCGCTGCATTCTGAATGTTTCGGGAACCCCCGGGTCCGGTTACGGGGAACTCGTCAAAACTCGTAGTTTTTGTCTATTCTCGCCAGTTTAGCATGCTATTACTCACTGATTTTGGGTCCCGCTACAATCCGAACGTTTCAGGAACCCTAGGTCCGGTTACGTGGAACTCGTCAGAACTCGCAGTTTTGGCCTATTCCGGACTGTTTTGTATGCTATTAGTGAGTGATTTGGGGTCCCGATGTGATCCGAACGTTTCGGGAACACCGAGTTCCGGTTACGGGGAACTCGTCAAAACTCGCAGTTTTGGCCTATTATGGCTAGTTTTCTACGCAATTACTCACTGATTTTGGGACCCGCTGCAATCCGAACGTTTCGGGAACTCTGAGGTCCTGTTACGTGGAACTCGTCGAAACTCGCAGTTTTGGCCTATCTCAATTGTTTTGTATGCTATTACTCACCGATTTTGACTCCCACTTTGATCCGATCGTTTCAGGAACCACGAGGTCCGGTTACGGGGAACTCGTCAAAACTCGCATTTTTGGCCTATTCCGGCTAGTTTTGTATGCTATTAGACACTTATTTTGGATCCTGCTGTGATCCGCACGTTTTGGGAACCCCGTGGACCAGTTAGGGTGAACTCATAAAAAATCATAGTTGTGGCCTATTGTGGCCAGTTTTGTATGCCATTACTCACTGATTTTGGGTCCCGCTGCATTCCGAATGGTTCGGGAACCCCGGGGTCCGGTTATGGGGAACTCGTCAAAACTCGCAGTGTTGGTCTATTCTCGCCAGTTTTGTATGCTATTACTCACTGATTTTGGGTCCCGCTATGATCCGAACGTTTCGGGAACCCGGGGTCCGGTTAAATGGAACTCGTCAAAACTCGCAGTTTTGGCCTATTCCAGTCTGTTTCGTATGCTATTATTCACTGATTTTGGGTCCCGATGTGATCCGAACGTTTCGGGAACACCGGGGTCCGTTTACGGGGAACTCGTCAAAACTCGCAGTTTTGGCCTATTATGGCTAGTTTCCTATGCTAGTACTCACTAATTTTGGGTCCCGGTGCGATCCGAACGTTTCGGGAACTCCGAGGTCCGGTTACGTGGAACTCGTCAAAACTCGCAATTTTGGCCTCTCTCAATTGTTTTGTATGCTACTACTCACTGATTTTGGCTCCCGCTGCGATCCGAACGTTTCACGAACCATGAGGTCCGATTACGGGGAACTCGTCAAAACTCACGGTTTTGGCCTATTTCGGCTAGTTTTGTATGCTATTAGTCACTTATTTTGGGTCCCGCAGTGATCCGAACGTTTTGGAACCCCGTCGTCCAGTTAGGGTGAACTCATCAAAAATCGAAGGTTTGGCCTATTGTGGCCAGTTTTGTATGCTATTACCCACTGATTTTGGGTCCCGATGCATTCTGAATGTTTCGGGAACCCCCGGGTCCGGTTACGGGGAACTCGTCAAAACTCGTAGTTTTTGTCTATTCTCGCCAGTTTAGCGTGCTATTACTCAATGATTTTGGGTCCCGCTACAATCCGAACGTTTCAGGAACCCTAGGTCCGGTTACGTGGAACTCGTCAGAACTCGCAGTTTTGGCCTATTCCGGACTGTTTTGTATGCTATTAGTGAGTGATTTGGGGTCCCGATGTGATCCGAACGTTTCGGGAACACCGAGTTCCGGTTACGAGGAACTCGTCAAAACTCGCAGTTTTGGCCTATTATGGCTAGTTTTCTACGCTATTACTCACTGATTTTGGGACCCGCTGCAATCCGAACGTTTCGGGAACTCTGAGGTCCTGTTACGTGGAACTCGTCAAAACTCGCAGTTTTGGCCTATCTCAATTGTTTTGTATGCTATTACGCACCGATTTTGACTCCCACTTTGATCCGATCGTTTCAGGAACCACGAGGTCCGGTTACGGGGAACTCGTCAAAACTCGCATTTTTGGCCTATTCCGGCTAGTTTTGTATGCTATTAGACACTTATTTTGGATCCTGCTGTGATCCGCACGTTTTGGGAACCCCGTGGACCAGTTAGGGTGAACTCATAAAAAATCATAGTTGTGGCCTATTGTGGCCAGTTTTGTATGCCATTACTCACTGATTTTGGGTCCCGCTGCATTCCGAATGGTTCGGGAACCCCGGGGTCCGGTTATGGGGAACTCGTCAAAACTCGCAGTGTTGGTCTATTCTCGCCAGTTTTGTATGCTATTACTCACTGATTTTGGGTCCCGCTATGATCCGAACGTTTCGGGAACCCGGGGTCCGGTTAAATGGAACTCGTCAAAACTCGCAGTTTTGGCCTATTCCAGTCTGTTTCGTATGCTATTATTCACTGATTTTGGGTCCCGATGTGATCCGAACGTTTCGGGAACACCGGGGTCCGTTTACGGGGAACTCGTCAAAACTCGCAGTTTTGGCCTATTATGGCTAGTTTCCTATGCTAGTACTCACTAATTTTGGGTCCCGGTGCGATCCGAACGTTTCGGGAACTCCGAGGTCCGGTTACGTGGAACTCGTCAAAACTCGCAATTTTGGCCTCTCTCAATTGTTTTGTATGCTACTACTCACTGATTTTGGCTCCCGCTGCGATCCGAACGTTTCACGAACCATGAGGTCCGATTACGGGGAACTCGTCAAAACTCACAGTTTTGGCCTATTTCGGCTAGTTTTGTATGCTATTAGTCACTTATTTTGGGTCCCGCAGTGATCCTAACGTTTTGGAACCCCGTCGTCCAGTTAGGGTGAACTCATCAAAAATCGAAGGTTTGGCCTATTGTGGCCAGTTTTGTATGCTATTACCCACTGATTTTGGGTCCCGCTGCATTCTGAATGTTTCGGGAACCCCCGGGTCCGGTTACGGGGAACTCGTCAAAACTCGTAGTTTTTGTCTATTCTCGCCAGTTTAGCATGCTATTACTCACTGATTTTGGGTCCCGCTACAATCCGAACGTTTCAGGAACCCTAGGTCCGGTTACGTGGAACTCGTCAGAACTCGCAGTTTTGGCCTATTCCGGACTGTTTTGTATGCTATTAGTGAGTGATTTGGGGTCCCGATGTGATCCGAACGTTTCGGGAACACCGAGTTCCGGTTACGGGGAACTCGTCAAAACTCGCAGTTTTGGCCTATTATGGCTAGTTTTCTACGCAATTACTCACTGATTTTGGGACCCGCTGCAATCCGAACGTTTCGGGAACTCTGAGGTCCTGTTACGTGGAACTCGTCAAAACTCGCAGTTTTGGCCTATCTCAATTGTTTTGTATGCTATTACTCACCGATTTTGACTCCCACTTTGATCCGATCGTTTCAGGAACCACGAGGTCCGGTTACGGGGAACTCGTCAAAACTCGCATTTTTGGCCTATTCCGGCTAGTTTTGTATGCTATTAGACACTTATTTTGGATCCTGCTGTGATCCGCACGTTTTGGGAACCCCGTGGACCAGTTAGGGTGAACTCATAAAAAATCATAGTTGTGGCCTATTGTGGCCAGTTTTGTATGCCATTACTCACTGATTTTGGGTCCCGCTGCATTCCGAATGGTTCGGGAACCCCGGGGTCCGGTTATGGGGAACTCGTCAAAACTCGCAGTGTTGGTCTATTCTCGCCAGTTTTGTATGCTATTACTCACTGATTTTGGGTCCCGCTATGATCCGAACGTTTCGGGAACCCGGGGTCCGGTTAAATGGAACTCGTCAAAACTCGCAGTTTTGGCCTATTCCAGTCTGTTTCGTATGCTATTATTCACTGATTTTGGGTCCCGATGTGATCCGAACGTTTCGGGAACACCGGGGTCCGTTTACGGGGAACTCATCAAAACTCGCAGTTTTGGCCTATTATGGCTAGTTTCCTATGCTAGTACTCACTAATTTTGGGTCCCGGTGCGATCCGAACGTTTCGGGAACTCCGAGGTCCGGTTACGTGGAACTCGTCAAAACTCGCAATTTTGGCCTCTCTCAATTGTTTTGTATGCTACTACTCACTGATTTTGGCTCCCGCTGCGATCCGAACGTTTCACGAACCATGAGGTCCGATTACGGGGAACTCGTCAAAACTCACAGTTTTGGCCTATTTCGGCTAGTTTTGTATGCTATTAGTCACTTATTTTGGGTCCCGCAGTGATCCGAACGTTTTGGAACCCCGTCGTCCAGTTAGGGTGAACTCATCAAAAATCGAAGGTTTGGCCTATTGTGGCCAGTTTTGTATGCTATTACCCACTGATTTTGGGTCCCGATGCATTCTGAATGTTTCGGGAACCCCCGGGTCCGGTTACGGGGAACTCGTCAAAACTCGTAGTTTTTGTCTATTCTCGCCAGTTTAGCGTGCTATTACTCAATGATTTTGGGTCCCGCTACAATCCGAACGTTTCAGGAACCCTAGGTCCGGTTACGTGGAACTCGTCAGAACTCGCAGTTTTGGCCTATTCCGGACTGTTTTGTATGCTATTAGTCAGTGATTTGGGGTCCCGATGTGATCCGAACGTTTCGGGAACACCGAGTTCCGGTTACGAGGAACTCGTCAAAACTCGCAGTTTTGGCCTATTATGGCTAGTTTTCTACGCAATTACTCACTGATTTTGGGACCCGCTGCAATCCGAATGTTTCGGGAACTCTGAGGTCCTGTTACGTGGAACTCGTCAAAACTCGCAGTTTTGGCCTATCTCAATTGTTTTGTATGCTATTACTCACCGATTTTGACTCCCACTTTGATCCGATCGTTTCAGGAACCACGAGGTCCGGTTACGGGGAACTCGTCAAAACTCGCATTTTTGGCCTATTCCGGCTAGTTTTGTATGCTATTAGACACTTATTTTGGATCCTGCTGTGATCCGCACGTTTTGGGAACCCCGTGGACCAGTTAGGGTGAACTCATAAAAAATCATAGTTGTGGCCTATTGTGGCCAGTTTTGTATGCCATTACTCACTGATTTTGGGTCCCGCTGCATTCCGAATGGTTCGGGAACCCCGGGGTCCGGTTATGGGGAACTCGTCAAAACTCGCAGTGTTGGTCTATTCTCGCCAGTTTTGTATGCTATTACTCACTGATTTTGGGTCCCGCTATGATCCGAACGTTTCGGGAACCCGGGGTCCGGTTACATGGAACTCGTCAAAACTCGCAGTTTTGGCCTATTCCAGTCTGTTTCGTATGCTATTATTCACTGATTTTGGGTCTCGATGTGATCCGAACGTTTCGGGAACACCGGGATCCGTTTACGGGGAACTCGTCAAAACTCGCAGTTTTGGCCTATTATGGCTAGTTTCCTATGCTAGTACTCACTAATTTTGGGTCCCGGTGCGATCCGAACGTTTCGGGAACTCCGAGGTCCGGTTACGTGGAACTCGTCAAAACTCGCAATTTTGGCCTTCTCAATTGTTTTGTATGCTACTACTCACTGATTTTGGCTCCCGCTGCGATCCGAATTTTTCACGAACCATGAGGTCCGATTACGGGGAACTCGTCAAAACTCACAGTTTTGGCCTATTTCGGCTAGTTTTGTATGCTATTAGTCACTTATTTTGGGTCCCGCAGTGATCCTAACGTTTTGGAACCCCGTCGTCCAGTTAGGGTGAACTCATCAAAAATCGAAGGTTTGGCCTATTGTGGCCAGTTTTGTATGCTATTACCCACTGATTTTGGGTCCCGCTGCATTCTGAATGTTTCGGGAACCCCCGGGTCCGGTTACGGGGAACTCGTCAAAACTCGTAGTTTTTGTCTATTCTCGCTAGTTTAGCATGCTATTACTCACTGATTTTGGGTCCCTCTACAATCCGAACGTTTCAGGAACCCTAGGTCCGGTTACGTGGAACTCGTCAGAACTCGCAGTTTTGGCCTATTCCGGACTGTTTTGTATGCTATTAGTCAGTGATTTGGGGTCCCGATGTGATCCGAACGTTTCGGGAACACCGAGTTCCGGTTACGGGGAACTCGTCAAAACTCGCAGTTTTGGCCTATTATGGCTAGTTTTCTACGCAATTACTCACTCATTTTGGGACCCGCTGCAATCCGAACGTTTCGGGAACTCTGAGGTCCTGTTACGTGGAACTCGTCAAAACTCGCAGTTTTGGCCTATCTCAATTGTTTTGTATGCTATTACTCACCGATTTTGACTCCCACTTTGATCCGATCGTTTCAGGAACCACGAGGTCCGGTTACGGGGAACTCGTCAAAACTCGCATTTTTGGCCTATTCCGGCTAGTTTTGTATGCTATTAGACACTTATTTTGGATCCTGCTGTGATCCGCACGTTTTGGGATCCCCGTGGACCAGTTAGGGTGAACTCATAAAAAATCATAGTTGTGGCCTATTGTGGCCAGTTTTGTATGCCATTACTCACTGATTTTGGGTCCCGCTGCATTCCGAATGGTTCGGGAACCCCGGGGTCCGGTTATGGGGAACTCGTCAAAACTCGCAGTGTTGGTCTATTCTCGCCAGTTTTGTATGCTATTACTCACTGATTTTGGGTCCCGCTATGATCCGAACGTTTCGGGAACCCGGGGTCCGGTTAAATGGAACTCGTCAAAACTCGCAGTTTTGGCCTATTCCAGTCTGTTTCGTATGCTATTATTCACTGATTTTGGGTCCCGATGTGATCCGAACGTTTCGGGAACACCGGGGTCCGTTTACGGGGAACTCGTCAAAACTCGCAGTTTTGGCCTATTATGGCTAGTTTCCTATGCTAGTACTCACTAATTTTGGGTCCCGGTGCGATCCGAACGTTTCGGGAACTCCGAGGTCCGGTTACGTGGAACTCGTCAAAACTCGCAATTTTGGCCTCTCTCAATTGTTTTGTATGCTACTACTCACTGATTTTGGCTCCCGCTGCGATCCGAACGTTTCACGAACCATGAGGTCCGATTACGGGGAACTCGTCAAAACTCACAGTTTTGGCCTATTTCGGCTAGTTTTGTATGCTATTAGTCACTTATTTTGGGTCCCGCAGTGATCCGAACGTTTTGGAACCCCGTCGTCCAGTTAGGGTGAACTCATCAAAAATCGAAGGTTTGGCCTATTGTGGCCAGTTTTGTATGCTATTACCCACTGATTTTGGGTCCCGATGCATTCTGAATGTTTCGGGAACCCCCGGGTCCGGTTACGGGGAACTCGTCAAAACTCGTAGTTTTTGTCTATTCTCGCCAGTTTAGCGTGCTATTACTCAATGATTTTGGGTCCCGCTACAATCCGAACGTTTCAGGAACCCTAGGTCCGGTTACGTGGAACTCGTCAGAACTCGCAGTTTTGGCCTATTCCGGACTGTTTTGTATGCTATTAGTCAGTGATTTGGGGTCCCGATGTGATCCGAACGTTTCGGGAACACCGAGTTCCGGTTACGAGGAACTCGTCAAAACTCGCAGTTTTGGCCTATTATGGCTAGTTTTCTACGCAATTACTCACTGATTTTGGGACCCGCTGCAATCCGAATGTTTCGGGAACTCTGAGGTCCTGTTACGTGGAACTCGTCAAAACTCGCAGTTTTGGCCTATCTCAATTGTTTTGTATGCTATTACTCACCGATTTTGACTCCCACTTTGATCCGATCGTTTCAGGAACCACGAGGTCCGGTTACGGGGAACTCGTCAAAACTCGCATTTTTGGCCTATTCCGGCTAGTTTTGTATGCTATTAGACACTTATTTTGGATCCTGCTGTGATCCGCACGTTTTGGGAACCCCGTGGACCAGTTAGGGTGAACTCATAAAAAATCATAGTTGTGGCCTATTGTGGCCAGTTTTGTATGCCATTACTCACTGATTTTGGGTCCCGCTGCATTCCGAATGGTTCGGGAACCCCGGGGTCCGGTTATGGGGAACTCGTCAAAACTCGCAGTGTTGGTCTATTCTCGCCAGTTTTGTATGCTATTACTCACTGATTTTGGGTCCCGCTATGATCCGAACGTTTCGGGAACCCGGGGTCCGGTTACATGGAACTCGTCAAAACTCGCAGTTTTGGCCTATTCCAGTCTGTTTCGTATGCTATTATTCACTGATTTTGGGTCTCGATGTGATCCGAACGTTTCGGGAACACCGGGATCCGTTTACGGGGAACTCGTCAAAACTCGCAGTTTTGGCCTATTATGGCTAGTTTCCTATGCTAGTACTCACTAATTTTGGGTCCCGGTGCGATCCGAACGTTTCGGGAACTCCGAGGTCCGGTTACGTGGAACTCGTCAAAACTCGCAATTTTGGCCTTCTCAATTGTTTTGTATGCTACTATTCACTGATTTTGGCTCCCGCTGCGATCCGAATTTTTCACGAACCATGAGGTCCGATTACGGGGAACTCGTCAAAACTCACAGTTTTGGCCTATTTCGGCTAGTTTTGTATGCTATTAGTCACTTATTTTGGGTCCCGCAGTGATCCTAACGTTTTGGAACCCCGTCGTCCAGTTAGGGTGAACTCATCAAAAATCGAAGGTTTGGCCTATTGTGGCCAGTTTTGTATGCTATTACCCACTGATTTTGGGTCCCGCTGCATTCTGAATGTTTCGGGAACCCCCGGGTCCGGTTACGGGGAACTCGTCAAAACTCGTAGTTTTTGTCTATTCTCGCTAGTTTAGCATGCTATTACTCACTGATTTTGGGTCCCTCTACAATCCGAACGTTTCAGGAACCCTAGGTCCGGTTACGTGGAACTCGTCAGAACTCGCAGTTTTGGCCTATTCCGGACTGTTTTGTATGCTATTAGTCAGTGATTTGGGGTCCCGATGTGATCCGAACGTTTCGGGAACACCGAGTTCCGGTTACGGGGAACTCGTCAAAACTCGCAGTTTTGGCCTATTATGGCTAGTTTTCTACGCAATTACTCAGTGATTTTGGGACCCGCTGCAATCCGAACGTTTCGGGAACTCTGAGGTCCTGTTACGTGGAACTCGTCAAAACTCGCAGTTTTGGCCTATCTCAATTGTTTTGTATGCTATTACTCACCGATTTTGACTCCCACTTTGATCCGATCGTTTCAGGAACCACGAGGTCCGGTTACGGGGAACTCGTCAAAACTCGCATTTTTGGCCTATTCCGGCTAGTTTTGTATGCTATTAGACACTTATTTTGGATCCTGCTGTGATCCGCACGTTTTGGGAACCCCGTGGACCAGTTAGGGTGAACTCATAAAAAATCATAGTTGTGGCCTATTGTGGCCAGTTTTGTATGCCATTACTCACTGATTTTGGGTCCCGCTGCATTCCGAATGGTTCGGGAACCCCGGGGTCCGGTTATGGGGAACTCGTCAAAACTCGCAGTGTTGGTCTATTCTCGCCAGTTTTGTATGCTATTACTCACTGATTTTGGGTCCCGCTATGATCCGAACGTTTCGGGAACCCGGGGTCCTGTTACATGGAACTCGTCAAAACTCGCAGTTTTGGCCTATTCCAGTCTGTTTCGTATGCTATTATTCACTGATTTTGGGTCTCGATGTGATCCGAACGTTTCGGGAACACCGGGATCCGTTTACGGGGAACTCGTCAAAACTCGCAGTTTTGGCCTATTATGGCTAGTTTCCTATGCTAGTACTCACTAATTTTGGGTCCCGGTGCGATCCGAACGTTTCGGGAACTCCGAGGTCCGGTTACGTGGAACTCGTCAAAACTCGCAATTTTGGCCTTCTCAATTGTTTTGTATGCTACTACTCACTGATTTTGGCTCCCGCTGCGATCCGAATTTTTCACGAACCATGAGGTCCGATTACGGGGAACTCGTCAAAACTCACAGTTTTGGCCTATTTCGGCTAGTTTTGTATGCTATTAGTCACTTATTTTGGGTCCCGCAGTGATCCTAACGTTTTGGAACCCCGTCGTCCAGTTAGGGTGAACTCATCAAAAATCGAAGGTTTGGCCTATTGTGGCCAGTTTTGTATGCTATTACCCACTGATTTTGGGTCCCGCTGCATTCTGAATGTTTCGGGAACCCCCGGGTCCGGTTACGGGGAACTCGTCAAAACTCGTAGTTTTTGTCTATTCTCGCTAGTTTAGCATGCTATTACTCACTGATTTTGGGTCCCTCTACAATCCGAACGTTTCAGGAACCCTAGGTCCGGTTACGTGGAACTCGTCAGAACTCGCAGTTTTGGCCTATTCCGGACTGTTTTGTATGCTATTAGTCAGTGATTTGGGGTCCCGATGTGATCCGAACGTTTCGGGAACACCGAGTTCCGGTTACGGGGAACTCGTCAAAACTCGCAGTTTTGGCCTATTATGGCTAGTTTTCTACGCAATTACTCACTGATTTTGGGACCCGCTGCAATCCGAACGTTTCGGGAACTCTGAGGTCCTGTTACGTGGAACTCGTCAAAACTCGCAGTTTTGGCCTATCTCAATTGTTTTGTATGCTATTACTCACCGATTTTGACTCCCACTTTGATCCGATCGTTTCAGGAACCACGAGGTCCGGTTACGGGGAACTCGTCAAAACTCGCATTTTTGGCCTATTCCGGCTAGTTTTGTATGCTATTAGACACTTATTTTGGATCCTGCTGTGATCCGCACGTTTTGGGAACCCCGTGGACCAGTTAGGGTGAACTCATAAAAAATCATAGTTGTGGCCTATTGTGGCCAGTTTTGTATGCCATTACTCACTGATTTTGGGTCCCGCTGCATTCCGAATGGTTCGGGAACCCCGGGGTCCGGTTATGGGGAACTCGTCAAAACTCGCAGTGTTGGTCTATTCTCGCCAGTTTTGTATGCTATTACTCACTGATTTTGGGTCCCGCTATGATCCGAACGTTTCGGGAACCCGGGGTCCTGTTACATGGAACTCGTCAAAACTCGCAGTTTTGGCCTATTCCAGTCTGTTTCGTATGCTATTATTCACTGATTTTGGGTCTCGATGTGATCCGAACGTTTCGGGAACACCGGGATCCGTTTACGGGGAACTCGTCAAAACTCGCAGTTTTGGCCTATTATGGCTAGTTTCCTATGCTAGTACTCACTAATTTTGGGTCCCGGTGCGATCCGAACGTTTCGGGAACTCCGAGGTCCGGTTACGTGGAACTCGTCAAAACTCGCAATTTTGGCCTTCTCAATTGTTTTGTATGCTACTACTCACTGATTTTGGCTCCCGCTGCGATCCGAATTTTTCACGAACCATGAGGTCCGATTACGGGGAACTCGTCAAAACTCACAGTTTTGGCCTATTTCGGCTAGTTTTGTATGCTATTAGTCACTTATTTTGGGTCCCGCAGTGATCCTAACGTTTTGGAACCCCGTCGTCCAGTTAGGGTGAACTCATCAAAAATCGAAGGTTTGGCCTATTGTGGCCAGTTTTGTATGCTATTACCCACTGATTTTGGGTCCCGCTGCATTCTGAATGTTTCGGGAACCCCCGGGTCCGGTTACGGGGAACTCGTCAAAACTCGTAGTTTTTGTCTATTCTCGCTAGTTTAGCATGCTATTACTCACTGATTTTGGGTCCCTCTACAATCCGAACGTTTCAGGAACCCTAGGTCCGGTTACGTGGAACTCGTCAGAACTCGCAGTTTTGGCCTATTCCGGACTGTTTTGTATGCTATTAGTCAGTGATTTGGGGTCCCGATGTGATCCGAACGTTTCGGGAACACCGAGTTCCGGTTACGGGGAACTCGTCAAAACTCGCAGTTTTGGCCTATTATGGCTAGTTTTCTACGCAATTACTCACTGATTTTGGGACCCGCTGCAATCCGAACGTTTCGGGAACTCTGAGGTCCTGTTACGTGGAACTCGTCAAAACTCGCAGTTTTGGCCTATCTCAATTGTTTTGTATGCTATTACTCACCGATTTTGACTCCCACTTTGATCCGATCGTTTCAGGAACCACGAGGTCCGGTTACGGGGAACTCGTCAAAACTCGCATTTTTGGCCTATTCCGGCTAGTTTTGTATGCTATTAGACACTTATTTTGGATCCTGCTGTGATCCGCACGTTTTGGGATCCCCGTGGACCAGTTAGGGTGAACTCATAAAAAATCATAGTTGTGGCCTATTGTGGCCAGTTTTGTATGCCATTACTCACTGATTTTGGGTCCCGCTGCATTCCGAATGGTTCGGGAACCCCGGGGTCCGGTTATGGGGAACTCGTCAAAACTCGCAGTGTTGGTCTATTCTCGCCAGTTTTGTATGCTATTACTCACTGATTTTGGGTCCCGCTATGATCCGAACGTTTCGGGAACCCGGGGTCCGGTTAAATGGAACTCGTCAAAACTCGCAGTTTTGGCCTATTCCAGTCTGTTTCGTATGCTATTATTCACTGATTTTGGGTCCCGATGTGATCCGAACGTTTCGGGAACACCGGGGTCCGTTTACGGGGAACTCGTCAAAACTCGCAGTTTTGGCCTATTATGGCTAGTTTCCTATGCTAGTACTCACTAATTTTGGGTCCCGGTGCGATCCGAACGTTTCGGGAACTCCGAGGTCCGGTTACGTGGAACTCGTCAAAACTCGCAATTTTGGCCTCTCTCAATTGTTTTGTATGCTACTACTCACTGATTTTGGCTCCCGCTGCGATCCGAACGTTTCACGAACCATGAGGTCCGATTACGGGGAACTCGTCAAAACTCACAGTTTTGGCCTATTTCGGCTAGTTTTGTATGCTATTAGTCACTTATTTTGGGTCCCGCAGTGATCCGAACGTTTTGGAACCCCGTCGTCCAGTTAGGGTGAACTCATCAAAAATCGAAGGTTTGGCCTATTGTGGCCAGTTTTGTATGCTATTACCCACTGATTTTGGGTCCCGATGCATTCTGAATGTTTCGGGAACCCCCGGGTCCGGTTACGGGGAACTCGTCAAAACTCGTAGTTTTTGTCTATTCTCGCCAGTTTAGCGTGCTATTACTCAATGATTTTGGGTCCCGCTACAATCCGAACGTTTCAGGAACCCTAGGTCCGGTTACGTGGAACTCGTCAGAACTCGCAGTTTTGGCCTATTCCGGACTGTTTTGTATGCTATTAGTCAGTGATTTGGGGTCCCGATGTGATCCGAACGTTTCGGGAACACCGAGTTCCGGTTACGAGGAACTCGTCAAAACTCGCAGTTTTGGCCTATTATGGCTAGTTTTCTACGCAATTACTCACTGATTTTGGGACCCGCTGCAATCCGAATGTTTCGGGAACTCTGAGGTCCTGTTACGTGGAACTCGTCAAAACTCGCAGTTTTGGCCTATCTCAATTGTTTTGTATGCTATTACTCACCGATTTTGACTCCCACTTTGATCCGATCGTTTCAGGAACCACGAGGTCCGGTTACGGGGAACTCGTCAAAACTCGCATTTTTGGCCTATTCCGGCTAGTTTTGTATGCTATTAGACACTTATTTTGGATCCTGCTGTGATCCGCACGTTTTGGGAACCCCGTGGACCAGTTAGGGTGAACTCATAAAAAATCATAGTTGTGGCCTATTGTGGCCAGTTTTGTATGCCATTACTCACTGATTTTGGGTCCCGCTGCATTCCGAATGGTTCGGGAACCCCGGGGTCCGGTTATGGGGAACTCGTCAAAACTCGCAGTGTTGGTCTATTCTCGCCAGTTTTGTATGCTATTACTCACTGATTTTGGGTCCCGCTATGATCCGAACGTTTCGGGAACCCGGGGTCCGGTTACATGGAACTCGTCAAAACTCGCAGTTTTGGCCTATTCCAGTCTGTTTCGTATGCTATTATTCACTGATTTTGGGTCTCGATGTGATCCGAACGTTTCGGGAACACCGGGATCCGTTTACGGGGAACTCGTCAAAACTCGCAGTTTTGGCCTATTATGGCTAGTTTCCTATGCTAGTACTCACTAATTTTGGGTCCCGGTGCGATCCGAACGTTTCGGGAACTCCGAGGTCCGGTTACGTGGAACTCGTCAAAACTCGCAATTTTGGCCTTCTCAATTGTTTTGTATGCTACTACTCACTGATTTTGGCTCCCGCTGCGATCCGAATTTTTCACGAACCATGAGGTCCGATTACGGGGAACTCGTCAAAACTCACAGTTTTGGCCTATTTCGGCTAGTTTTGTATGCTATTAGTCACTTATTTTGGGTCCCGTAGTGATCCTAACGTTTTGGAACCCCGTCGTCCAGTTAGGGTGAACTCATCAAAAATCGAAGGTTTGGCCTATTGTGGCCAGTTTTGTATGCTATTACCCACTGATTTTGGGTCCCGCTGCATTCTGAATGTTTCGGGAACCCCCGGGTCCGGTTACGGGGAACTCGTCAAAACTCGTAGTTTTTGTCTATTCTCGCTAGTTTAGCATGCTATTACTCACTGATTTTGGGTCCCGCTACAATCCGAACGTTTCAGGAACCCTAGGTCCGGTTACGTGGAACTCGTCAGAACTCGCAGTTTTGGCCTATTCCGGACTGTTTTGTATGCTATTAGTGAGTGATTTGGGGTCCCGATGTGATCCGAACGTTTCGGGAACACCGAGTTCCGGTTACGGGGAACTCGTCAAAACTCACAGTTTTGGCCTATTATGGCTAGTTTTCTACGCTATTACTCACTGATTTTGGGACCCGCTGCAATCCGAACGTTTCGGGAACTCTGAGGTCCTGTTACGTGGAACTCGTCAAAACTCGCAGTTTTGGCCTATCTCAATTGTTTTGTATGCTATTACTCACCGATTTTGACTCCCACTTTGATCCGATCGTTTCAGGAACCACGAGGTCCGGTTACGGGGAACTCGTCAAAACTCGCATTTTTGGCCTATTCCGGCTAGTTTTGTATGCTATTAGACACTTATTTTGGATCCTGCTGTGATCCGCACGTTTTGGGAACCCCGTGGACCAGTTAGGGTGAACTCATAAAAAATCATAGTTGTGGCCTATTGTGGCCAGTTTTGTATGCCATTACTCACTGATTTTGGGTCCCGCTGCATTCCGAATGGTTCGGGAACCCCGGGGTCCGGTTATGGGGAACTCGTCAAAACTCGCAGTGTTGGTCTATTCTCGCCAGTTTTGTATGCTATTACTCACTGATTTTGGGTCCCGCTATGATCCGAACGTTTCGGGAACCCGGGGTCCGGTTAAATGGAACTCGTCAAAACTCGCAGTTTTGGCCTATTCCAGTCTGTTCCGTATGCTATTATTCACTGATTTTGGGTCCCGATGTGATCCGAACGTTTCGGGAACACCGGGGTCCGTTTACGGGGAACTCGTCAAAACTCGCAGTTTTGGCCTATTATGGCTAGTTTCCTATGCTAGTACTCACTAATTTTGGGTCCCGGTGCGATCCGAACGTTTCGGGAACTCCGAGGTCCGGTTACGTGGAACTCGTCAAAACTCGCAATTTTGGCCTCTCTCAATTGTTTTGTATGCTACTACTCACTGATTTTGGCTCCCGCTGCGATCCGAACGTTTCACGAACCATGAGGTCCGATTACGGGGAACTCGTCAAAACTCACAGTTTTGGCCTATTTCGGCTAGTTTTGTATGCTATTAGTCACTTATTTTGGGTCCCGCAGTGATCCTAACGTTTTGGAACCCCGTCGCCCAGTTAGGGTGAACTCATCAAAAATCGAAGGTTTGGCCTATTGTGGCCAGTTTTGTATGCTATTACCCACTGATTTTGGGTCCCGCTGCATTCTGAATGTTTCGGGAACCCCCGGGTCCGGTTACGGGGAACTCGTCAAAACTCGTAGTTTTTGTCTATTCTCGCCAGTTTAGCATGCTATTACTCACTGATTTTGGGTCCCGCTACAATCCGAACGTTTCAGGAACCCTAGGTCCGGTTACGTGGAACTCGTCAGAACTCGCAGTTTTGGCCTATTCCGGACTGTTTTGTATGCTATTAGTGAGTGATTTGGGGTCCCGATGTGATCCGAACGTTTCGGGAACACCGAGTTCCGGTTACGGGGAACTCGTCAAAACTCGCAGTTTTGGCCTATTATGGCTAGTTTTCTACGCTATTACTCACTGATTTTGGGACCCGCTGCAATCCGAACGTTTCGGGAACTCTGAGGTCCTGTTACGTGGAACTCGTCAAAACTCGCAGTTTTGGCCTATCTCAATTGTTTTGTATGCTATTACTCACCGATTTTGACTCCCACTTTGATCCGATCGTTTCAGGAACCACGAGGTCCGGTTACGGGGAACTCGTCAAAACTCGCATTTTTGGCCTATTCCGGCTAGTTTTGTATGCTATTAGACACTTATTTTGGATCCTGCTGTGATCCGCACGTTTTGGGAACCCCGTGGACCAGTTAGGGTGAACTCATCAAAAATCATAGTTGTGGCCTATTGTGGCCAGTTTTGTATGCCATTACTCACTGATTTTGGGTCCCGCTGCATTCCGAATGGTTCGGGAACCCCGGGGTCCGGTTATGGGGAACTCGTCAAAACTCGCAGTGTTGGTCTATTCTCGCCAGTTTTGTATGCTATTACTCACTGATTTTGGGTCCCGCTATGATCCGAACGTTTCGGGAACCCGGGGTCCGGTTAAATGGAACTCGTCAAAACTCGCAGTTTTGGCCTATTCCAGTCTGTTTCGTATGCTATTATTCACTGATTTTGGGCCCGATGTGATCCGAACGTTTCGGGAACACCGGGGTCCGTTTACGGGGAACTCGTCAAAACTCGCAGTTTTGGCCTATTATGGCTAGTTTCCTATGCTAGTACTCACTAATTTTGGGTCCCGGTGCGATCCGAACGTTTCGGGAACTCCGAGGTCCGGTTACGTGGAACTCGTCAAAACTCGCAATTTTGGCCTCTCTCAATTGTTTTGTATGCTACTACTCACTGATTTTGGCTCCCGCTGCGATCCGAACGTTTCACGAACCATGAGGTCCGATTACGGGGAACTCGTCAAAACTCACAGTTTTGGCCTATTTCGGCTAGTTTTGTATGCTATTAGTCACTTATTTTGGGTCCCGCAGTGATCCGAACGTTTTGGAACCCCGTCGTCCAGTTAGGGTGAACTCATCAAAAATCGAAGGTTTGGCCTATTGTGGCCAGTTTTGTATGCTATTACCCACTGATTTTGGGTCCCGCTGCATTCTGAATGTTTCGGGAACCCCCGGGTCCGGTTACGGGGAACTCGTCAAAACTCGTAGTTTTTGTCTATTCTCGCCAGTTTAGCATGCTATTACTCACTGATTTTGGGTCCCGCTACAATCCGAACGTTTCAGGAACCCTAGGTCCGGTTACGTGGAACTCGTCAGAACTCGCAGTTTTGGCCTATTCCGGACTGTTTTGTATGCTATTAGTGAGTGATTTGGGGTCCCGATGTGATCCGAACGTTTCGGGAACACCGAGTTCCGGTTACGGGGAACTCGTCAAAACTCGCAGTTTTGGCCTATTATGGCTAGTTTTCTACGCTATTACTCATTGATTTTGGGACCCGCTGCAATCCGAACGTTTCGGGAACTCTGAGGTCCTGTTACGTGGAACTCGTCAAAACTCGCAGTTTTGGCCGATCTCAATTGTTTTGTATGCTATTACTCACCGATTTTGACTCCCACTTTGATCCGATCGTTTCAGGAACCACGAGGTCCGGTTACGGGGAACTCGTCAAAACTCGCATTTTTGGCCTATTCCGGCTAGTTTTGTATGCTATTAGACACTTATTTTGGATCCTGCTGTGATCCGCACGTTTTGGGAACCCCGTGGACCAGTTAGGGTGAACTCATCAAAAATCATAGTTGTGGCCTATTGTGGCCAGTTTTGTATGCCATTACTCACTGATTTTGGGTCCCGCTGCATTCCGAATGGTTCGGGAACCCCGGGGTCCGGTTATGGGGAACTCGTCAAAACTCGCAGTGTTGGTCTATTCTCGCCAGTTTTGTATGCTATTACTCACTGATTTTGGGTCCCGCTATGATCCGAACGTTTCGGGAACCCGGGGTCCGGTTAAATGGAACTCGTCAAAACTCGCAGTTTTGGCCTATTCCAGTCTGTTTCGTATGCTATTATTCACTGATTTTGGGCCCGATGTGATCCGAACGTTTCGGGAACACCGGGGTCCGTTTACGGGGAACTCGTCAAAACTCGCAGTTTTGGCCTATTATGGCTAGTTTCCTATGCTAGTACTCACTAATTTTGGGTCCCGGTGCGATCCGAACGTTTCGGGAACTCCGAGGTCCGGTTACGTGGAACTCGTCAAAACTCGCAATTTTGGCCTCTCTCAATTGTTTTGTATGCTACTACTCACTGATTTTGGCTCCCGCTGCGATCCGAACGTTTCACGAACCATGAGGTCCGATTACGGGGAACTCGTCAAAACTCACAGTTTTGGCCTATTTCGGCTAGTTTTGTATGCTATTAGTCACTTATTTTGGGTCCCGCAGTGATCCGAACGTTTTGGAACCCCGTCGTCCAGTTAGGGTGAACTCATCAAAAATCGAAGGTTTGGCCTATTGTGGCCAGTTTTGTATGCTATTACCCACTGATTTTGGGTCCCGCTGCATTCTGAATGTTTCGGGAACCCCCGGGTCCGGTTACGGGGAACTCGTCAAAACTCGTAGTTTTTGTCTATTCTCGCCAGTTTAGCATGCTATTACTCACTGATTTTGGGTCCCGCTACAATCCGAACGTTTCAGGAACCCTAGGTCCGGTTACGTGGAACTCGTCAGAACTCGCAGTTTTGGCCTATTCCGGACTGTTTTGTATGCTATTAGTGAGTGATTTGGGGTCCCGATGTGATCCGAACGTTTCGGGAACACCGAGTTCCGGTTACGGGGAACTCGTCAAAACTCGCAGTTTTGGCCTATTATGGCTAGTTTTCTACGCTATTACTCATTGATTTTGGGACCCGCTGCAATCCGAACGTTTCGGGAACTCTGAGGTCCTGTTACGTGGAACTCGTCAAAACTCGCAGTTTTGGCCGATCTCAATTGTTTTGTATGCTATTACTCACCGATTTTGACTCCCACTTTGATCCGATCGTTTCAGGAACCACGAGGTCCGGTTACGGGGAACTCGTCAAAACTCGCATTTTTGGCCTATTCTGGCTAGTTTTGTATGCTATTAGACACTTATTTTGGATCCTGCTGTGATCCGCACGTTTTGGGAACCCCGTGGACCAGTTAGGGTGAACTCATCAAAAATCATAGTTGTGGCCTATTGTGGCCAGTTTTGTATGCCATTACTCACTGATTTTGGGTCCCGCTGCATTCCGAATGTTTCGGGAACCCCGGGGTCCGGTTATGGGGAACTCGTCAAAACTCGCAGTGTTGGTCTATTCTCGCCAGTTTTGTATGCTATTACTCACTGATTTTGGGTCCCGCTATGATCCGAACGTTTCGGGAACCCGGGGTCCGGTTACATGGAACTCGTCAAAACTCGCAGTTTTGGCCTATTCCAGTCTGTTTCGTATGCTATTATTCACTGATTTTGGGTCCCGATGTGATCCGAACGTTTCGGGAACACCGGGGTCCGTTTACGGGGAACTCGTCAAAACTCGCAGTTTTGGCCTATTATGGCTAGTTTCCTATGCTAGTACTCACTAATTTTGGGTCCCGGTGCGATCCGAACGTTTCGGGAACTCCGAGGTCCGGTTACGTGGAACTCGTCAAAACTCGCAATTTTGGCCTCTCTCAATTGTTTTGTATGCTACTACTCACTGATTTTGGCTCCCGCTGTGATCCGAACGTTTCACGAACCATGAGGTCCGATTACGGGGAACTCGTCAAAACTCACAGTTTTGGCCTATTTCGGCTAGTTTTGTATGCTATTAGTCACTTATTTTGGGTCCCGCAGTGATCCGAACGTTTTGGAACCCCGTTGTCCAGTTAGGGTGAACTCATCAAAAATCGAAGGTTTGGCCTATTGTGGCCAGTTTTGTATGCTATTACCCACTGATTTTGGGTCCCGCTGCATTCTGAATGTTTCGGGAACCCCCGGGTCCGGTTACGGGGAACTCGTCAAAACTCGTAGTTTTTGTCTATTCTCGCCAGTTTAGCGTGCTATTACTCACTGATTTTGGGTCCCGCTACAATCCGAACGTTTCAGGAACCCTAGGTCCGGTTACGTGGAACTCGTCAGAACTCGCAGTTTTGGCCTATTCCGGACTGTTTTGTATGCTATTAGTGAGTGATTTGGGGTCCCGATGTGATCCGAACGTTTCGGGAACACCGAGTTCCGGTTACGGGGAACTCGTCAAAACTCGCAGTTTTGGCCTATTATGGCTAGTTTTCTACGCTATTACTCACTGATTTTGGGACCCGCTGCAATCCGAACGTTTCGGGAACTCTGAGGTCCTGTTACGTGGAACTCGTCAAAACTCGCAGTTTTGGCCTATCTCAATTGTTTTGTATGCTATTACTCACCGATTTTGACTCCCACTTTGATCCGATCGTTTCAGGAACCACGAGGTCCGGTTACGGGGAACTCGTCAAAACTCGCATTTTTGGCCTATTCTGGCTAGTTTTGTATGCTATTAGACACTTATTTTGGATCCTGCTGTGATCCACACGTTTTGGGAACCCCGTGGACCAGTTAGGGTGAACTCATCAAAAATCATAGTTGTGGCCTATTGTGGCCAGTTTTGTATGCCATTACTCACTGATTTTGGGTCCCGCTGCATTCCGAATGTTTCGGGAACCCCGGGGTCCGGTTATGGGGAACTCGTCAAAACTCGCAGGGTTGGTCTATTCTCGCCAGTTTTGTATGCTATTACTCACTGATTTTGGGTCCCGCTATGATCCGAACGTTTCGGGAACCCGGGGTCCGGTTAAATGGAACTCGTCAAAACTCGCAGTTTTGGCCTATTCCAGTCTGTTTCGTATGCTATTATTCACTGATTTTGGGTCCCGATGTGATCCGAACGTTTCGGGAACACCGGGGTCCGTTTACGGGGAACTCGTCAAAACTCGCAGTTTTGGCCTATTATGGCTAGTTTCCTATGCTAGTACTCACTAATTTTGGGTCCCGGTGCGATCCGAACGTTTCGGGAACTCCGAGGTCCGGTTACGTGGAACTCGTCAAAACTCGCAATTTTGGCCTCTCTCAATTGTTTTGTATGCTACTACTCACTGATTTTGGCTCCCGCTGCGATCCGAACGTTTCACGAACCATGAGGTCCGATTACGGGGAACTCGTCAAAACTCACAGTTTTGGCCTATTTCGGCTAGTTTTGTATGCTATTAGTCACTTATTTTGGGTCCCGCAGTGATCCGAACGTTTTGGAACCCCGTCGTCCAGTTAGGGTGAACTCATCAAAAATCGAAGGTTTGGCCTATTGTGGCCAGTTTTGTATGCTATTACCCACTGATTTTGGGTCCCGATGCATTCTGAATGTTTCGGGAACCCCCGGGTCCGGTTACGGGGAACTCGTCAAAACTCGTAGTTTTTGTCTATTCTCGCCAGTTTAGCGTGCTATTACTCAATGATTTTGGGTCCCGCTACAATCCGAACGTTTCAGGAACCCTAGGTCCGGTTACGTGGAACTCGTCAGAACTCGCAGTTTTGGCCTATTCCGGACTGTTTTGTATGCTATTAGTGAGTGATTTGGGGTCCCGATGTGATCCGAACGTTTCGGGAACACCGAGTTCCGGTTACGAGGAACTCGTCAAAACTCGCAGTTTTGGCCTATTATGGCTAGTTTTCTACGCAATTACTCACTGATTTTGGGACCCGCTGCAATCCGAATGTTTCGGGAACTCTGAGGTCCTGTTACGTGGAACTCGTCAAAACTCGCAGTTTTGGCCTATCTCAATTGTTTTGTATGCTATTACTCACCGATTTTGACTCCCACTTTGATCCGATCGTTTCAGGAACCACGAGGTCCGGTTACGGGGAACTCGTCAAAACTCGCATTTTTGGCCTATTCCGGCTAGTTTTGTATGCTATTAGACACTTATTTTGGATCCTGCTGTGATCCGCACGTTTTGGGAACCCCGTGGACCAGTTAGGGTGAACTCATCAAAAATCATAGTTGTGGCCTATTGTGGCCAGTTTTGTATGCCATTACTCACTGATTTTGGGTCCCGCTGCATTCCGAATGTTTCGGGAACCCCGGGGTCCGGTTATGGGGAACTCGTCAAAACTCGCAGTGTTGGTCTATTCTCGCCAGTTTTGTATGCTATTACTCACTGATTTTGGGTCCCGCTATGATCCGAACGTTTCGGGAACCCGGGGTCCGGTTACATGGAACTCGTCAAAACTCGCAGTTTTGGCCTATTCCAGTCTGTTTCGTATGCTATTATTCACTGATTTTGGGTCCCGATGTGATCCGAACGTTTCTGGAACACCGGGGTCCGTTTACGGGGAACTCGTCAAAACTCGCAGTTTTGGCCTATTATGGCTAGTTTCCTATGCTAGTACTCACTAATTTTGGGTCCCGGTGCGATCCGAACGTTTCGGGAACTCTGAGGTCCGGTTACGTGGAACTCGTCAAAACTCGCAATTTTGGCCTCTCTCAATTGTTTTGTATGCTACTACTCACTGATTTTGGCTCCCGCTGCGATCCGAACGTTTCACGAACCATGAGGTCCGATTACGGGGAACTCGTCAAAACTCACAGTTTTGGCCTATTTCGGCTAGTTTTGTGTGCTATTAGTCACTTATTTTGGGTCCCGCAGTGATCCGAACGTTTTGGAACCCCGTCGTCCAGTTAGGGTGAACTCATCAAAAATCGAAGGTTTGGCCTATTGTGGCCAGTTTTGTATGCTATTACCCACTGATTTTGGGTCCCGCTGCATTCTGAATGTTTCGGGAACCCCCGGGTCCGGTTACGGGGAACTCGTCAAAACTCGTAGTTTTTGTCTATTCTCGCCAGTTTAGCATGCTATTACTCACTGATTTTGGGTCCCGCTACAATCCGAACGTTTCAGGAACCCTAGGTCCGGTTACGTGGAACTCGTCAGAACTCGCAGTTTTGGCCTATTCCGGACTGTTTTGTATGCTATTAGTGAGTGATTTGGGGTCCCGATGTGATCCGAACGTTTCGGGAACACCGAGTTCCGGTTACGGGGAACTCGTCAAAACTCGCAGTTTTGGCCTATTATGGCTAGTTTTCTACGCAATTACTCACTGATTTTGGGACCCGCTGCAATCCGAATGTTTCGGGAACTCTGAGGTCCTGTTACGTGGAACTCGTCAAAACTCGCAGTTTTGGCCTATCTCAATTGTTTTGTATGCTATTACTCACCGATTTTGACTCCCACTTTGATCCGATCGTTTCAGGAACCACGAGGTCCGGTTACGGGGAACTCGTCAAAACTCGCATTTTTGGCCTATTCCGGCTAGTTTTGTATGCTATTAGACACTTATTTTGGATCCTGCTGTGATCCGCACGTTTTGGGAACCCCGTGGACCAGTTAGGGTGAACTCATCAAAAATCATAGTTGTGGCCTATTGTGGCCAGTTTTGTATGCCATTACTCACTGATTTTGGGTCCCGCTGCATTCCGAATGTTTCGGGAACCCCGGGGTCCGGTTATGGGGAACTCGTCAAAACTCGCAGTGTTGGTCTATTCTCGCCAGTTTTGTATGCTATTACTCACTGATTTTGGGTCCCGCTATGATCCGAACGTTTCGGGAACCCGGGGTCCGGTTACATGGAACTCGTCAAAACTCGCAGTTTTGGCCTATTCCAGTCTGTTTCGTATGCTATTATTCACTGATTTTGGGTCCCGATGTGATCCGAACGTTTCTGGAACACCGGGGTCCGTTTACGGGGAACTCGTCAAAACTCGCAGTTTTGGCCTATTATGGCTAGTTTCCTATGCTAGTACTCACTAATTTTGGGTCCCGGTGCGATCCGAACGTTTCGGGAACTCCGAGGTCCGGTTACGTGGAACTCGTCAAAACTCGCAATTTTGGCCTCTCTCAATTGTTTTGTATGCTACTACTCACTGATTTTGGCTCCCGCTGCGATCCGAACGTTTCACGAACCATGAGGTCCGATTACGGGGAACTCGTCAAAACTCACAGTTTTGGCCTATTTCGGCTAGTTTTGTATGCTATTAGTCACTTATTTTGGGTCCCGCAGTGATCCGAACGTTTTGGAACCCCGTCGTCCAGTTAGGGTGAACTCATCAAAAATCGAAGGTTTGGCCTATTGTGGCCAGTTTTGTATGCTATTACCCACTGATTTTGGGTCCCGCTGCATTCTGAATGTTTCGGGAACCCCCGGGTCCGGTTACGGGGAACTCGTCAAAACTCGTAGTTTTTGTCTATTCTCGCCAGTTTAGCATGCTATTACTCACTGATTTTGGGTCCCGCTACAATCCGAACGTTTCAGGAACCCTAGGTCCGGTTACGTGGAACTCGTCAGAACTCGCAGTTTTGGCCTATTCCGGACTGTTTTGTATGCTATTAGTGAGTGATTTGGGGTCCCGATGTGATCCGAACGTTTCGGGAACACCGAGTTCCGGTTACGGGGAACTCGTCAAAACTCGCAGTTTTGGCCTATTATGGCTAGTTTTCTACGCTATTACTCACTGATTTTGGGACCCGCTGCAATCCGAACGTTTCGGGAACTCCGAGGTCCTGTTACGTGGAACTCGTCAAAACTCGCAGTTTTGGCCTATCTCAATTGTTTTCTATGCTATTACTCACCTATTTTGGCTCCCACTTTGATCCGATCGTTTCAGGAACCACGAGGTCCGGTTACGGGGAACTCGTCAAAACTCGCATTTTTGGCCTATTCTGGCTAGTTTTGTAGGCTATTAGACACTTATTTTGGATCCTGTTGTGATCCGCACGTTTTGGGAACCCCGTGGACCAGTTAGGGTGAACTCATCAAAAATCATAGTTGTGGCCTATTGTGGCCAGTTTTGTATGCCATTACTCACTGATTTTGGGTCCCGCTGCATTCCGAATGTTTCGGGAACCCCGGGGTCCGGTTATGGGGAACTCGTCAAAACTCGCAGTGTTGGTCTATTCTCGCCAGTTTTGTATGCTATTACTCACTGATTTTGGGTCCCGCTATGATCCGAACGTTTCGGGAAACCGGGGTCCGGTTACGTGGAACTCGTCAAAACTCGCAGTTTTGGCCTATTCCAGTCTGTTTCGTATGCTATTAGTCACTGATTTTGGGTCCCGATGTGATCCGAACGTTTCGGGAACACCGGGGTCCGTTTACGGGGAACTCGTCAAAACTCGCAGTTTTGGCCTATTATGGCTAGTTTCCTATGCTAGTACTCACTAATTTTGGGTCCCGGTGCGATCCGAACGTTTCGGGAACTCCGAGGTCCGGTTACGTGGAACTCGTCAAAACTCGCAATTTTGGCCTCTCTCAATTGTTTTGTATGCTACTACTCACTGATTTTGGCTCCCGCTGCGATCCGAACGTTTCACGAACCATGAGGTCCGATTACGGGGAACTCGTCAAAACTCACAGTTTTGGCCTATTTCGGCTAGTTTTGTATGCTATTAGTCACTTATTTTGGGTCCCGCAGTGATCCGAACGTTTTGGAACCCCGTCGTCCAGTTAGGGTGAACTCATCAAAAATCGAAGGTTTGGCCTATTGTGGCCAGTTTTGTATGCTATTACCCACTGATTTTGGGTCCCGCTGCATTCTGAATGTTTCGGGAACCCCCGGGTCCGGTTACGGGGAACTCGTCAAAACTCGTAGTTTTTGTCTATTCTCGCCAGTTTAGCATGCTATTACTCACTGATTTTGGGTCCCGCTACAATCCGAACGTTTCAGGAACCCTAGGTCCGGTTACGTGGAACTCGTCAGAACTCGCAGTTTTGGCCTATTCCGGACTGTTTTGTATGCTATTAGTGAGTGATTTGGGGTCCCGATGTGATCCGAACGTTTCGGGAACACCGAGTTCCGGTTACGGGGAACTCGTCAAAACTCGCAGTTTTGGCCTATTATGGCTAGTTTTCTACGCTATTACTCACTGATTTTGGGACCCGCTGCAATCCGAACGTTTCGGGAACTCCGAGGTCCTGTTACGTGGAACTCGTCAAAACTCGCAGTTTTGGCCTATCTCAATTGTTTTCTATGCTATTACTCACCTATTTTGGCTCCCACTTTGATCCGATCGTTTCAGGAACCACGAGGTCCGGTTACGGGGAACTCGTCAAAACTCGCATTTTTGGCCTATTCTGGCTAGTTTTGTATGCTATTAGACACTTATTTTGGATCCTGTTGTGATCCGCACGTTTTGGGAACCCCGTGGACCAGTTAGGGTGAACTCATCAAAAATCATAGTTGTGGCCTATTGTGGCCAGTTTTGTATGCCATTACTCACTGATTTTGGGTCCCGCTGCATTCCGAATGTTTCGGGAACCCCGGGGTCCGGTTATGGGGAACTCGTCAAAACTCGCAGTGTTGGTCTATTCTCGCCAGTTTTGTATGCTATTACTCACTGATTTTGGGTCCCGCTATGATCCGAACGTTTCGGGAACCCGGGGTCCGGTTACGTGGAACTCGTCAAAACTCGCAGTTTTGGCCTATTCCAGTCTGTTTCGTATGCTATTAGTCACTGATTTTGGGTCCCGATGTGATCCGAACGTTTCGGGAACACCGGGGTCCGTTTACGGGGAACTCGTCAAAACTCGCAGTTTTGGCCTATTATGGCTAGTTTCCTATGCTAGTACTCACTGATTTTGGGTCCCGGTGCGATCCGAACGTTTCGGGAACTCCGAGGTCCGGTTACGTGGAACTCGTCAAAACTCGTAGTTTTGGCCTATCCCAATTGTTTTGTATGCTACTACTCACTGATTTTGGCTCCCGCTGCGATCCGAACATTTCACGAACCATGAGGTCCGATTACGGGGAACTCGTCAAAACTCACAGTTTTGGCCTATTTCGGCTAGTTTTGTATGCTATTAGTCACTTATTTTGGGTCCCGCAGTGATCCGAACGTTTTGGAACCCCGTCGTCCAGTTAGGGTGAACTCATCAAAAATCGAAGGTTTGGCCTATTGTGGCCAGTTTTGTATGCTATTACCCACTGATTTTGGGTCCCGCTGCATTCTGAATGTTTCGGGAACCCCCGGGTCCGGTTACGGGGAACTCGTCAAAACTCGTAGTTTTTGTCTATTCTCGCCAGTTTAGCATGCTATTACTCACTGATTTTGGGTCCCGCTACAATCCGAACGTTTCAGGAACCCTAGGTCCGGTTACGTGGAACTCGTCAGAACTCGCAGTTTTGGCCTATTCCGGACTGTTTTGTATGCTATTAGTGAGTGATTTGGGGTCCCGATGTGATCCGAACGTTTCGGGAACACCGAGTTCCGGTTACGGGGAACTCGTCAAAACTCGCAGTTTTGGCCTATTATGGCTAGTTTTCTACGCTATTACTCACTGATTTTGGGACCCGCTGCAATCCGAACGTTTCGGGAACTCCGAGGTCCTGTTACGTGGAACTCGTCAAAACTCGCAGTTTTGGCCTATCTCAATTGTTTTCTATGCTATTACTCACCTATTTTGGCTCCCACTTTGATCCGATCGTTTCAGGAACCACGAGGTCCGGTTACGGGGAACTCGTCAAAACTCGCATTTTTGGCCTATTCCGGCTAGTTTTGTATGCTATTAGACACTTATTTTGGATCCCGCTGTGATCCGCACGTTTTGGGAACCCCGTGGACCAGTTAGGGTGAACTCATCAAAAATCATAGTTGTGGCCTATTGTGGCCAGTTTTGTATGCCATTACTCACTGATTTTGGGTCCCGCTGCATTCCGAATGTTTCGGGAACCCCGGGGTCCGGTTATGGGGAACTCGTCAAAACTCGTAGTTTTGGTCTATTCTCGCCAGTTTTGTATGCTATTACTCACTCATTTTGGGTCCTGCTACGATCTGAACGTTTCGGGAACCCCGGGTCCGGTTACGTGGAACTCGTCAAAACTCACAATTTTGGCCTATTCCGGCTTGTTTTGTATGCTATTAGTCACTGATTTTGGGTCCCGATGTGATCCGAACGTTTCAGGAACACCGGGGTCCGGTTACGGGGAACTCGTCAAAACTCACAGTTTTGGCCTATTATGCCTAGTTTTCTATGCTAGTACCCACTGATTTTGGGTCCCGCTGTGATCCGAACGTTTCGGGAACTCCGAGGTCCGGTTACGTGGAACTCGTCAAAACTCGTAGTTTTGGCCTATCTCAATTGTTTTGTATGCTATTACTCACTAATTTTGGTTCCGCTGCGATCGGAACGTTTCAGGAACGACGAGGTCCAGTTACGGGGAACTCGTCCAAACTCGCATTTTTACCTATTCCGGCTATTTTTGTATGCTATTAGACACTTATTTTGGGTCCCGTTGTGATCCGAACGTTCTGGGAACCACGTGGACCAGTTAGGGTGAACTCATGAAAAATCGTAGTTGTGGCCTATTATGGCCAGTTTTGTATGCTATTACTCACTGATTTTGGGTCCCGCTGCATTCCAAATGTTTCTGGAACCCCGGGGTCTGGTTATGGGGAACTCATCAAAACTCGCAGTTTTTGTCTTTTCTCGCCAGTTTTGTATGCTATTACTCACTCATTTTGGGTCCCGCTACGATCCGAACGTTTCGGGAACCCCGGGTCCGGTTACCTGGAACTCGTCAAAACTCACAGTTTTGGCTTATTCCGGCCTGTTTCGTATGCTATTAGTCACTGATTTTCGGTCCCGATGTGATCCGAACATTTCGGGAACACCGGGGTCCGGTTACGGGGAACTCGTCAAAACTCGCAGTTTTGGCCTATTATGCTAGTTTTCTATGCTAGTACTCACTTATTTTGGGTCCCGCTGCGATCCGAACGTTTCAGGAACTCCGAGGTCCGGTTACGTGGAACACGTCAAAACTCGCAGTTTTGGCCTATCTCAATTGTTTTGTATGCTATTAGTCACTAATTTTGGCTCCCGCTGCGATCCGAACGTTACAGGAACCACGAGGTCCAGTTACGGGGAACTCGTCAAAACTCGCAGTTTTGGCCTATTACGGCTAGTTTTGTATGCTATTAGTCACTTATTTTGGGACCAGCTGTGATCCGAACGTTTTGGGAATCCCGTAGACCAGTTAGAGTAAACTCATCAAAAATCACAGTTTTGGCCTATTCTGGCCAGTTTTGTATGCTATTACCCACTGATTTTGGGTCCCGCTGCATTCCGAATGTTTCGGGACCCCCGGGTCCGGTTATGGGGAACTCGTCAAAACTCGCAGTTTTTGTCTATTCACGCCAGTTTAGCATGCTATTACTCACTGATTTTGGGTCCTGCTAAGATCCGAACGTTTCGGGAACCCTCGGTCCGGTTACGTGGAACTCGTCAAAACTCGCAGTTTTGGCCTATTCCGGCCTCTTTTGTATGCTATTAGTCACTGATTTTGGGTCCCGATGTGATCCGAACGTTTCGGCAACACCGAGGTTCGGTTACGGCGAACTCATCAAAACTCGCAGTTTTGGCCTATTATGGCTAGTTTTCTATGCTATTACTCACTGATTTTGGGTCCCGCTGCAATCCGAACGTTTCAGGAACTCCGAGGTCCGGTTACGTGGAACTCGTCAAAACTCGTAGTTTTGGCCTTTCTCAATTGTTTTGTATGCTATTACTCACTGATTTTGGGTCCCGCTGCGATCCGAACGTTTCACGAACCACGTGGTCAGGTTACGGGGAACTCGTCAAAACTCGCATTTTTGGCCTATTCCGCTATTTTTGAATGCTATTAGACACTTATTTTGGGACCCGCTGTGATCCGAACGTTTTGGGAACCACGTGGACCAGTTAGGGTGAACTCATCAAAAATCGTAGTTGTGGCCTATTGTGGCCAATTTTGTATGCTATTACTCACTGATTTTGGGTCCCGCTGCATTCTGAATGTTTCGGGAACCCCGGGGTCCGGTTATGGGGAACTCGTCAAAACTCGCAGTTTTTGTCTATTCTCGCGAGTTTTGTATGCAATTAGTCACTCATTTTGGGTCCCGCTACGATCCGAACGTTTCGGGAACCCCGGGTCCGGTTACATGGAACTCGTCAAAACTCACAGTTTTGGCCTATTCCGTCCTGTATCGTATGCTATTAGTCACGGATTTTGGGTCCCGATGTGATCCGAGCGTTTCGGGAACACCGGGGTCCGGTTACGGGGAACTCGTCAAAACTCGTAGTTTTGGCCTATTATGGCTAGTTTTCTATGCTAGTACTCACTGATTTTAGGTCCCGCTGCGATCCGAACATTTTGGGAAGTCCGAGATCCGGTTACGTGGAACTCGTCAAAACTCGCAGTTTTGGCCTATCTCAAAAAATTTGTATGCTATTACTCACTGATTTTGGCTCCCGCTGCGATACGATCGTTTCAGGAACCACGAGGTCCGGTTACGGGGAACTCGTCAAAACTCGTATTTTTGGCCTATTCCGGCTAGTTTTGTATGCTATTAGACAGTTATTTTGGATCCCGCTGTGATCCGAACGATTTGGCAACCCGGTGGACCAGTTAGGGTGAACTCATCAAAAACCCTAGTTGTGGCCTATTGTGGCCAGTTTTGTATGCTATTACTCACTGATTTTGGGTCCCGCTGCATTCCGAATGTTTCGGGAACCCCGGGGTCCGGTTATGGGGAACTCGTCAAAACTCGCAGTTTTTGTCAATTCTCGCCAGTTGTGTATTGTAAGTGCATCTAGTGCCCCTTAGTGATTTTGGTGGTTTGAAGACTTATAGGTTAAGTATCTAATGTGTTTGTGAGTATACACAGGATCTATAAGTCATTGAGGAGTTTGAGATATTTGAAGAATATCGACCCCTAAAAATATATGTCTTGAGTTGAAGAAATTGGTCTGAAGCTGAAGAAATGAATCACGAGGAATCTGCGATGAAATTGATATTCCTTATGAAGATACTGATATTGAGATGTCCGATGGTTCCTGAAGAAAATCATTCCGAAGAATTTGAAGCATGAAGTTTACACTTTCTGTTTTACTTTCTTCGCATTTGAGTAATAGGAACACCGTACTCTTAAAGGGGGTCGAAGTTACACTATGGAATGAATTTCCTCATGATGCTCAACCCAAGCCTAATCCTACCAAAAGCGTCAAGTGAGGAATATGAGTGACATGAGGACTCTCACAGTTGAGGGTTCCGACCATTTTGATAACCACACCAAGTCATTGGTCTTATCCACTCCAACGGTCATATTATTTAAGGGCATTAGTGTCAACTCATGTCGGGATGCTCCCAGGCTATAAATAGCCACCCCCACAACCACTAGCTGGTTGGCTGCTCCGTTAGAAACTGACACTTGTCATAAGAGCAACCCAAATTCCTCAAAGCCTTTGAGAGTAAATCATCAGTCAGGAAATACACCACCCACCGAAACCACAAACCAAACCTAGTGATTGAGCATCACTGGATAAGTTTTTCATGTGTGGGACTGAAGCCTTTTACCTTTGAGTACTGTGCATCCTCCAAAGGGTTCGGCGTCATGGTCTAGAGCTTTCCAGCAGTCAATTGTGGATCGCCGGGTGACCTAGTTTGTGAGGGTTTGGAAGGCTGCCTTGAAGACTTACCACGAGTGTTGGGAGAGGACTGTGTGTCCTGAGCTCAAGGAGAGTACGGTAGGGACTGTGTGTCCCGGGACTGGGTGTACTTTGGTTTCAATACCAAGCCGCTCCAAACCAGATGTACGACTGTCACAGCAGTTGGAACTGCGTCATCAACGACTGTCTTCACTCAGAAACGGGTTCTAATTCCTCAACTCTTTATTTTCCCGTATTATGTGTTGATGACTTTCATTGTGACTGTTTGAAGAATTTACTGAAGACTTTCTCCGAATTTCCTCAATCCCAAATTCTTCCCGTTAGTCATTTCTCATCTGTATTTTGCATGCCTGCTCACTGTGCAATCTATTTTCACATTCTTCACTCTGAAAAACTGTTGTTGTGAAACTTTGCACTTCTGATCCTTTACTGTTGCCGCTGTAAGTTAGTCATCAGTGAGGAATTTCCGCAAAAGGAATTTCCTCAATGATGAAATTCTAAAAATCTCCTATTCACCCCCCTCTAGTCGATATAACGCACTTTCAATTGGTATCAGAGCAAGGTACTGCCTTGTTCTGTGTGATTTTGGTTTAACCACCTGGAGTTTTAGTTATGTCGACTGCAGGCATGTTTAAGGTGACTGCAACATGTCCTACCTACGAAGGAAAGAACTTTCCCATCTGGAAGAACAAAATGCAAATGCATTTACAAGCTATTGATAATGATCTCTGGTATATTGTGGAAAATGGTGTCCCCATTATCTCTGCTAGTGTCACTGCGGCTGATGTGAAGAAATTCAAGCAACTCGATTCTCAAGTGAAGAACATGATGTGTGGCCATCTGAGCCCAGGCCAGTTTGGAAGAATAAGTGCTTTGGGCTCTGCAACACTGATCTTGGAGAGACTGTGCAAGGTAAATGAAGGAGTATCAACCCAGCGTGACTCTTGTGTTGATATTCTTCGCAATCTCTTCAATCGCTTCAAGCGACATGACAATGAAAGCTGCCAAGACACCTTTGATCGCCTCACTGACATATCAAATGAACTGCAAGCACTGGGAGCTCGAGACATCACTGATCACGAAGTTGTGAAGAAACTGCTGAGATCTTTGGATTCTTCATTTGATACTTTAGTTCTGATGATTAAAGAAAGACCAGATTACAAGATGCTTGATCCAGCTGATATACTAGAAAGGCTAAATACTCATGAATTCCAGCTAGAAGAAAAGAGAGATCTATATGGACCAAGTTATTCCAGACCACGTGCACTGAAGGCTAGAGCAATTTCCTCATCTGAAGATGAAGACACAGATGACAACATTTGTGACCCTGAAGAATTTGGACAGGAGTTGCAATGCTCGTGAGGAAATTCCAGAGATTTACACGACGTGGTCAGTTCGATAAATCTTCAAGAAGAGACATGAGGAAATCAGAATCTTCATCCGAGGACTACAAGAAACTAACCTGTCACAAGTGCAAGAAATCAGGTCATTACATTGTTGATTGTCCCCGTTGGGGAAAGGAATCAAAGAAGAAGAAATACAAGGATGACAGTTCTGATGACTCGAACAAGAAGAAGAAATCTTCAAAATCCTCATCTTCAAAGACCTCATCGCACAAGAAGACTAGTTTCAGAAAGGCTCGGGCACTTATTGGCAAGGAAATGGACTCCGTGGTAGAATCAGAGGAATGTGATGAAGAAGAGGGTTCTGATGAATACTCAGAATCTGGACAGGCTAGTCTTGCACTGGCAACCACCTTCGTCAGCAAGTCAATCTTCAATCTTGAAGAAGATGATAGCACCATCCGCACTGATGACTATGCTGATGACTTCGCTCCAACTTTTTGGTTCATGGCAAAAGGTTCAAAGGTACCAAATAATGCCTCCTCCTCTGATTCAAGTGACTGTGAACTTGATAATTATAAGAAACCAAGTTACAGTAAACTTGCTATCATTGCCACTAAACAACAAACTGCTCTGGAGAAGCTTCAGAAACTGCTAGATAAAAGTGATGATCTGTTGAATGATGAAATGGATCTTACCCAAATCCTCATTGAAGATGTGCAAAAGTCTTCAGTCAAGATTTGATAATCTTCAGGATCGTTATGATACACTCCTCACCTATCATGAGAAGCTTTCCTGTGAATTTCTTCAAAGGAAGCTTCATCTTGAGAAGCCGAGGATGTCTCATGATGATCTTCGTATGGAAAATGATTCATTACTAGCTCAACAGATCAGCGCTGATCAAGTTGAATTCATTCCTCCATGTCTTAAATGCATTGAACGTGAAACTGCTAATTCCTCACCAGAATCTTCAAATGCTACTATTGCTACAAATTCTTCAACTACACCTGTTGTGTCTATTTCCTCACTTGAGGAAAACACAAATGTTACTGACGACAATGCAGGGTTGAAGGAATTGTACGTGATAGGCATATACAAAAGCCTCAAAGGACATCAAACCCTTTGTGATGTGCTCAAAAAGCAGATCTTGAACAGGAACCCGAGGAAAGAAGGAATTGCCTTTGAGAGGAAATTAAATGCTGATGGATCTTATTGGAAACCTGAGCAGTATGCCAAAACCTCATGGGTTGCTGCTACTGGGCCTCCTTTTGATCCATCCAATCTAACTGGATTTTCATGTGAATTATCCTATTCCTCAGATGAGTCATTTGACTCCAACTATAAACTGTTCAAAAATCAATCTGGTAAAGTATTTGCTCGGTATGTTGGAACTAACTGCAGAATGGTTCTCCCCTGAGGAAAATCTGGGTTCCCAAAAGTTGTCTTGAAAATCTTCAGGTGAATGTCCTCATGAGACCACCACTAAAGAATCTGAACCCCAGATCAAATTCCTCAGGAGGACCAAAGTCTTCAAGAGGATCAAAATCCTCAACGGGTCAAAACTATGCTCGTACCCGTGCTTATGCGTCTAACATGCAGGGAAGCTACAAGGAATATGAATATGAACGTTACTCCTCAAATCATTATGTTCATAAATCATCAAACCAGTTCTCTGCATATTCATATGAGTACTTTAATCCCCCTACTGTTAAGAGAAGTGCATTGGCTTCAATGCCACCTTTCTCATATGGTGCTCGCAGGATGATGAACGCTTTGCCACCCCTTCAGATGTGGGTGGTGAAGAAATCAAACTAATCACTACTGCAGGACAGGTCTCCAGATGAAAATCATCATTTGAAGAATTTGCTAGAGACGTGAGGAAATGCTTGATAGGACGCAAGCTAATGATTGATGAAATAGAAATATTTCACACGTCCATACATTTCTGTTATGATGAAATTACTGATCTGATGAAATTAGTATCATATTCTTCAAAACTGAAGCATATGAGATGGAATGCTGTACTAATTCATCTGCAGGATGACAAACCCAAGAATACTTAGTGGGTTCTTGATAGTGGCTGCACACATCACATGACTGGTGATAAAAGCTTACTGATGAATATGCCACTAACTCCATCACCTGTGAAGCAAATCTCATATGCTGACAAAGGTAAAAGAAAGGTATTGGGACTTGGCAAAGTGGCTATTTCCAAGGATAGGCATATGGACAAAGTGATGCTTGTTGAATCCCTTAGTTTTAACCTTATGTCAGTCTCGATGCTTTGTGATCTTGATATGATTGTTATCTTTGGTAGATATAGATGTGTAGTCATCATGGAATCTGACAGATCCAAAGTCTTCGAAGGTGTAAGAAGAGGGGATTTGTACATTTATGATTTCTCTACAGGTCCTCAACCAGCCACTTGCTTACTAGCAAAAACCTCAGAAGGATGGCTGTGGCACCGAAGACTAGGTCTAGCAGGCATGACGAATTTGCACACGCTCGCGAAGAAGAAGCATGTCATCGGCATCGAATCAGTCAAATTCCTCAAGGATCATCTCTGCGGTGCTCGCGAATCTGGGAAAATGACCAGATCCAAGCATCCCTCTAAAACCATCATGACCACTACACGTCCATTCGTATTACTGCATATGGATTTATTTGGACCTACTCACTATGCCACACTAACCAATGCAGCATCTTTATATGGCTTCGTCATAGTTTATGATTATTCCAGATACACTTGGGTGCATATCATAGTGTATAAAACTGAAGTGCAGGAAATCTTCAAACGATTTTCTTCAAGGGCCTCGACGAACTTTGGCATCAAGATCAAACATATCAGGAGTGATAATGGAACCGAGTTGAAAAACACTGGTCTTGATGATTATCTTGATGAACTTGGTATTAGTCACGAATTGTCTGCTCCTTATACTCCTCAGCAGAATGGTGTCGTCGAAAGGAAGAACATGACTCTGATTGAAATGGCGAGAACTATGCTTGAAGAATATCAGACTCCTCGTCGCTTTTGGCCTGAAGCAATCAACACTCCATGCCCTATCAGCATCAGGGTATATCTTCACAAATTCCTCAAGAAAACCTCATATGAACTCCTCACTGACAAGAAACCCAATGTAAGTTATTTCAAAGTCTTCGGTGCAAAATGCTGGATTAGAGATCCTCACCATAGCTCAAAATTTGCACCTAAGGCACATGAAGGTTTTATGCTGGAAAGGACTCGCACACTTACAGAGTCTTCAAGAACTATCACAACAAAGTTGTTGAGACTGTAGATGTGCAGTTCGATGAAACTAATGGCTCGCAAAGAGAGCAATTGCCTTCTGATCCAGATAAGTTGTCTCCTGAGGAAGCAATAAAGCTTAAGCCTACTGAAGACATTGTTCCCACTGAGGAAATTGGTGTAGAAACGATCCCCGTCGCTTGTTGGAGCATATATCTCCATATGTGATTTTGGTACTTGATGACAATTCCTATGGACTAATGGTTGCCTTAAGTTACATTTATAGGATTTGTCCATAGGCACTTCTTGAAGTCTATCTGTTGGGTTCAAGGAGTTTATATGATGACCAAGATGGTATTCAAGGTATTATCCAAAGAATGGTCATAGAGACACATGGTTGATCAAGATCTCAGACAAAGAGTAAATCAAGATGATCAACACACAAAGCGTACAAGATGTACCGAGAGGGATCAAGTGATCCCATGGTATGGATTTGTCCATAGGCACTTCTTGAAGTCCATCTGTTGGGTTCAAGGAGTTTATATGATGACCAAGATGGTATTCAAGGTATTATCCAAAGAATGGTCATAGAGACACATGGTTGATCAAGATCTCAGACAAAGAGTAAATCAAGATGATCAACACACAAAGCGTACAAGATGTACCGAGAGGGATCAAGTGATCCCATGGTATGGTAAGCATTGTCCATTACGTGTTTGTGTACTAACCCATGGTCTTCGTGGGAGTTCTATGTGGGGGTTAGGTGTGTTTACATGGGCTTGCGTCAAAGGGAAGATCTCATACAACCCATGGAGTATGACGTCAAGTTGTGATCATCATCAATGGTTGATCAAGATCTCAGACAAAGAGTAAATCAAGATGATCAACACACAAAGCGTACAAGATGTACCGAGAGGGATCAAGTGATCCCATGGTATGGTAAGCATTGTCCATTACGTGTTTGTGTACTAACCCATGGTCTTCGTGAGAGTTCTATGTGGGGGTTAGGTGTGTTTCCATGGGCTTGAGTCAAAGGGAAGATCTCATACAACCCATGGAGTATGACGTCAAGTTTTGATCGTCATCAAGATTGCGATGTGCAAGTTCAAGCGGATCAGCACGAAGATATCATGCTTGAAGCTTGCCGTCCGTTGTGGTGGCAATGGACTTGTGAAGATATGCTGAAGAGTGGCTCACCCATAGTGAGTATGGGGGAGCAATCAACTAGTCTTCATCAAGACAACACAATCAAGACAGGCTCACCCTTGTCGTCCTGAATCCAACAAGCTTGGGTTTGCTCGATTCGGAGCTCGTATGCGAAAGTTATGGCTGTTTCAGTGGCGAGCGGTAGTACCGCTATACCTAGCGGTAGTACCGCTAGAGTTGGCGGTAGTACCGCTGGCCCTAGCGGTAGTACCGCTGGCTCGCGGTAGTACCGCCCCTGGTCAGCGGTAGTACCGCTCCAGGAGCTTAGTACCGCCTGCCTAGTGGTTGTTTGTGGACGGACCTTTTTGCGAAGACTTTCTTGGCGGCGGTAGTGCCTTTGCACTACCAGGGGCCAGCGGTAGTACCGCTGGAGTGCCAGCGGTAGTACCGCTGCAGCCAGCGGTAGTACCGCTAGCTGGCGGTAGTACCGCTGGAGTGCCAGCGGTAGTACCGCTGCAGCCAGCGGTAGTACCGCTGGAGCTCGGGCAGAGAGTGGGGGTAACGGTCTGATTCTTTCCCCCACTATATAAAGGGGGTCTTCTTCCCCCTTGGCCTTATCCATCTGTTGAGCTCTTGTTCTACCTCCATTGTTGACATTCTTAGAGCTTGATTACTCTCTCTCCCTCCAATGATTCTTCCTTGTTCTTGAGGGAAAAGAGAGAGGAGATCTGGATCCACATCTCCACCAATCACTTTCTCCTCTATGTGAGGGGAACCCCTTGGGTCCTGATCTTGGAGTTCTTTGTGAACTCCTTGTTCTTCCTCTCATATTTCTCCATAGCTTTTGTTGTTGTGGAGGGATTTGAGTGTGAGGGACTTGACCACTTCGTGTGTTCTTGCCATTGCATTAGTTGCATCGGTTTGAGTTCTCTACGGTGATACGTGGAAGTGAGAAGTTGAGAAGCTTACTACCTTTGGTACTTAGTACCCTTGATATTGTTGTTCGTGGATGCTTTGGCGTCCTAGAAGCTTGGTGGTGTCTCGAGGCTCAATCATTGTGGTGTGAAGCTCCGGGAAGCGTCGGGGTCTCCAATTAGGTTGTGGAGATTGCCCTGAGCAATTTGTACGGGTAACGGTAACCGCCCCCAAGGGTTGCCACGTGTACGGGTTCGGTGACCGCCCCCAAGGGTTGCCATTTGTACGGGTTCGGTGACCGCCCTCAAGGGTCCCTTAGTGGAATCACGGCATCTTGCATTGTGTGAGGGCGTGAGGAGATTACGGTGGCCTTAGTGGCATCATAGGGAGCATTGTGCCTCCACACCGCTCTAACGGAGATTAGCATCCACAAGGGTGTGAACTTCGGGATACATCATCGTCTCCCCGTGCCTCGGTTATCTCTTACCCGAACCCTTTACTTATGCACTTTACTTTGTGATAGACATATTGTTTATTGTAATATATCTTGCTATCACTTAGTTGTTTATCTTGCTTAGCATAAGTTGTTGGTGCACATAGGTGAGCCTAGTTGTTTGTAGGTTTTGTGCTTGACATATTAAACGTTAGTTTTATTCCGCATTTGTTCAAGCCTAAACCTTAACTATTTTAAAGCGCCTATTCACCCCCCCTCTAGGCGACATCCACGTCCTTTTCATCGCTGATAAAAACCAAGAAGATGCTCCTGAGGAAATTGCACCAACACCACTTCCTCAGCACCGACAAAATCCTCGACCAGCTCATCCGAGGATTGCAAATGAAGTAGAACTTGACAAAATCCTCAATGACATCAACGCGCCAGGTCCTCTCACTCGCTCAAAAGCTTCACACTTAGTTAACTTTTGTGGGCACTTTTCCTTTGTATCCATCACACAACCCTCAAAAGTTGCTGAGGCTTTTCTAGAACCGGAGTGGATCCAAGCTATGCAAGACGAACTTCTTCAATTCAAACTGAATGACGTATGGGAGCTCGTCAAACGACCAGATCTTCGCAAGCACAACATCATCGGCACTAAGTGGATTTTTTCGAAACAAGCAAGATGAGGACGGTCAAGTGGTGAGGAACAAGGCACGACTTGTAGCCCAAGGCTACACCCAGGTTGAAGGAATAGATTTCGATGAAACTTTTGCACCTGTTGCTAGACTTGAAGCTATTCGATTATTACTTGCTTATGCTAATCATCATAACATCACCTTATATCAAATGGATGTGAAAAGTGCATTCCTCAATGGTAAGCTTGAGGAAGAAGTATATGTTGCTCAGCCTCCAGGTTTTGAGGATCCAAAGAATCCAGACAAAGTCTTCAGACTCAAAAAGGCTCTGTATGGCCTCAAGCAAGCCCCTCGGGCATGGTATGATACATTGAAGGAATTCCTCATGAAGAAAGGCTTCAAACCTGGTTCACTCGATCCAACTCTTTTCACAAAATCTTATGATAATGAGCTGTTTGTATGTCAAATATATGTCGATGATATCATATTTGGCTGTACTGACAAAAGATACAGTGATGAATTTGCCTACATGATGAGTGAAGAATATTAAATGTCCATGATGGGGGAGCTGAAATTCTTCTTAGGTCTTCAAATTCGTCAACAAAGCAATGGAATCTTCATATCACAGGAGAAATACCTCAAGGATGTTCTGAGGAAATTCCACATGCACGAATGCAAAGGTGCCAAGACTCCGATGCCTACCTACGGCCACCTCGGCACTGATGAAAATGGTAAAGATTTCGATCAGCAGGTATACCGTTCTATGATTGGCTCTTTATTGTATCTATGTGCATCTAGGCCAGATATAATGCTTAGTGTTTGCATGTGTGCACGTTGTCAAGCAAAACCGAAGGAATCACACCATAAGGCTGTGAAACATATTCTTCGATACTTAGCTCACACACCAACACTAGGATTATGGTATCCCAAGGGCTCCAATCTTCATCTGGTAGGGTATTCTGATTTTGGCTATGCTGGTGACCGTGTGGATCGCAAGTCAACTTCTGGCACATGCCATTTCCTCGGAAGATCACTAGTTTGCTGGTCCTCAAAGAAGCAGAACTTCCTATCACTCTCCACTGCTGAAGCTGAGTACGTTGCTGCTGGTTCTTGCTGTGCTCAATTGCTATGGATGAAGCAAACCCTCAAAGACTACGACATCAACATGAAGAATGTGCCTCTCTACTGTGACAATGAGAGTGCTATCAAGATTGCATACAACCCAGTACAGCACTCGAAGACCAAGCACATCGAAATTCGTCATCATTTTCTTCGGGACCGTGCCCTCCAGGGCAATATCCTCATCGACCATGTGAAGACTGATGATCAACTGGCAGATATCTTCACTACGCCCTTGGATGAGAAAAGGTTTTGCAAGTTGCGGTGTGAGCTAAATATCTTAGAATGTTCAAATGTTTTATAAAAACATGCACACATCCTAACACTTATGCAAAGTTGATGACTTAGATGTGCAACACATGATGAATCGATTTTCTTCAACTGAAGAAGAATGTCACTCTGAATGTGAAGAAATTAACGAAGAAATTGATTCTCAGGGCCCTACGACAATTGTACGCGGCGTCTGTAATCAACTTTCTTATATGGTGGGTAACGCCACCGCCCAATGTGAAATTCCTCAAGTTGATTTTCTTCAACTCATCAATTTCCTCACAATGCGTTCTTCTTCAAAACAGTTGTTCTTCATTGTGATGATTTATTACAAAATCTTCAAAGACACTTGATGACTTTCATTTGACTAGATAGACTGTGATTTCTAGTCCTCAACAGCATTCACTTATTGCTATTTCTTCAAGTTGATGTTTCTGCTAAGTGAATGTGATCGGACCCTACTTTCCCTCTATGCTATACTTATCCAGTCTATTCAATTCTTCATATGCGTTCTACTTGAAACTTTGTTCAAAATCCTCACTGCATCCTTGTCAGCTGATGATTTTGTAACGAAAATCCTCAAATCTTCAAAATAATTGCTTCTTTAAAGGCACAGTAACTGAACCCCCACTTCCCACGATCGGATAACCACGATCTCCACTATCTGCACCGCATCGTACGGGAGCTACACGTGTCCTACGGAGACGTAGAGGCAGGGGCTATTTGGTCCAACATTCTCGCGCCAACAGTAACTTTTGGCTATAAATATGTCCCTATCCCCCTCGGCATCCTCTTCTTCTCCTCATCGCTCTCCTGCCACAACACACTCCACCGAACCCTAGCGCCACCGCTGGTAGTCTCATCGTCGGTGAGGAAGAGCTTCACTGCCTCAACTTCTCCGTCGCCGGAACCACGCCAGAGTCGGACCATCTTCGTCCGCCGCCGCCGTAGACGTCCTCTATAGCCGAGTTAGGGTGCATTGGACACTCGAACGAAGAGCCTCTCCAACACAACTTTCTGTGTTCTTCGTGTGCACCTTCCAGGGTAAATATATCCCATTTTTATAGCAGATTAGATCTAAAATTTTACATCTTCTATGTGAAATCTGTTTTTCCTCAAGATACGATGCATTGGACACTACCTATCACCACAATCATTGATGAACTATGCTAAGCATCTAAGACTTTCACGAGATTCCTCAATTGTGCGAATTTTCGGATCTGTACAACTCTGGAACCAAGAACAGTATGCTTCGGCAAATTCCTCAACAATTGGTTATATTCCTCAAACTGTCAAACTTTTTCATTTTCCTCAAATCTGAGAACGCATATGACCTCTCCAAATTCCTCGCAACTATACTCTGTTCACAGGTACACACATGTCAGCTGATGAATCTCTCGGTTCTCATCACATTAACTCATTTGCAGCGTTTCTGGAAGAAACTCTTCAAGGCTCATCAGAATCCTCAAGAGTTTAAAATCATCAGCAAAATCCTCAACTGAGGAAAATGGAGGAAGACAGAAAATAGAAGGGAGGAAAGAAACTTGAGCAAAACACAGCTGGTGATATCCCTGAGGACATTTACTTGGACTATTGTACGCCTGATGAAAATGAGACAATGGCCAAGAGAAAGATACGGCTGCAAAAGATTGAACGCCGATGGGTGAATGAATGGAAGGAGTACAGGTTTGTGACTCCTAAATATGCGAAGAAATTCGCTTTGAAGCCTCCTGGCAGAAGGGCCCCACTTGAGGATCATCAAGTAGGACATCCCTCAAGCCTCATGACAATTGATGACTATCCAGATGAGAAAGAAAAGCATCTGGCCAAGCTCAAGAGGCAGGCAGAAGCTGCACTAAGGAAATTTAATGGATCCTCACTTGCTGCTTCCGGCGCTGCTAATTCCTCAGCTGCAGAAACCTCAGGCTCAGAAATTCCTCAAATGCATTCTGTGCCATCAAAGCCAAGGGCTCCAAAGCCTCAAGAGAAGTCTCGTTACCAAAACCCTCATTACCAAAACCTTCAACACCAAAACCATCAGCGCCAAACCCCTCAGCACCAATCTCCTCAGTATCAAAATCCTCAGCTCCAACCCCAAAGCCTCAAGAGAAACCAGTACAGAAGCAAGTCGTGAAGCCTACGACCGCCAGCTCCAGCTCCTCACTCCCAGCTGCAACTAGCTCAGAGACAAAGTCTTCAACACCTCCTGTGAAGACTTTGGCAACTGCTGAACGTGCACCTGTGCCCAGCCCCAGCAAAATCATCGCAGTCCCGTCTGCATCAGAGGGAAGTGATGAATATGATGATGAAACGTTGCAAGCCATCATCAGAAACAAGCAAGAAAGAGTAGCTCAAGCATCAGGCAGTGCTATTCCTCTGGCCATGGACCCCAAGTTCCTCCTTGACTACATCAATATCTGGTATGAGGACCCAAACACTCCTATTGATGATTTGAAACTTCCCCCTGGCATCAGCCACATGGTGGCCACTTTCATAAATGAAGCCAAGTGGAAAGAACAGCAGGCCAGGCAGGCAAAGGTTGCAAAGATCAAAAAGGAGAAATTCCTCATGCAGAATCTCCTAAAACTGACTCCTGATGCACTGGTGACAACACAGGCAGAGCTGCAGAAATTGACTAACAAGTACGCCAAGCTGTCAGATCGCAAAAGCCTCAAGAGCAATTTCATCAAGCTAGCCACTAGTGTTGTTGATGACTACAACAAGAGAACCGCACCCCCAACACCAACTCCTCAGCCCTTGGTTGAGGAGCCAGCAGATGCATCTCCTCATGAGGAGGAAACTCCTCAAGCTGAGGAAGAACACCAAGAGAGCCGTGTTGATGAACCGTCCATTGAAGAAATCATCACGGAAACTCCAACTGATGAAATTGCTGCCGCTGATGAGACTGCTCCTGATCCAGCTGCTTCATCAAAGCAGGCTGATGACTCTGTTCCAGCTGGTTCCTCACTACCAGCTGAAGAAACTGAAGAGAGAACACCTTCACCAAAAGCTTCAAAGGTGAAGAAGATAATTCCGTCTGCATCAGACGTGAAGAAAACAAGGGCTGCTGAAAAGGAAGCCAAGAAGAGAAAAGCCACCTCAGCAGTAGAAGAGACAGAGGCAAAGCGCCTCAAAGAAATTGAAGAAACTGCTCCTCTGGACACGGTGCCTCTCAATGTCGCCCCTTCCTATGAGATGGTCGTCATTGATGACCCAGCTCCGAAGGCAAATGAGGAAATAAAGGATGTCGCCCCTGAGGAACCCACTGATGAGGAAATTCAGATTGAGGACAGTCCTCAACCTCTTATTCCTCAGACAGAAACTCTCAAGCATCAGCTGCACCAACTGATGAAACTGCTTCTCCCACAAAGCCAGCTGAGGAAAAACAAGCTAAAAATCCTCATACTGACGAAATTCAACATTCTGAGAAGACTCCTCAAGATGAGGAACAGGCTGACCCAACTCCTCCAACTGAGAAAGAAGCAGAAATTCCTCATCCTGAAGCTCAGCCAAAGCAAGCATCATCTCCTCACCGTGAAGCACCAGCTGATGAAATTTCTCACCCTGAGGAAAATGCTGAAGAAAATGTACCCGCCCAAGACAATGCATTCATTGTGCTCAACCCAGAGACTGCTATTGTTGTCTCCTCCCCGATTCCTCAACAAAATCTTCAGCCAGTTCAGCGTCAACCATTCTCCAAGCGTCCAAAGTTTCAGAAAGCAAATTTCTTTAAAGAACGCATGTACTTCATCGGAGAGAACCCTTCTGACAAGCCTCAAATGAGGCATCTGAAGTTTTGGACAAGGACTCAGATGAACTACTATGCCTCTGTGCTCTGTGGACGAAACAAGATATTCCAGCACAGGCATATTCCTCATGTTGAGCTTGAAGAAATACCTTGCTTGGAGCCAGTCCTCAGTGTACTCCACGATGCAGGTTTGCTCCCAATGTGCTCAGACATATCAGACTGGAACAACGAGCTTATTCTTTAGTTCTATGCCACTCTTCACATATCTAGCAACCCTGAAGACATCAACTCTTGGGTGTTTGACTGGATGTCACAAAACACTCACTACAAGGCTCCTGCTTCTGAACTCCTCAGAGAACTGCCCGTACCAATTCCCTCAGATGGGGCAGTGAAGCTTTATGGTGAGCGTGAGCTGCCAAATGGAATGATGGAAGTCCTCATGAAGCCTTTGGCTGCAGGCAAATCTTCAAGAACAACCTTCCTCGTCCACGAGCTGAAGTACACACCCCGGTCTGTCTACAGAATCCTGTGCAGTGTGCTCGCACCGATCAAAGGCCATGACGATGAAGAAGATGTTGTAGGCCTCATGAAGAATATCCTCTTCAACATCATTCACGGTATTCCTATCAATATCCATGATTTCTTCTTGAGGACTTTGGCCGACAATGTCATGTGCCCCTTTGATCACAAGATATGCCCCGTGGATCATGAGATTCATCACGACAAGGACGGGCATCAACTTTCATGCTGATTGTCAAAACCATGTTGGTTATATGCCTCCTATCCGAGTCAACAAGAAGAATTTCGAGCCCATTGAAGGAAAAGGAAAATTTGTGATTGAAGAAGGCAGTAGGCCCCTTGATGGCCAGTTCAGAGAGCCACAAGCTTATTCTTCATGGAACGATACTGAGACTCGTCCAGCAAGCCCAATTCCTCCTCGCGTGCTGAATATCAGAGAGCTCCTCCTCAGTCTTCACCAGAAGGTGGATCGCAACCACAAATGGGTCAAACGCCAGTTTGGTGCCATTGTGAAAACCCTCACTGAAACACAGAACTCTGTGAAGATTAACCATCACTATCTGCATGAGGTTTTCGATCGCACCTGGGCTACACTTGCACATCCGAAGGCTCAGACTGAGCTTGAAGAAGTGCACTTTGAGCGAGACTTTGATTGGTCGTGGCCTCCCAAGAAGAAGTTCAGGCCCATTCTAGTGCCAGACCTAGAAGACAGCTCCTTTTCTTGATTCCACACTACTGAATCTGATGAAGAACAGCTCGACACTGCAACCGGCCCAAGGAAGAAGACTACTCCCAAGAAGCATCACGACTCTTCCTCAACCGCCAAGAAATGAAGTCTTCACGGGCGTTAGTCCTCAGTTTGTCCCTTTTTGTCACTTGATGACAAAGGGGGAGAAACTCGAGAGTTAGTCTTCAAGCGGGATATTTTTGGGGCTTATGAACTATATTTAAGTTACAAACTCTTGGCTCTTTTGATGTTTTTATGTAATGAGTTGTAACTTAAGCCCGATGGTACTCTGATGCTTTTGAACGTTTTTCTTCGCATGCTTATTCTTCAAGTTTTAATGCACGCATGTTGAAATTCGTCAGATACCATTTGTCATCATGCATCTTCATTTTCTTCATATGATATGTTACATATATGCATGATTTACAAGACTCACGGGGAGATCTCCATGATATATATCATCAATGTGCATTTGCTATAAAAGCAAAATCCTCAAGGTATGCACATCTTCAGGGAGAGTCTCTCTGAATCTTGTTTTTAAATTCCTCAAATGAGCATTTAAACTTCATATTTTTGATCCCTGTTGAAGACATAACCTAATTATCATCAACCACCAACAAGGGGGAGATTGTAAGTGCATCTAGTGCCCCTTAGTGATTTTGGTGGTTTGAAGACTTATAGGTTAAGTATCTAATGTCTTTGTGAATATACACAGGATCTATAAGTCATTGAGGAGTTTGAGATATTTGAAGAATATCGACCCCTAAAAATATATGTCTTCAGTTGAAGAAATTGGTCTGAAGCTGAAGAAATGAATCGCGAGGAATCTGCGATGAAATTGATATTCCTCATGAAGATACTGATATTGAGATGTCCGGTGGTTCCTGAAGAAAATCATTCTGAAGAATTTGAAGCATGAAGATTTACACTTTCTGTTTTACTTTCTTTGCATTTGAGTAATAGGAACACCGTACATTTAAAGGGGGTCGAAGTTACACTATGGAATGAATTTCCTCATGATGCTCAACCCAAGCTTAATCCTACCAAAAGCCTCAAGTGAGGAATATGAGTGACATGAGGACTCTCAAAGTTGAGGGTTCCGACCGTTTTGATAACCACGCCAAGTCATTGGTCTTATCCACTCCAACGGTCATATTATTTAAGGGCATTAGTGTCAAATCATGTCGGGATGCTCCCAGGCTATAAATAGCCACCCCCCACAACCACTAGCTGGTTGGCTGCTCCGTTAGAAACTAACACTTGTCATAAGAGCAACCCAAATTCCTCAGAGCGTTCGAGAGTAAATCATCAGTGAGGAAATACATCACCCACCAAAACCACAAACCAAACCTAGTGATTGAGCATCACTGAAGAAGTTGTTCCTGTGTGGGACTGAAGCCTTTTACCTTTGAGGACTGTGCATCCTCCAAACGGTTAGGCGTCATGGTCTAGAGCTTTCCAGCAGTCAATTGTGGATCGCTGGGTGACCTAGTTTGTGAGGGTTTGGAAGTCTGCCCTGAAGACTTACCACAAGTGTTGGGCGAGGACTGTGTGTCCTTAGCTCAAGGAGAGTACGGTAGGGACTGTGTGTCCCGGGACTGGGTGTCCTTTGGTTTCAATACCAAGCCGCTCGAAACCAGATGTACGACTCTCACAGCAGTTGGAACTGGGTCATCAACGACTGTCTTCACTAAGAAACGGGTTCTAATTCCTCAACTCTTTATTTTCTCGTATTATGTGTTGATGACTTTTAGTGTGACTATTTGAAGAATTTGCTGAAGACTTTCTTCGAATTTCCTCAACCCCAAATTCTTCACGTTAGTCATTTCTCATCTGTATTCTGCATGCCTGCTCACTGTGCAATCTGTTTTCACATTCTTCACTCTGAAAAACTACTGTTGTGAAACTTTGCACTTCTGATCCTTTACTGTTTCCGCTGTAAGTTAGTCATGAGTGAGGAATTTCCTCAAAAGGAATTTCCTCAATGATGAAATTCTAAAAATCTCCTATTCACCCCCCCCTCTAGTCGATATAACGCACTTTCAATGCTATTAGTCACTCATTTTGGGTCCCGCTACGATCTCAACGTTTCGGGAACCCCGGGTCCGGTTACGTGGAACTCTTCAAAACTCACAGTTTTGGCCTATTCGGGCTTGTTTCGTATGCAATTAGTCACTGATTTTGGGACCCGATGTGATCCAAACGTTTCGGGAACACCGGGGTCCGGTTACGGGGAACTCGTCAAAACTCACAGTTTTGGCCTATTATGGCTAGTTTTCTATGCTAGTACTCACTGATTTTGGGTCCCGCTGCGATCCGAACGTTCCGGGAACTCCGAGGTCCGGTTACGTGGAACTCGTCAAAACTCGCAGTCTTGGCCTATCTCAATTGTTTTGTATGGTATTACTCACTAATTTTGGCTCCCGCTGCGATCCAAACGTTTCAGGAACCATGAGGTTCGGTTACGGGGAACTCGGTAAAACTCGCAGTTTTGGCCTATTCCGGCTAGTTTTGTATGCTATTAGTCACTTATTTTGGGTCCCGCTATGATCCTAACGTTTTGGGAACCCCGTGGACCAGTTAGGGTGAACTCGTCAAAAATCGCAGTTTTGGCCTATTGTGGCCAGTTTTGTATGCTATTACCCACTGATTTTGGGTCCCGCTGCATTCCGAATGTTTCGGGAACCCCCGGGTCCGGTTATGGGGAACTCGTCAAAACTCGCAGTTTTTGTCTATTCTCGCCAGTTTAGCATGCTATTACTCACTGATTTTGGGTCCCGCTAAGATCCGAACGTTTCGGGAACCCTCGGTACGGTTACGTGGAACTCATCAAAACTCGTAGTTTTGGCCTATTCCGGCCTGTTTTGTATGCTATTAGTCACTGATTTTGGGTCCCGATGTGATCCAAACGTTTCGGCAACACCGAGGTCCGGTTACGGGGAACTCGTCAAAACTTGTAGTTCCTGCTAGTCTTGTATGTCTCCCTTTCTTTCCGATTTAAACACGAGCATCGTCAGCAGAGGCCTAGCTAACCAATATTCTGGTTGGTTTTTCCTCACCTCAATCCGCATGTGATGTAAGCTTGATTATGTGCAGTTTGGGATTGACAAGTTACCCTATTGCCCTCCGAGTCCGAGATGCATCAAGTGACCCTGTTGATTCCTTCTTCCGCGCCCGTAGAGTCAAGTGTGCAGTTTGGGAGCCAGGCTGTGACGATCCCATCTTCTCAACATCACAACAGTGTACCTTGTTTTTTAAGCGCTCGAGTTATAGCATTGGTTGATCTTGACAATTGTATCTAGGTGTGCTCCATTTTTCCCTGTAAGCTTTGTATGTTAGCTAAATACCTTGCTAAGCATACAATCTTTTTATCTCCTAAAATCAGTGTACCCGTGCTATTGTTTCATGATTTGGTCTTACCCAACGTACCAAACAAAGAAACAGTTGGTGGTTGTTCTGTTGTGAGCATTCCTTCAGTCATTTTCCTCCTGCTGGTGTTTTTTTACTTAGAAAAAGAAGTGTTCATCGCCATCTGTTGACATAAAGAAAATTGTGGTGGACCATTTCAGTTGGCGCGAATTTCTAGGTCATTTTGCTAGGCTTTGTGTTGTAGACTCACTGGTAGAGGGCAAGGCAACGAGCCAAGGTTGAGGCAATGGGGCAGGTTGTACGTATCTCCAGTCGTACATAAAGGAGAGAGGCCTCTCTGGTTTCTGGCCTCTTTTTTAGTCTCACATTCACCACTGTTCAGGTTTACTAGTATTTTATTTTTCATGAACTGGATCCCTAAACTGCTTCTTACACGGATTTTGGAGTACAACATTGGTTTCCACCCGTACAACCCTTTTTCATATCAGTACCCATTTTATTTTGTGCTGCCAGTTGACCCTGTCGTGTTGGAAATGTTTGCAGTGACACCAAACTTTGCCAAGCACCGGGCCAACCTGAAGGTGGGCTTATCATCCCTCAAGTTGGGCCTTGAGAGTAGGAGTGAGGGGGCAGTGGGTTGCTTCCTCTGCTCCAGTTGCACCCAGTGAGCCAGGGGACCACGATGCCAGATCCACCTCCATGACCATGCACCAGCAGCCATGGAAGATCAGGGTTCTTGGTCCTTTCCATGTGCTTCTTGTCCATGGATCTCCACAACATGGAAACCCTGGAGCTCGTCAAGGTCCTTCTCTCCCCGCCTCTCCCCCTCCCCACCCCCTCCTCTTCTCGTTTCGGTTTGCCGCTCCCTGACTCATGCACGTGTGCAGGTTCACCACTTAGAAGACCAACGCTCCTGCCGTGTGCTTTTTCTGCTCTCCCTGCTGTTGCTCGACTCTAGTATGGAGCTCAAGGTATCTCTCTCCCTCACTCTCTTCTCTAGGTGAATTAGTTAGGTGTGAGAAGAAAAATGTAACTTTCTTCAGAGAGGAGAGGAGAGGTCCTAGCCTCCTAGGTAGAGTGCATGTTTTTATGGTGCTGCTTGTGGTTCCTGCTTGGTTGATGTTCAGGTCTGTCGATGTCCATGTTTGGTTGTGTGTTGGTTTACCCAGCATTAGTCTCTTCTTCTTTTTGATTGGCAAAGTCGTTTTATATCATTGGATTAAGTAATTGACTGTCATTTTCTCGTCTTACTATTATCTTGAACTTTTGGATGTTCAGTTTCCATGAATATACAGAAACTTTTTTGGTTAAATATAAACTGAAATTTCTCTCTATTTGCGTATAATGAACGCTTATTTCTGTTTCTCTCCTGTGATGAAGCATGTGCCTGTTGTATATAATTGCACTGGTAGTTAGTGTTGTTTCTAGTCCAGGATTGTGATGATTGGATGCCCGCCATTGGAAAGCAAATCTTTTCTGTTCTGTACATGTTGTGTCACACTACACTATGTGTCGTAGTGCACTGCATATCTTTTTTCTATATGCCAGTGATAGCGGCTGTTGGCTAGTCTCTCTTCTACTTAATCAATCTTGCTCATTGCTAGCTTCCATGTGGAGTTGCGAACTAAAAAAGTTAGGATTGTTAGTGATTAATTTGCCATCTTCCTAATTTTTTTATTTCTAATATTTTTTATATTTATTTCCTTTTGATTAATTCATGTGCAGTGTAATGTTCTTGTAGGATGACAAGTTGTCGCATCTCAAGCATGCTTCATGGGAGAGCGGAATGAAGTCCACTGTATTATTGGGACAGTAGCAGATGTGCCATTGTTCTGTTGTGCAATTCTATTCGTTCTTGCTATATTCCTTTGTAAGGAAATGTATTCATGAGATGATTTATTGTGTTATGTAAACCTGGGATATGTATTTTGTGATGTTATATGATGGATGATTTTAATTCGACCTTGAGTTTTCTTCATTTGAATATGAAATAGTGTTGGATGTAGTACTGGACAAATAATTGGGTTGAAAAGGCCCAACAAATAGAAATGAAACCAAGTTATGAAATAAAAGGTTGGTGAATTCAAAAATGGAAAAAGGCCAAAACTGAAACTGGATCAAATGTATTTGGGCACTAAAAGGCAAGGGCCCAAAAAAATTCGAAAAAAATACTAAAGTTGTTATAAATAGGCCAAGGCCCAAAAGGAAGCCCAATAAGAAAAGGCCCAAAAAAATAAAACCAGCCCATGTGATCAATTGAAATGGGTTGGGCCGATTTCAACCCTGACGTTTTGATTTCATCGTAATTTTGCCACGTAGGACTGCCACGTAGGACTGAGTTTGATTGCCAACGACGATTTAGGATCATCGTAAAGGTTACGACAATCCACGAATTGTCGTAAAGGTTACGACGATTTTGATCAAAACATCGCTGTTGTTCATTTGTGACGCTCCGTTTTCGACACTCGGTTTTTTGTCGTGAGATCGTCGTAAATTAAAAACCGTGACGATGTAGCGACGAAAAAATAGCATCGTGTATTAGCATATTCCTTATAGTGATTCTCGCCAGTTGTGTATGCTATTACTCACTCATTTTGGGTCCCGCTACGATCTGAACGTTTCGGGAACCCCGGGTCCGGTTACGTGGAACTCTTCAAAACTCACAGTTTTGGCCTATTCCGGCTTGTTTCGTATGCTATTAGTCACTGATTTTGGGTCCTGATGTGATCCAAACGTTTCGGGAACACCGGGGTCCGGTTACGGGGAAGTCGTCAAAACTCACAGTTTTTGCCTATTATGGCTAGTTCTCTATGCTAGTACTCACCGATTTTGGGTCCCGCTGCGATCCGAACGTTTCGGGAACTCCGAGGTCCGGTTACGTGGAACATGTCAAAACTCGCAGTTTTGGCCTATCTCAATTGTTTTGTATGCTATTACTCACTAATTTTGGCTCCCGCTGCGATCCGAACGTTTCAGGAACCACGAGGTCCGGTTACGGGGTACTCGTCAAAACTCGCAGTTTTGGCCTATTCTGGCTAGTTCTGTATGCTATTAGTCACTTATTATGGGTCCCGCTGTGATCCTAACGTTTTGGGAACCATGTGGACCAGTTAGGGTGAACTCATCAAAAATCGCAGTTTTGGCCTATTGTGGCCAGTTTTGTATGCTATTACCCACTGGTTTTGGGTCCCGCTACATTCCGAATGTTTCGGGAACCCCGGGTCCGGTTATGGGGAACTCGTCAAAACTCGCAGTTTTTGTCTATTCTCGCCAGTTTAGCATGCTATTACTCACTGATTTTGGGTCCCGCTAAGATCCGAACGTTTCGGGAACCCTGGGTCCGGTTCCGTGGAACTCGTCAAAACTCGCAGTTTTGGCCTATTCCGGCCTGTTTCGTATGCTATTAGTCACTGATTTTGGGTCCCGATGTGATCCGAACGTTTTGGGAACTCCGAGTTCCGGTTACGTGGAACTCGTCAAAACTCGCAGTTTTGGCCTATTATGGCTAGTTTTCTATGCTAGTACTCACTGATTTTGGGTCCCGTTGCGATCCAAACAATTCGGGAACTTCGAGGTCCGGTTACGTGGAACTCGTCAAAACTCGCAGTTTTGGCCTATCTCAATTGTTTTGTATGTTATCACTCACTAATTTTGGCTCAGTCTGCGATCCGAACGTTGCAGGAACCACGAGGTCTGGTTACGGGGAACTCGTCATAACTTGCAGTTTTGGCCTATTCCGGCTAGTTTTGTATGCTATTAGTCACTTATTTGGGTGCCGCTGTGATCCTAATGTTTTGGGAACCCCGTGCACCAGTTAGGGTGAACTCATCAAAAATCGCAGTTTTGGCCTATTATGGCCAGTTTTGTATGCTATTACCCACTGATTTTGGGTCCCGCTGCATTCCGAATGTTTCGGGAACCCCCGGGTGCGGTTAAGGGGAACTCGTCAAAACTCGCAGTTTTTGTCTATTCTCGCCAGTTTAGCATGCTATTACTCACTGATTTTGGGTCCCGCTACGATCCGAACATTTCGGGAACCCCGTGTCCGGTTACGTGGAACTCGTCAAAACTCGCAGTTTTGGCCTATTCCGGCCTGTTTCGTATGCTATTAGACACTGATTTTGGGTCCCGATGTGATCCGAACGTTTTGGGAACACCGGGGTCCGGTTGCGGGGAACTCGTCAAAACTCGTAGTTTTGGCATATTATGGCTAGTTTTCTATGCTAGTACTCACTGATTATGGGTCCCGTTGCGATCCGAACGTTTCGGGAACTCTGAGGTCCGGTTACGTGGAACTCGTCAAAACTCGCAGTTTTGGCCTATCTCAATACTTTTGTATGCTATTACTCACTGATTTTGGCTCCCGCTGCGATCCGAACGTTTCAGGAACCACGAGGTCCGGTTACGGGGAACTCGTCAAAACTCGCAGTTTTGGCCTATTCCGGCTAGTTTCGTATGCTATTAGTCACTTATTTTGGGTCCCCCTGTGATCCCAACATTTTGGGAACCCCGTGGACCAGTTAGGGTGAACTCATCAAAAATCGCAGTTTTGGCCTATTATGGCCAGTTTTGTATGCTATTACCCACTGATTTTGGGTCACACTGCATTCCAAATGTTTCGGGAACCCCCGGGTCCGTTTATGGGGAACTCGTCAAAATTCGCAGTTTTTGTCTATTCTCGCCACTTTTGTATGCTATTACTCACTAATTTTGGCTCCCGCTGCGATCCGAACGTTTCAGGAACCACGAGGTCCGGTTACGGGGTACTCGTCAAAACTCGTAGTTTTGGCCTATTCCGGGTAGTTTTGTATGCTATTAGTCACTTATTATGGGTCCCGCTGTGATCCTAACGTTTTGGGAACCATGTGGACCAGTTAGGGTGAACTCATCAAAAATCGCAGTTTTGGCCTATTGTGGCCGGTTTTGTATGCTATTACCCACTGGTTTTGGGTCCCGCTACATTCCGAATGTTTCGGGAACCCCCGGGTCCGGTTATGGGGAACTCGTCAAAACTCGCAGTTTTTGTCTATTCTCGCCAGTTTAGCATGCTATTACTCACTGATTTTGGGTCCCGCTAAGATCCGAACGTTTCGGGAACCCTGGGTCCGGTTCCGTGGAACTCGTCAAAACTCGCAGTTTTGGCCTATTCCGGCCTGTTTCGTATGCTATTAGACACTGATTTTGGGTCCCGATGTGATCCGAACATTTTGGGAGCACCGAAGTCCGGTTACGGGGAACTCGTCAAAACTCGTAGTTTTGGCATATTATGGCTAGTTTTCTATGCTAGTACTCACTGATTTTGGGTCCCGTTGCGATCCGAACGTTTCGGGAACTCCGAGGTCCGGTTACGTGGAACTCGTCAAAACTCGCAGTTTTGGCCTATCTCAATACTTTTGTATGCTATTACTCACTGATTTTGGCTCCCGCTGCGATCCGAACGTTTCAGGAACCACGAGGTCCTGTTACGTGGAACTCGTCAAAACTCGCAGTTTTGGCCTATTCCGGCTAGTTTCGTATGCTATTAGTCACTTATTTTGGGTCCCCCTGTGATCCGAACGTTTTGGGAACCCCGTGGACCAGTTAGGGTGAACTCATCAAAAATCGCAGTTTTGGCCTATTATGGCCAGTTTTGTATGCTATTACCCACTGATTTTGGGTCACACTGCATTCCACATGTTTCAGGAACCCCCGGGTCCGTTTATGGGGAACTCGTCAAAATTCGCAGTTTTTGTCTATTCTCGCCACTTTTGTATGCTATTACTCACTAATTTTGGCTCCCGCTGCGATCCGATCGTTTCAGGAACCACGAGGTCCGGTTACGGGGTACTCGTCAAAACTCGTAGTTTTGGCCTATTCCGGCTAGTTTTGTATGCTATTAGTCACTTATTATGGGTCCCGCTGTGATCCTAACGTTTTGGGAACCATGTGGACCAGTTAGGGTGAACTCATCAAAAATCGCAGTTTTGGCCTATTTTGGCCAGTTTTGTATGCTATTACCCACTGGTTTTGGGTCCCGCTACATTCCGAATGTTTCGGGAACCCCCGGGTCCGGGTCCGGGGAACTCGTCAAAACTCGCAGTTTTTGTCTATTCTCGCCAGTTTAGCATGCTATTACTCATTGATTTTGGGTCCCGCTAAGATCCGAACGTTTCGGGAACCCTGGGTCCGGTTCCGTGGAACTCGTCAAAACTCGCAGTTTTGGCCTATTCCGGCCAGTTTCGTATGCTATTAGTCACTGATTTTGGGTCCCGATGTGATCCTAACGTTTTGGCAACTCCGAGTTCCGGTTACGTGGAACTCGTCAAAACTCGGAGTTTTGGCCTATTATGGCTAGTTTTCTATGCTAGTACTCACTGATTTTGGGTCCCGCTGCGATCCAAACAATTCGGGAACTCCGAGGTCTGGTTACGTGGAACTCGTCAAAACTCGCAGTTTTGGCCTATCTCAATTGTTTTGTATGCTATCACTCACTAATTTCGGCTCACTCTGCGATCCAAACGTTGCAGGAACCACGAGGCCCGGTTACGGGGAACTCGTCAAAACTCGCAGTTTTGGCCTATTCCGCCTAGTTTTGTATGCTATTAGTCACTTATTTTGGGTCCCGCTGTGATCCTAACGTTTTGGGAACCCCGTGCACCAGTTAGGGTGAACTCATCAAAAATCGCAGTTTTGGCCTATTGTGGCCAGTTTTGTATGCTATTACCTACTGATTTTGGGTCCCGCTGCATTCCGAATGTTTCGGGAACCCCCGGGTCCGGTTATGGGGAACTCGTCAAAACTCGCAGTTTTTGTCTATTCTCGCCAGTTTAGCATGCTATTACTCATTGATTTCGGGTGCCGCTGCCCTCGGAACGTTTCGGGAACCCCGGGTCCCGTTACGTGGAACTCGTCAAAACTCGCAGTTTTGGCCTATTCCGGCCTGTTTCGTATGCTATTAGACACTGATTTTGCGTCCCGATGTGATCCGAACGTATTGGGAACACCGGGGTCCGGTTACGGGGAACCCGTCAAAACTCGTAGTTTTGGCATATTATGGCTAGTTTTCTACGCTAGTACTCACTGATTTTGGGTCCCCCTGCGATCCGAACGTTTCGGGAACTCCGAGGTCCGGTTACGTGGAACTCGTCAAAACTCGCAGTTTTGGCCTATCTCAATATTTTGTATGCTATTAATCACTGATTTTGGCTCCCGCTGCGATCCGAACGTTTCAGGAACCACGAGGTCCGGTTACGGGGAACTCGTCAAAACTCGCAGTTTTGGCCTATTCCGGCTAGTTTCGTATGCTATTAGTCACTTATTTTGGGTCCCGCTGTGATCCGAACGTTTTGGGAACCCCGTGGACTAGTTAGGGTGAACTCATCAAAAATCGCAGTTTTGGCCTATTATGGCCAGTTTTGTATGCTATTACCCACTGATTTTGGGTCACACTGCATTCCAAATGTTTCGGGAACCCCCGGGTCCGTTTATGGGGAACTCGTCAAAATTCGCAGTTTTTGTCTATTCTCGCCACTGTTGTATGCTATTACTCACTAATTTTGGCTCCCGCTGCGATCCGATCGTTTCAGGAACCACGAGGTCCGGTTACGGGGTACTCGTCAAAACTCGTAGTTTTGGCCTATTCCGGCCTGTTTTGTATGCTATTAGTCACTTATTATGGGTCCCACTGTGATCCTAACGTTTTGGGAACACCGGGTCCGGTTACGGGGAACTCGTCAAAACTCGCAGTTTTGGCCTATTATGGCTAGTTTTCTATGCTTTTACTCATTGATTTTGGGTGCCGCTGCGATCTGAACGTTTCGGGAACTCCGAGGTCCGCTTACGTCGAACTCGTCAAAACTCGCAGTTTTGGCCTATATCACTTGTTTTGTATGCCATTTCTCACTGATTTTGGCTTTCGCTGCGAACCGAACGTTTTAGGAACCACAAGGTCCGGTTACGGGGACATTGTCAAAACTCGCAGTTTTGGCCTATTCCGGCTAGTTTTGTATGCTATTAGTCACTTATTTTGGGTCCCGCTGCGCTCCGAACGTTTTGGGAACCCCGTGGACCGGTTAGGGTGAACTCATCAAAAATCGCAGTTTTGGCCTATTATGGCCAGTTTTGTATGCTATTACTCACTAATTTTGGGTCCCGTTGCATTCCGAATGTTTTGGGAAACCCAGGGTCCGGGTCCGGGGAACTCGTCAAAAGTCACAGTTTTTGTTTATTCTCGCCACTTTTGTATGCTATTACTCACTGATTTTGGGTCCCGCAGCGATCCGAACGTTTCGAGAACCCCGGGGTCCGGTTACGTGGAACTCGTCAAAACTCGTAGTTCTGGCCTATTCCGGCCGGTTTTGTATGCTATTAGTCACTGATTTTGTGTACTCCTGCGATCCAAACGTTTTGGGAACCCAGGGGTCCGTTTACGGAGAACTCATCGAAACTCGCAGTTTTGGCCTATTCCGGCCAGTTTTCTATGCTATTAGTCATTGATATTGGGTCCCGCTGTGATTCGAACGTCTTGGGAACCCTAGGGTCCGGTTACGTGGAACTCGTCAAGACTCGCAGTTTTGGCCGATTCCGACCGGTTTTGTATGCTATTAGTCACTGATTTTGGGTCCCGCTGCGATCCGAACTTTTCAGGAACCCCATGGACCGGTTAGGGTGAACTCATCGAAAATCGTAGTTTTGGCCTATTGTGGCTAGTTTTCCATGTTATTACTCACTCATTTTGTTTCCCGCTGCAATCCGAATGTTTCGCGAACCCCGTGGTCCGGTTACGGGGAACTCGTCAAAACTCGCAGTTTTTGTCTATTCTTGCTAGTTGCGTATGCTATTACTCACTGATTTTGGGTCCCGATGTGATCCGAACGTTTCGGGAGCACCGAGGTCCGGTTACGGGGAGCTTGTCAAAACTCGCAGTTTTGGCCTATTATGGCTAGTTTTCTATGCTAGTACTCACTGATTTTGGGTCCCGCTGCGATCCGAACAATTCGAGAACTCCGAGGTCTGGTTACGTGGAACTTGTCAAAACTCGCAGTTTTGGCCTATCTCAATTGTTTTGTATGCTATCACTCACTAATTTTGGCTCACTCTGCGATCCGAACGTTGCAGGAACCACGAGGTCCGGTTACGGGGAACTCGTCAAAACTCGCAGTTTTGGCCTATTATGGCTAGTTTTCTATGCTTTTACTCATTGATTTTGGGTGCCGCTGCGATCCGAACGTTTCGGGAACTCCGAGGTCCGGTTACGGCGAACTCGTCAAAACTCGCAGTTTTGGCCTATATCACTTGTTTTGTATGGCATTTCTCACTGATTTTGGCTCCCGCTGCGAACCGAACGTTTCAGGAACCACAAGGTCCGGTTACGGGTAACTCGTCAAAACTCACAGTTTTGGCCTATTCCGGCTAGTTTTGTTTGCTATTAGTCACTTATTTTGGGTCCCGCTGTGCTCCGAACGTTTTGGGAACCCCGTGGACCGGTTAGGGTGAACTCATCAAAAATCGCAGTTTTGGCCTATTATGGCCAGTTTTGTATGCTAACTCACTAATTTTGGGTCCCGCTGCATTCCGAATGTTTTGGGAACCCCAGGGTCCGGGTCCGGGGAACTCGTCAAAAGTCACAGTTTTTGTTTATTCTCGCCAGTTTTGTATGCTATTACTCACTGATTTTGGGTCCCGCAGGGATCCGAACGTTTCGAGAACCACGGGGTCCGGTTACGTGGAACTCGTCAAAACTCGCAGTTTTGGCCTATTCCAGCCGGTTTTGTATGCTATTAGTCATTGATTTTCTGTACTCCTGCGATCCAAACGTTTTGGGAACCCATGGGTCCGGTTACGGAGAACTCATCGAAACTCGCAGTTTTGGCCTATTCCGGCCAATTTTCTATGCTATTAGACATTGATATTGGGTCCCGCTGTGATCCGAACGTCTTGGGAACCCCAGGGTCCGGTTACGTGGAACTCGTCAAGACTCGCAGTTTTGGCCTATTCCGACCGGTTTTGTATGCTATTAGTCACTGATTTTGGGTCCCGCTGCGATCCGAACGTTTCAGGAACCCCATGGACCGGTTAGGGTGAACTCATCGAAAATCGTAGTTTTGGCCTATTGTGGCTAGTTTTCTATGCTATTACTCACTGATTTTGGGTCCCGATGTGATCCGAACGTTTCGGGAACCCCGTGGTCCGGTTACGGGGAACTCGTCAAAACTCGCAGTTTTTGTCTATTCTTGCCAGTTGTGTATGATATTACTCACTGATTTTGGGTCCCGCTGCGATCCGAACAATTCGGGAACTCCGAGGTCTGGTTACGTGGAACTCGTCAAAACTCGCAGTTTTGGCCTATCTCAATTGTTTTGTATGCTATCACTCACTAATTTTGGCTCACTCTGCGATCCGAACGTTCCAGGAACCACGAGGCCCGGTTACGGGGAACTCGTCAAAACTCGCAGTTTTGGCCTATTCCGGCTAGTTTTCTATGCTATTAGTCACTTATTTTGGGTCCCGCTGTGATCCTAACGTTTTGGGAACCCCGTGGACAGTTAGGGTGAACTCCTCAAAAATCGCAGTTTTGGCCTATTGTGGCCAGTTTTGTATGCTATTACCTATTGATTTTAGGTCCCGCTGCATTCCGAATGTTTCGGGAACCCCCGGGTCCGGTTATGGGGAACTCGTCAAAACTCGCAGTTTTTGTCTATTCTCGCCAGTTTAGCATGCTATTACTCACTGATTTTGGGTCCCGCTGCCCTCGGAACGTTTCGGGAACCCCGGGTCCGGTTACGTGGAACTCGTCAAAACTCGCAGTTTTGGCCTATTCCGGCCTGTTTCGTATGCTATTAGACACTGATTTTGGGTCCCGATGTGATCCGAACGTTTTGGGAACACCGGGGTCCGGTTACGGGGAACTCGTCAAAACTCGTAGTTTTGGCATATTATGGCTAGTTTTCTATGCTAGTACTCACTGATTTTGGGCCCCCTGCGATCCGAACGTTTCGGGAACTCCGAGGTCCGGTTACGTGGAACTCGTCAACACTCGCAGTTTTGGCCTATCTCTATATTTTGTATGCTATTAATCACTTATTTTGGCTCCCGCTGCAATCCGAACGTTTCAGGAACCACGAGGTCCGGTTACGGGGAACTCGTCAAAACTCGCAGTTTTGGCCTATTCCGGCTAGTTTCGTATGCTATTAGTCACTTATTTTGGGCCCGCTGTGATCCGAACGTTTTGGGAACCCCGTGGACCAGTTAGGGTGAACTCATCAAAAATCGCAGTTTTGGCCTATTATGGCCAGTTTTGTATGCTATGACCCACTGATTTTGGGTCACACTGCATTCCAAATGTTTGTGAACCCCCGGGTCCGTTTATGGGGAACTCATCAAAATTCGCAGTTTTTGTCTATTCTCGCCACTTTTGTATGCTATTACTCACTGATTTTGGGTCCCGCTACGATCCAAATGTTTCGGGAACCCCGTGTCCGGTAACGTGGAACTCGTCAAAACTCGCAGTTTTGGCCTATTCCGGCCTGTTTCGTATGCTATTAGACACTGATTTTGGGTCCCGATGTGATCCGAACATTTTGGGAACACCGGGGTCCGGTTACGGGGAACTCGTCAAAACTCGCAGTTTTGGCATATTATGGCTAGTTTTCTATGCTTTTACTCATTGATTTTGGGTGCCGCTGCGATCTGAACGTTTCGGGAACTCCGAGGTCCGCTTACGTCGAACTCGTCAAAACTCGCAGTTTTGGCCTATATCACTTGTTTTGTATGCCATTTCTCACTGATTTTGCCTTCCGCTATGAACCGAACGTTTTAGGAACCACAAGGTCCGGTTACGGGGAACTCGTCAAAACTCGCAGTTTTGGCCTATTACGACTAGTTTTGTATGCTATTAGTCACTTATTTTGGGTCCCGCTGTGCTCCGAACGTTTTGGGAACCCCGTGGACCGGTTAGGGTGAACTCATCAAAAATTGCTGTTTTGGCCTATTATGGCCAGTTTTGTATGCTATTACTCACTAATTTTGGGTCCCGCTGCATTCCGAATGTTTTGGGAACCCCGGGGTCCGGGTCCAGGGAACTCGTCAAAAGTCACAGTTTTTGTTTATTCTCGCCACTTTTGTATGCTATTACTCACTGATTTTGGGTCCCGCAGCGATCCGAACGTTTCGAGAACCCCGGGGTCCGGTTACGTGGAACTCGTCAAAACTCGTAGTTTTGGCCTATTCCGGCCGGTTTTGTATGCTATTAGTCACTGATTTTGTGTACTCCTGCGATCCAAACGTTTTGGGAACCGAGGGGTCCGTTTACGGAGAACTCATCGAAACTCGCAGTTTTGGCCTATTCCGGCCAGTTTTCTATGCTATTAGTCATTGATATTGGGTCCCGCTGTGATTCGAACGTCTTGGGAACCCTAGGGTCCAGTTACGTGGAACTCGTCAAGACTCGCAGTTTTGGCCGATTCCGACCGATTTTGTATGCTATTAGTCACTGATTTTGGGTCCCGCTGCGATCCGAACTTTTCAGGAACCCCATGGACCGGTTAGGGTGAACTCATCGAAAATCGTAGTTTTGGCCTATTGTGGCTAGTTTTCCATGTTATTACTCACTCATTTTGGGTCCCGCTGCAATCCGAATGTTTCGGGAACCCCGTGGTCCGGTTACGGGGAACTCGTCAAAACTCGCAGTTTTTGTCTATTCTTGCTAGTTGTGTATGCTATTACTCACTGATTTTGGGTCCCGATGTGATCCGAACGTTTCGGGAGCACCGAGGTCCGGTTACGGGGAGCTTGTCAAAACTCGCAGTTTTGGCCTATTATGGCTAGTTTTCTATGCTGGTACTCACTGATTTTGGGTCCCGCTGCGATCCGAACAATTCGGGAACTCGGAGGTCTGGTTACGTGGAACTTGTCAAAACTAGCAGTTTTGGCCTATCTCAATTGTTTTGTATGCTATCACTCACTAATTTTGGCTCACTCTGCGATCCGAACGTTGCAGGAACCACGAGGTCCGGTTACGGGGAACTCGTCGAAACTCGCAGTTTTGGCCTATTATGGCTAGTTTTCTATGCTTTTACTCATTGATTTTGGGTGCCGCTGCGATCCGAACGTTTCGGGAACTCCGAGGTCCGGTTACGGCGAACTCGTCAAAACTCGCAGTTTTGGCCTATATCACTTGTTTTGTATGGCATTTCTCACTGATTTTGGCTCCCGCTGCGAACCGAACGTTTCAGGAACCACAAGGTCCGGTTACGGGTAACTCGTCAAAACTCACAGTTTTGGCCTATTCCGGCTAGTTTTGTTTGCTATTAGTCACTTATTTTGGGTCCCGCTGTGCTCCGAACGTTTTGGGAACCCCGTGGACCGGTTAGGGTGAACTCATCAAAAATCGCAGTTTTGGCCTATTATGGCCAGTTTTGTATGCTAACTCACTAATTTTGGGTCCCGCTGCATTCCGAATGTTTTGGGAACCCCAGGGTCCGGGTCCGGGGAACTCGTCAAAAGTCACAGTTTTTGTTTATTCTCGCCAGTTTTGTATGCTATTACTCACTGATTTTGGGTCCCGCAGGGATCCGAACGTTTCGAGAACCACGGGGTCCGGTTACGTGGAACTCGTCAAAACTCGCAGTTTTGGCCTATTCCAGCCGGTTTTGTATGCTATTAGTCATTGATTTTCTGTACTCCTGCGATCCAAACGTTTTGGGAACCCATGGGTCCGGTTACGGAGAACTCATCGAAACTCGCAGTTTTGGCCTATTCCGGCCAATTTTCTATGCTATTAGACATTGATATTGGGTCCCGCTGTGATCCGAACGTCTTGGGAACCCCAGGGTCCGGTTACGTGGAACTCGTCAAGACTCGCAGTTTTGGCCTATTCCGACCGGTTTTGTATGCTATTAGTCACTGATTTTGGGTCCCGCTGCGATCCGAACGTTTCAGGAACCCCATGGACCGGTTAGGGTGAACTCATCGAAAATCGTAGTTTTGGCCTATTGTGGCTAGTTTTCTATGCTATTACTCACTGATTTTGGGTCCCGATGTGATCCGAACGTTTCGGGAACCCCGTGGTCCGGTTACGGGGAACTCGTCAAAACTCGCAGTTTTTGTCTATTCTTGCCAGTTGTGTATGATATTACTCACTGATTTTGGGTCCCGCTGCGATCCGAACAATTCGGGAACTCCGAGGTCTGGTTACGTGGAACTCGTCAAAACTCGCAGTTTTGGCCTATCTCAATTGTTTTGTATGCTATCACTCACTAATTTTGGCTCACTCTGCGATCCGAACGTTCCAGGAACCACGAGGCCCGGTTACGGGGAACTCGTCAAAACTCGCAGTTTTGGCCTATTCCGGCTAGTTTTCTATGCTATTAGTCACTTATTTTGGGTCCCGCTGTGATCCTAACGTTTTGGGAACCCCGTGGACAGTTAGGGTGAACTCATCAAAAATCGCAGTTTTGGCCTATTGTGGCCAGTTTTGTATGCTATTACCTACTGATTTTGGGTCCCGCTGCATTCCGAATGTTTCGGGAACCCCCGGGTCCGGTTATGGGGAACTCGTCAAAACTCGCAGTTTTTGTCTATTCTCGCCAGTTTAGCATGCTATTACTCACTGATTTTGGGTCCCGCTGCCCTCGGAACGTTTCGGGAACCCCGGGTCCGGTTACGTGGAACTCGTCAAAACTCGCAGTTTTGGCCTATTCCGGCCTGTTTCATATGCTATTAGACACTGATTTGGGGTCCCGATGTGATCCGAACGTTTTGGGAACACCGGGGTCCGGTTACGGGGAACTCGTCAAAACTCGCAGTTTTGGCCTATTATGGCTAGTTTTCGATGCTTTTACTCATTGATTTTGGGTGCCGCTGCGATTCGAACGTTTCGGGAACTCCGAGGTCCGGTTACGGCGAACTCGTCAAAACTCGCAGTTTTGGCCTATATCACTTGTTTTGTATGGCATTTCTCACTGATTTTGGCTCCCGCTGCGAACCGAACGTTTCAGGAACCACAAGGTCCGGTTACGGGTAACTCGTCAAAACTCACAGTTTTGGCCTATTCCGGCTAGTTTTGTTTGCTATTAGTCACTTATTTTGGGTCCCGCTGTGCTCCGAACGTTTTGGGAACCCCGTGGACCGGTTAGGGTGAACTCATCAAAAATCGCAGTTTTGGCCTATTATGGCCAGTTTTGTATGCTAACTCACTAATTTTGGGTCCCGCTGCATTCCGAATGTTTTGGGAACCCCAGGGTCCGGGTCCGGGGAACTCGTCAAAAGTCACAGTTTTTGTTTATTCTCGCCAGTTTTGTATGCTATTACTCACTGATTTTGGGTCCCGCAGGGATCCGAACGTTTCGAGAACCACGGGGTCCGGTTACGTGGAACTCGTCAAAACTCGCAGTTTTGGCCTATTCCAGCCGGTTTTGTATGCTATTAGTCATTGATTTTCTGTACTCCTGCGATCCAAACGTTTTGGGAACCCATGGGTCCGGTTACGGAGAACTCATCGAAACTCGTTTTGGCCTATTCCGGCCAATTTTCTATGCTATTAGACATTGATATTGGGTCCCGCTGTGATCCGAACGTCTTGGGAACCCCAGGGTCCGGTTACGTGGAACTCGTCAAGACTCGCAGTTTTGGCCTATTCCGACCGGTATTGTATGCTATTAGTCACTGATTTTGGGTCCCGCTGCGATCCGAATGTTTCAGGAACCCCATGGACCGGTTAGGGTGAACTCATCGAAAATCGTAGTTTTGGCCTATTGTGGCTAGTTTTCTATGCTATTACTCACTGATTTTGGGTCCCGATGTGATCCGAACGTTTCGGGAACCCCGTGGTCCGGTTACGGGGAACTCGTCAAAACTCGCAGTTTTTGTCTATTCTTGCCAGTTGTGTATGATATTACTCACTGATTTTGGGTCCCGCTGCGATCCGAACAATTCGGGAACTCCAAGGTCTGGTTACGTGGAACTCGTCAAAACTCGCAGTTTTGGCCTATCTCAATTGTTTTGTATGCTATCACTCACTAATTTTGGCTCACTCTGCGATCCGAACGTTCCAGGAACCACGAGGCCCGGTTACGGGGAACTCGTCAAAACTCGCAGTTTTGGCCTATTCCGGCTAGTTTTCTATGCTATTAGTCACTTATTTTGGGTCCCGCTGTGATCCTAACGTTTTGGGAACCCCGTGGACAGTTAGGGTGAACCCATCAAAACTCGCAGTTTTGGCCTATTGTGGCCAGTTTTGTATGCTATTACCTACTGATTTTGGGTCCCGCTGCATTCCGAATGTTTCGGGAACCCCCGGGTCCGGTTATGGGGAACTCGTCAAAACTCGCAGTTTTTGTCTATTCTCGCCAGTTTAGCATGCTATTACTCACTGATTTTGGGTCCCGCTGCCCTCGGAACGTTTCGGGAACCCCGGGTCCGGTTACGTGGAACTCGTCAAAACTCGCAGTTTTGGCCTATTCCGGCCTGTTTCGTATGCTATTAGACACTGATTTTGGGTCCCGATGTGATCCGAACGTTTTGGGAACACCGGGGTCCGGTTACGGGGAACTCGTCAAAACTCGTAGTTTTGGCATATTATGGCTAGTTTTCTATGCTAGTACTCACTGATTTTGGGCCCCCCTGCGATCCGAACGTTTCGGGAACTCCGAGGTCCGGTTACGTGGAACTCGTCAACACTCGCAGTTTTGGCCTATCTCTATATTTTGTATGCTATTAATCACTGATTTTGGCTCCCGCTGCAATCCGAACGTTTCAGGAACCACGAGGTCCGGTTACGGGGAACTCGTCAAAACTCGTAGTTTTGGCCTATTCCGGCTAGTTTCGTATGCTATTAGTCACTTATTTTGGGCCCGCTGTGATCCGAACGTTTTGGGAACCCCGTGGACCAGTTAGGGTGAACTCATCAAAAATCGCAGTTTTGGCCTATTATGGCCAGTTTTGTATGCTATGACCCACTGATTTTGGGTCACACTGCATTCCAAATGTTTGTGAACCCCCGGGTCCGTTTATGGGGAACTCATCAAAATTCGCAGTTTTTGTCTATTCTCGCCACTTTTGTATGCTATTACTCACTGATTTTGGGTCCCGCTACGATCCAAATGTTTCGGGAACCCCGTGTCCGGTAACGTGGAACTCGTCAAAACTCGCAGTTTTGGCCTATTCCGGCCTGTTTCGTTTGCTATTAGACACTGATTTTGGGTCCCGATGTGATCCGAACGTTTTGGGAACACCGGGTCCGGTTACGGGGAACTCGTCAAAACTCGCAGTTTTGGCATATTATGGCTAGTTTTCTATGCTTTTACTCATTGATTTTGGGTGCCGCTGCGATCTGAACGTTTCGGGAACTCCGAGGTCCGCTTACGTCGAACTCGTCAAAACTCGCAGTTTTGGCCTATATCACTTGTTTTGTATGCCATTTCTCACTGATTTTGCCTTCCGCTATGAACCGAACGTTTTAGGAACCACAAGGTCCGGTTACGGGGAACTCGTCAAAACTCGCAGTTTTGGCCTATTACGACTAGTTTTGTATGCTATTAGTCACTTATTTTGGGTCCCGCTGTGCTCCGAACGTTTTGGGAACCCCGTGGACCGGTTAGGGTGAACTCATCAAAAATTGCTGTTTTGGCCTATTATGGCCAGTTTTGTATGCTATTACTCACTAATTTGGGGTCCCGCTGCATTCCGAATGTTTTGGGAACCCCGGGGTCCGGGTCCGGGGAACTCGTCAAAAGTCACAGTTTTTGTTTATTCTCGCCACTTTTGTATGCTATTACTCACTGATTTTGGGTCCCGCAGCGATCCGAATGTTTCGAGAACCCCGGGGTCCGGTTACGTGGAACTCGTCAAAACTCGTAGTTTTGGCCTATTCCGGCCGGTTTTGTATGCTATTAGTCACTGATTTTGTGTACTCCTGCGATCCAAACGTTTTGGGAACCCAGGGGTCCGTTTACGGAGAACTCATCGAAACTCGCAGTTTTGGCCTATTCCGGCCAGTTTTCTATGCTATTAGTCATTGATATTGGGTCCCGCTGTGATTCGAACGTCTTGGAAACCCTAGGGTCCAGTTACGTGGAACTCGTCAAGACTCGCAGTTTTGGCCGATTCCGACCGGTTTTGTATGCTATTAGTCACTGATTTTGGGTCCCGCTGCGATCCGAACTTTTCAGGAACCCCATGGACCGGTTAGGGTGAACTCATCGAAAATCGTAGTTTTGGCCTATTGTGGCTAGTTTTCCATGTTATTACTCACTCATTTTGGGTCCCGCTGCAATCCGAATGTTTCGGGAACCCCGTGGTCCGGTTACGGGGAACTCGTCAAAACTCGCAGTTTTTGTCTATTCTTGCCAGTTGTGTATGCTATTACTCACTGATTTTGGGTCCCGATGTGATCCGAACGTTTCGGGAACACCGAGGTCCGGTTACGGGGAGCTTGTCAAAACTCGCAGTTTTGGCCTATTATGGCTAGTTTTCTATGCTAGTACTCACTGATTTTGGGTCCCGCTGCGATCCGAGCAATTCGAGAACTCCGAGGTCTGGTTACGTGGAACTCGTCAAAACTCGCAGTTTTGGCCTATCTAAATTGTTTTGTATGCTATCACTCACTAATTTTGGCTCACTCTGCGATCCGAACGTTGCAGGAACCACGAGGTCCGGTTACGGGGAACTCGTCAAAACTCGCAGTTTTGGTCTATTCCGGCTAGTTTTGTATGCTATTAGTCACTTATTTTGGGTCCCCGTGTGATCCTAACGTTTTGCGAACCCCGTGGACCAGTTAGGGTGAACTCATCAAAAATCGCAGTTTTGGCCTATTGTGGCCAGTTTTGTATGCTATTACCCACTGATTTTGGGTCCCGCTGCCCTCGGAACGTTTCGGGAACCCCGGGTCCGGTTACGTGGAACTCGTCAAAACTCGCAGTTTTGGCCTATTCCGGCTAGTTTTGTGTGCTATTAGTCACTTATTTTGGGTCCCGTTGTGCTCCGAACGTTTTGGGAACCCCGTGGACCGGTTAGGGTGAACTCATCAAAAATCGCAGTTTTGGCCTATTATGGCCAGTTTTGTATGCTAACTCACTAATTTTGGGTCCCGCTGCATTCCGAATGTTTTGGGAACCCCAGGGTCCGGGTCCGGGGAACTCGTCAAAAGTCACAGTTTTTGTTTATTCTCGCCACTTTTGTATGCTATTACTCACTGATTTTGGGTCCCGCAGGGATCCGAACGTTTCGAGAACCCCGGGGTCCGGTTACGTGGAACTCGTCAAAACTCGCAGTTTTGGCCTATTCCAGCCGGTTTTGTATGCTATTAGTCATTGATTTTCTGTACTCCTGCGATCCAAACGTTTTGGGAACCCAGGGGTCCGGTTACGGAGAACTCATCGAAACTCGCAGTTTTGGCCTATTCCGCCCAGTTTTCTATGCTATTAGACATTGATATTGGGTCCCGCTGTGATCCGAACGTCTTGGGAACCCCAGGGTCCGGTTACGTGGAACTCGTCAAGACTCGCAGTTTTGGCCTATTCCGACCGGTTTTGTATGCAATTAGTCACTGATTTTCGGTCCCGCTGCGATCCGAACGTTTCAGGAACCCCATGGACCGGTTAGGGTGAACTCATCGAAAATCGTAGTTTTGGCCTATTGTGGCTAGTTTTCTATGCTATTACTCACTGATTTTGGGTCCCGCTGCAATCCGAATGTTTCGGGAACCCCGTGGTCCGGTTACGGGGAACTCGTCAAAACTCGCAGTTTTTGTCTATTCTTGCCAGTTGTGTATGCTATTACTCACTGATTTTGGGTTCCGATGTGATCCGAACGTTTCGGGAGCACCGAGGTCCGGTTACGGGGAGCTTGTCAAAACTCGCAGTTTTGGCCTATTATGGCTAGTTTTCTATGCTAGTACTCACTGATTTTGGGTCCCGCTGCGATCCGAACAATTCGGGAACTCGGAGGTCTGGTTACGTGGAACTTGTCAAAACTCGCAGTTTTGGCCTATCTCAATTGTTTTGTATGCTATCACTCACTAATTTTGGCTCACTCCGCGATCCGAACGTTGCAGGAACCACGAGGTCCGGTTACGGGGAACTCATCAAAACTCGCAGTTTTGGCCTATTATGGCTAGTTTTCTATGCTTTTACTCATTGATTTTGGGTGCCGCTGCGATCCGAACGTTTCGCGAACTCCGAGGTCCGGTTACGGCGAACTCGTCAAAACTCGCAGTTTTGGCCTATATCACTTGTTTTGTATGGCATTTCTCACTGATTTTGGCTCGCGCTGCGAACCGAACGTTTTAGGAACCACAAGGTCCGGTTACGGGGAACTCGTCAAAACTCGCAGTTTTGGCCTATTCCGGCTAGTTTTGTGTGCTATTAGTCACTTATTTTGGGTCCCGTTGTGCTCCGAACGTTTTGGGAACCCCGTGGACCGGTTAGGGTGAACTCATCAAAAATCGCAGTTTTGGCCTATTATGGCCAGTTTTGTATGCTAACTCACTAATTTTGGGTCCCGCTGCATTCCGAATGTTTTGGGAACCCAGGGTCCGGGTCCGGGGAACTCGTCAAAAGTCACAGTTTTTGTTTATTCTCGCCACTTTTGTATGCTATTACTCACTGATTTTGGGTCCCGCAGGGATCCGAACGTTTCGAGAACCCCGGGGTCCGGTTACGTGGAACTCGTCAAAACTCGCAGTTTTGGCCTATTCCAGCCGGTTTTGTATGCTATTAGTCATTGATTTTCTGTACTCCTGCGATCCAAACGTTTTGGGAACCCAGGGGTCCGGTTACGGAGAACTCATCGAAACTCGCAGTTTTGGCCTATTCCGCCCAGTTTTCTATGCTATTAGACATTGATATTGGGTCCCGTTGTGATCCGAACGTCTTGGGAACCCCAGGGTCCGGTTACGTGGAACTCGTCAAGACTCGCAGTTTTGGCCTATTCCGACCGGTTTTGTATGCTATTAGTCACTGATTTTGGGTCCCGCTGCGATCCGGACGTTTCAGGAACCCCATGGACCGGTTAGGGTGAACTCATCGAAAATCGTAGTTTTGGCCTATTGTGGCTAGTTTCCTATGCTATTACTCACTGATTTTGGGTCCCGCTCCAATCCGAATGTTTCGGGAACCCCGTGGTCCGGTTACGGGGAACTCGTCAAAACTCGCAGTTTTTGTCTATTCTTGCCAGTTGTGTATGCTATTACTCACTGATTTTGGGTCCCGATGTGATCCGAACGTTTCGGGAGCACCGAGGTCCGGTTACGGGGAGCTTGTCAAAACTCGCAGTTTTGGCCTATTATGGCTAGTTTTCTATGCTGGTACTCACTGATTTTGGGTCCCGCTGCGATCCGAACAATTCGGGAACTCGGAGGTCTGGTTACGTGGAACTTGTCAAAACTCGCAGTTTTGGCCTATCTCAATTGTTTTGTATGCTATCACTCACTAATTTTGGCTCACTCCGCGATCCGAACGTTGCAGGAACCACGAGGTCCGGTTACGGGGAACTCATCAAAACTCGCAGTTTTGGCCTATTATGGCTAGTTTTCTATGCTTTTACTCATTGATTTTGGGTGCCGCTGCGATCCGAACGTTTCGCGAACTCCGAGGTCCGGTTACGGCGAACTCGTCAAAACTCGTAGTTTTGGCCTATATCACTTGTTTTGTATGGCATTTCTCACTGATTTTGGCTCGCGCTGCGAACCGAACGTTTTAGGAACCACAAGGTCCGGTTACGGGGAACTCGTCAAAACTCGCAGTTTTGGCCTTTTCCGGCTAGTTTTGTGTGCTATTAGTCACTTATTTTGGGTCCCGTTGTGCTCCGAACGTTTTGGGAACCCCGTGGACCGGTTAGGGTGAACTCATCAAAAATCGCAGTTTTGGCCTATTATGGCCAGTTTTGTATGCTAACTCACTAATTTTGGGTCCCGCTGCATTCCGAATGTTTTGGGAACCCCAGGGTCCGGGTCCGGGGAACTCGTCAAAAGTCACAGTTTTTGTTTATTCTCGCCACTTTTGTATGCTATTACTCACTGATTTTGGGTCCCGCAGGGATCCGAACGTTTCGAGAACCCCGGGGTCCGGTTACGTGGAACTCGTCAAAACTCGCAGTTTTGGCCTATTCCAGCCGGTTTTGTATGCTATTAGTCATTGATTTTCTGTACTCCTGCGATCCAAACGTTTTGGGAACCCAGGGGTCCGGTTACGGAGAACTCATCGAAACTCGCAGTTTTGGCCTATTCCGCCCAGTTTTCTATGCTATTAGACATTGATATTGGGTCCCGTTGTGATCCGAACGTCTTGGGAACCCCAGGGTCCGGTTACGTGGAACTCGTCAAGACTCGCAGTTTTGGCCTATTCCGACCGGTTTTGTATGCTATTAGTCACTGATTTTGGGTCCCGCTGCGATCCGGACGTTTCAGGAACCCCATGGACCGGTTAGGGTGAACTCATCGAAAATCGTAGTTTTGGCCTATTGTGGCTAGTTTCCTATGCTATTACTCACTGATTTTGGGTCCCGCTCCAATCCGAATGTTTCGGGAACCCCGTGGTCCGGTTACGGGGAACTCGTCAAAACTCGCAGTTTTTGTCTATTCTTGCCAGTTGTGTATGCTATTACTCACTGATTTTGGGTCCCGATGTGATCCGAACGTTTCGGGAGCACCGAGGTCCGGTTACGGGGAGCTTGTCAAAACTCGCAGTTTTGGCCTATTATGGCTAGTTTTCTATGCTGGTACTCACTGATTTTGGGTCCCGCTGCGATCCGAACAATTCGGGAACTCGGAGGTCTGGTTACGTGGAACTTGTCAAAACTCGCAGTTTTGGCCTATCTCAATTGTTTTGTATGCTATCACTCACTAATTTTGGCTCACTCTGCGATCCGAACGTTGCAGGAACCACGAGGTCCGGTTACGGGGAACTCATCAAAACTCGCAGTTTTGGCCTATTATGGCTAGTTTTCTATGCTTTTACTCATTGATTTTGGGTGCCGCTGCGATCCGAACGTTTCGCGAACTCCGAGGTCCGGTTACGGCGAACTCGTCAAAACTCGCAGTTTTGGCCTATATCACTTGTTTTGTATGGCATTTCTCACTGATTTTGGCTCGCGCTGCGAACCGAACGTTTTAGGAACCACAAGGTCCGGTTACGGGGAACTCGTCAAAACTCGCAGTTTTGGCCTTTTCCGGCTAGTTTTGTGTGCTATTAGTCACTTATTTTGGGTCCCGTTGTGCTCCGAACGTTTTGGGAACCCCGTGGACCGGTTAGGGTGAACTCATCAAAAATCGCAGTTTTGGCCTATTATGGCCAGTTTTGTATGCTAACTCACTAATTTTGGGTCCCGCTGCATTTCGAATGTTTTGGGAACCCCAGGGTCCGGGTCCGGGGAACTCGTCAAAAGTCACAGTTTTTGTTTATTCTCGCCACTTTTGTATGCTATTACTCACTGATTTTGGGTCCCGCAGGGATCCGAACGTTTCGAGAACCCCGGGGTCCGGTTACGTGGAACTCGTCAAAACTCGCAGTTTTGGCCTATTCCAGCCGGTTTTGTATGCTATTAGTCATTGATTTTCTGTACTCCTGCGATCCAAACGTTTTGGGAACCCAGGGGTCCGGTTACGGAGAACTCATCGAAACTCGCAGTTTTGGCCTATTCCGGCCAGTTTTCTATGCTATTAGACATTGATATTGGGTCCCGCTGTGATCCGAACGTCTTGGGAACCCCAGGGTCCGGTTACGTGGAACTCGTCAAGACTCGCAGTTTTGGCCTATTCCGACCGGTTTTGTATGCAATTAGTCACTGATTTTGGGTCCCGCTGCGATCCGAACGTTTCAGGAACCCCATGGACCGGTTAGGGTGAACTCATCGAAAATCGTAGTTTTGGCCTATTGTGGCTAGTTTTCTATGCTTTTACTCACTGATTTTGGGTCCCGCTGCAATCCGAATGTTTCGGGAACCCCGTGGTCCGGTTACGGGGAACTCGTCAAAACTCGCAGTTTTTGTCTATTCTTGCCAGTTGTGTATGCTATTACTCACTGATTTTGGGTTCCGATGTGATCCGAACGTTTCGGGAGCACCGAGGTCCGGTTACGGGGAGCTTGTCAAAACTCGCAGTTTTGGCCTATTATGGCTAGTTTTCTATGCTAGTACTCACTGATTTTGGGTCCCGCTGCGATCCGAACAATTCGGGAACTCGGAGGTCTGGTTACGTGGAACTTGTCAAAACTCGCAGTTTTGGCCTATCTCAATTGTTTTGTATGCTATCACTCACTAATTTTGGCTCACTCCGCGATCCGAACGTTGCAGGAACCACGAGGTCCGGTTACGGGGAACTCATCAAAACTCGCAGTTTTGGCCTATTATGGCTAGTTTTCTATGCTTTTACTCATTGATTTTGGTTGCCGCTGCGATCCGAACGTTTCGCGAACTCCGAGGTCCGGTTACGGCGAACTCGTCAAAACTCGCAGTTTTGGCCTATATCACTTGTTTTGTATGGCATTTCTCACTGATTTTGGCTCGCGCTGCGAACCGAACGTTTTAGGAACCACAAGGTCCGGTTACGGGGAACTCGTCAAAATTCGCAGTTTTGGCCTATTCCGGCTAGTTTTGTGTGCTATTAGTCACTTATTTTGGGTCCCGTTGTGCTCCGAACGTTTTGGGAACCCCGTGGACCGGTTAGGGTGAACTCATCAAAAATCGCAGTTTTGACCTATTATGGCCAGTTTTGTATGCTAACTCACTAATTTTGGGTCCCGCTGCATTCCGAATGTTTTGGGAACCCCAGGGTCCGGGTCCGGGGAACTCGTCAAAAGTCACAGTTTTTGTTTATTCTCGCCACTTTTGTATGCTATTACTCACTGATTTTGGGTCCCGCAGGGATCCGAACGTTTCGAGAACCCCGGGGTCCGGTTACGTGGAACTCGTCAAAACTCGCAGTTTTGGCCTATTCCAGCCGGTTTTGTATGCTATTAGTCATTGATTTTCTGTACTCCTGCGATCCAAACGTTTTGGGAACCCAGGGGTCCGGTTACGGAGAACTCATCGAAACTCGCAGTTTTGGCCTATTCCGCCCAGTTTCTGTGCTATTAGACATTGATATTGGGTCCCGCTGTGATCCGAACGTCTTGGGAACCCCAGGGTCCGGTTACGTGGAACTCGTCAAGACTCGCAGTTTTGGCCTATTCCGACCGGTTTTGTATGCTATTAGTCACTGATTTTGGGTCCCGCTGCGATCCGGACGTTTCAGGAACCCCATGGACCGGTTAGGGTGAACTCATCGAAAATCGTAGTTTTGGCCTATTGTGGCTAGTTTCCTATGCTATTACTCACTGATTTTGGGTCCCGCTGCAATCCGAATGTTTCGGGAACCCCGTGGTCCGGTTACGGGGAACTCGTCAAAACTCGCAGTTTTTGTCTATTCTTGCTAGTTGTGTATGCTATTACTCACTGATTTTGGGTCCCGATGTGATCCGAACGTTTCGGGAGCACCGAGGTCCGGTTACGGGGAGCTTGTCAAAACTCGCAGTTTTGGCCTATTATGGCTAGTTTTCTATGCTGGTACTCACTGATTTTGGGTCCCGCTGCGATCCGAACAATTCGGGAACTCGGAGGTCTGGTTACGTGGAACTTGTCAAAACTCGCAGTTTTGGCCTATCTCAATTGTTTTGTATGCTATCACTCACTAATTTTGGCTCACTCTGCGATCCGAACGTTGCAGGAACCACGAGGTCCGGTTACGGGGAACTCATCAAAACTCGCAGTTTTGGCCTATTATGGCTAGTTTTCTATGCTTTTACTCATTGATTTTGGGTGCCGCTGCGATCCGAACGTTTCGCGAACTCCGAGGTCCGGTTACGGCGAACTCGTCAAAACTCGCAGTTTTGGCCTATATCACTTGTTTTGTATGGCATTTCTCACTGATTTTGGCTCGCGCTGCGAACCGAACGTTTTAGGAACCACAAGGTCCGGTTACAGGGAACTCGTCAAAACTCGCAGTTTTGGCCTTTTCCGGCTAGTTTTGTGTGCTATTAGTCACTTATTTTGGGTCCCGTTGTGCTCCGAACGTTTTGGGAACCCCGTGGACCGGTTAGGGTGAACTCATCAAAAATCGCAGTTTTGGCCTATTATGGCCAGTTTTGTATGCTAACTCACTAATTTTGGGTCCCGCTGCATTTCGAATGTTTTGGGAACCCCAGGGTCCGGGTCCGGGGAACTCGTCAAAAGTCACAGTTTTTGTTTATTCTCGCCACTTTTGTATGCTATTACTCACTGATTTTGGGTCCCGCAGGGATCCGAACGTTTCGAGAACCCCGGGGTCCGGTTACGTGGAACTCGTCAAAACTCGCAGTTTTGGCCTATTCCAGCCGGTTTTGTATGCTATTAGTCATTGATTTTCTGTACTCCTGCGATCCAAACGTTTTGGGAACCCAGGGGTCCGGTTACGGAGAACTCATCGAAACTCGCAGTTTTGGCCTATTCCGGCCAGTTTTCTATGCTATTAGACATTGATATTGGGTCCCGCTGTGATCCGAACGTCTTGGGAACCCCAGGGTCCGGTTACGTGGAACTCGTCAAGACTCGCAGTTTTGGCCTATTCCGACCGGTTTTGTATGCAATTAGTCACTGATTTTGGGTCCCGCTGCGATCCGAACGTTTCAGGAACCCCATGGACCGGTTAGGGTGAACTCATCGAAAATCGTAGTTTTGGCCTATTGTGGCTAGTTTTCTATGCTATTACTCACTGATTTTGGGTCCCGCTGCAATCCGAATGTTTCGGGAACCCCGTGGTCCGGTTACGGGGAACTCGTCAAAACTCGCAGTTTTTGTCTATTCTTGCCAGTTGTGTATGCTATTACTCACTGATTTTGGGTTCCGTTGTGATCCGAACGTTTCGGGAGCACCGAGGTCCGGTTACGGGGAGCTTGTCAAAACTCGCAGTTTTGGCCTATTATGGCTAGTTTTCTATGCTAGTACTCACTGATTTTGGGTCCCGCTGCGATCCGAACAATTCGGGAACTCGGAGGTCTGGTTACGTGGAACTTGTCAAAACTCGCAGTTTTGGCCTATCTCAATTGTTTTGAATGCTATCACTCACTAATTTTGGCTCACTCCGCGATCCGAACGTTGCAGGAACCACGAGGTCCGGTTACGGGGAACTCATCAAAACTCGCAGTTTTGGCCTATTATGGCTAGTTTTCTATGCTTTTACTCATTGATTTTGGGTGCCGCTGCGATCCGAACGTTTCGCGAACTCCGAGGTCCGGTTACGGCGAACTCGTCAAAACTCGCAGTTTTGGCCTATATCACTTGTTTTGTATGGCATTTCTCACTGATTTTGGCTCGCGCTGCGAACCGAACGTTTTAGGAACCACAAGGTCCGGTTACGGGGAACTCGTCAAAACTCGCAGTTTTGGCCTTTTCCGGCTAGTTTTGTGTGCTATTAGTCACTTATTTTGGGTCCCGTTGTGCTCCGAACGTTTTGGGAACCCCGTGGACCGGTTAGGGTGAACTCATCAAAAATCGCAGTTTTGGCCTATTATGGCCAGTTTTGTATGCTAACTCACTAATTTTGGGTCCCGCTGCATTTCGAATGTTTTGGGAACCCCAGGGTCCGGGTCCGGGGAACTCGTCAAAAGTCACAGTTTTTGTTTATTCTCGCCACTTTTGTATGCTATTACTCACTGATTTTGGGTCCCGCAGGGATCCGAACGTTTCGAGAACCCCGGGGTCCGGTTACGTGGAACTCGTCAAAACTCGCAGTTTTGGCCTATTCCAGCCGGTTTTGTATGCTATTAGTCATTGATTTTCTGTACTCCTGCGATCCAAACGTTTTGGGAACCCAGGGGTCCGGTTACGGAGAACTCATCGAAACTCGCAGTTTTGGCCTATTCCGGCCAGTTTTCTATGCTATTAGACATTGATATTGGGTCCCGCTGTGATCCGAACGTCTTGGGAACCCCAGGGTCCGGTTACGTGGAACTCGTCAAGACTCGCAGTTTTGGCCTATTCCGACCGGTTTTGTATGCAATTAGTCACTGATTTTGGGTCCCGCTGCGATCCGAACGTTTCAGGAACCCCATGGACCGGTTAGGGTGAACTCATCGAAAATCGTAGTTTTGGCCTATTGTGGCTAGTTTTCTATGCTATTACTCACTGATTTTGGGTCCCGCTGCAATCCGAATGTTTCGGGAACCCCGTGGTCCGGTTACGGGGAACTCGTCAAAACTCGCAGTTTTTGTCTATTCTTGCCAGTTGTGTATGCTATTACTCACTGATTTTGGGTTCCGATGTGATCCGAACGTTTCGGGAGCACCGAGGTCCGGTTACGGGGAGCTTGTCAAAACTCGCAGTTTTGGCCTATTATGGCTAGTTTTCTATGCTAGTACTCACTGATTTTGGGTCCCGCTGCGATCCGAACAATTCGGGAACTCGGAGGTCTGGTTACGTGGAACTTGTCAAAACTCGCAGTTTTGGCCTATCTCAATTGTTTTGAATGCTATCACTCACTAATTTTGGCTCACTCCGCGATCCGAACGTTGCAGGAACCACGAGGTCCGGTTACGGGGAACTCATCAAAACTCGCAGTTTTGGCCTATTATGGCTAGTTTTCTATGCTTTTACTCATTGATTTTGGGTGCCGCTGCGATCCGAACGTTTCGCGAACTCCGAGGTCCGGTTACGGCGAACTCGTCAAAACTCGCAGTTTTGGCCTATATCACTTGTTTTGTATGGCATTTCTCACTGATTTTGGCTCGCGCTGCGAACCGAACGTTTTAGGAACCACAAGGTCCGGTTACGGGGAACTCGTCAAAACTCGCAGTTTTGGCCTTTTCCGGCTAGTTTTGTGTGCTATTAGTCACTTATTTTGGGTCCCGTTGTGCTCCGAACGTTTTGGGAACCCCGTGGACCGGTTAGGGTGAACTCATCAAAAATCGCAGTTTTGGCCTATTATGGCCAGTTTTGTATGCTAACTCACTAATTTTGGGTCCCGCTGCATTTCGAATGTTTTGGGAACCCCAGGGTCCGGGTCCGGGGAACTCGTCAAAAGTCACAGTTTTTGTTTATTCTCGCCACTTTTGTATGCTATTACTCACTGATTTTGGGTCCCGCAGGGATCCGAACGTTTCGAGAACCCCGGGGTCCGGTTACGTGGAACTCGTCAAAACTCGCAGTTTTGGCCTATTCCAGCCGGTTTTGTATGCTATTAGTCATTGATTTTCTGTACTCCTGCGATCCAAACGTTTTGGGAACCCAGGGGTCCGGTTACGGAGAACTCATCGAAACTCGCAGTTTTGGCCTATTCCGGCCAGTTTTCTATGCTATTAGACATTGATATTGGGTCCCGCTGTGATCCGAACGTCTTGGGAACCCCAGGGTCCGGTTACGTGGAACTCGTCAAGACTCGCAGTTTTGGCCTATTCCGACCGGTTTTGTATGCAATTAGTCACTGATTTTGGGTCCCGCTGCGATCCGAACGTTTCAGGAACCCCATGGACCGGTTAGGGTGAACTCATCGAAAATCGTAGTTTTGGCCTATTGTGGCTAGTTTTCTATGCTATTACTCACTGATTTTGGGTCCCGCTGCAATCCGAATGTTTCGGGAACCCCGTGGTCCGGTTACGGGGAACTCGTCAAAACTCGCAGTTTTTGTCTATTCTTGCCAGTTGTGTATGCTATTACTCACTGATTTTGGGTTCCGATGTGATCCGAACGTTTCGGGAGCACCGAGGTCCGGTTACGGGGAGCTTGTCAAAACTCGCAGTTTTGGCCTATTATGGCTAGTTTTCTATGCTAGTACTCACTGATTTTGGGTCCCGCTGCGATCCGAACAATTCGGGAACTCGGAGGTCTGGTTACGTGGAACTTGTCAAAACTCGCAGTTTTGGCCTATCTCAATTGTTTTGAATGCTATCACTCACTAATTTTGGCTCACTCCGCGATCCGAACGTTGCAGGAACCACGAGGTCCGGTTACGGGGAACTCATCAAAACTCGCAGTTTTGGCCTATTATGGCTAGTTTTCTATGCTTTTACTCATTGATTTTGGGTGCCGCTGCGATCCGAACGTTTCGCGAACTCCGAGGTCCGGTTACGGCGAACTCGTCAAAACTCGCAGTTTTGGCCTATATCACTTGTTTTGTATGGCATTTCTCACTGATTTTGGCTCGCGCTGCGAACCGAACGTTTTAGGAACCACAAGGTCCGGTTACGGGGAACTCGTCAAAACTCGCAGTTTTGGCCTTTTCCGGCTAGTTTTGTGTGCTATTAGTCACTTATTTTGGGTCCCGTTGTGCTCCGAACGTTTTGGGAACCCCGTGGACCGGTTAGGGTGAACTCATCAAAAATCGTAGTTTTGGCCTATTATGGCCAGTTTTGTATGCTAACTCACTAATTTTGGGTCCCGCTGCATTTCGAATGTTTTGGGAACCCCAGGGTCCGGGTCCGGGGAACTCGTCAAAAGTCACAGTTTTTGTTTATTCTCGCCACTTTTGTATGCTATTACTCACTGATTTTGGGTCCCGCAGGGATCCGAACGTTTCGAGAACCCCGGGGTCCGGTTACGTGGAACTCGTCAAAACTCGCAGTTTTGGCCTATTCCAGCCGGTTTTGTATGCTATTAGTCATTGATTTTCTGTACTCCTGCGATCCAAACGTTTTGGGAACCCAGGGGTCCGGTTACGGAGAACTCATCGAAACTCGCAGTTTTGGCCTATTCCGGCCAGTTTTCTATGCTATTAGACATTGATATTGGGTCCCGCTGTGATCCGAACGTCTTGGGAACCCCAGGGTCCGGTTACGTGGAACTCGTCAAGACTCGCAGTTTTGGCCTATTCCGACCGGTTTTGTATGCAATTAGTCACTGATTTTGGGTCCCGCTGCGATCCGAACGTTTCAGGAACCCCATGGACCGGTTAGGGTGAACTCATCGAAAATCGTAGTTTTGGCCTATTGTGGCTAGTTTTCTATGCTATTACTCACTGATTTTGGGTCCCGCTGCAATCCGAATGTTTCGGGAACCCCGTGGTCCGGTTACGGGGAACTCGTCAAAACTCGCAGTTTTTGTCTATTCTTGCCAGTTGTGTATGCTATTACTCACTGATTTTGGGTTCCGTTGTGATCCGAACGTTTCGGGAGCACCGAGGTCCGGTTACGGGGAGCTTGTCAAAACTCGCAGTTTTGGCCTATTATGGCTAGTTTTCTATGCTAGTACTCACTGATTTTGGGTCCCGCTGCGATCCGAACAATTCGGGAACTCGGAGGTCTGGTTACGTGGAACTTGTCAAAACTCGCAGTTTTGGCCTATCTCAATTGTTTTGAATGCTATCACTCACTAATTTTGGCTCACTCCGCGATCCGAACGTTGCAGGAACCACGAGGTCCGGTTACGGGGAACTCATCAAAACTCGCAGTTTTGGCCTATTATGGCTAGTTTTCTATGCTTTTACTCATTGATTTTGGGTGCCGCTGCGATCCGAACGTTTCGCGAACTCCGAGGTCCGGTTACGGCGAACTCGTCAAAACTCGCAGTTTTGGCCTATATCACTTGTTTTGTATGGCATTTCTCACTGATTTTGGCTCGCGCTGCGAACCGAACGTTTTAGGAACCACAAGGTCCGGTTACGGGGAACTCGTCAAAACTCGCAGTTTTGGCCTTTTCCGGCTAGTTTTGTGTGCTATTAGTCACTTATTTTGGGTCCCGTTGTGCTCCGAACGTTTTGGGAACCCCGTGGACCGGTTAGGGTGAACTCATCAAAAATCGCAGTTTTGGCCTATTATGGCCAGTTTTGTATGCTAACTCACTAATTTTGGGTCCCGCTGCATTTCGAATGTTTTGGGAACCCCAGGGTCCGGGTCCGGGGAACTCGTCAAAAGTCACAGTTTTTGTTTATTCTCGCCACTTTTGTATGCTATTACTCACTGATTTTGGGTCCCGCAGGGATCCGAACGTTTCGAGAACCCCGGGGTCCGGTTACGTGGAACTCGTCAAAACTCGCAGTTTTGGCCTATTCCAGCCGGTTTTGTATGCTATTAGTCATTGATTTTCTGTACTCCTGCGATCCAAACGTTTTGGGAACCCAGGGGTCCGGTTACGGAGAACTCATCGAAACTCGCAGTTTTGGCCTATTCCGGCCAGTTTTCTATGCTATTAGACATTGATATTGGGTCCCGCTGTGATCCGAACGTCTTGGGAACCCCAGGGTCCGGTTACGTGGAACTCGTCAAGACTCGCAGTTTTGGCCTATTCCGACCGGTTTTGTATGCAATTAGTCACTGATTTTGGGTCCCGCTGCGATCCGAACGTTTCAGGAACCCCATGGACCGGTTAGGGTGAACTCATCGAAAATCGTAGTTTTGGCCTATTGTGGCTAGTTTTCTATGCTATTACTCACTGATTTTGGGTCCCGCTGCAATCCGAATGTTTCGGGAACCCCGTGGTCCGGTTACGGGGAACTCGTCAAAACTCGCAGTTTTTGTCTATTCTTGCCAGTTGTGTATGCTATTACTCACTGATTTTGGGTTCCGATGTGATCCGAACGTTTCGGGAGCACCGAGGTCCGGTTACGGGGAGCTTGTCAAAACTCGCAGTTTTGGCCTATTATGGCTAGTTTTCTATGCTAGTACTCACTGATTTTGGGTCCCGCTGCGATCCGAACAATTCGGGAACTCGGAGGTCTGGTTACGTGGAACTTGTCAAAACTCGCAGTTTTGGCCTATCTCAATTGTTTTGAATGCTATCACTCACTAATTTTGGCTCACTCCGCGATCCGAACGTTGCAGGAACCACGAGGTCCGGTTACGGGGAACTCATCAAAACTCGCAGTTTTGGCCTATTATGGCTAGTTTTCTATGCTTTTACTCATTGATTTTGGGTGCCGCTGCGATCCGAACGTTTCGCGAACTCCGAGGTCCGGTTACGGCGAACTCGTCAAAACTCGCAGTTTTGGCCTATATCACTTGTTTTGTATGGCATTTCTCACTGATTTTGGCTCGCGCTGCGAACCGAACGTTTTAGGAACCACAAGGTCCGGTTACGGGGAACTCGTCAAAACTCGCAGTTTTGGCCTATTCCGGCTAGTTTTGTGTGCTATTAGTCACTTATTTTGGGTCCCGTTGTGCTCCGAACGTTTTGTGAACCCCGTGGACCGGTTAGGGTGAACTCATCAAAAATCGCAGTTTTGGCCTATTATGGCCAGTTTTGTATGCTAACTCACTAATTTTGGGTCCCGCTGTATTCCGAATGTTTTGGGAACCCCAGGGTCCGGGTCCGGGGAACTCGTCAAAAGTCACAGTTTTTGTTTATTCTCGCCAGTTTTGTATGCTATTACTCACTGATTTTGGGTCCTGCAGGGATCCGAACGTTTCGAGAACCCCGTGGTCCGGTTACGTGGAACTCGTCAAAACTCGCAGTTTTGTCCTATTCCAGCCGGTTTTGTATGCTATTAGTCATTGATTTTCTGTACTCCTGCGATCCAAACGCTTTGGGAACCCAGGGGTCCGGTTACGGAGAATTCATCGAAACTCGCAGTTTTGGCCTATTCCGCCCAGTTTTCTATGCTATTAGACATTGATATTGGGTCCCGCTGTGATCCGAACGTCTTGGGAACCCCAGGATCCGGTTACGTGGAACTCGTCAAGACTCGCAGTTTTGGCCTATTCCGACCGGTTTTGTATGCAATTAGTCACTGATTTTCGGTCCCGCTGCGATCCGAACGTTTCAGGAACCCCATGGACCGGTTAGGGTGAACTCATCGAAAATCGTAGTTTTGGCCTATTGTGGCTAGTTTTCTATGCTATTACTCACTGATTTTGGGTCCCGCTGCAATCCGAATGTTTCGGGAACCCCGTGGTCCGGTTACGGGGAACTTGTCAAAACTCGCAGTTTTTGTCTATTCTTGCGAGTTGTGTATGCTATTACTCACTGATTTTGGGTTCCGATGTGATCCGAACGTTTCGGGAGCACCGAGGTCCGGTTACGGGGAGCTTGTCAAAACTCGCAGTTTTGGCCTATTATGGCTAGTTTTCTATGCTGGTACTCACTGATTTTGGGTCCCGCTGCGATCCGAACAATTCGGGAACTCGGAGGTCTGGTTACGTGGAACTTGTCAAAACTCGCAGTTTTGGCCTATCTCAATTGTTTTGTATTCTATCACTCACTAATTTTGGCTCACTCCGCGATCCGAACGTTGCAGGAACCACGAGGTCCGGTTACGGGGAACTCATCAAAACTCGCAGTTTTGGCCTATTATGGCTAGTTTTCTATGCTTTTACTCATTGATTTTGGGTGCCGCTGCGATCCGAACGTTTCGCGAACTCCGAGGTCCGGTTACGGCGAACTCGTCAAAACTCGCAGTTTTGGCCTATATCACTTGTTTTGTATGGCATTTCTCACTGATTTTGGCTCGCGCTGCGAACCGAACGTTTTAGGAACCACAAGGTCCGGTTACGGGGAACTCGTCAAAACTCGCAGTTTTGGCCTTTTCCGGCTAGTTTTGTGTGCTATTAGTCACTTATTTTGGGTCCCGTTGTGCTCCGAACGTTTTGGGAACCCCGTGGACCGGTTAGGGTGAACTCATCAAAAATCGCAGTTTTGGCCTATTATGGCCAGTTTTGTATGCTAACTCACTAATTTTGGGTCCCGCTGCATTCCGAATGTTTTGGGAACCCCAGGGTCCGGGTCCGGGGAACTCGTCAAAAGTCACAGTTTTTGTTTATTCTCGCCAGTTTTGTATGCTATTACTCACTGATTTTGGGTCCTGCAGGGATCCGAACGTTTCGAGAACCCCGGGGTCCGGTTACGTGGAACTCGTCAAAACTCGCAGTTTTGGCCTATTCCAGCCGGTTTTGTATGCTATTAGTCATTGATTTTCTGTACTCCTGCGATCCAAACGCTTTGGGAACCCAGGGGTCCGGTTACGGAGAATTCATCGAAACTCGCAGTTTTGGCCTATTCCGCCCAGTTTTCTATGCTATTAGACATTGATATTGGGTCCCGCTGTGATCCGAACGTCTTGGGAACCCCAGGGTCCGGTTACGTGGAACTCGTCAAGACTCGCAGTTTTGGCCTATTCCGACCGGTTTTGTATGCAATTAGTCACTGATTTTCGGTCCCGCTGCGATCCGAACGTTTCAGGAACCCCATGGACCGGTTAGGGTGAACTCATCGAAAATCGTAGTTTTGGCCTATTGTGGCTAGTTTTCTATGCTATTACTCACTGATTTTGGGTCCCGCTGCAATCCGAATGTTTCGGGAACCCCGTGGTCCGGTTACGGGGAACTCGTCAAAACTCGCAGTTTTTGTCTATTCTTGCGAGTTGTGTATGCTATTACTCATTGATTTTGGGTTCCGATGTGATCCGAACGTTTCGGGAGCACCGAGGTCCGGTTACGGGGAGCTTGTCAAAACTCGCAGTTTTGGCCTATTATGGCTAGTTTTCTATGCTGGTACTCACTGATTTTGGGTCCCGCTGCGATCCGAACAATTCGGGAACTCGGAGGTCTGGTTACGTGGAACTTGTCAAAACTCGCAGTTTTGGCCTATCTCAATTGTTTTGTATGCTATCACTCACTAATTTTGGCTCACTCCGCGATCCGAACGTTGCAGGAACCACGAGGTCCGGTTACGGGGAACTCATCAAAACTCGCAGTTTTGGCCTATTATGGCTAGTTTTCTATGCTTTTACTCATTGATTTTGGGTGCCGCTGCGATCCGAACGTTTCGCGAACTCCGAGGTCCGGTTACGGCGAACTCGTCAAAACTCGCAGTTTTGGCCTATATCACTTGTTTTGTATGGCATTTCTCACTGATTTTGGCTCGCGCTGCGAACCGAACGTTTTAGGAACCACAAGGTCCGGTTACGGGGAACTCGTCAAAACTCGCAGTTTTGGCCTTTTCCGGCTAGTTTTGTGTGCTATTAGTCACTTATTTTGGGTCCCGTTGTGCTCCGAACGTTTTGGGAACCCCGTGGACCGGTTAGGGTGAACTCATCAAAAATCGCAGTTTTGGCCTATTATGGCCAGTTTTGTATGCTAACTCACTAATTTTGGGTCCCGCTGCATTCCGAATGTTTTGGGAACCCCAGGGTCCGGGTCCGGGGAACTCGTCAAAAGTCACAGTTTTTGTTTATTCTCGCCACTTTTGTATGCTATTACTCACTGATTTTGGGTCCCGCTGCGATCCGAACAATTCGGGAACTCGGAGGTCTGGTTACGTGGAACTTGTCAAAACTCGCAGTTTTGGCCTATCTCAATTGTTTTGTATGCTATCACTCACTAATTTTGGCTCACTCCGCGATCCGAACGTTGCAGGAACCACGAGGTCCGGTTACGGGGAACTCATCAAAACTCGCAGTTTTGGCCTATTATGGCTAGTTTTCTATGCTTTTACTCATTGATTTTGGGTGCCGCTGCGATCCGAACGTTTCGCGAACTCCGAGGTCCGGTTACGGCGAACTCGTCAAAACTCGCAGTTTTGGCCTATATCACTTGTTTTGTATGGCATTTCTCACTGATTTTGGCTCGCGCTGCGAACCGAACGTTTTAGGAACCACAAGGTCCGGTTACGGGGAACTCGTCAAAACTCGCAGTTTTGGCCTTTTCCGGCTAGTTTTGTGTGCTATTAGTCACTTATTTTGGGTCCCGTTGTGCTCCGAACGTTTTGGGAACCCCGTGGACCGGTTAGGGTGAACTCATCAAAAATCGCAGTTTTGGCCTATTATGGCCAGTTTTGTATGCTAACTCACTAATTTTGGGTCCCGCTGCATTCCGAATGTTTTGGGAACCCCAGGGTCCGGGTCCGGGGAACTCGTCAAAAGTCACAGTTTTTGTTTATTCTCGCCACTTTTGTATGCTATTACTCACTGATTTTGGGTCCCGCAGGGATCCGAACGTTTCGAGAACCCCGGGGTCCGGTTACGTGGAACTCGTCAAAACTCGCAGTTTTGGCCTATTCCAGCCGGTTTTGTATGCTATTAGTCATTGATTTTCTGTACTCCTGCGATCCAAACGTTTTGGGAACCCAGGGGTCCGGTTACGGAGAACTCATCGAAACTCGCAGTTTTGGCCTATTCCGGCCAGTTTTCTATGCTATTAGACATTGATATTGGGTCCCGCTGTGATCCGAACGTCTTGGGAACCGCAGGGTCCGGTTACGTGGAACTCGTCAAGACTCGCAGTTTTGGCCTATTCCGACCGGTTTTGTATGCAATTAGTCACTGATTTTGGGTCCCGCTGCGATCCGAACGTTTCAGGAACCCCATGGACCGGTTAGGGTGAACTCATCGAAAATCGTAGTTTTGGCCTATTGTGGCTAGTTTTCTATGCTATTACTCACTGATTTTGGGTCCCGCTGCAATCTGAATGTTTCGGGAACCCCGTGGTCTGGTTACGGGGAACTCGTCAAAACTCGCAGTTTTTGTCTATTCTTGCCAGTTGTGTATGCTATTACTCACTGATTTTGGGTTCCGATGTGATCCGAACGTTTCGGGAGCACCGAGGTCCGGTTACGGGGAGCTTGTCAAAACTCGCAGTTTTGGCCTATTATGGCTAGTTTTCTATGCTAGTACTCACTGATTTTGGGTCCCGCCGCGATCCGAACAATTCGGGAACTCGGAGGTCTGGTTACGTGGAACTTGTCAAAACTCGCAGTTTTGGCCTATCTCAATTGTTTTGTATGCTATCACTCACTAATTTTGGCTCACTCCGCGATCCGAACGTTGCAGGAACCACGAGGTCCGGTTACGGGGAACTCATCAAAACTCGCAGTTTTGGCCTATTATGGCTAGTTTTCTATGCTTTTACTCATTGATTTTGGGTGCCGCTGCGATCCGAACGTTTCGCGAACTCCGAGGTCCGGTTACGGCGAACTCGTCAAAACTCGCAGTTTTGGCCTATATCACTTGTTTTGTATGGCATTTCTCACTGATTTTGGCTCGCGCTGCGAACCGAACGTTTTAGGAACCACAAGGTCCGGTTACGGGGAACTCGTCAAAACTCGCAGTTTTGGCCTTTTCCGGCTAGTTTTGTGTGCTATTAGTCACTTATTTTGGGTCCCGTTGTGCTCCGAACGTTTTGGGAACCCCGTGGACCGGTTAGGGTGAACTCATCAAAAATCGCAGTTTTGGCCTATTATGGCCAGTTTTGTATGCTAACTCACTAATTTTGGGTCCCGCTGCATTCCGAATGTTTTGGGAACCCCAGGGTCCGGGTCCGGGGAACTCGTCAAAAGTCACAGTTTTTGTTTATTCTCGCCACTTTTGTATGCTATTACTCACTGATTTTGGGTCCCGCAGGGATCCGAACGTTTCGAGAACCCCGGGGTCCGGTTACGTGGAACTCGTCAAAACTCGCAGTTTTGGCCTATTCCAGCCGGTTTTGTATGCTATTAGTCATTGATTTTCTGTACTCCTGCGATCCAAACGTTTTGGGAACCCAGGGGTCCGGTTACGGAGAACTCATCGAAACTCGCAGTTTTGGCCTATTCCGGCCAGTTTTCTATGCTATTAGACATTGATATTGGGTCCCGCTGTGATCCGAACGTCTTGGGAACCCCAGGGTCCGGTTACGTGGAACTCGTCAAGACTCGCAGTTTTGGCCTATTCCGACCGGTTTTGTATGCAATTAGTCACTGATTTTGGGTCCCGCTGCGATCCGAACGTTTCAGGAACCCCATGGACCGGTTAGGGTGAACTCATCGAAAATCGTAGTTTTGGCCTATTGTGGCTAGTTTTCTATGCTATTACTCACTGATTTTGGGTCCCGCTGCAATCTGAATGTTTCGGGAACCCCGTGGTCCGGTTACGGGGAACTCGTCAAAACTCGCAGTTTTTGTCTATTCTTGCCAGTTGTGTATGCTATTACTCACTGATTTTGGGTTCCGATGTGATCCGAACGTTTCGGGAGCACCGAGGTCCGGTTACGGGGAGCTTGTCAAAACTCGCAGTTTTGGCCTATTATGGCTAGTTTTCTATGCTAGTACTCACTGATTTTGGGTCCCGCCGCGATCCGAACAATTCGGGAACTCGGAGGTCTGGTTACGTGGAACTTGTCAAAACTCGCAGTTTTGGCCTATCTCAATTGTTTTGTATGCTATCACTCACTAATTTTGGCTCACTCCGCGATCCGAACGTTGCAGGAACCACGAGGTCCGGTTACGGGGAACTCATCAAAACTCGCAGTTTTGGCCTATTATGGCTAGTTTTCTATGCTTTTACTCATTGATTTTGGGTGCCGCTGCGATCCGAACGTTTCGCGAACTCCGAGGTCCGGTTACGGCGAACTCGTCAAAACTCGCAGTTTTGGCCTATATCACTTGTTTTGTATGGCATTTCTCACTGATTTTGGCTCGCGCTGCGAACCGAACGTTTTAGGAACCACAAGGTCCGGTTACGGGGAACTCGTCAAAACTCGCAGTTTTGGCCTTTTCCGGCTAGTTTTGTGTGCTATTAGTCACTTATTTTGGGTCCCGTTGTGCTCCGAACGTTTTGGGAACCCCGTGGACCGGTTAGGGTGAACTCATCAAAAATCGCAGTTTTGGCCTATTATGGCCAGTTTTGTATGCTAACTCACTAATTTTGGGTCCCGCTGCATTCCGAATGTTTTGGGAACCCCAGGGTCCGGGTCCGGGGAACTCGTCAAAAGTCACAGTTTTTGTTTATTCTCGCCACTTTTGTATGCTATTACTCACTGATTTTGGGTCCCGCAGGGATCCGAACGTTTCGAGAACCCCGGGGTCCGGTTACGTGGAACTCGTCAAAACTCGCAGTTTTGGCCTATTCCAGCCGGTTTTGTATGCTATTAGTCATTGATTTTCTGTACTCCTGCGATCCAAACGCTTTGGGAACCCAGGGGTCCGGTTACGGAGAATTCATCGAAACTCGCAGTTTTGGCCTATTCCGCCCAGTTTTCTATGCTATTAGACATTGATATTGGGTCCCGCTGTGATCCGAACGTCTTGGGAACCCCAGGGTCCGGTTACGTGGAACTCGTCAAGACTCGCAGTTTTGGCCTATTCCGACCGGTTTTGTATGCAATTAGTCACTGATTTTCGGTCCCGCTGCGATCCGAACGTTTCAGGAACCCCATGGACCGGTTAGGGTGAACTCATCGAAAATCGTAGTTTTGGCCTATTGTGGCTAGTTTTCTATGCTATTACTCACTGATTTTGGGTCCCGCTGCAATCCGAATGTTTCGGGAACCCCGTGGTCCGGTTACGGGGAACTCGTCAAAACTCGCAGTTTTTGTCTATTCTTGCCAGTTGTGTATGCTATTACTCACTGATTTTGGGTTCCGATGTGATCCGAACGTTTCGGGAGCACCGAGGTCCGGTTACGGGGAGCTTGTCAAAACTCGCAGTTTTGGCCTATTATGGCTAGTTTTCTATGCTAGTACTCACTGATTTTGGGTCCCGCCGCGATCCGAACAATTCGGGAACTCGGAGGTCTGGTTACGTGGAACTTGTCAAAACTCGCAGTTTTGGCCTATCTCAATTGTTTTGTATGCTATCACTCACTAATTTTGGCTCACTCCGCGATCCGAACGTTGCAGGAACCACGAGGTCCGGTTACGGGGAACTCATCAAAACTCGCAGTTTTGGCCTATTATGGCTAGTTTTCTATGCTTTTACTCATTGATTTTGGGTGCCGCTGCGATCCGAACGTTTCGCGAACTCCGAGGTCCGGTTACGGCGAACTCGTCAAAACTCGCAGTTTTGGCCTATATCACTTGTTTTGTATGGCATTTCTCACTGATTTTGGCTCGCGCTGCGAACCGAACGTTTTAGGAACCACAAGGTCCGGTTACGGGGAACTCGTCAAAACTCGCAGTTTTGGCCTTTTCCGGCTAGTTTTGTGTGCTATTAGTCACTTATTTTGGGTCCCGTTGTGCTCCGAACGTTTTGGGAACCCCGTGGACCGGTTAGGGTGAACTCATCAAAAATCGCAGTTTTGGCCTATTATGGCCAGTTTTGTATGCTAACTCACTAATTTTGGGTCCCGCTGCATTCCGAATGTTTTGGGAACCCCAGGGTCCGGGTCCGGGGAACTCGTCAAAAGTCACAGTTTTTGTTTATTCTCGCCACTTTTGTATGCTATTACTCACTGATTTTGGGTCCCGCAGGGATCCGAACGTTTCGAGAACCCCGGGGTCCGGTTACGTGGAACTCGTCAAAACTCGCAGTTTTGGCCTATTCCAGCCGGTTTTGTATGCTATTAGTCATTGATTTTCTGTACTCCTGCGATCCAAACGTTTTGGGAACCCAGGGGTCCGGTTACGGAGAACTCATCGAAACTCGCAGTTTTGGCCTATTCCGGCCAGTTTTCTATGCTATTAGACATTGATATTGGGTCCCGCTGTGATCCGAACGTCTTGGGAACCCCAGGGTCCGGTTACGTGGAACTCGTCAAGACTCGCAGTTTTGGCCTATTCCGACCGGTTTTGTATGCAATTAGTCACTGATTTTGGGTCCCGCTGCGATCCGAACGTTTCAGGAACCCCATGGACCGGTTAGGGTGAACTCATCGAAAATCGTAGTTTTGGCCTATTGTGGCTAGTTTTCTATGCTATTACTCACTGATTTTGGGTCCCGCTGCAATCTGAATGTTTCGGGAACCCCGTGGTCCGGTTACGGGGAACTCGTCAAAACTCGCAGTTTTTGTCTATTCTTGCCAGTTGTGTATGCTATTACTCACTGATTTTGGGTTCCGATGTGATCCGAACGTTTCGGGAGCACCGAGGTCCGGTTACGGGGAGCTTGTCAAAACTCGCAGTTTTGGCCTATTATGGCTAGTTTTCTATGCTAGTACTCACTGATTTTGGGTCCCGCCGCGATCCGAACAATTCGGGAACTCGGAGGTCTGGTTACGTGGAACTTGTCAAAACTCGCAGTTTTGGCCTATCTCAATTGTTTTGTATGCTATCACTCACTAATTTTGGCTCACTCCGCGATCCGAACGTTGCAGGAACCACGAGGTCCGGTTACGGGGAACTCATCAAAACTCGCAGTTTTGGCCTATTATGGCTAGTTTTCTATGCTTTTACTCATTGATTTTGGGTGCCGCTGCGATCCGAACGTTTCGCGAACTCCGAGGTCCGGTTACGGCGAACTCGTCAAAACTCGCAGTTTTGGCCTATATCACTTGTTTTGTATGGCATTTCTCACTGATTTTGGCTCGCGCTGCGAACCGAACGTTTTAGGAACCACAAGGTCCGGTTACGGGGAACTCGTCAAAACTCGCAGTTTTGGCCTTTTCCGGCTAGTTTTGTGTGCTATTAGTCACTTATTTTGGGTCCCGTTGTGCTCCGAACGTTTTGGGAACCCCGTGGACCGGTTAGGGTGAACTCATCAAAAATCGCAGTTTTGGCCTATTATGGCCAGTTTTGTATGCTAACTCACTAATTTTGGGTCCCGCTGCATTCCGAATGTTTTGGGAACCCCAGGGTCCGGGTCCGGGGAACTCGTCAAAAGTCACAATTTTTGTTTATTCTCGCCACTTTTGTATGCTATTACTCACTGATTTTGGGTCCCGCAGGGATCCGAACGTTTCGAGAACCCCGGGGTCCGGTTACGTGGAACTCGTCAAAACTCGCAGTTTTGGCCTATTCCAGCCGGTTTTGTATGCTATTAGTCATTGATTTTCTGTACTCCTGCGATCCAAACGTTTTGGGAACCCAGGGGTCCGGTTACGGAGAACTCATCGAAACTCGCAGTTTTGGCCTATTCCGGCCAGTTTTCTATGCTATTAGACATTGATATTGGGTCCCGCTGTGATCCGAACGTCTTGGGAACCCCAGGGTCCGGTTACGTGGAACTCGTCAAGACTCGCAGTTTTGGCCTATTCCGACCGGTTTTGTATGCAATTAGTCACTGATTTTGGGTCCCGCTGCGATCCGAACGTTTCAGGAACCCCATGGACCGGTTAGGGTGAACTCATCGAAAATCGTAGTTTTGGCCTATTGTGGCTAGTTTTCTATGCTATTACTCACTGATTTTGGGTCCCGCTGCAATCTGAATGTTTCGGGAACCCCGTGGTCCGGTTACGGGGAACTCGTCAAAACTCGTAGTTTTTGTCTATTCTTGCCAGTTGTGTATGCTATTACTCACTGATTTTGGGTTCCGATGTGATCCGAACGTTTCGGGAGCACCGAGGTCCGGTTACGGGGAGCTTGTCAAAACTCGCAGTTTTGGCCTATTATGGCTAGTTTTCTATGCTAGTACTCACTGATTTTGGGTCCCGCCGCGATCCGAACAATTCGGGAACTCGGAGGTCTGGTTACGTGGAACTTGTCAAAACTCGCAGTTTTGGCCTATCTCAATTGTTTTGTATGCTATCACTCACTAATTTTGGCTCACTCCGCGATCCGAACGTTGCAGGAACCACGAGGTCCGGTTACGGGGAACTCATCAAAACTCGCAGTTTTGGCCTATTATGGCTAGTTTTCTATGCTTTTACTCATTGATTTTGGGTGCCGCTGCGATCCGAACGTTTCGCGAACTCCGAGGTCCGGTTACGGCGAACTCGTCAAAACTCGCAGTTTTGGCCTATATCACTTGTTTTGTATGGCATTTCTCACTGATTTTGGCTCGCGCTGCGAACCGAACGTTTTAGGAACCACAAGGTCCGGTTACGGGGAACTCGTCAAAACTCGCAGTTTTGGCCTTTTCCGGCTAGTTTTGTGTGCTATTAGTCACTTATTTTGGGTCCCGTTGTGCTCCGAACGTTTTGGGAACCCCGTGGACCGGTTAGGGTGAACTCATCAAAACTCGCAGTTTTGGCCTATTATGGCCAGTTTTGTATGCTAACTCACTAATTTTGGGTCCCGCTGCATTCCGAATGTTTTGGGAACCCCAGGGTCCGGGTCCGGGGAACTCGTCAAAAGTCACAGTTTTTGTTTATTCTCGCCACTTTTGTATGCTATTACTCACTGATTTTGGGTCCTGCAGGGATCCGAACGTTTCGAGAACCCCGGGGTCCGGTTACGTGGAACTCGTCAAAACTCGCAGTTTTGGCCTATTCCAGCCGGTTTTGTATGCTATTAGTCATTGATTTTCTGTACTCCTGCGATCCAAACGCTTTGGGAACCCAGGGGTCCGGTTACGGAGAATTCATCGAAACTCGCAGTTTTGGCCTATTCCGCCCAGTTTTCTATGCTATTAGACATTGATATTGGGTCCCGCTGTGATCCGAACGTCTTGGGAACCCCAGGGTCCGGTTACGTGGAACTCGTCAAGACTCGCAGTTTTGGCCTATTCCGACCGGTTTTGTATGCAATTAGTCACTGATTTTCGGTCCCGCTGCGATCCGAACGTTTCAGGAACCCCATGGACCGGTTAGGGTGAACTCATCGAAAATCGTAGTTTTGGCCTATTGTGGCTAGTTTTCTATGCTATTACTCACTGATTTTGGGTCCCGCTGCAATCCGAATGTTTCGGGAACCCCGTGGTCCGGTTACGGGGAACTTGTCAAAACTCGCAGTTTTTGTCTATTCTTGCGAGTTGTGTATGCTATTACTCACTGATTTTGGGTTCCGATGTGATCCGAACGTTTCGGGAGCACCGAGGTCCGGTTACGGGGAGCTTGTCAAAACTCGCAGTTTTGGCCTATTATGGCTAGTTTTCTATGCTGGTACTCACTGATTTTGGGTCCCGCTGCGATCCGAACAATTCGGGAACTCGGAGGTCTGGTTACGTGGAACTTGTCAAAACTCGCAGTTTTGGCCTATCTCAATTGTTTTGTATGCTATCACTCACTAATTTTGGCTCACTCCGCGATCCGAACGTTGCAGGAACCACGAGGTCCGGTTACGGGGAACTCATCAAAACTCGCAGTTTTGGCCTATTATGGCTAGTTTTCTATGCTTTTACTCATTGATTTTGGGTGCCGCTGCGATCCGAACGTTTCGCGAACTCCGAGGTCCGGTTACGGCGAACTCGTCAAAACTCGCAGTTTTGGCCTATATCACTTGTTTTGTATGGCATTTCTCACTGATTTTGGCTCGCGCTGCGAACCGAATGTTTTAGGAACCACAAGGTCCGGTTACGGGGAACTCGTCAAAACTCGCAGTTTTGGCCTTTTCCGGCTAGTTTTGTGTGCTATTAGTCACTTATTTTGGGTCCCGTTGTGCTCCGAACGTTTTGGGAACCCCGTGGACCGGTTAGGGTGAACTCATCAAAAATCGCAGTTTTGGCCTATTATGGCCAGTTTTGTATGCTAACTCACTAATTTTGGGTCCCGCTGCATTCCGAATGTTTTGGGAACCCCAGGGTCCGGGTCCGGGGAACTCGTCAAAAGTCACAGTTTTTGTTTATTCTCGCCACTTTTGTATGCTATTACTCACTGATTTTGGGTCCCGCAGGGATCCGAACGTTTCGAGAACCCCGGGGTCCGGTTACGTGGAACTCGTCAAAACTCGCAGTTTTGGCCTATTCCAGCCGGTTTTGTATGCTATTAGTCATTGATTTTCTGTACTCCTGCGATCCAAACGTTTTGGGAACCCAGGGGTCCGGTTACGGAGAACTCATCGAAACTCGCAGTTTTGGCCTATTCCGGCCAGTTTTCTATGTTATTAGACATTGATATTGGGTCCCGCTGTGATCCGAACGTCTTGGGAACCCCAGGGTCCGGTTACGTGGAACTCGTCAAGACTCGCAGTTTTGGCCTATTCCGACCGGTTTTGTATGCAATTAGTCACTGATTTTGGGTCCCGCTGCGATCCGAACGTTTCAGGAACCCCATGGACCGGTTAGGGTGAACTCATCGAAAATCGTAGTTTTGGCCTATTGTGGCTAGTTTCCTATGCTATTACTCACTGATTTTGGGTCCCGCTGCAATCCGAATGTTTCGGGAACCCCGTGGTCCGGTTACGGGGAACTCGTCAAAACTCGCAGTTTTTGTCTATTCTTGCCAGTTGTGTATGCTATTACTCACTGATTTTGGGTCCCGATGTGATCCGAACGTTTCGGGAGCACCGAGGTCCGGTTACGGGGAGCTTGTCAAAACTCGCAGTTTTGGCCTATTATGGCTAGTTTTCTATGCTAGTACTCACTGATTTTGGGTCCCGCCGCGATCCGAACAATTCGGGAACTCGGAGGTCTGGTTACGTGGAACTTGTCAAAACTCGCAGTTTTGGCCTATCTCAATTGTTTTGTATGCTATCACTCACTAATTTTGGCTCACTCCGCGATCCGAACGTTGCAGGAACCACGAGGTCCGGTTACGGGGAACTCATCAAAACTCGCAGTTTTGGCCTATTATGGCTAGTTTTCTATGCTTTTACTCATTGATTTTGGGTGCCGCTGCGATCCGAACGTTTCGCGAACTCCGAGGTCCGGTTACGGCGAACTCGTCAAAACTCGCAGTTTTGGCCTATATCACTTGTTTTGTATGGCATTTCTCACTGATTTTGGCTCGCGCTGCGAACCGAACGTTTTAGGAACCACAAGGTCCGGTTACGGGGAACTCGTCAAAACTCGCAGTTTTGGCCTTTTCCGGCTAGTTTTGTGTGCTATTAGTCACTTATTTTGGGTCCCGTTGTGCTCCGAACGTTTTGGGAACCCCGTGGACCGGTTAGGGTGAACTCATCAAAAATCGCAGTTTTGGCCTATTATGGCCAGTTTTGTATGCTAACTCACTAATTTTGGGTCCCGCTGCATTCCGAATGTTTTGGGAACCCCAGGGTCCGGGTCCGGGGAACTCGTCAAAAGTCACAGTTTTTGTTTATTCTCGCCACTTTTGTATGCTATTACTCACTGATTTTGGGTCCTGCAGGGATCCGAACGTTTCGAGAACCCCGGGGTCCGGTTACGTGGAACTCGTCAAAACTCGCAGTTTTGGCCTATTCCAGCCGGTTTTGTATGCTATTAGTCATTGATTTTCTGTACTCCTGCGATCCAAACGCTTTGGGAACCCAGGGGTCCGGTTACGGAGAATTCATCGAAACTCGCAGTTTTGGCCTATTCCGCCCAGTTTTCTATGCTATTAGACATTGATATTGGGTCCCGCTGTGATCCGAACGTCTTGGGAACCCCAGGGTCCGGTTACGTGGAACTCGTCAAGTCTCGCAGTTTTGGCCTATTCCGACCGGTTTTGTATGCAATTAGTCACTGATTTTCGGTCCCGCTGCGATCCGAACGTTTCAGGAACCCCATGGACCGGTTAGGGTGAACTCATCGAAAATCGTAGTTTTGGCCTATTGTGGCTAGTTTTCTATGCTATTTCTCACTGATTTTGGGTCCCGCTGCAATCCGAATGTTTCGGGAACCCCGTGGTCCGGTTACGGGGAACTCGTCAAAACTCGCAGTTTTTGTCTATTCTTGCGAGTTGTGTATGCTATTACTCACTGATTTTGGGTTCCGATGTGATCCGAACGTTTCGGGAGCACCGAGGTCCGGTTACGGGGAGCTTGTCAAAACTCGCAGTTTTGGCCTATTATGGCTAGTTTTCTATGCTGGTACTCACTGATTTTGGGTCCCGCTGCGATCCGAACAATTCGGGAACTCGGAGGTCTGGTTACGTGGAACTTGTCAAAACTCGCAGTTTTGGCCTATCTCAATTGTTTTGTATGCTATCACTCACTAATTTTGGCTCACTCCGCGATCCGAACGTTGCAGTAACCACGAGGTCCGGTTACGGGGAACTCATCAAAACTCGCAGTTTTGGCCTATTATGGCTAGTTTTCTATGCTTTTACTCATTGATTTTGGGTGCCGCTGCGATCCGAACGTTTCGCGAACTCCGAGGTCCGGTTACGGCGAACTCGTCAAAACTCGCAGTTTTGGCCTATATCACTTGTTTTGTATGGCATTTCTCACTGATTTTGGCTCGCGCTGCGAACCGAACGTTTTAGGAACCACAAGGTCCGGTTACGGGGAACTCGTCAAAACTCGCAGTTTTGGCCTTTTCCGGCTAGTTTTGTGTGCTATTAGTCACTTATTTTGGGTCCCGTTGTGCTCCGAACGTTTTGGGAACCCCGTGGACCGGTTAGGGTGAACTCATCAAAAATCGCAGTTTTGGCCTATTATGGCCAGTTTTGTATGCTAACTCACTAATTTTGGGTCCCGCTGCATTCCGAATGTTTTGGGAACCCCAGGGTCCGGGTCCGGGGAACTCGTCAAAAGTCACAGTTTTTGTTTATTCTCGCCACTTTTGTATGCTATTACTCACTGATTTTGGGTCCCGCAGGGATCCGAACGTTTCGAGAACCCCGGGGTCCGGTTACGTGGAACTCGTCAAAACTCGCAGTTTTGGCCTATTCCAGCCGGTTTTGTATGCTATTAGTCATTGATTTTCTGTACTCCTGCGATCCAAACGTTTTGGGAACCCAGGGGGTCCGGTTACGGAGAACTCATCGAAACTCGCAGTTTTGGCCTATTCCGCCAGTTTTCTATGTTATTAGACATTGATATTGGGTCCCGCTGTGATCCGAACGTCTTGGGAACCCCAGGGTCCGGTTACGTGGAACTCGTCAAGACTCGCAGTTTTGGCCTATTCCGACCGGTTTTGTATGCAATTAGTCACTGATTTTGGGTCCCCGCTGCGATCCCGAACGTTTCAGGAACCCCATGGACCGGTTAGGGTGAACTCATCGAAAATCGTAGTTTTGGCCTATGTGGCTAGTTTCCTATGCTATTACTCACTGATTTTGGGTCCCGCTGCAATCCGAATGTTTCGGGAACCCCGTGGTCCGGTTACGGGGAACTCGTCAAAACTCGCAGTTTTTGTCTATTCTTGCCAGTTGTGTATGCTATTACTCACTGATTTTGGGTCCCCGATGTGATCCGAACGTTTCGGGAGCACCGAGGTCCGGTTACGGGGAGCTTGTCAAAACTCGCAGTTTTGGCCTATTATGGCTAGTTTTCTATGCTAGTACTCACTGATTTTGGGTCCCCGCCGCGATCCGAACAATTCGGGAACTCGGAGGTCTGGTTACGTGGAACTTGTCAAAACTCGCAGTTTTGGCCTATCTCAATTGTTTTGTATGCTATCACTCACTAATTTTGGCTCACTCCGCGATCCGAACGTTGCAGGAACCACGAGGTCCGGTTACGGGGAACTCATCAAAACTCGCAGTTTTGGCCTATTATGGCTAGTTTTCTATGCTTTTACTCATTGATTTTGGGTGCCGCTGCGATCCGAACGTTTCGCGAACTCCGAGGTCCGGTTACGGCGAACTCGTCAAAACTCGCAGTTTTGGCCTATATCACTTGTTTTGTATGGCATTTCTCACTGATTTTGGCTCGCGCTGCGAACCGAACGTTTTAGGAACCACAAGGTCCGGTTATGGGGAACTCGTCAAAAACTCGCAGTTTTGGCCTTTTCCGGCTAGTTTTGTGTGCTATTAGTCACTTATTTTGGGTCCCGCTGTGCTCCGAACGTTTTGTGAACTCCGTGGAACGGTTAGGGTGAACTCATCAAAAATCGCAGTTTTGGCCTATTATGGCCAGTTTTGTATGCTAACTCACTAATTTTGGGTCCCGCTGCATTCCGAATGTTTTGGGAACCCCAGGGTCCGGGTCCGGGGAACTCGTCAGAAGTCACAGTTTTTGTTTATTCTCGCCACTTTTGTATGCTATTACTCACTGATTTTGGGTCCCGCAGGGATCCGAACGTTTCGAGAACCCCGGGGTCCGGTTACGTGGAACTCGTCAAAACTCGCAGTTTTGGCCTATTCCAGCCGGTTTTGTATGCTATTAGTCATTGATTTTCTGTACTCCCTGCGATCCAAACGCTTTGGGAACCCAGGGGTCCGGTTACGGAGAATTCATCGAAACTCGCAGTTTTGGCCTATTCCGCCCAGTTTTCTATGCTATTAGACATTGATATTGGGTCCCGCTGTGATCCGAACGTCTTGGGAACCCCAGGGTCCGGTTACGTGGAAACTCGTCAAGACTCGCAGTTTTGGCCTATTCCGACCGGTTTTTGTATGCAATTAGTCACTGATTTTCGGTCCCGCTGCGATCCGAACGTTTCAGGAACCCCATGGACCGGTTAGGGTGAAACTCATCGAAAATCGTAGTTTTGGCCTATTGTGGCTAGTTTTCTATGCTATTACTCACTGATTTTGGGTCCCGCTGCAATCCGAATGTTTCGGGAACCCCGTGGTCCGGTTACGGGGAACTCGTCAAAACTCGCAGTTTTTGTCTATTCTTGCGAGTTGTGTATGCTATTACTCACTGATTTTGGGTTCCGATGTGATCCGAACGTTTCGGGAGCACCGAGGTCCGGTTACGGGGAGCTTGTCAAAACTCGCAGTTTTGGCCTATTATGGGCTAGTTTTCTATGCTGGTACTCACTGATTTTGGGTCCCGCTGCGATCCGAACAATTCGGGAACTCGGAGGTCTGGTTACGTGGAACTTGTCAAAACTCGCAGTTTTGGCCTATCTCAATTGTTTTGTATGCTATCACTCACTAATTTTGGCTCACTCCGCGATCCGAACGTTGCAGGAACCACGAGGTCTGGTTACGGGGAACTCATCAAAACTCGCAGTTTTGGCCTATTATGGCTAGTTTTCTATGCTTTTACTCATTGATTTTGGGTGCCGCTGCGATCCGAACGTTTCGCGAACTCCGAGGTCCGGTTACGGCGAAACTCGTCAAAACTCGCAGTTTTTGGCCTATATCACTTGTTTTGTATGGCATTTCTCACTGATTTTGGCTCGCGCTGGCGAACCGAACGTTTTAGGAACCACAAGGTCCGGTTACGGGGAACTCGTCAAAACTCGCAGTTTTGGCCTTTTCCGGCTAGTTTTGTGTGCTATTAGTCACTTATTTTGGGTCCCGTTGTGCTCCGAACGTTTTGGGAACCCCGTGGACCGGTTAGGGTGAACTCATCAAAAATCGCAGTTTTGGCCTATTATGGCCAGTTTTGTATGCTAACTCACTAATTTTGGGTCCCGCTGCATTCCGAATGTTTTGGGAACCCCCAGGGTCCGGGTCCGGGGAACTCGTCAAAAGTCACAGTTTTTGTTTATTCTCGCCACTTTTGTATGCTATTACTCACTGATTTTGGGTCCCGCAGGGATCCGAACGTTTCGAGAACCCCGGGGTCCGGTTACGTGGAACTCGTCAAAACTCGCAGTTTTGGCCTATTCCAGCCGGTTTTGTATGCTATTAGTCATTGATTTTCTGTACTCCTGCGATCCAAACGTTTTGGGAACCCAGGGGTCCGGTTACGGAGAACTCATCGAAACTCGCAGTTTTGGCCTATTCCGGCCAGTTTTCTATGTTATTAGACATTGATATTGGGTCCCGCTGTGATCCGAACGTCTTGGGAACCCCAGGGTCCGGTTACGTGGAACTCGTCAAGACTCGCAGTTTTGGCCTATTCCGACCGGTTTTGTATGCAATTAGTCACTGATTTTGGGTCCCCGCTGCGATCCGAACGTTTCAGGAACCCCATGGACCGGTTAGGGTGAACTCATCGAAAATCGTAGTTTTGGCCTATTGTGGCTAGTTTCCTATGCTATTACTCACTGATTTTGGGTCCCGCTGCAATCCGAATGTTTCGGGAACCCCGTGGTCCGGTTACGGGGAACTCGTCAAAACTCGCAGTTTTTGTCTATTCTTGCCAGTTGTGTATGCTATTACTCACTGATTTTGGGTCCCGATGTGATCCGAACGTTTCGGGAGCACCGAGGTCCGGTTACGGGGAGCTTGTCAAAACTCGCAGTTTTGGCCTATTATGGCTAGTTTTCTATGCTAGTACTCACTGATTTTGGGTCCCGCCGCGATCCGAACAATTCGGGAACTCGGAGGTCTGGTTACGTGGAACTTGTCAAAACTCGCAGTTTTGGCCTATCTCAATTGTTTTGTATGCTATCACTCACTAATTTTGGCTCACTCCGCGATCCGAACGTTGCAGGAACCACGAGGTCCGGTTACGGGGAACTCATCAAAACTCGCAGTTTTGGCCTATTATGGCTAGTTTTCTATGCTTTTACTCATTGATTTTGGGTGCCGCTGCGATCCGAACGTTTCGCGAACTCCGAGGTCCGGTTACGGCGAACTCGTCAAAACTCGCAGTTTTGGCCTATATCACTTGTTTTGTATGGCATTTCTCACTGATTTTGGCTCGCGCTGCGAACCGAACGTTTTAGGAACCACAAGGTCCGGTTACGGGGAACTCGTCAAAACTCGCAGTTTTGGCCTTTTCCGGCTAGTTTTGTGTGCTATTAGTCACTTATTTTGGGTCCCGTTGTGCTCCGAACGTTTTGGGAACCCCGTGGACCGGTTAGGGTAAACTCATCAAAACTCGCAGTTTTGGCCTATTATGGCCAGTTTTGTATGCTAACTCACTAATTTTGGGTCCCGCTGCATTCCGAATGTTTTGGGAACCCCAGGGTCCGGGTCCGGGGAACTCGTCAAAAGTCACAGTTTTTGTTTATTCTCGCCACTTTTGTATGCTATTACTCACTGATTTTGGGTCCTGCAGGGATCCGAACGTTTCGAGAACCCCGGGGTCCGGTTACGTGGAACTCGTCAAAACTCGCAGTTTTGGCCTATTCCAGCCGGTTTTGTATGCTATTAGTCATTGATTTTCTGTACTCCTGCGATCCAAACGCTTTGGGAACCCAGGGGTCCGGTTACGGAGAATTCATCGAAACTCGCAGTTTTGGCCTATTCCGCCCAGTTTTCTATGCTATTAGACATTGATATTGGGTCCCGCTGTGATCCGAACGTCTTGGGAACCCCAGGGTCCGGTTACGTGGAACTCGTCAAGACTCGCAGTTTTGGCCTATTCCGACCGGTTTTGTATGCAATTAGTCACTGATTTTCGGTCCCGCTGCGATCCGAACGTTTCAGGAACCCCATGGACCGGTTAGGGTGAACTCATCGAAAATCGTAGTTTTGGCCTATTGTGGCTAGTTTTCTATGCTATTACTCACTGATTTTGGGTCCCGCTGCAATCCGAATGTTTCGGGAACCCCGTGGTCCGGTTACGGGGAACTCGTCAAAACTCGCAGTTTTTGTCTATTCTTGCGAGTTGTGTATGCTATTACTCACTGATTTTGGGTTCCGATGTGATCCGAACGTTTCGGGAGCACCGAGGTCCGGTTACGGGGAGCTTGTCAAAACTCGCAGTTTTGGCCTATTATGGCTAGTTTTCTATGCTGGTACTCACTGATTTTGGGTCCCGCTGCGATCCGAACAATTCGGGAACTCGGAGGTCTGGTTACGTGGAACTTGTCAAAACTCGCAGTTTTGGCCTATCTCAATTGTTTTGTATGCTATCACTCACTAATTTTGGCTCACTCCGCGATCCGAACGTTGCAGGAACCACGAGGTCCGGTTACGGGGAACTCATCAAAACTCGCAGTTTTGGCCTATTATGGCTAGTTTTCTATGCTTTTACTCATTGATTTTGGGTGCCGCTGCGATCCGAACGTTTCGCGAACTCCGAGGTCCGGTTACGGCGAACTCGTCAAAACTCGCAGTTTTGGCCTATATCACTTGTTTTGTATGGCATTTCTCACTGATTTTGGCTCGCGCTGCGAACCGAACGTTTTAGGAACCACAAGGTCCGGTTACGGGGAACTCGTCAAAACTCGCAGTTTTGGCCTTTTCCGGCTAGTTTTGTGTGCTATTAGTCACTTATTTTGGGTCCCGCTGTGCTCCGAACGTTTTGGGAACCCCGTGGACCGGTTAGGGTGAACTCATCAAAAATCGCAGTTTTGGCCTATTATGGCCAGTTTTGTATGCTAACTCACTAATTTTGGGTCCCGCTGCATTCCGAATGTTTTGGGAACCCCAGGGTCCGGGTCCGGGGAACTCGTCAAAAGTCACAGTTTTTGTTTATTCTCGCCACTTTTGTATGCTATTACTCACTGATTTTGGGTCCCGCAGGGATCCGAACGTTTCGAGAACCCCGGGGTCCGGTTACGTGGAACTCGTCAAAACTCGCAGTTTTGGCCTATTCCAGCCGGTTTTGTATGCTATTAGTCATTGATTTTCTGTACTCCTGCGATCCAAACGCTTTGGGAACCCAGGGGTCCGGTTACGGAGAATTCATCGAAACTCGCAGTTTTGGCCTATTCCGCCCAGTTTTCTATGCTATTAGACATTGATATTGGGTCCCGCTGTGATCCGAACGTCTTGGGAACCCCAGGGTCCGGTTACGTGGAACTCGTCAAGACTCGCAGTTTTGGCCTATTCCGACCGGTTTTGTATGCAATTAGTCACTGATTTTCGGTCCCGCTGCGATCCGAACGTTTCAGGAACCCCATGGACCGGTTAGGGTGAACTCATCGAAAATCGTAGTTTTGGCCTATTGTGGCTAGTTTTCTATGCTATTACTCACTGATTTTGGGTCCCGCTGCAATCCGAATGTTTCGGGAACCCCGTGGTCCGGTTACGGGGAACTCGTCAAAACTCGCAGTTTTTGTCTATTCTTGCGAGTTGTGTATGCTATTACTCACTGATTTTGGGTTCCGATGTGATCCGAACGTTTCGGGAGCACCGAGGTCCGGTTACGGGGAGCTTGTCAAAACTCGCAGTTTTGGCCTATTATGGCTAGTTTTCTATGCTGGTACTCACTGATTTTGGGTCCCGCTGCGATCCGAACAATTCGGGAACTCGGAGGTCTGGTTACGTGGAACTTGTCAAAACTCGCAGTTTTGGCCTATCTCAATTGTTTTGTATGCTATCACTCACTAATTTTGGCTCACTCCGCGATCCGAACGTTGCAGGAACCACGAGGTCCGGTTACGGGGAACTCATCAAAACTCGCAGTTTTGGCCTATTATGGCTAGTTTTCTATGCTTTTACTCATTGATTTTGGGTGCCGCTGCGATCCGAACGTTTCGCGAACTCCGAGGTCCGGTTACGGCGAACTCGTCAAAACTCGCAGTTTTGGCCTATATCACTTGTTTTGTATGGCATTTCTCACTGATTTTGGCTCGCGCTGCGAACCGAACGTTTTAGGAACCACAAGGTCCGGTTACGGGGAACTCGTCAAAACTCGCAGTTTTGGCCTTTTCCGGCTAGTTTTGTGTGCTATTAGTCACTTATTTTGGGTCCCGCTGTGCTCCGAACGTTTTGGGAACCCCGTGGACCGGTTAGGGTGAACTCATCAAAAATCGCAGTTTTGGCCTATTATGGCCAGTTTTGTATGCTAACTCACTAATTTTGGGTCCCGCTGCATTCCGAATGTTTTGGGAACCCCAGGGTCCGGGTCCGGGGAACTCGTCAAAAGTCACAGTTTTTGTTTATTCTCGCCACTTTTGTATGCTATTACTCACTGATTTTGGGTCCCGCAGGGATCCGAACGTTTCGAGAACCCCGGGGTCCGGTTACGTGGAACTCGTCAAAACTCGCAGTTTTGGCCTATTCCAGCCGGTTTTGTATGCTATTAGTCATTGATTTTCTGTACTCCTGCGATCCAAACGTTTTGGGAACCCAGGGGTCCGGTTACGGAGAACTCATCGAAACTCGCAGTTTTGGCCTATTCCGGCCAGTTTTCTATGTTATTAGACATTGATATTGGGTCCCGCTGTGATCCGAACGTCTTGGGAACCCCAGGGTCCGGTTACGTGGAACTCGTCAAGACTCGCAGTTTTGGCCTATTCCGACCGGTTTTGTATGCAATTAGTCACTGATTTTGGGTCCCGCTGCGATCCGAACGTTTCAGGAACCCCATGGACCGGTTAGGGTGAACTCATCGAAAATCGTAGTTTTGGCCTATTGTGGCTAGTTTCCTATGCTATTACTCACTGATTTTGGGTCCCGCTGCAATCCGAATGTTTCGGGAACCCCGTGGTCCGGTTACGGGGAACTCGTCAAAACTCGCAGTTTTTGTCTATTCTTGCCAGTTGTGTATGCTATTACTCACTGATTTTGGGTCCCGATGTGATCCGAACGTTTCGGGAGCACCGAGGTCCGGTTACGGGGAGCTTGTCAAAACTCGCAGTTTTGGCCTATTATGGCTAGTTTTCTATGCTAGTACTCACTGATTTTGGGTCCCGCCGCGATCCGAACAATTCGGGAACTCGGAGGTCTGGTTACGTGGAACTTGTCAAAACTCGCAGTTTTGGCCTATCTCAATTGTTTTGTATGCTATCACTCACTAATTTTGGCTCACTCTGCGATCCGAACGTTGCAGGAACCACGAGGTCCGGTTACGGGGAACTCATCAAAACTCGCAGTTTTGGCCTATTATGGCTAGTTTTCTATGCTTTTACTCATTGATTTTGGGTGCCGCTGCGATCCGAACGTTTCGCGAACTCCGAGGTCCGGTTACGGCGAACTCGTCAAAACTCGCAGTTTTGGCCTATATCACTTGTTTTGTATGGCATTTCTCACTGATTTTGGCTCGCGCTGCGAACCGAACGTTTTAGGAACCACAAGGTCCGGTTATGGGGAACTCGTCAAAACTCGCAGTTTTGGCCTTTTCCGGCTAGTTTTGTGTGCTATTAGTCACTTATTTTGGGTCCCGCTGTGCTCCGAACGTTTTGTGAACTCCGTGGAACGGTTAGGGTGAACTCATCAAAAATCGCAGTTTTGGCCTATTATGGCCAGTTTTGTATGCTAACTCACTAATTTTGGGTCCCGCTGCATTCCGAATGTTTTGGGAACCCCAGGGTCCGGGTCCGGGGAACTCGTCAAAAGTCACAGTTTTTGTTTATTCTCGCCACTTTTGTATGCTATTACTCACTGATTTTGGGTCCCGCAGGGATCCGAACGTTTCGAGAACCCCGGGGTCCGGTTACGTGGAACTCGTCAAAACTCGCAGTTTTGGCCTATTCCAGCCGGTTTTGTATGCTATTAGTCATTGATTTTCTGTACTCCTGCGATCCAAACGTTTTGGGAACCCAGGGGTCCGGTTACGGAGAACTCATCGAAACTCGCAGTTTTGGCCTATTCCGCCCAGTTTTCTATGCTATTAGACATTGATATTGGGTCCCGCTGTGATCCGAACGTCTTGGGAACCCCAGGGTCCGGTTACGTGGAACTCGTCAAGACTCGCAGTTTTGGCCTATTCCGACCGGTTTTGTATGCTATTAGTCACTGATTTTGGGTCCCGCTGCGATCCGGACGTTTCAGGAACCCCATGGACCGGTTAGGGTGAACTCATCGAAAATCGTAGTTTTGGCCTATTGTGGCTAGTTTCCTATGCTATTACTCACTGATTTTGGGTCCCGCTGCAATCCGAATGTTTCGGGAACCCCGTGGTCCGGTTACGGGGAACTCGTCAAAACTCGCAGTTTTTGTCTATTCTTGCCAGTTGTGTATGCTATTACTCACTGATTTTGGGTCCCGATGTGATCCGAACGTTTCGGGAGCACCGAGGTCCGGTTACGGGGAGCTTGTCAAAACTCGCAGTTTTGGCCTATTATGGCTAGTTTTCTATGCCGGTACTCACTGATTTTGGGTCCCGCTGCGATCCGAACAATTCGGGAACTCGGAGGTCTGGTTACGTGGAACTTGTCAAAACTCGCAGTTTTGGCCTATCTCAATTGTTTTGTATGCTATCACTCACTAATTTTGGCTCACTCTGCGATCCGAACGTTGCAGGAACCACGAGGTCCGGTTACGGGGAACTCATCAAAACTCGCAGTTTTGGCCTATTATGGCTAGTTTTCTATGCTTTTACTCATTGATTTTGGGTGCCGCTGCGATCCGAACGTTTCGCGAACTCCGAGGTCCGGTTACGGCGAACTCGTCAAAACTCGCAGTTTTGGCCTATATCACTTGTTTTGTATGGCATTTCTCACTGATTTTGGCTCGCGCTGCGAACCGAACGTTTTAGGAACCACAAGGTCCGGTTATGGGGAACTCGTCAAAACTCGCAGTTTTGGCCTTTTCCGGCTAGTTTTGTGTGCTATTAGTCACTTATTTTGGGTCCCGCTGTGCTCCGAACGTTTTGTGAACCCCGTGGAACGGTTAGGGTGAACTCATCAAAAATCGCAGTTTTGGCCTATTATGGCCAGTTTTGTATGCTAACTCACTAATTTTGGGTCCCGCTGCATTCCGAATGTTTTGGGAACCCCAGGGTCCGGGTCCGGGGAACTCGTCAAAAGTCACAGTTTTTGTTTTTTCTCGCCAGTTTTGTATGCTATTACTCACTGATTTTGGGTCCCGCAGGGATCCGAACGTTTCGAGAACCCCGGGGTCCGGTTACGTGGAACTCGTCAAAACTCGCAGTTTTGGCCTATTCCAGCCGGTTTTGTATGCTATTAGTCAATTATTTTCTGTACTCCTGCGATCCAAACGTTTTGGGAACCCAGGGGTCCGGTTACGGAGAACTCATCGAAACTCGCAGTTTTGGCCTATTCCGGCCAGTTTTCTATGCTACTAGACATTGATATTGGGTCCCGCTGTGATCCGAACGTCTTGGGAACCCTAGGGTCCGGTTACGTGGAACTCGTCAAGACTCGCAGTTTTGGCCTATTCCGACCGGTTTTGTATGCTATTAGTCACTGATTTTGGGTCCCGCTGCGATCCGGACGTTTCAGGAACCCCATGGACCGGTTAGGGTGAACTCATCGAAAATCGTAGTTTTGGCCTATTGTGGCTAGTTTCCTATGCTATTACTCACTGATTTTGGGTCCCGCTGCAATCCGAATGTTTCGGGAACCCCGTGGTCCGGTTACGGGGAACTCGTCAAAACTCGCAGTTTTTGTCTATTCTTGCTAGTTGTGTATGCTATTACTCACTGATTTTGGGTCCCGATGTGATCCGAAACGTTTCGGGAGCACCGAGGTCCGGTTACGGGGAGCTTGTCAAAACTCGCAGTTTTGGCCTATTATGGCTAGTTTTCTATGCCGGTACTCACTGATTTTGGGTCCCGCTGCGATCCGAACAATTCGGGAACTCGGAGGTCTGGTTACGTGGAACTTGTCAAAACTCGCAGTTTTGGCCTATCTCAATTGTTTTGTATGCTATCACTCACTAATTTTGGCTCACTCTGCGATCCGAACGTTGCAGGAACCACGAGGTCCGGTTACGGGGAACTCATCAAAACTCGCAGTTTTGGCCTATTATGGCTAGTTTTCTATGCTTTTACTCATTGATTTTGGGTGCCCGCTGCGATCCGAACGTTTCGCGAACTCCGAGGTCCGGTTACGGCGAACTCGTCAAAACTCGCAGTTTTGGCCTATATCAATTGTTTTGTATGGCATTTCTCACTGATTTTGGCTCGCGCTGCGAACCGAACGTTTTAGGAACCACAAGGTCCGGTTATGGGGAACTCGTCAAAACTCGCAGTTTTGGCCTTTTCCGGCTAGTTTTGTGTGCTATTAGTCACTTATTTTGGGTCCCGCTGTGCTCCGAACGTTTTGTGAACCCCGTGGAACGGTTAGGGTGAACTCATCAAAAATCGCAGTTTTGGCCTATTATGGCCAGTTTTGTATGCTAACTCACTAATTTTGGGTCCCGCTGCATTCCGAATGTTTTGGGAACCCCAGGGTCCGGGTCCGGGGAACTCGTCAAAAGTCACAGTTTTTGTTTATTCTCGCCAGTTTTGTATGCTATTACTCACTGATTTTGGGTCCCGCAGGGATCCGAACGTTTCGAGAACCCCGGGGTCCGGTTACGTGGAACTCGTCAAAACTCGCAGTTTTGGCCTATTCCAGCCGGTTTTGTATGCTATTAGTCAATTATTTTCTGTACTCCTGCGATCCAAACGTTTTGGGAACCCAGGGGGTCCGGTTACGGAGAACTCATCGAAACTCGCAGTTTTGGCCTATTCCGGCCAGTTTTCTATGCTACTAGACATTGATATTGGGTCCCGCTGTGATCCGAACGTCTTGGGAACCCTAGGGTCCGGTTACGTGGAACTCGTCAAGACTCGCAGTTTTGGCCTATTCCGACCGGTTTTGTATGCTATTAGTCACTGATTTTGGGTCCCGCTGCGATCCGGACGTTTCAGGAACCCCATGGACCGGTTAGGGTGAACTCATCGAAAATCGTAGTTTTGGCCTATTGTGGCTAGTTTTCTATGCTATTACTCACTGATTTTGGGTCCCGCTGCAATCCGAATGTTTCGGGAACCCCGTGGTCCGGTTACGGGGAACTCGTCAAAACTCGCAGTTTTTGTCTATTCTTGCGAGTTGTGTATGCTATTACTCACTGATTTTGGGTCCCGATGTGATCCGAACGTTTCGGGAGCACCGAGGTCCGGTTACGGGGAGCTTGTCAAAACTCGCAGTTTTGGCCTATTATGGCTAGTTTTCTATGCCGGTACTCACTGATTTTGGGTCCCGCTGCGATCCGAACAATTCGGGAACTCGAAGGTCTGGTTACGTGGAACTTGTCAAAACTCGCAGTTTTGGCCTATCTCAATTGTTTTGTATGCTATCACTCACTAATTTTGGCTCACTCTGCGATCCGAACGTTGCAGGAACCACGAGGTCCGGTTACGGGGAACTCATCAAAACTCGCAGTTTTGGCCTAATATGGCTAGTTTTCTATGCTTTTACTCATTGATTTTGGGTGCCGCTGCGATCCGAACGTTTCGCGAACTCCGAGGTCCGGTTACGGCGAACTCGTCAAAACTCGCAGTTTTGGCCTATATCACTTGTTTTGTAAGGCATTTCTCACTGATTTTGGCTCGCGCTGCGAACCGAACGTTTTAGGAACCACAAGGTCCGGTTACGGGGAACTCGTCAAAACTCGCAGTTTTGGCCTTTTCCGGCTAGTTTTGTATGCTATTAGTCACTTATTTTGGGTCCCGCTGTGCTCCGAACGTTTTGGGAACCCCGTGGACCGGTTAGGGTGAACTCATCAAAAATCGCAGTTTTGGCCTATTATGGCCAGTTTTGTATGCTAACTCACTAATTTTGGGTCCCGCTGCATTCCGAATGTTTTGGGAACCCCAGGGTCCGGGTCCGGGGAACTCGTCAAAAGTCACAGTTTTTGTTTATTCTCGCCAGTTTTGTATGCTATTACTCACTGATTTTGGGTCCCGCAGGGATCCGAACGTTTCGAGAACCCCGGGGTCCGGTTACGTGGAACTCGTCAAAACTCCCAGTTTTGGCCTATTCCAGGCGGTTTTGTATGCTATTAGTCATTGATTTTCTGTACTCCTGCGATCCAAACGCTTTGGGAACCCAGGGGTCCGGTTACGGAGAATTCATCGAAACTCGCAGTTTTGGCCTATTCCGGCCAGTTTTCTATGCTATTAGACATTGATATTGGGTCCCGCTGTGATCCGAACGTCTTGGGAACCCCAGGGTCCGGTTACGTGGAACTCGTCAAGACTCGCAGTTTTGGCCTATTCCGACCGGTTTTGTATGCAATTAGTCACTGATTTTGGGTCCCGCTGCGATCCGAACGTTTCAGGAACCCCATGGACCGGTTAGGGTGAACTCATCGAAAATCGTAGTTTTGGCCTATTGTGGCTAGTTTTCTATGCTATTACTCACTGATTTTGGAACCCGCTGCAATCCGAATGTTTCGGGAACCCCGTGGTCCGGTTACGGGGAACTCGTCAAAACTCGCAGTTTTTGTCTATTCTTGCCAGTTGTGTATGCTATTACTCACTGATTTTGGGTTCCGATGTGATCCGAACGTTTCGGGAGCACCGAGGTCCGGTTACGGGGAGCTTGTCAAAACTCGCGGTTTTGGCCTATTATGGCTAGTTTTCCATGCTAGTACTCACTGATTTTGGGTCCCGCTGCGATCCGAACAATTCAGGAACTCGGAGGTCTGGTTACGTGGAACTTGTCAAAACTCGCAGTTTTGGCCTATCTCAATTGTTTTGTATGCTATCACTCACTAATTTTGGCTCACTCTGCGATCCGAACGTTGCAGGAACCACGAGGTCCGGTTACGGGGAACTCCTCAAAACTCGCAGTTTTGGCCTAATATGGCTAGTTTTCTATGCTTTTACTCATTGATTTTGGGTGCCGCTGCGATCTGAACGTTTCGCGAACTCCGAGGTCCGGTTACGGCGAACTCGTCAAAACTCGCAGTTTTGGCCTATATCACTTGTTTTGTATGGCATTTCTCACTTATTTTAGCTCGCGCTGCGAACCGAACATTTTAGGAACCACAAGGTCCGGTTATGGGGAACTCGTCAAAACTCGAAGTTTTGGCCTTTTCCGGCTAGTTTTGTGTGCTATTAGTCACTTATTTTGGGTCCCGCTGTGCTCCGAACGTTTTGGGAACCCCGTGGACCGGTTAGGGTGAACTCATCAAAAATCGCAGTTTTGGCCTATTATGGCCAGTTTTGTATGCTAACTCACTAATTTTGGGTCCCGCTGCATTTCGAATGTTTTGGGAACCCCAGGGTCCGGGTCCGGGGAACTCGTCAAAAGTCACAGTTTTTGTTTATTCTCGCCAGTTTTGTATGCTATTACTCACTGATTTTGGGTCCTGTTAGGGATCCGAACGTTTCGAGAACCCCGGGGTCCGGTTACGTGGAACTCGTCAAAACTCCCAGTTTTGGCCTATTCCAGCCGGTTTTGTATGCTATTAGTCATTGATTTTCTGTACTCCTGCGATCCAAACGCTTTGGGAACCCAGGGGTTCGGTTACGGAGAATTCATCGAAACTCGCAGTTTTGGCCTATTCCGGCCAGTTTTCTATGCTATTAGACATTGATATTGGGTCCCGCTGTGATCCGAACGTCTTGGGAACCCCAGGGTCCGGTTACGTGGAACTCGTCAAGACTCGCAGTTTTGGCCTATTCCGACCGGTTTTGTATGCAATTAGTCACTGATTTTGGGTCCCGCTGCGATCCGAACGTTTCAGGAACCCCATGGACCGGTTAGGGTGAACTCATCGAAAATCGTAGTTTTGGCCTATTGTGGCTAGTTTTCTATGCTATTACTCACTGATTTTGGATCCCGCTGCAATCCGAATGTTTCGGGAACCCCGTGGTCCGGTTACGGGGAACTCGTCAAAACTCGCAGTTTTTGTCTATTCTTGCCAGTTGTGTATGCTATTACTCACTGATTTTGGGTTCCGATGTGATCCGAATGTTTCGGGAGCACCGAGGTCCGGTTACGGGGAGCTTGTCAAAACTCGCGGTTTTGGCCTATTATGGCTAGTTTTCTATGCTAGTACTCACTGATTTTGGGTCCCGCTGCGATCCGAACAATTCGGGAACTCAGAGGTCTGGTTACGTGGAACTTGTCAAAACTCGTAGTTTTGGCCTATCTCAATTGTTTTGTATGCTATCACTCACTAATTTTGGCTCACTCCGCGATCCGAACGTTGCAGGAACCACGAGGTCCGGTTACGGGGAACTCATCAAAACTCGCAGTTTTGGCCTATTATGGCTAGTTTTCTATGCTTTTACTCATTGATTGTGGGTGCCGCTGCGATCCGAACGTTTCGGGAACTCCGAGGTCCGGTTACGGCGAACTCGTCAAAACTCGCAGTTTTGGCCTATATCACTTGTTTTGTATGGCATTTCTCACTGATTTTGGCTCGCGCTGCGAACCGAACGTTTTAGGAACCACAAGGTCCGGTTACGGGGAACTCGTCAAAACTCGCAGTTTTGGCCTTTTCCGGCTAGTTTTGTGTGCTATTAGTCACTTATTTTGGGTCCCGTTGTGCTCCGAACGTTTTGGGAACCCCGTGGACCGGTTAGGGTGAACTCATCAAAAATCGCAGTTTTGGCCTATTATGGCCAGTTTTGTATGCTAACTCACTAATTTTGGGTCCCGCTGCATTCCGAATGTTTTGGGAACCCCAGGGTCCGGGTCCGGGGAACTCGTCAAAAGTCACAGTTTTTGTTTATTCTCGCCAGTTTTGTATGCTATTACTCACTGATTTTGGGTCCCGCAGGGATCCGAACGTTTCGAGAACCCCGGGGTCCGGTTACGTGGAACTCGTCAAAATTCGCAGTTTTGGCCTATTCCAGCCGGTTTTGTATGCTATTAGTCATTGATTTTCTGTACTCCTGCGATCCAAACGTTTTGGGAACCCAGGGGTCCGGTTACGGAGAACTCATCGAAACTCGCAGTTTTGGCCTATTCCGGCCAGTTTTCTATGCTATTAGACATTGATATTGGGTCCCGCTGTGATCCGAACGTCTTGGGAACCCCAGGGTCCGGTTACGTGGAACTCGTCAAGACTCGCAGTTTTGGCCTATTCCGACCGGTTTTGTATGCTATTAGTCACTGATTTTGGGTCCCGCTGCGATCCGGACGTTTCAGGAACCCCATGGACCGGTTAGGGTGAACTCATCGAAAATCGTAGTTTTGGCCTATTGTGGCTAGTTTTCTATGCTATTACTCACTGATTTTGGGTCCCGCTGCAATCCGAATGTTTCGGGAACCCCGTGGTCCGGTTACGGGGAACTCGTCAAAACTCGCAGTTTTTGTCTATTCTTGCCAGTTGTGTATGCTATTACTCACTGATTTTGGGTCCCGATGTGATCCGAACGTTTCGGGAGCACCGAGGTCCGGTTACGGGGAGCTTGTCAAAACTCGCAGTTTTGGCCTATTATGGCTAGTTTTCTATGCTAGTACTCACTGATTTTGGGTCCCGCTGCGATCCGAACAATTCGAGAAGTCGGAGGTCTAGTTACGTGGAACTTGTCAAAACTCGCAGTTTTGGCCTATCTCAATTGTTTTGTATGCTATCACTCACTAATTTTGGCTCACTCTGCGATCCGAACGTTGCAGGAACCACGAGGTCCGGTTACGGGGAACTCGTCAAAACTCGCAGTTTTGGCCTATTATGGCTAGTTTTCTATGCTTTTACTCATTGATTTTGGGTGCCGCTGCGATCCGAACGTTTCGGGAACTCCGAGGTCCGGTTACGGCGAACTCGTCAAAACTCGCAGTTTTGGCCTATATCACTTGTTTTGTATGGCATTTCTCACTGATTTTGGCTCGCGCTGCGAACCGAACGTTTTAGGAACCACAAGGTCCGGTTACGGGGAACTCGTCAAAACTCGCAGTTTTGGCCTTTTCTGGCTATTTTGTGTGCTATTAGTCACTTATTTTGGGTCCCGTTGTGCTCCGAACGTTTTGGGAACCCCGTGGACCGGTTAGGGTGAACTCATCAAAAATCGCAGTTTTGGCCTATTATGGCCAGTTTTGTATGCTAACTCACTAATTTTGGGTCCCGCTGCATTCCGAATGTTTTGGGAACCCCAGGGTCCGGGTCCGGGGAACTCGTCAAAAGTCACAGTTTTTGTTTATTCTCGCCAGTTTTGTATGCTATTACTCACTGATTTTGGGTCCCGCAGGGATCCGAACGTTTCGAGAACCCCGGGGTCCGGTTACGTGGAACTCGTCAAAACTCGCAGTTTTGGCCTATTCCAGCCGGTTTTGTATGCTATTAGTCATTGATTTTCTGTACTCCTGCGATCCAAACGTTTTGGGAACCCAGGGGTCCGGTTACGGAGAACTCATCGAAACTCGCAGTTTTGGCCTATTCCGGCCAGTTTTCTATGCTATTAGATATTGATATTGGGTCCCGCTGTGATCCGAACGTCTTGGGAACCCTAGGGTCCGGTTACGTGGAACTCGTCAAGACTCGTAGTTTTGGCCTATTCCGACCGGTTTTGTATGCTATTAGTCACTGATTTTGGGTCCCGCTGCGATCCGAACGTTTCAGGAACCCCATGGACCGGTTAGGGTGAACTCATCGAAAATCGTAGTTTTGGCCTATTGTGGCTAGTTTTCTATGCTATTACTCACTGATTTTGGGTCCCGCTGCAATCCGAATGTTTCGGGAACCCCGTGGTCCGGTTACGGGGAACTCGTCAAAACTCGCAGTTTTTGTCTATTCTTGCGAGTTGTGTATGCTATTACTCACTGGTTTTGGGTCCCGATGTGATCCAAACGTTTCGGGAGCACCGAGGTCCGGTTACGGGGAGCTTGTCAAAACTCGCAGTTTTGGCCTATTATGGCTAGTTTTCTATGCTGGTACTCACTGATTTTGGGTCCCGTTGCGATCCGAACAATTCGGGAACTCCGAGGTCTGGTTACGTGGAACGCAGTTTTGGCCTATCTCAATTGTTTTGTATGCTATCACTCACTAATTTTGGCTCACTCTGCAATCCGAACGTTGCAGGAACCACGAGGTCCGGTTACGGGGAACTGGTCAAAACTCGCAGTTTTGGCCTATTCCGGCTAGTTTTATATGCTATTAGTCACTTATTTTGGTTCCCGCTGTGATCCTAACGTTTTGGGAACCCCGTGGACCAGTTATGGTGAATTCATCGAAAATCACAGTTTTGGCCTATTGTGGCCAGTTTTGTATGCTATTACCCACTGATTTTGGGTCCCGCTGCATTCCGAATGTTTCGGGAACCCCCGGGTCCGGTTATGGGGAACTCGTCAAAACTCGCAGTTTTTATCTATTATCGCCAGTTTAGCATGCTATTACTCACTGATTTTGGGTCCCGCTGCCCTCGGAACGTTTCGGGAACCCCGGGTCCGGTTACGTGGAACTCGTCAAAACTCGCAGTTTTGGCCTATTCCGGCCTGTTTCGTATCCTATTAGACACAGATTTTGGGTCCCGATGTGATCCGAATGTTTTGGGAACACCGGGGTCCGGTTACGGGGAACTCGTCAAAACTCGTAGTTTTGGCATATTATGGCTAGTTTTCTATGCTAGTACTCACTGATTTTGGGTCCTCCTGCGATCCGAACGTTTCGGGAACTCCGAGGTCCGGTTACGTGGAACTCGTCAAAACTCGCAGTTTTGCCCTATCTCAATATTTTGTATGCTATTAATCACTGATTTTGGCTCCCGCTGCGATCCGAACGTTTCAGGAACCACGAGGTCCGGTTACGGGGAACTCGTCAAAACTCGCAGTTTTGGCCTATTCCGGCTAGTTTCGTATGCTATTAGTCACTTATTTTGGGTCCCGCTGTGATCCGAACGTTTTGGGAACCCCGTGGACCAGTTAGGGTGAACTCATCAAAAATCACAATTTTGGCCTATTATGGCCAATTTTGTATGCTATTACCCACTGATTTTGGGTCACACTGCATTCCAATTGTTTCGGGAACCCCCGGGTCCGTTTATGGGGAACTCGTCAAAATTCGCAGTTTTTGTCTATTCTCGCCACTTTTGTATGCTATTACTCACTCATTTTGGGTCCCGTTACGATCCAAATGTTTCGGGAACCCCGTGTCCGGTTACGTGGAACTCGTCAAAACTCGCAGTTTTGGCCTATTCCGGCCTGTTTTGTATGCTATTAGTTACTGAATTTGCGTCCCGATGTGATTCGAACATTTTGGGAACACCGGGTCCGGTTACGGGGAACTCGTCAAAACTCATAGTTTTGGCCTATTATGGCTAGTTTTCTATGCTTTTACTCATTGATTTTGGGTGCCGCTGCGATTCGAACGTTTCGGGAACTCCGAGGTCCGGTTACGTCGAACTCGTCAAAACTCGCAGTTTTGGCCTATATCACTTGTTTTGTATGCCATTTCTCACTGATTTTGGCTTCCGCTACGAACCGAACGTTTTAGGAACCACAAGGTCCGGTTACGGGGAACTCGTCAAAACTCGCAGTTTTGGCCGATTCCGGCTAGTTTTGTATGCTATTAGTCACTTATTTTGGGTCCCGCTGTGCTCCGAACGTTTTGGGAACCCCGTGGACCGGTTAGGGTGAACTCATCAAAAATCGAAGTTTTGGCCTATTATGGCCAGTTTTGTATGCTATTACTCACTAATTTTGGGTCCCGCTGCATTCCGAATGTTTTGGGAACCCCGGGGTCCGGGTCCGGGGAACTCGTCAAAAGTCACAGTTTTTGTTTATTCTCGCCACTTGTGTAGGCTATTACTCACTGATTTTGGGTCCCGCAGCGATCCGAACGTTTCGAGAACCCCGGGGTCCGGTTACGTGGAACTCGTCAAAACTCGCAGTTTTGGCCTATTCCGGCCGGTTTTGTATGCTATTAGTTACTGATTTTCTGTACTCGTGCGATCCAAACGTTTTGGGAACCCAGGGGTCCGTTTACGGAGAACTCATCGAAACTCGCAGTTTTGGCCTATTCCGGCCAGTTTTCTATGCTATTAGTCATTGATATTGGGTCCCGCTGTGATCCGAATGTCTTGGGAACCCTAGGGTCCGGTTATGTGGAACTCGTCAAGACTCGCAGTTTTGGCCGATTCCGACCGGTTTTGTATGCTATTAGTCACTGATTTTGGGTCCCGCTGCGATCCGAACGTTTCAGGAACCCCATGGACCGGTTAGGGTGAACTCATCAAAAATCGTAGTTTTGGCCTATTGTGGCTAGTTTTCTATGTTATTACTCACTGATTTTGGGTCCCGCTGCAATCCGAATGTTTCGGGAACCCCGTGGTCCGGTTACGGGGAACTCGTCAAAACTCGCAGTTTTTGTCTATTCTTGCCAGTTGTGTATGCTATTATTCACTGATTTTGGGTCCCGATGTGATCCGAACGTTTAGAGAACACCGAGGTCCGGTTAGAGGGAGCTCGTCAAAACTCGTAGTTTTGGCATATTATGGCTAGTTTTCTATGCTAGTACTCACTGATTTTGGGTCCCGCTGCGATCCGAACAATTCGGGAACTCCGAGTTCTGGTTACGTGGAACTCGTCAAAACTCCCAGTTTTGGCCTATCTCAATATTTTTGTATGCTATCACTCACTAATTTTGGCTCACTCTGCGATCCGAACGTTGCAGGAACCACGAGGTTCGGTTACGGGGAACTCGTCAAAACTCGCAGTTTTGGCCTATTCCGGCTAGTTTTGTATGCTATTAATCACTTATTTTGGGTCCCGCTCTGATCCTAACGTATTGGGAACCCCGTGGACCAGTTAGGGTCAACTCATCAAAAATCGCAGTTTTGGCCTATTGTGGCCAGTTTTGTATGCTATTACCCACTGATTTTGGGTCCCGCTGCATTCCGAATGTTTCGGGAACCCCCGGGTCCGGTTATGGGGAACTCGTCAAAACTCGCAGTTTTTGTCTATTATCGCCAGTTTAGCATGCTATTACTCACTGATTTTGGGTCCCGCTGCCCTCGGAACGTTTCGGGAACCCCGGGTCCGGTTACGTGGAACTCGTCAAAACTCGCAGTTTTGGCCTATTCCGGCCTGTTTCGTATCCTATTAGAAACAGATTTTGGGTCCCGATGTGATCCGAATGTTTTGGGAACACCGGGGTCCGGTTACGGGGAACTCGTCAAAACTCGTAGTTTTGGCATATTATGGCTAGTTTTCTATGCTAGTACTCACTGATTTTGGGTCCCCCTGCGATCCGAACGTTTCGGGAACTCCGAGGTCCGGTTACGTGGAACTCGTCAAAACTCGCAGTTTTGCCCTATCTCAATATTTTGTATGCTATTAATCACTGATTTTGGCTCCCGCTGCGATCCGAACGTTTCAGGAACCACGAGGTCCGGTTACGGGGAACTCGTCAAAACTCGCAGTTTTGGCCTATTCCGGCTAGTTTCGTATGCTATTAGTCACTTATTTTGGGTCCCGCTGTGATCCGAACGTTTTGGGAACCCCGTGGACCAGTTAGGGTGAACTCATCAAAAATCGCAGTTTTCGCCTATTATGGCCACTTTTGTATGCTATTACCCACTTATTTTGGGTCACGCTGCATTCCAAATGTTTCGGGAACCCCCGGGTCCGTTTATGGGGAACTCGTCGACATTCGTAGTTTTTGTCTATTCTCGCCACTTTTGTATGCTATTACTCACTGATTTTGGGTCCCGCTACGATCCAAATGTTTCGGGAACCCCCTGTCCGGTTACGTGGAATTCGTCAAAACTCGCAGTTTTGGCCTATTCCGGCCTGTTTTTTATGCTATTAGTTACTGATTTTGCGTCCCGATGTGATTCGAACGTTTTGGGAACACCGGGTCCGGTTACGAGGAACTCGTGAAAACTCGCAGTTTTGGCCTATTATGGCTAGTTTTCTATGCTTTTACTCACTGATTTTGGGTCCCGCTGCGATCCGAACGTTTCGGGAACTCCGAGGTCCGGTTACGTCGAACTCGTCAAAACTCGCAGTTTTGGCCTATATCACTTGTTTTGTATGCCATTTCTCACTGATTTTGGCTCCCGCTGCGAACCGAACGTTTTAGGAACCACAAGGTCCGGTTACGGGGAACTCGTCAAAACTCGCAGTTTTGGCCTATTCCGGCTAGTTTTGTATGCTATTAGTCACTTATTTTGGGTCCCGCTGTGCTCCGAACGTTTTGGGAACCCCGTGGACCGGTTAGGGTTAACTCATCAAAAATCGAAGTTTTGGCCTATTATGGCCAGCTTTGTATGCTATTACTCACTAATTTTGGGTCCCGCTGCATTCCGAATGTTTTGGGAACCCCGGGGTCCGGGTCCGGGGAACTCGTCAAAAGTCACAGTTTTTGTTTATTCTCGCCACTTGTGTAGGCTATTACTCACCGATTTTAGGTCCCGCAGCGATCCGAACGTTTCGAGAACCCCGGGGTCCGGTTACGTGGAACTCGTCAAAACTCGCAGTTTTGGCCTATTCCGGCCGGTTTTGTATGCTATTAGTTACTGATTTTGTGTACTCCTGCGATCCAAACGTTTTGGGAACCCAGGGGTCCGTTTACGGAGAACTCATCGAAACTCGCAGTTTTGGCCTATTCCGACCAGTTTTCTATGCTATTAGTCATTGATATTGGGTCCCGCTGTGATCCGAATGTCTTGGGAACCCTAGGGTCCGGTTATGTGGAACTCGTCAAGACTCGCAGTTTTGGCCGATTCCGACCGGTTTTGTATGCTATTAGTCACTGATTTTGGGTCCCGCTGCGATCCGAACGTTTCAGGAACCCCATGGACCGGTTAGGGTGAACTCATCAAAAATCGTAGTTTTGGCCTATTGTGGCTAGTTTTCTATGTTATTACTCACTGATTTTGGGTCCCGCTGCAATCCGAATGTTTCGGGAACCCCGTGGTCCGGTTACGGGGAACTCGTCAAAACTCGCAGTTTTTGTCTATTTTTGCCAGTTGTGTATGCTATTACTCACTGATTTTGGGTCCCGATGTGATCCGAACGTTTCGAGAACACCGAGGTCCGGTTACGGGGAGCTCGTCAAAACTCGTAGTTTTGGCATATTATGGCTAGTTTTCTATGCTAGTACTCACTGATTTTGGGTCCCGCTGCGATCCGAACAATTCGGGAACTCCGAGGTCTGGTTACGTGGAACTCGTCAAAACTCCCAGTTTTGGCCTATCTCAATATTTTTGTATGCTATCACTCACTAATGTTGGCTCACTCTGCGATCCGAACGTTGCAGGAACCACGAGGTTCGGTTACGGGGAACTCGTCAAAACTCGCAGTTTTGACCTATTCCGGCTAGTTTTGTATGCTATTAGTCACTTATTTTGGGTCCCGCTCTGATCCTAACGTTTTGGGAACCCCGTGGACCAGTTAGGGTCAACTCATCAAAAATCGCAGTTTTGGCCTATTGTGGCCAGTTTTGTATGCTATTACCCACTGATTTTGGTCCCGCTGCATTCCGAATGTTTCGGGAACCCCCGGGTCCATTTATGGGGAACTCGTCAAAACTCGCAGTTTTTGTCTATTCTCGCCAGCTTAGCATGCTATTACTCACTGATTTTGGGTCCCGCTACCCTCTGAACGTTTCGGGAACCGTGGGTCCGGTTACGTGGAACTCGTCAAAACTCGCAGTTTTGGCCTATTCCGGCGTATTTCGTATGCTATTAGACACTGATTTTGGGTCCCGATGTGATCCGAACGTTTTGGGAACACTGGGGTCCGATTACGGGGAACTCATCAAAACTAGTAGTTTTGGCATATTATGGCTAGTTTTCTATGCTAGTACTCACTGATTTTGGGTCCCGCTGCGATCCGAACGTTTTGGGAACTCCGAGGTCCGGTTACGTGGAACTCGTCAAAACTCGCAGTTTTGGCCTATCTCAATATTTTTGTATGCTATTACTCACTAATTTTGGCTCCCGCTGCGATCCGAACGTTTCAGGAACCACGAGGTCCGGTTACGGGGAACTCGTCAAAACTCGCAGTTTTGGCCTATTCCGGCTAGTTTCGTATGCTATTAGTCACTTATTTGTGGTCCCGCTGTGTTCCGAACGTTTTGGGAACCCCGTGGACCAGTTACGGTGAACTCATCAAAAATCGCAGTTTTGGCCTATTATGGCCACTTTTGTATGCTATTACCCACTGATTTTGGGTCACGCTGCATTCCAAATGTTTCGGGAACCCCCGGGTCCGTTTATGGGGAACTCGTCGATATTCGCAGTTTTTGTCTATTCTCGCCACTTTTGTATGCTATTACTCACTGATTTTGGGTCCCGCTACGATCCAAATGTTTCGGGAACCCCGTGTCCGGTTACATGGAACTCGTCAAAACTCGCAGTTTTGGCCTATTCCGGCCTGTTTTGTATGCTATTAGTTACTGATTTTGCGTCCCGATGTGATTCGAACGTTTTGGGAACACCGGGTCCGGTTACGAGGAACTCGTGAAAACTCGCAGTTTTGGCCTATTATGGCTAGTTTTCTATGCTTTTACTCACTGATTTTGGGTCCCGCTGCGATCCGAACGTTTCGGGAACTCCGAGGTCCGGTTACGTCGAACTCGTCAAAACTCGCAGTTTTGGCCTATATCACTTGTTTTGTATGCCATTTCTCACTGATTTTGGCGCCCGCTGCGAACCGAACGTTTTAGGAACCACAAGGTCCGGTTACGGGGAACTCGTCAAAATTCGCAGTTTTGGCCTATTCCGGCTAGTTTTGTATGCTATTAGTCACTTATTTTGGGTCCCGCTGTGCTCTGAACGTTTTGGGAACCCCGTGGCCTGGTTAGGGTGAACTCATCAAAAATCGAAGTTTTGGCCTATTATGGCCAGCTTTGTATGCTATTACTCACTAATTTTGGGTCCCGCTGCATTCCGAATGTTTTGGGAACCCCGGGGTCCGGGTCCGGGGAACTCGTCAAAAGTCACAGTTTTTGTTTATTCTCGCCACTTGTGTAGGCTATTACTCACTGATTTTAGGTCCCGCAGCGATCCGAACGTTTCGAGAACCCCGGGGTCCGGTTACGTGGAACTCGTCAAAACTCGCAGTTTTGGCCTATTCCGGCCGGTTTTGTATGCTATTAGTTACTGATTTTGTGTACTCCTGCGATCCAAACGTTTTGGGAACCCAGGGGTCCGTTTACGGAGAACTCATCGAAACTCGCAGTTTTGGCCTATTCCGGCCAGTTTTCTATGCTATTAGTCATTGATATTGGGTCCCGCTGTGATCCGAATGTCTTGGGAACCCTAGGGTCCGGTTATGGGGAACTCGTCAAAACTCGCAGTTTTGGCCGATTCCGACCGGTTTTGTATGCTATTAGTCACTGATTTTGGGTCCCGCTGCGATCCGAACGTTTCAGGAACCCCATGGACCGGTTAGGGTGAACTCATCAAAAATCGTAGTTTTGGCCTATTGTGGCTAGTTTTCTATGTTATTACTCACTGATTTTGGGTCCCGCTGCAATCCGAATGTTTCGGGAACCCCGTGGTCCGGTTACGGGGAACTCGTCAAAACTCGCAGTTTTTGTCTATTTTTGCCAGTTGTGTATGCTATTACTCACTGATTTTGGGTCCCGATGTGATCCGAACGTTTCGAGAACACCGAGGTCCGGTTACGGGGAGCTCGTCAAAACTCGTAGTTTTGGCATATTATGGCTAGTTTTCTATGCTAGTACTCACTGATTTTGGGTCCCGCTGCGATCCGAACAATTCGGGAACTCCGAGGTCTGGTTACGTGGAACTCGTCAAAACTCCCAGTTTTGGCCTATCTCAATATTTTTGTATGCTATCACTCACTAATGTTGGCTCACTCTGCGATCCGAACGTTGCAGGAACCACGAGGTTCGGTTACGGGGAACTCGTCAAAACTCGCAGTTTTGACCTATTCCGACTAGTTTTGTATGCTATTAGTCACTTATTTTGGGTCCCGCTCTGATCCTAACGTTTTGGGAACCCCGTGGACCAGTTAGGGTCAACTCATCAAAAATCGCAGTTTTGGCCTATTGTGGCCAGTTTTGTATGCTATTACCCACTGATTTTGGGTCCCGCTGCATTCCGAATGTTTCGGGAACCCCCGGGTCCGTTTATGGGGAACTCGTCAAAACTCGCAGTTTTTGTCTATTCTCGCCAGCTTAGCATGCTATTACTCACTGATTTTGGGTCCCGCTACCCTCTGAACGTTTCGGGAACCGTGGGTCCGGTTACGTGGAACTCGTCAAAACTCGCAGTTTTGGCCTATTCCGGCGTATTTCGTATGCTATTAGACACTGATTTTGGGTCCCGATGTGATCCGAACGTTTTGGGAAAACTGGGGTCCGGTTACGGGGAACTCATCAAAACTAGTAGTTTTGGCATATTATGGCTAGTTTTCTATGCTAGTACTCACTGATTTTGGGTCCCGCTGCGATCCGAACGTTTTGGGAACTCCGAGGTCCGGTTACGTGGAACTCGTCAAAACTCGCAGTTTTGGCCTATCTCAATATTTTTGTATGCTATTACTCACTAATTTTGGCTCCCGCTGCGATCCGAACGTTTCAGGAACCACGAGGTCCGGTTACGGGGAACTCGTCAAAACTCGCAGTTTTGGCCTATTCCGGCTAGTTTCGTATGCTATTAGTCACTTATTTGTGGTCCCGCTGTGTTCCGAACGTTTTGGGAACCCCGTGGACCAGTCAGGGTGAACTCATCAAAAATCGCAGTTTTGGCCTATTATGGCCACTTTTGTAAGCTATTACCCACTGATTTTGGGTCACGCTGCATTCCAAATGTTTCGGGAACCCCCGGGTCCGTTTATGGGGAACTCGTCGAAATTCGCAGTTTTTGTCTATTCTCGCCACTTTTGTATGCTATTACTCACTGATTTTGGGTCCCGCTACGATCCAAATGTTTCGGGAACCCCGTGTCCGGTTACATGGAACTCGTCAAAACTCGCAGTTTTGGCCTATTCCGGCCTGTTTTGTATGCTATTAGTTACTGATTTTGCGTCCCGATGTGATTCGAACGTTTTGGGAACACCGGGTCCGGTTACGAGGAACTCGTGAAAACTCGCAGTTTTGGCCTATTATGGCTAGTTTTCTATGCTTTTACTCACTGATTTTGGGTCCCGCTGCGATCCGAACGTTTCGGGAACTCCGAGGTCCGGTTACGTCGAACTCGTCAAAACTCGCAGTTTTGGCCTATATCACTTGTTTTGTATGCCATTTCTCACTGATTTTGGCTCCCGCTGCGAACCGAACGTTTTAGGAACCACAAGGTCCGGTTACGGGGAACTCGTCAAAATTCGCAGTTTTGGCCTATTCCGGCTAGTTTTGTATGCTATTAGTCACTTATTTTGGGTCCCGCTGTGCTCTGAACGTTTTGGGAACCCCGTGGCCTGGTTAGGGTGAACTCATCAAAAATCGCAGTTTTGGCCTATTATGATCAGTTTTGTATGATATTACTCACTAATTTTGGGTCCCGTTGCATTCCGAATGTTTTGGGAACCCCGGGGTCCGGTTCCGGGGAACTCGTCAAAACTCACAGTTTTTGTTTATTCTCGCCAGTTTTGTATGCTATTACTCACTGATTTTGGGTCCCGCAGCGATCCGAACGTTTCGGGAACCCCGGGGTCCGGTTACGTGCAACTCGTCAAAACTCCCAGTTTTGGCCTATTCCGGCCCGTTTTGTATGCTATTAGTCACTGATTTTGGGTACTCCTGCGATCCAAATGTTTTGGGAACCCAGGGGTCCGGTTACGGTGAACTCATCGAAACTTGCAGTTTTGGCCTATTCCGGCCCGTTTTCTATGCTATTAGTCATTGATATTAGGTCCCGCTATGATCCGAAGTTTTGGAACCCCGGGGTCCGGTTATGGGGAACTCGTCAAAACTCGCAGTTCTGGCCTATTCTCCCTAGTTTTGTATGCTATTAGTCACTGATTTTGGGTCCTGCAACGATCCGAACGTCTTGGGAACCCCGGGGTCCGGTTACGTGGAACTCGTCAAGACTCGCAGTTTTGGCCTATTCCGGCCGGTTTTGTATGCTATTACTCACTGATTTTGGGTCCCGCTGCGATCCGAACGTTTCAGGAACCCCATGGACCGGTTAGGGTGAACTCATCGAAAATCGTAGTTTTGGCCTATTGTGGCTAGTTTTCTATGCTATTACTCACTGATTTTGGGTCCCGCTGCAATCCGAATGTTTCGGGAACCCCGGGGTCCGGTTACGGGGAACTCGTCAAAACTCGTAGTTTTTGTCTATTCTTGCCAGTTGTGTATGCTATTACTCACTGATTTTTGGTCTCGATGTGCTCCGAACATTTCAGGAACACCGAGGTCCGGTTACGGGGAGCTTGTCAAAACTCGCAGTTTTGGCCAATTATGGCTAGTTTTGGCCTATTATGGCTAGTTTTCTATGCTATTATGGCTAGTTTTCTATGCTATGATTTAGGGTCCCGCTGCAATCCGAACGTTTCTGGAACTCCGAGGACCGGTTATGTGGAACTCGTCAAAATTCGCAGTTTTGGCCTATCTCAATTGTTTTGTATGCTATTACTCACTGATTTTGGCTCCCGCTGCGATCCGAACGTTTCAGGAACCACGAGGTCCGGTTACGGGGAACTCGTCAAAACTCGCATCTTTGGCCTATTGTTACTGCGACAACAGACCTTCCCTGGCAACGGCGCCAGGAATTCTGCTGCTATGGGCTACGCCTATAGGGACTTCCTTGGCAAATATGCAAAGGATTTCCCCACGGCCTTGGAGCCTTGCGTTGGTGTTCCCTTGAAGAGGAAACGGTGATGTAGCACAGCGGCGGTAAGTATTTCCCTTAGTTTGAGAACCAAGGTATCGATCCAGTGGGAGGATCGCATCAAATCACAAGTACCTGCACAAACACAACGAGCTTGCACCCAACGCTATGAAGGGGTTGTCAATCCCTTGTTGATTGTTTGCAAAGTGAGAACTGTAAGCAAAAAGTAAACAAAGCAAAGTAAAAGTGAAAGTGGAGACGATACTTGTGAATAGACCTGGGGGCCGTACTGTTCACTAGTGGCTTCTCTTATGAAAGCAAGTAGAAGGTGGGTGAACGAATTACTATCGAGCAATTGATAGAACCGCGCAAAGTCCTAACATTATCTATGGCAATGATTATATCTATAGGCATCACGTCCAAAACAAGTAAACCGATACTTTCTGCATCTACTACTATTACTCCATACGTCGACCGCTATCCAGCATGCATCTAGTGTATGAAGTTCAAAATAACAAAGTAACGCCTTAAGCAAGATGACATGATGTAGATGGACAATCTCAAATTTATGATGAAAGCCCATCTTGTTACCGTTGATGGCAACAACATGATGCGTGCCTTGCTGCCCCTTCTGTCATTGGGAAAGGTCACCGCACGGTATGAACCCAAAACCAAGCACTTCTCGCATTGCAAGAATCATAGATCTAGTTGGCCAAACAAAACCCGAGACTCGGGGAGAGTTACAAGGATATCAAATCATGCATATAAGAAATCGGCAAAGACTCAAATATAATTCATAGATAATTTGATCACAAATAAACAATTCATCGAATCTCGACAAACACACCGCCAAAGAGGATTACATCGGATAGATCTCCATGAAGATCATGGAGAACCTTGTATTGAAGATCCAGGAGAGAGAAGAACCATCTAGCTACTAACTATGGACCCGTAGGTCTGAAGTGGACTACTCAGGAGTCATTGGAGAGGCGATGATGTTGATGTAGAAGCCCTCCAACTCCAAAGTCCCCTCCAGCAGGGCACCGGGAAGGGTCTCCAGATGAGATCTCGCGGAAACGGAAGCTTGCGGCGGCGGAAAAGTGTTTTCGTGGATGCCTTGATTTTTTCTGCGATTTTAGGGAATTAATAGGCCAAAGAGCTAGGGAGGGGAGCGCCAGGGAGGCCACAAGCCTGGTTGCCGCGGGCCCCCCTGGCCGCGGCAACAGGGCTTGTGGGCTCCGTGTGGGCCCCCTGCCTTGGCCCTCAAGCCCCCCGATCTTCATTTGTTCTGGAAAATTTTATTTCGGGGATTTTATTCCGTTTGGACTCCGTTCCAAAATCAGATCTGAAAAGAGTCAAAAACAAAGAAAAAACAGGAATTGGCACTTGGCACTGAATTAATAAGTTAGTCCCAAAAAAGATATAAAAGGTATATAAAACATCCAAAGTTGACAAGATAACAGCATGAAACCATCAAAAATTATAGATACGTTTGAGATGTATCAAGCATCCCCAACCTTAACTCCTGCTCGTCCTCCAGTAGGGAAGTGATAAAGAATGAATTTTTGATGCTTTCATGCTACCTAGCATAGATGTCCTTTGTAACTCCTTTTATGTGACGTGAATGTTCAGATCCATTAGATTCAAAATTATAGTTTCTATTGACGTGGAGACAATAATACTTCAAACAAACTAGCAAAGTAATCATGAACTTTCAAAATAACAAAGGCTAAAATAAAGTTATCCCTACAAAATCATATAGTCTGGCTATGCTCTATCATCCTTGCACAACGAATATAAATCATGCACAACCTCGGTATTGGCCTAGTAATTGTTTTCACACCTTTACTTTCTCAAACCTTTTCAACTCTCACGCAATACATGAGCGTGAGCCATGGTTTTAGCACTATAAGTGGAATGGAGTGTGGTGGAGGTTGCAAGGCAAACAAGGAGAAGATGGTCACATTGACTAGGCATATCAATGAGCTATGGAGATGCTCATCAATAGATATCAACGTGAATGAGTAGGGATTGCCATACAAATGATGCACTAGAGCTAAGAGTATGTGAAAGCTCTTAACGAAAACTAGTGGGTGTGCATCCAACTTGCTTGCTCATGAAGACCTAAGGCAATTTTGAGGAAGCCTATCATTGGAATATATAAGCCAAGTTATATAATGAAAATGTCCCACTAGCTATATGGTGGTGACAAAACGAGAGACTCTCAACCATGAAGATCATGGTGCTTAATATGCACAAGTGTGGAAAGATAATAGCATTGTCCCTTCTCTCTTTTTCTCTCATTTTTTTGGTGGGCTCTTTGGCCTCTCTTTTTTTGGTGGGCATCTTTGGCCTCTTTTATTTCCTCACATGGGACAATGCTCCATCAATGATGATCATCACACTTACAACTCAAAACTTAGAGCAATTATGACTCTATATGGAATGCCTTCGGTAGTGTACCGTGACAATGATCTAGCATGGCATAGACATCAATGGAAACATCATGCTAGCTATCTTATGATCATGCAATGGCAATGTAGAAGTGGTGGCACATGTCATGGTGGTAGTTGTATGGCAATATATCTCGGAATAGCTTTGAAAAAGCCATAGTAGGTAGGTATGGTGGCTATTTTGAGGGAGGCTATATGGTGGGTTTTCTGCACCGGCAGAAGTTGCACGGCACTAACGAAGATAGTGAGGGTGGAATGTGAAAATGCATCTAAACCATGGACTCAACATTAGTCATGAAGAACTCATATACTTGTTGCAAAAGTTTTAGTAGTAATCGAAACAAAGCATTCAACGCATACTCCTAGGGGAAGGGTTGGTAGGTATAAACCATCGCGCGATCCCGACCGCCACACAAAGGATGACAATCAATAGACTAATAATGCTCAGACTTCATCACATAGCGGTTCACCATACGTGCATGCTACGGGAATCACTAACTTCATGTGACAGCCCGATGCCGACGTTCCAGAAGATTCCCTTCTATTCCGTTTTTGTCGTGTTTCTATTTTCTTTTCTCGCATCATGCGCATCATCTGCATTGCATCGGCATCTCCGTTGCCGCCAATTTTCAAATTTGCATCCGTTGTTAGTTGTCAGGTCTCGTCGTTGTCCGTTCTAAGCCCGACCACAGTCGCACACGCCCGCGACATCGTCAAACCCTGTTTTAAAAGTGTGTTCAAAACTTTCTCTGGTCGGGGTGAAACTTGGCATGCGGTCGTAATAAGATATAGCTAGGCCGCGTGTCGAATTTTGTCGCGATCGGAGTCCGTCTGGTACCCGAACGGTCGACCATAGCGGCACTGTATTCGGTCTACCGTCGGACGGTTATCGGTGTTTTAAAAATCGTTGCCGCACCGCCCATTTTCCCTCTCGTCACTGGTAAACCACTCTACACAGCTAACCCTAACCCGCCTCTCCGATCGGACCGCAAGATCGCGATCGAAGGGTTGAAAAACCCCCAGATACGCTCTAACCTAGCCCCTTCCTATAAATAGATGCTCTCCCATCCATTTCAGGCAAACTCTAGCCCTACCTCGGGATCCGCGCCCCACCTAACCCTAGCGCAAACAACCCCCTCCTCAGCCTCCAGCCGCCGCAGGCCCGCCCAGGCCCATTTGGAACCCGCCCGGGCCCGAACCTGCGCCCCCGAGTCGCCGTCGAGCGCTCGCCCTGCTCTGCCCGTGGGGAGGCAACCCCGCGCGCTCCTCCCACGGGAGCACCCTCGTGCCGCCGCCTGCGCCCCGTGCCGCCGGCCAGCCCCGTCGCCGGACCACCGCGCCAACTTGCTCGTCGTCGGAGCTGCCCAGGCCAACCTCCTCTTCCTCCCTTTCTCCTCTGCTCTCCCTCTCTCACCTCCCGCTCTCTCTCCCCGTAGGTACCAGGACGCCGGCCGATCTCCTCGTTCGCGCATCGCCTCGAGCCATCGATGGCGGGAATGAGTCCCCGAGGTCCGGATCCACCAGACCCCGGTCGTCCCTTTGACTTCGTCCCTCCGCAGGAGCTCCTCCCGACGGCCTCGTCGGTGCAGCAGCGCTGCCGTGGAGCCAAACCGATCCAGCGGCCGCGTTGACCGCTAGGCCTCGCCAGACCGCCTCGCCGGCTCTTGGGCCGTGCAGGAGCAGCCAGGCTGGCCCGATCCGGCCTAGCTAGGCAGCCCGCCCCGGCCTCCTATAGGCCAACTCCACCGCAGCGCCCGCGGCCCATTTGCCTCCCGATCCGATCTGGCCCGTATGGCCAAGGTGAGCCGAGCTCCAAGCCCACTATCCTTCGCCAGGGTGCATGGTAGTTATTTTTGCACGCCTCTGTTAGGCCCATTATGCCTAGATTCGGCCCGTAGTAGTTTAGGTATTTTTTCCTGCGATTTAGTTAATTTCATGGATATTAGTTAATTTCTTTCGACCGTAGTTTCTATTCCATAATTCGGATCGCGATGAATTAGATATGGATTTGGTGTAGAATTTCGCGTAGAATCTGAATTTATAACTTGCATATTTGTTTGATTTAGTTTAGCGTGCCTAATGCCTAGTTTTGCATGCTGTCTCGATAGGTTTATTGTCCGTGGCTATTTTTCGCGCGTGTCCAGGTTGCTCGTATGCCATAGATAAAATGCCCATGTTTTAGGAACCTATTTTCCATGTATTTTAGAGCGGTCATTGGTATTTTTGCGTGTAGGAATTGCCGCTAGTTTATTTTCCCGTGTATAGGTTATTTTCTCGCATTTATGTGTGGCGTTATTTTTTTGTGCAACCCCACATATTTTATATGTTTCCGGGGTAGAAAAATCCATGGGATTTTTCTGTGCAATTAGTTCTAGCTTTTGAGCAAGTTAGTTCGCGCGATATTTTGCCATGTTGCCCTCTTGTCTTTTTCGTAGGATTTATTCCGTGCTTCGTTTGACGGAGTTGACAACTAGAGAGTTGTTCTTGGATGTTTAGTCTAGCCCCTGGTAATTTTGGTTGCAATAGAAATGCATGTTTAGGTGTGGTTTTCTTGCTCTCAAGTTGCTAGAAATAGTGCTGATTTGGAGGTGCTGAAATATTTCTAAGTCTGGAATCTGTTATATTTTGTTGTTGTCTTGTCTTGCTTGTATCTTTTGAGGTTGGTCCAATGGAGTTACTTGTAGCCCTTGTGTTTCTCTAGCATGTTGTGCATTTTCATGCCATTTGGAGTCCTGTAGCTATAGGTTTTGCTGCTGTCAATATAGCTTCAGATCGAAAACTGCAGCTTCAAAAACTGCTATTTTCACTAAGTCTGAAAAAGTGTATGAGATGGCATTTTGTGACTTCTTTCTCTAGTGATCCATGATGCCATGCTAGTTGTTGTTAGTTGTTTTTTGTAGTTCTTCTTGCCCTCTTTTGTGTCGTGCCTTGGTTGATTATATTTGAGTTGTGTAGCTCGTAGTTGTGGGGTGTAGAAAGTGCTATGTGGCTGATTTTGGCAGATTGTAGTGATTTCTTGTTTTGCTCGTAGTTGTTGATTCGTAGCTCTGTTTTGATCGTGTCCTACATGAAACTTGTTTAGAATCTCGTGTAGTATCATCTTCTCTTGATGGTTGTGTGTTTCAAAGTGCTCGTGACCGTCGTTGCACACATATTGCATTCATGCCATCATATCTTGCGGTGTTCGTATCTTTTGATCCGTAGCTCCGTTGGAGATGATCTCTATGTGTAAATTGCTTGTAACAACGCGTAGAATCATGTGAACCTATTTGTTTTGTTCTTTAACAACTAACTAAATGTGTTAGTTCAGATCCGGACAGAATTGTAATTAACATGTGAGGTCGTTTCGGAGATGATATATGTCATTTCCGACCTCATTGGAAATGCCTAGCTAGGTAGATTAATTTGTGCTTCACCCTCATGCCATGTTTAACAACATTTAATATAGCCATGTACCTGAACGGGAGTGAACTAAATAATTCAACGTGGAGTTTCGTTGATATGCAACTCGTTGCATATCGAGCTTCACTTAATGTGTAGTGTTGGATTGTTGTGATTGTCATGCCTTGCATTAGACCGTTCATGCATCATATGTGTCTTGCATCATGTGGTGAATATCGTGTGTTGATTTGTGTTTCTGGTTTGCTTCGTCTCGATAGAGTTCCGCAAGCGTGTCGGATTGTGAGGGCCCGTTCGACTACGTCGGTTCGTCTGCTTCACGGAGTCATTCTTCTTCCAAGCGGGATCTCAGGCAAGATGACCATTTCCCCAGATACCATTACTATCATTGCCTTGCTAGTTTACCGTTTCTATCGATTATCGTTGTCTACCACATGTTAAATATCAGCCTCTCAACAATGCCATGAAACTTTCAACCTGTTCAACCTAGCAAACCCCTGATTGGCTATGTTACTGCTTGCTTAACCATGTTGTTAGCGTTGCTAGTTGCAGGTGCAGTTGCTTCCATGTGAAAACATGGGTTCCTTGTCATATCACCATATTAAATGCTATTTAATTTAATGCACCTATATACTTGGTAAAAGGTGGAAGGCTCGGCCTTTCTAGCCTGGTGTTTTGTTCCACCTTTGCCCCCTTAGTTTCGGCTATCGGTGTTATGTTCCATAATTGAGTGCTCCTAACACGATCGGGGTTTTTATGGGGACCCCCTTGATAATTCGTTTTAGATTAAAACTGGTCTGGCAAGGCCCAACATTGGTACTATTTGCCCAACATAATAATTTTGATAATACTAAAATGCATAGGGAGTTAGCGCTACCCGGGGAGTAATTCTACATAATACAGGTAGGGCCAGTGCTGATGGTGCTGGTCCAAAATAGAGCACCGTGCGGGGCCAACCCGGGGCAACTCGGGAGATTTCTATCAGGCCGCCGTACGCTTCGGTTATCCGTCGTGTCCTGAGAACGAGATACGCGGCTCCTATAGGGATCGTCGACACGTCGGGCGGCCTTGCTGGATTAGTTTTACCTTTGATGAGATATCTTGTTCATTGGGATTCCGGTGAAACTTTGGGTAATCTCAGAGTTGAGGTTTTCCACTAGGGAATCCGACGAGATTGCGAGCTTCGTGATTGAGGATTTCTATGCGACTTGTGGTAATTTGTCATGGACTACTTGGAGCACCAATGCAGGGTTAAATCTTTTTGGAAAGCCGTGCCCGTGGTTATGTGGCAACGTGGAAACTTTGTTTAACACTGGTCCTAGATAACTTGAAGTTAACTTAATTAAAAGTTGCCAACTGTGTGCGTAACCGTGACTGCCTCTTTCGTGAGTTCCTTCTCCGATCGAGGACACGGTGGGGTTATGTCTGACGTAGGTAGGTGTTCAGGACCATTCATTTGATCAACAGTAGTTCACGTCCGTCATGCATAGATTTTCCCCCTCTTATTTCTTGTACTCGTATGTCTAGCCACCAAACATATGCTTAGCTGCTGTTGCAACCTCACCACTTAACCATGCCTCACCCATTAAGCTTTGCTAGTCTTGATACCTTTGGAAATGAGATTGCTGAGTCCCCTGTGGCTCACAGATTACTACAACACCAGTTGCAGGTACAGGTAAAGGGTACTTGACGCGAGCGCGTTGATTGTTCATTTGGAGTTGCTTCTTCTTCTTCTTCTTCATCGATCTAGGATGGGTTCCAGGCCGGCGGCCTGGGATAGCAAGGATGGACGTCGTTCTTCTTTTCTCGTTTGTTTTCGTCCGTAATCGGACCCTGCTCTTCTTCATGATGATTATGTACTGTACTGTTGTGACTCCGATGTAGCTTGTGGTGAGTGTAAGCCAATTCTATATATATATATATATATATATATATATATATATATATATCTTCTTTTCAGTACATGTACTTGTAACGATATCCATTCTTGCGACACGACAAGATGCGCTTCTATCCCTAACGAGGCCTTCATGCCAAATTGAGGATAGGGTTGCATCTTGGGCGTGACAAGTTGGTATCAGAGCAGTACCGACCTAGGAGCTCCCTTGATTGATCGAACTTGGCCGAGTCGAGTCTAGTAAAAAAACTACTTTGAGTCTAGCTATATATCTGAGAGTAGGATTCTTTTTTCTCCTCTTCTATGCTCTGGTGAGGAATCTTGACGTAATAATTTATTCTACTCCTCTTCTCACTCAAATGTTTTTTAGGATCACACGGATATTTTTGAGATCTATATGATGCCGATGTGACGGAGTTCTGTCTTGGTGCCTCCTGTCTAACTTGATTTTTGCCGGGGAGTTGAGCTCCAGGGGATTCATGAGCACATCGTTATCATTCAGATTTCTTAGTATCTTAGAACGAAGGATGTTCGTAATTGATTCAATACTAGTAGTGGCGAGATAACCCCGATGTCCCCAGTACTGGTGCAGATTGTTCGGGAGTACTGCCATACTTTGTATCGTTGTGATCACGAGGGTTTGTTGTAGATGAAGGTCCGAGATTTTGGTTGTGTGTTGACGGATGTGATACATGTGACGGGTTAGTATAGGAGTTGTGTGATATTACTCCTTGTATCCGTGTACCAGATTGCATGACCAGTTATTTCGGGAATTCATAGGTGGGAATTCAAGTAGTTGCTTATAGGACAATCTTCCAACAAATGCATGATGTTAGGTTGGGGTTCGACATCTAGTGGATCCATTTGTTCACGTTCGACTTACAGCGGTACACGTTGTGTCTTCAAGAGTCCTTGTAGCTTGCTACGACTCGGGGACGCTTCGTATGTCGGGTGCACTGCCTTGCACTTGATGGCTACTGTAAAATCGAGCCCGTGCGATACTGTCCATGAAAATATCGGACGAAATCTTTCTCATGAGTTTGTTCTGGCTAATTGCAAGCCGCATCCATTGTTTTTGTTGGAATATGGTAATTCAAGTTGCTTCGATGTCAAGCGGTGACTTCAGATCTTTTCTAAGCAGTGTTCTCATATGCATATGAGAGTGCTAATCCTTTTGCTCAATCAATTGTCTTGTCAATTCTTGTCAACTGGAGTTGTTATAGCAATTCTTTTCAACCGGTGTGCTTCTCCTCAACTGAATTCTATCCTCTCCAATTTTGCAAGATCATTCTCTCATTTTATTCCGGAGTTCATCTCATCTGTTCCGAGTTGTCTTTGTTTTTCCCCGCCCTCCCACCCTTTTTCTTCAGTGATTCAATTTTCTTCCAAGAGTTTTCTTTTCATTGTTGCTTCAGCTATCTTTTATTCCGTGTCGTATCCGGTGATTCTTTGTGAAGATTCTCACGAGCTTCATGTTCATATTTGTTCATTCTTGTCATCCTTACCGGTAAATCCAATTTAATTATCCGTGTTCATCTTATCCTTTTCATCCTTGTAAATTCTTTCCTATGTTGGGAATTCTTATCATCCTATGTTGTAATTCATTTCTCTCTTTCTATCCGGAGTGTTAAAGATATTTCAAAAGTTCTGGTTTTCAATCCTTCAGTTATTTCGAGGTGCTAACCTCATCTGGTTTTCTTATACCGATGCAATATCTATCTTCTAAGAAATCCTTTCAATGGTGGTTTCTTTGAGTGGGCCCATAACCCATAGGTTCTTTCCCAGGATCTTTCCTGGCTTTTTTAATCTTTTCCGAAGATCTTTAATTCTTTTCAACTATGACGTAAGTATGAATTTCATGAGTCATATCCCTTCTCCAAGATCTATTCTAATTAATTCTCATATTTGGCTCAACTTTCCATTCTTATTTATTCCGGAGTGTCTCATTATCCTTGGTGCTGTTTCTCGTCATCATTCTCAACTTACAAATTCGAAGGAGTGTTTCTATCAAATCATGGTCCATTCTCTAGAAGATTCATCATTTCAACTTGGTGCCATCATCTTAATTGTTCCAATCGTGAGTATCCCTTTCTTGCTATCCGGTGCATTTCTGAATTGTTTAATTCTCGATTCTCCGAAGGCCATCATGTCAGAAGATTCTTCGTTCTCAGCTTTCAGCTTTCATCCTCGATTCTTCTCAATTGTTGTCTCTTCGTTCGTCTCTCGATTATCCGGTGCCTTGTTCTAGTTTTCTCTCAGGTGGCTCATGATCTCTTCATCCTAATGTATTTCCATTCATTGATGGTTGCCTCATTCATTTCAATTCTCACTGGTGCCTCTCTCCAGATTTCTTCTAGTTTGTGCTCATGTCTCTCCTCAATCATTTCAAGAAAAATAAGTGGTATGCTTAATTCATTGCTAGTCATCAATTAAACTTGATGAAGGATGAGCATAACATAATTCTTATTGTTGTTCTTCCTTCTTCCAAGAGATTTCAATTCTTCTTCCAGAGCGGCTCATGATGTCAATTCATTCTCAAGTGTTCTTCAGGATTCTTGTTGGAGAACCTCAAGTATCCTTTCTCTTGCATTTATATGTGCAATTGTTCTTCCTTTATTCTTTGAGGTGGTATTATAGCATTCTTGTTAGTGTAAGAGTCTCGAAGAGATTTTATTTCAGGAATGAGATAATTAAACCCACCAATTCTATGATCATGAGATATTTTCAACCCATGAGTTCTTCTTTGAACTATCTTGGTTTGGACTTCACCTAAAGCTTTTCCTATGGATTATTGCTATCATGGTGCTTGTCATTAATCCAAGTTCTCAATGTATCCTCTTGGTGTAAGAATTGTTCATATCTTATTTCTCCCAATCTATCCTTGTTTCTTTTAGTGGTTGGTGGTCACCTCATATTTGTTGAGATGATTTTCGTAAGCCCACAACTATCTTCTTCTTCGTTGTTGGTTTTCCAACTGCTACGTCAATTCTCTGTCTGGAGGCTCTTCAACTCTATTGTGCTGATAGTTGTCATTCTTTTCTTCATTCTCTTCTTCCGCTTGAGCTAGTTCCTATTCTATTGTTCCGGAGGCATTGTGATGTTGCTCTTTTGGGTCTATTATGTTGTTCTATCAGGATCATGATGTTCCCTTGTTCTATTTAGTTGTTTGTTATGAATATTGTCTAATTCTCTCTTCTTATCGAATTATTTGTCCATTTTTCCTACCGAAGTGCTGCCGAAATTTTCCGTGAATTCCTGCTTCTTTCTCATATCATTCCTCATCGATTTGCAACCTTCAGGGATCATTGTTTTCACTCGTTTGTCAAAGAAGAAATTAATTTTTACTTCTTGTTCTTTCTCATCCTCTCCCCCTTTCATTCTTGGATCTCGCGGCGAGATCCTCTTGTAGTGTAGGAGAGTTGTGACAGCCCGATGCCGACGTTCCAGAAGATTCCCCTTCTATTCCGTTTTCGCCGTGTGTCTATTTTCTGTTGTCACATCATCATCGCATCATGCGCATCATCTGCATTGCATCGGCATCTCCGTTGCCGCCAGTTTTCAAATTTGCATCCGTTGTTAGTTGTCGGGTCTCGTCATTGTCCGTTCTGAGCCCGACCGCACTCGCACGTGCCCGCGGCATCGTCAAACCCTGTTTTAAAAGTGTGTTGAAAACTTTTCCTGATCGGGGTGAAACTTGGCATGCGGTCGTAATTAGATATAGCTAGGCCGCCTGTCAAATTTCATCGCGATCGGAGTCCGTCTGGTACCCGAACGGTCGACCGTAGCGGCAGCGTATTCGGTCTACCGTCGGACGGTTATCGGTGTTTTAAAAATCGTTGCCGCGCTGCCCGTTTTCCCTCTCGTCTCCGGTAAACCACTCTACACAGCTAACCCTAACCCACCTCTCCGATCGGACCGCGCGATCGCGATCGGAGGGTCGAAAAACCCCCAGATACCCTCTAACCTAGCCCCTTCCTATATATAGATGCTCTCCCTTCCATTTCAGGCAAACCCTAACCCTACCTCGGGATCCGCGCCCTACCTAACCCTAGCGCAGCCAACCCCCTCCTCAGCCTTCACCCGCCGCGGGCCCGCCCAGGCCATCTGGAGCCCGCCCGGGCTCGAACCAGCGCCCCGAGCCGCCGGCGAGCGCTCGCCCTGCTCTGCCCGAGGGGAGGCAACCCCAAGCGCTCCTCCCACGGGAGCACCCTGATGCCGCCGCCTACGCCCTGCGCCACCGGCCAGCCCCGTCGCCTGACCACCGCGCCACCTTGCTCATCGTCGGAGCTGCAGGCCGACCTCCTCTTCCTCCCATCCTCTTCTGCTCTCCCTCTCTCACCTCCCGCTCTCTCTCCCCGCAGGTACCAGGACGCCGACCGATCTCCTTGTTCGGGCACCGCCTCGAGCCATCGAAGGCGGGAATGAGTCCCCGAGGTCCGGATCCGCCAGACCCCGGCCGTCCCTTCAACCTTGTCCCTCTGCCGGAGCTCCTCCCGACGGCCTCGTCGGTGCAGCAGCGCTACCGTGTAGCCGGACCGATCGAGCAGCCGCGTTGACCGCTAGGCCTCGCCAGACCGCCTCGCCAGCTCTTGGGCCATGCAGGAGCAGCCAGGCTGGCCCGATCCAGCCCAGCTAGTCAGCCCCCCCTCGGCCTCCTCCAGGCCAACTCCACCCCAACGCCCGCGGCCCATGTGCCTCCTGTTCCGATCTGGCCCGTGTGGCCAAGGTGAGCCGAGCTCCGAGCCCACTATCCTTCGCCAGGGCGCATGGTAGTTATTTTGCAAGCCTCTGTTAGGCCCATTATGCCTAGATTCGGCCCGTAGTAGTTTATGTATTTTTTTTCCAGCGATTTAGTTAATTTCAGGGATATTAGTTAATTTCTTTCGACCCGAGTTTCTATTCCATAATTCAGATCGTGATGAATTAGATATGGATTTGGTGTAGAATTTCGCGTAGAATCCGAATTTATAACTTGTATATTTGTTTGATTTAGTTTAGCGTGCCTAATGCCTAGTTTTGCGTGCTGTCTCGATAGGTTTATTGCCCGTAGCTATTTTTCACGAGTGTCCGGGTTGCTCGTATGCATAGATAAAATGCCCATGTTTTAGGAACCTATTTTCCATGTATTTTAGAGAGGGCATTGGTATTTTTGCGTGTAGGGATTGCCGCTAGTTTATTTTCCCATGTATAGGTTATTTTCTCGCATTTACGTGTGCGTTATTTTTGTTGTGCAACCCCACATATTTTATATGTTTCCTGGGATTTTTCTATGCAATTAGTTTGAGCTTTTGAGCAAGTTAGTTCGCGCGATATTTTGCCATGTTGCCCTCTTGTCTTTTTCGTAGGATTTATTTCGTGCTTCGTTTGACGGAGTTGACAACTAGAGAGTTGTTCTTGGATGTTTAGTCTAGCCCCTGGTAATTTTGGTTGCAATAGAAATGCATGTTTAGGTGTGGTTTGCTTGCTCTCAAGTTGCTAGAAATAGTGCTGATTTGGAGGTGCTAAAATATTTCTAAATCTGGAATCTGTTATATTTTGTTGTTGTCTTGTCTTGCTTGTATCTTTTGATATGTAGCTCTTTTGAGGTTGGTCCAATGGAGTTAGTTGTAGCCATTGTGTTTCTCTAGCATGTTGTGAATTTTCATGCCATTTGGAGTCTTGTAGCTATAGGTTTTGCTGCTGTCAATACGGCTTCAGATCGAAAACTGCAGCTTCAAAAACTGCTATTTTCACTAAGTCTGAAATAGTGTGTGAGATGCCATTTTGTGACTTCTTTCTCTAGTGATCCATGATGCCATGCTAGTTGTTGTTAGTTGTTTGTTGTAGTGCTTCTTGCCCTATTTCGTTCCGTGCCTTAGTTGATTATGTTTGAGTTGTGTAGCTCGTAGTTGTGGGGTGTAGAAAGTGCTATGTGGCTAATTTTGGCAGATTGTAGTGATTTCTTGTTTTGCTCGTAGTTGTTGATCCGTAGCTCCGTTTTGATCGTGTCCTACATGAAACTTGCTTAGAATCTCGTGTAGTATCATCTTCTCTTGCTGGTTGTGTGTTTCGAAGTGCTCGTGACTGTCATTGCACACATATTGCATTCATGCCATCATATCTTGCCGTGTCCGTATCTTTTGATCCGTAGCTCCGTTGGAGATTATCTCTATGTGTAAATTGCTTCTAACGACGCGTAGAATCACATGAACCTATTTTTTTCTTTTTAACAACTAATTTAATGTGTTCGTTCAGATCTGGACAGAATTGTCATTAACATGTGAGGTCGTTTCGGAGATGCTATATGTCCATGAAAATATCGGACGAAATCTTTCTCATGAGTTTGTTTGGGCTAATTGCAAGCCGCATCCGTTGTTTTTGTTGGAATATGGTAATTCAAGTTTCTTCGATGTCAAGCGGTGACTTCAGATCTTTTCTAAGCAGTGTTCTCATATTCATATGAGAGTGCTAATCCTTTTGCTCAATCAATTGTCTTGTCAATTCTTGTCAACCGGAGTTGTTATATCAATTCTTTTCAACCGGTGTGCTTCTCCTCAACTGAATTCTATCCTCTCCAATTTTGCAAGATCATTCTCTCATTTTATTCCGGAGTTCATCTCATCTGTTCTGAGTTGTCTTTGTTTTTCCCCACCCTCCCACCCTTTTTCTTCAGTGATTCAATTTTCTTCCAAGAGTTTTCTTTTCATTGTTGCTTCAGCTATCTTTTATTCCGTGTCGTATCCGGTGATTCTTTGTGAAGATTCTCAGGAGCTTCGTGTTCATCTTTGTTCATTCTTGTCATCCTTACCGGTAATCCAATTTAATTATCCGTGTTCATCTTATCCTTTTCATCCTTGTAAATTCTTTCCTATGTTGGGAATTCTTATCAGCCTATGTTGTTATTCATTTCTCACTTTCTATCCGGAGTGTTAAAGATATTTCAGAAGTTCTGGTTTTCAATCCTTCAGTTATTTCGAGGTGCTAACCTCATCTGGTTTTCTTATACCGATGCAATATCTCTCTTCTAAGAAATCCTTTCAACGGTGGTTTCTTTGAGTGGTCCCATAACCCACAGGTTCTTTCCCAGGATCTTTCCTGGCTTTTTTTAATCTTTTCCGGAGATATTCCTAGTAATTTGTGATGGACTAGTTGGAGCACCCCTGCAGGGTTAAATCTTTTCGGAGAGCCGTGCCCGCGGTTATGTGGCAACGTGGAAACTTTGTTTAACATTGGTTCTAGATAACTTGAAGTTAACTTAATTAAAACTTGCCAACTGTGTGCGTAACCGTGACTGCCTCTTTCGTGAGTTCCTTCTCCGATCGAGGACACGGTGGGGTTATGTCTGACGTAGGTAGGTGTTCAGGATCATTCATTCGATCAACAGTAGTTCACATCCGTCATGCGTAGATTTTCCCCCTCTTATTTCTTGTACTCGTAAGTCTAGCCAGCAAACATATGCTTAGCCGCTGCTGCAACCTCACCACTTAACCATGCCTCACCCATTAAGCTTTGCTAGTCTTGATACCTTTGGAAATGAGATTGTTGAGTCCCCTGTGGCTCACAGATTACTACAACACCAGTTGCAAGTACAGGTAAAGGGTACTTGTCGCGAGCGCGTTGATTGTTCATTTGGAGTTGCTTCTTCTTCTTCTTCTTCATCGATCTAGGATGGGTTCTAGGCCGGCAGCCTGGGATAGCAAGGATGGACGTCATTCTTCTTTTCCCATTTGTTTTTGTCCGTAGTCGGACCCTGCTCTTCTTCATGATGATTATGTACTGTACTGTTGTGACTCTGATGTAGCTTGTGGAGAGTGTAAGCCAATTCTATATATATATATATATATATATATATATATATATATATATATATATATATATATATATATATATATATATATATATATATATATATATCTTCTTTTCAGTACATGTAGTTGTAACGATATCCATTCTTGTGAGACGACGAGATGCGCTTCTATCCCTGACGAGGCCTTCGTGCCAAATTGAGGATAGGGTCGCATCGTGGGCGTGACACTTCAACACACGTATTTCTAGATCCACAACACCTTACTAGTATAACTTCAGTATTACCACAACCACAACTCAATACTAATTGAGATGAATCAAACTTCTCCAACTACTCAATGCACATGAAGGTGGAAGTTTTCATATCCCTTTGGATAACTACCCCTTTTGAGACTACTTTCATAGCATAGATCAACTACCAAGCCACGCGCTTCCGTGCTCTAAAAGATAGAAGTGAAGCACATAGAGCAAAATCAACTAGCTCAAAAGATATAAGTGAAGCACATGTGAGCTGAATTGTCTAACCAAAGGATATAAGTGAAGCTCGACAAAATCATGGTGAGTGCATGTCTCTCTCTCTAGGTGTGCAGCAAGGAAGATTTTGACACAACAAAAATAAAAGACTCCTATGATACAAGACGCTCCAAGCAAAACACATAACATGTGGTGAATAAAAATATAGCCCCAAGTAACGTTACCGATGGATTGAAGACGAAAGAGGGGATGCCTTCCCGGGGCATCCCTAAGATTAGGATTTTATGGCATCCTTGAATCAACTTGGGGTGCCTTGGGCATCCCCAAGCTTGAGGTCTTGCCACTCTTTATCTTTTTGTCCATAAGAACTTCACCCAAAACTTGAAAACTTCACAACACGAAACTTAAACAGAAACTCGTGATAACATTAGTATAAGAAAGCAAGCCACCACCTCCTTAGGTACTGTAGCAAACTTAAATTCTACTTATGTTGATGGTGGGTTACTGTATTTTGAATCTTCCATGGATAATACCCCCACCCCCCCCCCCCCCGATATTATCCATAGTTTCATCAAAATAAGCAACCAACTCAACAAAAACAGAATCTGTTAACAGCAGACCAGTCTGTAGCAATCTGTATACTTCGTATACTTGTGGTACTTCAAAAATTCTGAAAACTTACGAAAGTCTAAAGAATTTGCGTAGCAATCAGCATCAAAAAGAATCAACTCAAAAGCTCTTACAGAAAAAACTGAAAATTCTGTTTGTGAGCAGAAAGTTTCTGTCTTTTCCAGCATGACCAAACGATCATCCCCAAGACTAATCATAACGGTTTTGCTTGGCACAAACGCAAAAAAACACAAAAAACACAATCGTAACAGAGTTATGAAAGTGTGGAAAACACAAAACAGAAAGAAAAAGGATAGATTCGTTGGGTTGCCTCCCAACAAGCGCTATTATTTAACGCCCTTAGCTAGGCATAAGGTGATGGAATCACGTATAGTCATCCTTGGTGCTCAAACCATAAGTAGCCCTCATCATAGATTCATAAGGCAATCTTATTTTATTTCTAGGAAAGTGCTCCATGCCCTTCTTTAGAGGAAATTGAAATCTAATATTCCCTTCCTTCATATCGATGATAGCACCAATAGTCCTTAGGAAAGGTCTACCAAGAATAATGGGACATGAAGGATTGCAATCTATGTCAAGTACAATGAAATCCACGGGTACATAGTTCTTATTTGCAGCAATAAGAACATCATCGATCTTTCCCATGGGTTTCTTGACAGTAGAATCCGCAAGATGCAAATTAAGAGAACACTCTTCAATCTCATGAAAACCAAGAATATCACATAAAGACTTTGGAATCGCGGAAACACTAGCTCCCAAATCACACAAAGCATTGCATTCATAGTTTTTGATTTTGATTTTGATAGTAGGTTCCCACTCATCATGAAGTGTTCTAGGTATAGAGACTTCTAATTCGAGCTTCCCTTCAAGAGATTTCATCATAGCATCAACAATATGTGCGGTAAAGGCTTTGCTTTGGCTATAAGCATGTGGAGAGTTTGCAATGGATGGCATCAAAGAAATGCATTCAAACAAGGAGAAACTATCATAATTGAATTCCTTGAAATCCAAAGTGGGAGTTTCATTACTACCCAAAATTTTGATTTCTTCTACTCCACTCTCCACACCTTTATCATCAAGATAGGTGGGCTCCGAATCACTGGGGCGTTTTTCAACCAGAGTAGATTCATATCCAGCCCCTTCATCAATAGGTTTGGCACACGAAAACAAAGATTCAAGAGGAGTCACACCAAGCACTTTAAGATCTTCGTGATTTGCATTACTAGAACGCACCCTTTTAAACCATTCATGCCTAGCTCGAATTTGGGCGGTTCTTTCTTTGCTCTCATTCATGGAGACACGCATAGCTTTTAAAGTTTCATCCAAGTTGACCTTGCGAGGAGCACATCTAAGTTTCAAAGCATCAATATCACAAGACATCCTATCAACGCTCTTAGCCAAATCGTCTATTTTGAGTATTTTTTCCTCTATGGACGCATTGAAAATCTTTTGAGAGTTGATGAACTCTTTGATATTACTCTCTAAATCAAAGGGTAATTTGTTGTGATTTACATAAGTGTTGTTGTAGGAATTGCCATAATTCTTAGAGGACTTACTAGGAAAAGGCCTAGGAACATAGTTTCCTCTAAAAGCATTGTTGTTGCCAAAATTGTTCGTACCAACAAAATATACGTCCAAACTAGCGTTGCTACTCTCAATCAAGGAAGATAGTGGCATGTCATTAGGATCTAAAGGAGCATTTCTACTAGCAACCAAATTCATCAACTCGTCCATCTTAGCACTAAGCGAGTTAATTTCTTCTATAGCATGTACCTTTTTGCTAGCAGGTGACCTTTCAGTGTGCCACTGAGAGTAGTTGGTCATGATATTGTCTAGGAGATTTGTAGCATCTCCTAACGTGATTTCCATGAACGTTCCACCTGAGGCGGAGTCCAACATATTGCGAGAAGCAAAATTCAAACCCACGTAAAAGATTTGTATAATCATCCACAAACTCAAGCCATGAGCGGGATAATTTCTAATCATTAAGTTCATCCTCTCCCAAGATTGTGCAACGTGTTCATGATCAAGTTGCTTGAAATTCATGATATCGTTACGTAGGGAGATAATCTTAGCCGGCGGAAAATACTTGGATATGTAAGCATCTTTCCACTTATCCCAAGAATCGATACTATTTTAAGGCAAGGAAGAAAACCAAGTTTTTGCAAGATCTCGCAACGAGAAAGGAAAAAGCTTCAAAGTTCAATGAAGGTATTGAGATGGGATGCGGCATCTTCACTAGGAAGGCCAGAGAATTGCTCTTTCATAACAAGATTCAGCAAGGCAGCGTTGATTTCATACGATTCCGCACTAGTGGCGGGAGCAATCGGAGTACTAATAAAATCATTATTATTGGTACTCGAGAAGTCGCAAAGTTTGGTGTTTTCAGCCATGATGACTTCAACAAACCAACAAGAACACAAGCAAGCAAGAAAACCGGCAAAGTAAAATGGCAAAGGGCAAAACAAAACGGCAAAGGAGAAAGGCAAAAAGGTAAAAGAAAACGGCAAGGGAGAAAGGCAAATGAAAACGGCAAATGTGAAGTGGGGGAGAGGAAAACGAGAGGCAACAGGCAAAAAAGGTAAATGCAAGAGATGAGTTTGTGACACCTACTTGGATAGATCTTGACTTGATCTCTCCTCCCCGGCAACGGCGCCAGAAATCCTTCTGCTACTGCGACAACAGACCTTCCCTGGCAACGGCGCCAGGAATCCGGCTGCTACGGGCTACGCCTATAGGGACTTCCTTAGCAAATATGCAAAGGATTTCCCCGCGGCCTTGGAGCCTTGCGTTGGTGTTCCCTTGAAGAGGAAAGGGTGATGTAGCCTACCAGCGGTAAGTATTTCCCTCAGTTTGAGAACCAAGGTATCGATCCAGTGGGAGGATCGCGTCAAGTCACAAGTACCTACACAAACACAAAGAGCTTGCACCCAACGCTATGAAGGGGTTGTCAATCCCTTATAGATTGTTTGCAAAGTGAGAACTTAAAGCAAAAAAGTAAACAAAGCAAAGTAAAGGTGAAAGTGGAGACGATAGTTGTGAATAGACCCAGGGGCCGTATAGTGAAAGTGAAAGTGACACGGCTTGTGGGCTCCCCGTGGGCCCCCTGCCTTGGCCCTCAAGCCCCTCGAGCTTCTTCTGTTCTGGAAAAATTGATTTCGGGGATTTTATTCCGTTTGGACTCCATTCCAAACTCAGATCTGAAAAGAGTCAAAAACACAGACACGTATCACCTATTCCGGCTAGTTTTGTATGCTATTAGACACTTATTTTGGGTCCCGTTGTGATCCGAATGTTTTGAGAACCCCGTGGACCAGTTAGGGTGAACTCATCAAAAATCGTAGTTGTGTCCTATTGTGGCCAGTTTTGTATGCTATTACTCACTGACTTTGGGTCCCGCTGCATTCCGAATGTTTCAGGAACCCCGGGATCCGGTTATGGGGAACTCGTCAAAACTCGCAGTTTTTGTCTTTTCTTGCCAGTTTTGCATGCTATTACTCACTGATTTTGGGTCCCGCTACGATCCAAACGTTTCGGGAACCCCGGGTTCGGTTACGTGGAACTCGTCAAAACTCACAGTTCTGGCCTATTCCAACCTGTTTCGTATGCTATTAGTCACTGATTTTGGGTCCCGGTGTGATCCGAACGTTTCGTGAACACCGGGGTCCGGTTACGGGGAACTCGTCAAAACTCGCAGTTTTGGCCTATTATGGCTAGTTTTCTACGCTATTAGTCACTGATTTTGGGTTCCAATGTGATCCGAACGTTTCGGGAACACCGGGGTCCGGTTACGAGGAACTCGTCAAAACTTGCAGCTTTGGCCTATTATGGCTAGTTTTTTATGCTAGTACTCACTGATTTTGGGTCCCGCTGCGATCCGAATGTTTCACGAACTCCGAGGTCCGGTTACGTGGAACTCGTCAAAACTCGCAGTTTTGGCCTATCTCAATATTTTTGTATGCTATTACTCACTGATTTTGGCTCCCGCTGCGATCCGAACGTTTCAGGAACCACGAGGTCCGGTTACGGGGAACTCGTCAAAACTCATAGTTTTGGCCTATTTTGGCTAGTTTTGTATGCTATTAGTCACTTATTTTCGGTCCCGCTGTGATCCGAACGTTTTCGGAACCCCGTGGACCAGTTAGGGCGAACTCATCAAAAATCGCAGTTTTGGCCTATTGTAGCCTGTTTTGTATGCTATTACCCACTGATTTTGGGTCCCGCTGCATTCCGAATGTTTCGGGAACCTCCTGGTCCGGTTATGGGGAACTCATCAAAACTCGTAGTTTTTGTCTATTCTCGCCAGTTTAGCATGCTATTACTCACTGATTTTGGGTCCCGCTACGATCCGAACGTTTCGGGAACCCTGGGTCCGGTTACGTGGAACTCGTCAAAACTCGCAGTTTTGGCCTATTCCGGCCTGTTTTGTATGCTATTAGTCACTGATTTTGGGTCCCGATGTGATCCGAATGTTTTGGGAACACCGAGGTCCGGTTACGGGGAACTCGTCAAAACTCGCAGTTTTGGCCTATTATGGCTAGTTTTCTATGCTATTACTCACTGATTATAGGTCCCGCTGCAATGCGAACGTTTCGGGAACTCCGAGGTCCAGTTACATGGAACTCCTCAAAACTCGAAGTTTTGGCCTATCTCAATTGTTTTGTATGCCGTTACTCACTGATTTTGGCTCCCGCTGCGATCCGAATGTTTCAGGAACCACGAGGTCCGGTTACGGGGAACTCGTCAAAACTCGCATTTTTGGCCTATTCCAGCTAGTTTTGTATGCTATTAGACACTTATTTTGGGTCCCGTTGGGATCCAAACGTTTTGGGAACCCCGTGGACCAGTTAGGGTGAACTCATAAAAATCGCAGGTTTGGCCTATTGTGGCTAGTTTTGTATGCTATTACTCACTGATTTTGGGTCCCGGGTCATTCCGAATGTTCCGGGAACCCCGTGGTCTGGTTATAGGGAACTCGTCAAAACTCCAAGTTTTTGTCTATTCTGGCCAGTTTTGTATGCTATTACTCACTGATTTTGGGTCCTGTTACGATCCGGACGTTTCGGGGAACCCCGGGTCCGGTTACGTGGAACTCGTCAAAACTCGCAGTTTTGGCCTATTCTGGCCTGTTTCGTATGCTATTACTCACTGATTTTGGATCCCGCTGCGATCCGAACGTTTCGGGAACTCCGAGGTCCGGTTACGTGGAACTCGTCAAATCTCGCAGTTTTGGCCTATCTCACTTGTTTTGTATGCTATTACTCACTGATTTTGGCTCCAGCTGCGATCCGAACGTTTTAGGAACCACGGGGTCCGGTTACGGGGAACTCATCAAAACACGTAGTTTTGGCCTATTCCGGCTAGTTTTGTATGCTATTAGTCACTTAATTTGGGTCTCGTTGTGATCCGAACGTTCCAGGAACCCCGTGGACCGGTTAGGGTGAACTCATCAAAAATCGCTGTTTTGGCCTATTGTGGAAAGTATTGTGTGCTATTACTCACTGATTTTTGGGTCCCGCTGCATTCTGAATGTTTTGGGGACCCCGAGGTCCGGTTACGGGGAACTCGTCAAAACTCGCCGTTTTTGTCTATTCTCGCTAGTTTTGTATGCTATTACTCACTGATTTTGGGTCCCGCTGCGATTAGAACGTTTCGGGAACCCGGGGGTCCGGTTACATGGAACTCTTCCAAACTCGCAGTTTTGGCCTATACCGACCGGTTTTGTATGCTATTAGTCACTGATTTTGGGTCCTCGTGCGATCCAAACATTTCGGGAACCCAGGGGTCCGGTTACGGAGAACTCATCAAAACTCGCAGTGTTGGCCTATTTCGGCCAGGTTTCTATGCTATTAGTCGTTGATATAGGGTCCCACTATGATCCGAAATTTTGGGACCCCGGGGTCCAGTTATGGGGAACTCATCTAAACTCGCAGTTTTGGCCTATACTGGCCAGTTTTTTATGCTATTAGTCACTGATTTTGTGTCCCGCTGTGATCCGAACGTTTCAGGAACCTCAGGGTCTGGTTACGGGAACTCGTCAAAACTCGTAGTTTTGGCCTATTGCAACCGGTTTTCTATGCTATTAGTCATTGATTTTGGGTCCCGATGCCATCCGAATGTTTCGGGAATCCCGGGGTCCGGTTACGGGTAAATGGTCAAAACTCGCAGTTTTGGCCTATTGTGGCGAGTTTTGTATGCTATTACTCACTGATTTTGGGTCCCGGTGCATTCCGAATGTTTCGGGAACCCCGGGGTCCGGTTACGGGGAACTCATCAAAATTCGAAGTTTTTGTCTATTCTTGCAAGTTTTGTATGCTATTACTCAGTGATTTTGGGTCCCGCTGCGATCCGAACATTTCGGGAACCCCGGGGTCCGGTTACGTGGAACTCGTCAAAACTCGCAGTTTTGGCCTATTTCGGCCGGTTTTGTATGCTATTAGTCATTGACTTTGGGTCTCACTATAATCTAAACATTTGGGGAACCCCGTGGTCTGGTTACGGGGAACTCGTCAAAACTCATAGTTTTGACTGATTTTGGGCCCTGCAACGATCCGATGCCATCCGAATGTTTCGGGAATCCCGGGGTCTGGTTACGGGTAACTGGTGAAAACTCGTAGTTTTGGCCTATTGTGGTGGGTTTTGTATGCTATTACTCAGTGATTTTGGGACCCGCTGCGATCCAAAGGTTTCAGAACCACGGGGTCCGGTTACGGGGAACTCGTCAAAACTCGCAGTTTTGGCCTATTCCCGCGAGTTTTGTATGCTATTAGTCACTGATTTTGGGTCCCGCTGTGATCCGGACGTTTCGGGATCCCCATGGACCGGTTTGGGTGAACTCATCAAAAATCATAGTTTTGTATGCTATTACTCATTGATTTTTGGTCCCGCTGCATTCCAAATGTTTCGGGAACCCTGGGGTCCGGTTATGGGGAACTCATCAAAACTCATAGTTTTTGTCTCTTCTCGCGAGTTTTGTATGCTATTACCGAGTGATTTTGGGTCCCGCTGCGATCCGAACGTTTCGGGAACCCCGGTATCGTGGTTTTGTCACGACAGATGTCCTCGTGAAAGGACTTAGAGATGGAGCCATCGCACCCTGGTGGCGACTCGAAGGGGGTGAGCGAAAGCGGGACTCGGATTTACGCAGGTTCGGCCCCTCGTGTGGAGGTAAAAGCCTACGTCCTGCTTTTTGTGGATTGATGATGGTTTCGACTACAAGGAGGGTGTAATTCACCTGACCTAGCTCTCGATAATTTCTAACTCGCCCCACCTCTCCCGGGACCCGCCTTTATATATAGGTCGAGTCCCTAGGGTTTACAAGAGTCCTGGCCATTCTACCTATCGTAGCTTTCCCTATCTCTAAGTCGCCGTGTCTTCCAAGATCAGGAACTCCTTTGGTAATCTATCATCCTCATAGCTTCTCGAACCGCCATCCAGCTTTTGGGCCAAGGGCCACACTTCTAATGTTGAGTCGCCCCCTTGATGACCCAGCACATTAAGGGCGGGTTATCCGCAGGTAATATCCCCAACATTAGGCCCCAGATTGTCTTGAATTCATTCACGCCAATAAACCTTCACCCATTTGGGGTGACTCAACCGTCCCTATCTCTCGACGAACGATAAGTCGCCATTCATTGTGAACTTGTTTGACCCGCCGGGTAATCTTTGATGACATCACCTTATCCCCTTAATCCCAGGGATTTTAATGCCATAACCACCCAACGGATCTCTTGCTCCGTATTTATTTATCTCGAAGTCCTAGGCGCCATCATTGCAACTTCTGACTTGTCGCCTCGATCTCCATTCTAACCGCCTTGATTCCCGCTCTGGCCGCCTCGATTCCCGTCCTGGTCCTTTAAATAACCGCAGGGGAATGGGGGCATCGTCACCTACCTCCATCTCGGCCGTCTCATGACCTTCGTCTTCCTCGCGCCAGCACTCCGGCTTGATCGCGCCGACACCTGGAACTCCATCACCACCGCGGGTTCTCGAGCGTCTTCAAGTCAGCAAGAGGCGCGAAGTCTTCTGCACCCGTCTCCAGCGCCGTCTCCTCCCTCAGGTAAACACATTTTCCCATTAGGGTTAGACTGAGAACGCCATGGCCGTTGTCCTCGCGAGCTAGCTTCGTAACGCAACAGATGTCCCTTTCTGCTTCAGATCTACTTTATATTTTTATAGTAGACTTCCGCAGTAGCAAGCCATGGTCGCTTTATTGTGTCTTTCCGCTACCTTAAGTTTTTGTGCCGTAGATCCAAGCAATAGCATTGTCGATGTTTTACATTCAAATCCTTCATCATGTTACCGAGAATTATCCCTTTATTTCGTCCCACTCGTAGATCTATAATTTATTGCTTGGTTTTATAAACATGTCTGCCTGTCCCCCAAGAATATCCCTAAGGAAAAAAGGGACCCTTGAGTGTCTACGTTCAACTTCTTCCTCCATAGCGACTTAAACTTATCATCATAGCTACACCCCTCCCCTTCGGTTAAAGGGCGAATTGCAATTCCTTAAAGATGTGTCCATGAATCGCCCAACTAGCGAGTTAGGATATTTGTCACCTATTGGCGAGTCACCAAATCCTTCTCAAACACACTGTAGACCCGAACTGGCGACTTAGAACACTTCATAGTCTTCACTGAACCGCCTTGTTCTCCTTTCTTTTTGTAGTCATGGTTGTTATTTCGAAGTGCAATTGGTTACCAACCAAGATCGATGATGCTATTCTCGAGAAGTTTTCCAAGTTGGGTCATCTTGACAGTAAGGAAACCATTGGTTGGAGAACCGCCCCGGGCGAGTTAATTCCAAATCCTCCCGCTGGAGAAGTAGTCATTTTCACCGACTACCTCGAACAAGGTTTTAAACCGCCTGGGTTAAAGTTTTTTCGAGCCGTCTTGCATTTCCTTAACGTCCATCCTCAAGACCTCGGACCCAACTCCATCAGCAATCTTTGCTAGTTCCAAGTTTTTTGTGAAGTATACCTTCAAAGAGAGCCCACAGTTCCTTTGTTATGGAAATTCTTTCACCTGAATTGCCAGACTGAATTTAACAATGGTCCCAATCATGAACTTGGAGGAGTCAACATTCCGAGGCGCCGTGAGCGTGGATTTCCATCAGTCCTTCTACCCAGCCATCCCAAAGGCTGGGCCGAGTCATGGTTTTACTGCTGCGACACTTCTCCACCTAGCGAGAACCCCCTTCCTGGTTTCAGAGAGGATCGCCTGCCTATGGACTTCAAACTGCCCGATAAGCTCACAGAAGAAGAAGAATCTGAATTTATCCCCATCTTCTCCCAGTTACGGTCTTTAACCAACAATGGGCTCATCGGGATTAATTTGTTTCGCTGCTGGGTGGAATGGAACATTCTTCCCTTGAGTCGCCGAGACGGGTTAATGTGTGAATATGATGGCACGGTGAACCATCCACAGTGCTTCCACCACAAAAAAACTCGCAGAGAGCGATATAGTTGGAATAATCAAGAAGCTAACCGGCGAGCCTTTGGAAGAACGCACAAAAATTGGGCTCAAGGCCTTCTGTTGTTCCTACCCTGCTCCGCCGGTAAGAGTCTAAGCCGCCTTGCTTTTCCTTATAAATATACTTGCCAAATGCTTCTGTGTTTGAATTTTACTTTTGTTCATCACAAAGACGATCCCTTTTCGTGAAGGGGTCCAAAAGTGACAGCCTAGAAGAACACCAAACCACCGCCAAAGAAGAAGAAGAGAGCAGGCAAAGGCAAAGCCGCCGCCAAGGACTCGTCTGTTGTCGGCGAGCCACGAGCTGTCGTACAGCAATCAGAGGTAAAAAACTTGCCTTTACTTATCGCCTTTATATTCCGACTCATGCTTACACCATGCGTATTTATGTGTAGGGTGAAGACAACGAGAACCAAGATGATGCGGTTGAGGTAATTTCTATTTCTTCCGACTCACCTTCTCCTTCTCCAAGACCAGCCAGACAGATCTGTGGGAAGGTCACCATGGCACATCCATATGCTTATATGGACCCTGATTTCCTTTTGAAGAAGGCAAGATACACTCCCAAGCGCAAAACCCGGAGTCACTCTGGGGACTTAATCTCCGAGCTGCCTGAGAAGACAACCAGTCGGAAGTTCACAAGCGAGGTACACCTTTGTTTAATCACCCTTCCTTGTGGAATTTACGATTCACAACTTCCTTAGCCTTCAAACCTTTATTCTGTCAGACTTCCCCCCTTCATCGGGCGACTCAGCAATGTCAGCTCTCCCGCCAATGATTCGTGTTCAAGGGTGAGTCTATTTGTTCACTGTCTTTCTTCTAAATAACGATATGCGCCTTAATCTTGGTGCCCTTATCTTGGAGCACAGGCGAAGAAAAGAAAAACTAGCGACTTACTTTCTGCTCCTAAGACGACTAAGGCCTTAGGCACGAGCGCCTCTGTCCCAGAGCTTGATGAGGACCAAACGACAGCTCATGACATTCCTGTGGATGATATCCCTGATGTCCGGGATGACTCGCCCGTCATTTTGAAGGAAATTGCTGACAAGGTTAACCCGCCGAGCCCTCTCAAGGCGACTGAAGATCCGGATGACGTCATAATCACCAGCACTGGCTACTCCGCACCTTTGGAAGAAGTGCTATCCAAGCATACTTCAAAGGAAACGCATCCCTCCGCCGATCAGGACATCGGTAAGTTCAAACACCACCAGTATGAGAAGCTGGAATTTGACCAACTCTGCTCTGGCTTCGCAAGTCGCCTAGAGACGAGTTATGAAATGAACAAAAGCTTGATTCGCCTTATGAAGGTTAAACATGAGGTACGTATGTTTATATATTCTCTTCCACCCATTAGTCTCCCAAGGGCCGGGTCATCTTTTGAAAGATGAGTCGGGTCTTGTGTATAATTAAGATCTTCAACTTGTAGCCCCCAAGGGCCGGGTCATCTTTTGAAAGATGAGTCGGGTCTTGAATATAGTTTAAATCTTAAACCTGTAGCCCCCAAGGGTCGGGTCATCTTTTGAAAGATGACCTGGGTCTTGAATATAGTTTAAATCTTCAACCTGTAGCCCCCAAGGGCTAGGTCATCTTTGGAAAGATGAGTCGGGTCTTGAATATGGTTTAAATCTTCAACCTGTAGCCCCCAAGGGCCGGGTCATCTTTTGAAAGATGAGCCGGGTCTTGAATATAGTTTAAATCTTCAGCTTGTAGCCCCCAAGGGCCGGGTCATCTTTTGAAAGATGAGCCGGGTCTTGAATTTCGTATGATTTTGAATAAAATCATACATTAGCCCCCAAGTGTCAGGAATATTGCTTGCAATAATTTTGAAACTTGTCTCCCCAAATTTTGTTTTGCAAGATTCTGTTACCCATACTGAGTCAGCTTTAGCCGACTTAAGGAAGAATCTAGCTGAACAACAAGATGCATGATCTGAGTCCGGGAGGAAATATCACTTGATTCTGGATGAACTGGAGAGAATGAAAGCTGATCATCAAAAACTGGGGAAGAAAACCAAAGCTCACCAAGCCGCCTTCCTGAAGCGTGCTGAGCAAGCCGAAGAAAAACTGGAAGCCGCCCAACAAGAGCTTTCCGGCTTGAAAAAGCACATCTCTAACATGACCGTAACCATGTTTGGTAAGCACTAACCCTTGCTTATTGAAGAAAAAAAATCTAATCTCCCAAAACTATCAAATACTGATGTGTCCTCTTGTAGGTTCACGAGTCGCCAATCTCCCAGATGACTGCACGTTGAAGCTAAAAGCTATATATACCTTCACCGAGCAGCTATACACCGGGGGCGTGCTGACAATTAAAGCGGTGATGGGTAGCAAGGAGCCAGTTAAATCCATCAAGAACATGCTCAGTTATCTGTCCATGTTGCCTCCTCAAATAGAGGAACTGAAAAGATCAACCGCCCGGAAGGGAGTCTTGAACACCCTAAGCCGGTGTTTAGCCTACGCTCCAAAGCTCAAACCAGAAGAAATAGCCGCTGGCTACCCTGAACTGAAGGACGACGGGTCGGAGTTCACCGAGGAGGACTACCACCGAGTTATCAAGGAATCCCGCTTCTCGGCGACTCAGCTGGCAGACGGCTTGGATTTGAATAAGTACCAAGCCGCATATGATGAAAAGAACAAGAAGGTGACTCCCCCCTCGTACGAAATTGCTAGCTTGGTTCCTCGTCGGCCTAAGAATCATTTTTACCTTGACATGGATTTGTCCCTCTTCCTTGATGATGAAGATGAGTTCGTCGCCCTATCGAAGTGCAACTGGAAACTAGGCGACTTACAAATTGAAGTTGGAGAGAGCTCAAGGCAAGGTGACTCGGAGGCGGCTTGAGTCTTCCCAAGGTGTAACTTGTACCTTAAAAAGACAACCTGATCCTTTCTTCATTGGGGGATGACGCCCGACTTGGCCATGTGAGCCATGTAATAGCTTGTTAGATTTTGTGGAGAAACAATTGGTCATCAGTGCCTTTTGATTTGACCTTCCAGAACCATTTATTCCTTGAGTCTATGCGTGAACCGCCTTTTAATTTTGAGAAACAAGGAAGTGTCACAATTTGGCATAAAAAAGCCTTCATCTTATGTGTCAGGAAAACATAAGTCGACTCAGTGAGTTTACGGCAAAGAATAGACCAGCCCCCAGGGTTATGGCAAAAAATAAACCAGCCCCCTGGGTTGTGGTAAAAATAGTAGTTAAAAATAATGAGTCGGGGTGACTTATAAATAAAAGCCGACTCAAAGATATTATGAAACCTTGTGGTCGTGCCATCAATAAATAAAATTTCGTTGGCTCAATGAGCTACGACAGGACAAGATGAGTTTGCAAAACTCTAGTGTTATCCTTAGAAAGCCTTTGCAAAAAGCCTTGTTGTTTTAGACCAGCTGATCAGGCGCGAGTGAAGCTTCCGTGAAGCAGGTTCAATGAACCAATGGTTTCTCTATTCTCCATGTGTGACCCGGTCGGTACCTTTTATGTTTTCACCAAGGCGAGTTCAGGATCCAAATAACGGATTGACTCGCCCTGAGTACATAGGTCCATGCGGTGACTTGTTCAACAAATAGTCCAGTATAACCATTTGTAATGCGGTAATTTTTCGCTAGCCAAGAGGGTATTCAGGCTGAACTCAGTGAGTTGAAGCCCCCAAGTGACCTATGATTTAGGAAAAGTCGGGCATAGGATCACGCAAGCGGTACACTCTTAGTGCGAAACGACCTGGGGACTAGTAGCCCCCAAGTAAGCCGGCTTAGTTCTCAAAACCATATAAGGCGCCCATGTTTGAACTGTGCAATGTGGCAACTTTGGTCCTCTTTGGCTTTATAAAGGCCCAGTTTTGAAGTAAGTGCAGCATGGCGACTTACGCTCTTTGACCTTGATAGCGTCCATGTTTGGACGACTTATAGAACAATAAAGACTCATGCTTTCAAAAGCTGAAACGGCAAAGGACCCCGAAATTCTTGGGTACCGGCTTTATTGCTTTCATAAATAATGAATTACAATTTTCTAAAAACTGGTAGAAAACGAGCCCATGGCTCTAAGTGTAGTAAGGCCGCAGGTGGGCTATGTTCGAGGGGTGAGTTGTCTCAACCTCTGTAGTTGGCCGATCTGGGCGAAGATCCACCAAGTAATATGAGCCGTTTCGAAGATTCTTGCTGATGACAAATGGTCCTTCGCACAGAGGTGATAGCTTGTGCATATCAGTGTGATCTTGAATCAAACAGAGCACCAAGTCGCCTTCTTGGAAAGTCTGTCTCTTGACCCGGCGGTTGTGATAGCGTCGCAAGTCTTGTTGGTAGATCGCCGATCATGACTCGGCCAAGTCACGTTCCTCCTCCAAGGCGTCCAACGAGTCTTGTCATGCCGGCACGTTGTCCTGTTCCACATAGGCGGCGACTCATGGTGAATCGTGTCTGATGTCACTTGGTAACACCGCTTCTGCCCCGTAGACCAGAAAGAAAGGAGTAAAACCCGTGGAGCAATTTCGAGTTGTCCTGATGCTCCATAATACTTAAGGCAACTCCTCCACCCAACACCCTGGAATACGTTCCAAAGGTACCATGAGACGAGGCTTAATCCCCCGCAATATTTCCTGATTCGCCCTTTTCGCCTGCCCATTAGAGTGGGGATGTGCAACCGCGGAAACGTCAAGCCGGATATACTCCCGTGAACAAAACTCTTGCATTGCACCTTTGGATAGATTAGTACCATTGTCAGTAATGATACTATGAGGATATCCGAATCTGAAAATCAGTTTCTTCAAGAATTTGACAGCCGTGTCTGCATCACAACTACTAACGGGCTCTGCCTCAACCCATTTTGTAAACTTGTCAACCGCCACCAATAGGTGCGTATTTTTAGTGGATGACATCTTAAAGGGGCCAACCATATCAAGCCCCCACACTGCAAACGGCCAAGTGATTGGTATCATCCACAATTCCTGAGCCGGCATGTGCATCTGACATCCAAATTTTAGGAAGCCATCACATCGGTGAACGATCTCATCTGCGTCTACATGAGCCGTCAGCCAGTAGAACCCATGTCTGAAGACTTTAGAAACCAAGCATCGTGACCCAGCATGATGACCACAATCACCTGCGTGAATCTCATTGAGGATCATACAGCCTTCTTCGGGAGAGACGCACATTTGAAATACCCCTGAGGTGCTTCGTTTGTGCAACTCGCCATTGTGTATTACCATGGATTTATACCGACGGACGACTTGGCGAGCTAATAATTCATCGGTAGGTAATTCGCCTCTGGTGAGATATGCCATATAAGGAGCCGCCCAGTCCGGAGTAGCATGAAGAGCCACCACGAGTTGAGACTCGGGGTCCGGCATTGCTAAGTCTTCCTCTGAAGGCAGTCTTACCGAGGGGTTATGCAATACATCCAAAAAGACATTGGGAGGAACTGTCTTACGTTGTGAACCAAGACGGGAAAGAGCGTCCGCTGCTTCATTAAGTCGCCGGTCGATGTGGTCCACTTGATAGCCATGGAAGTGACCCGCCACTGACACAACTTGTCTGTAAGCCGCCATCAAAGGGTCTCGTGAATCCAGGTGCAAGAAACCTATTGTGCCACCAAATCTGACTCGCCCAGACATCTGACTCGCATGAGGTTCATCTCTTTGGCGAGTCGCAAATCATGGAGCAAGGCTTCGTATTCTGCTGCATTATTGGTACATGGGAAGATGAGTTGAAGGATATAACAAAACTTGTCACCCTCAGGCGAAGTTATCACCACGCCAGCCCCCGAGCCTTCCAATTGCCTAGATCCATCGAAATAGTTGGTCCAATAAGTATGATCGGGCCTCTCCTCTGGGATTTACAACTCGGTCCAATCATTGATGAAATCCACGAGTGCTTGAGATTTGATGGCCGTCCGAGGCGTATACCGCACATGATGGGGCTCTAACTCCATGGCTCACTTAGCAATCCGTCCAGTTGCCTCTCGATTCTATATGATGTCGCCGAGGGGGCGGAACTGACGACCATGATCGGATGTTCCTGGAAGTAGTGCTTCAGCTTCTGACTTGCCATAAACACCCCAAAAACCAGCTTCTCCCCATGCAGATAACGTTGCTTAGAGAGGGTTAGGACCTTGCTGATAAAATACACCGGTCGTTGGACCGGATACTCTTGTCCTTCTTCCTTCCACTCGACGACCACTGCCACGCTGACTGCCTTAGAATTGGCTGCGATGTACAGGAGCATAGGTTCCTTGTCCGTCGGAGCCGCACACACTGGCGGGTTAACTAATTGCCGCTTCAAGGCTTCAAAAGCTTCGTTGGCTTCGTCCGTCCATACGAAACGATCAGTTTTCTTGAGCAACTGATATAGAGGGATGGCCTTCTCCGTGAGGCGACTTATAAAGCGACTCAGAGCTGCGATTCGACCCGCCATACGCTGGACCTGGTTAACGTTGTCCGGTTTCCCCAATGAAGTAATTGCCTCAATTTTGTCCGGGTTAGCTTCAATGCCACGTTCCGACACCAAAAAACCCAATAACTTCCCTCCAGGAACACCAAAAACGCACTTGGTGGGGTTAAGCCTCATCTGGTAAATGCGCAGGTTGTCAAAGGTTTCCTTGAGATCCTCCAAGAGCGACTCCTTTCGTCGAGATCTGACCATGATGTCATCCACATAAGCGTGGACATTACGACCAATCTGGTTGTGCAAGCAATTTTGGATGCAACACTGATAAGTCGCCCCCGCACTCTTGAGCCCAAACAGCATAGATACGTAACAGAAGGCCCCGAATGGGGTTATCAAGGATGTCTTCTCCTGATCTGCCACCGCCATCTTGATCTGATGGTATCCCGAATAAGCGTCCAAGAAACACAAACGCTCACAACCCGTCGTTGAGTCAATAATTTGATCAATGCGGGGCAGGGCGAAGGGATCCTTCGGACAGGCTCTGTTGAGGTCAGTGTAGTTGATGCACATGCGGAAAGTGTCGTTCTTTTTTAGCACCAGGACCGGGTTAGCCAGCCATTCAGGATGGAAAACCTCGATGATAAACCCGGCGGCCAGAAGCCGGGCGACTTCCTCTCCGATCGCCTTACGACGCTCTTCATTAAACCTGCAAAGGTACTATCGAACTGGCTTAACTTTGGGGTCAGTATTAAGATGGTACTCAGCGAATTCTCTCAGTACACCTGGCATATCAGAAGGTTTCCATGCAAAGATGTCCCGATTCTCACGGATGAATTCGATGAGCGGGCTTTCCTATTTGGGGTCCAGACCCGCCCCAATAGTAAACTGCTTGGTGGAGTCGCCAGGTGTGAAGTCTATGACCTTCGTATCGTCCGTCGGCTTAAACTTGAGGGGGCGGCTCAGAATCGATGGTTGGCCTCTTGAGCGGCGTCATGTCTGCCGGGTCAACATTAGCTTGGTGAAACTTGAGCTCTTTGGCCGTGCAAGCCGACTCGGCGTAAGCTGCGTCTCCTTCTTCACATTCTTGAGCTATTTTCCTATCTCCACTGATAGTAATAGGTCCCTTAGGGCCTGGCATCTTGAGTTTGAGATAAACATAGCATGGGCGAGCCATGAATATGACATACGCCGGCCGTCCAAACAACGCATGGTAGGGGCTCCTGATTTTGACCACCTCGCACAGGAGAGAGTCGCTCCTGTAATTGGACTCTGTGCCAAAGGCCACGTTAAGTTTAATCCGTCCAATTGGATACGCCGACTTACCGGGGACGATGCTGTGGAAGACTGTGGACGATGGCATCAAGTCTTTCTCCAAGAGATTCATCCGTCAGAAGGTATTGAAGTATAAGATGTTGATGTTGCTGCCTCCATCCATGAGGACCTTGGAAAGGGTGTACCCTCCGACTTGGGGAGCCACGACCAAAGCCAAGTCACCAGGGTTGTCACTCAGGGCGGCTGGTCTTCCCTGCTCGAGGTTATGGGCTGTTCAGACCAGTGAAGGTATCGAGGGAGCGCCGGCTCAGCTATGTTGAAGGTTCTATGCTTCACCTGATGATCCCGCTTGCAGGTGCTGGTGGTGAACATGTGATACTGCCCGCTGTTCAGTTGCTTAGGGTTATTCTAAAACCCGCCATGATCTTCCTGTCGCTAGGGATCTCCTTGCGGGGGTGGTTGCTGAAACACTCCCCGCGGGTTGTATTGCTGATTGTAAACTTGGTATTGCCCAGTGTTGGGCTGCGATCCGCCCTGTGGTCCCGGGTTAGGAAAACCGCCGAATGGGATCTGGCGTGACCCGGATGCGTCGGGTTGTTCCTGTCGCTAGCCCTGGTCACCACCCTGACCTCTTCTGAGCGCCTCGGCCCGGAATTCCTGCATCACGTAGGAATCCTCCCAAGAGTGAGTCGTCGGTCCCTCCGACGTGGCATGCTGCGGACAAGGGCCTTTGAGCATCTCATGATAATTGCACGGTTTCTTCCCACTGAAGCCTCGCTTCTTCTGGCACGGGTTTCCGTTGCCGGTATTAGTATTAGCGAAAAAATCTGTAGGACCTTCCTGTTGTCTCCTTTTGTCGTGCCCATCGTGGTGGTGGTTGCCTCGGCCCTAAAACTGAGAATGGCCCTTGTGTAACTCGGCTTTCCTGGCGGTACTAACTTTGTCGTTGTCTTCCCCAGGATCCTTGGTGTCGTCCGACTCAGCATACCGAGTGAGGGTATCCATTAGTTCGCCCATGTCGTGTACTTTCCGCTTAAGTCACCCTAGCTTTAGTACCAGAGGTTTGTAACGGTAGTTCTTCTCCAGGATCAACACTGCCTGAGCCGCCGAGATGCCTTCTGATGAATGAATAACTTCCGCGACTCGCCGAGTCCACTGATGGGCCGACTCATCTGGCCGCTGAACGCAGTGCTGCAGGTCGACGATGGTCATCGGGCATTTGCAAGTCCCTCTGAAATTCTTGATGAAGCGCTCTTTTAGCTTTGCCCAGGTGTTGATGGAGTTAGGCGGTAAGTTTTTCAACCACGCACACGTTGTCCCTTCGATCATCATAGTGAAATACTTGGCGCAAACCGCCTCATTTACAGCGAGCATGTCCATCGCGAGTTCGTGACTCTCGATCCATGACCCTGGTTCGAGATCCGGCGAGTAATTAGGGACCTTCTGGTGCCATTTGAAGTCCTTTGGCATCCGCTCATTGCGCAGAACCGGTGCGGGACACGATACTCCGATGTGCTTGCCTCCAATGTCCAGGGGTGCGGGAGGTGTCGAGGTGTAAGCAGGATAAACCTGACCCTCCGCGGCTGCTGTTTCTATGTGACGTGCAGCTCGTGCCGCATCCACGATATCTTGGGCTCGTGTGTCGGGCATCCCTAGCGGGTTATTTTGAGGGAATCGCCGTGGCCCTCTGGTTACCGCGGGTATGTCCTCATGGCGACTTCTGGTGTCGCTCGCCTGAGGCGTGGAGTGCAGCCGATGGAGGCTATGAGAATACTGCGTGTGCTGGACCACAGCCGTCTTTAGCATCTCGATGGCTGATAACCCACAAGTATAGGGGATCGCAATAGTTTTCGAGGGTAGAGTATTCAACCCAAATTTATTGACTCGACTCAAGGGTAAGCGAAAGAATATTCTCATGTATTAGCAGTTGAGTTGTCAATTCAACCACACCTGAAAGATTTAGTGTCTGCAACAAAGTATCAGTAGCAAAGTAGGGTGGTAGGAGAAGTAGCAAGAGTAACCAGTAGCAGGAGCAATAGCAGTAGCGGCAAAGTAACTTAGCAAGGAACAATAGGAAAAGACTCATATGCATTGGATCGGTGATGGATGATTATGCCGGATGTGATTCATCATGTAATAGCTATGACACAAAGAGATAAGTAACTAGCTCCCGTTCGTCAATCTAATGTAGGCATGTATTCCATATGTAGTCATACGTGCTTAGGGAAAAGAACTTGCATGACATCTATTGTCCATCCCGCCCGTGGCAGCGGGGTCCTAATGGAAACTACGGGATATTAAGGTTCTCCTTTTAATAAAGAACCGTACCAACGCATTAACACTTGGCGAATACATGAACTCCTCATACTATGGTCATCTCCGGGAGTGTTTCAGGCTATTGTCACTCTGGGTTGCCGGGTCATAACACATAGTAGGTGACTACAACTTGCAAGATAGGATCTAAAACACACATATATTGGCGACAACATAATAAGTTCAGATCTGAAATCATGGCACTCGGGCCCTAGTGACAAGCATTAAGCATGGCAAAGTAGTAGCAACATCAATCTCAGAACATAGTGGATACTAGGGATCAATCCCCGTCAAAACTAACTCGATTACATGATAGATCTCATCCAACTCATCACCGTCCCGCAAGCCTACGATGAGATTACTCACAAACGGTGAAGAGCATCATGGAATTGGCGATGAAGGAAGGTTGATGATGACGATGGCGACGATTTCCCCTCTCCGGAGCCCAAAACGGACTCCAGATCTGCCCTCTAGATGAAGAACAGGAGGTGGCGGCGCCTCCGTATTGTAAAACGTGATGAACTCTTCTCCTTGATTTTTTTTCAGACGAAACGGACTATATAGAGCTGGATTGAGAGGCGGTGGAGCTTTGTGGGCCCCACAAGCTTGCGAGGCGCGGCCAGGGGGGTCGCGCCTGGTGGGCTTGTGGGCTCACGGCTCCACTCCCTCCGCTGATTCTTGCGCCAGTATTTTTCATTAATTCCAGAAAAATTCTCCGTAAATTTTCAGGTCATTCCGAGAACTTTTATTTGTGCGCAAAAACAACACCATGGCAATTCTGCTGAAAACAGCGTTAGTCCGGGTTAGTTCCATTCAAATCATGCAAATTAGAGTCCAAAACAAGGGCAAAAGAGTTCGGAAAAGTAGATACGACGGAGACGTATCAATGGCGTTTCTGGCCCCTATCTTGGCCGGGGAGTTTCCGTAAATCGGAAGGGACTCCAGGTGGCGGGTTATCGCCAGCACATTATCCACGCGATTCGAGAAATGACCTCGTGGCGTGTGGAACCGAGTCACATGGGCGTCCATTGGTTGAGGCGGCGGCGGGTTAGGTGGTGGAACCGGACCTCCCCTCGGAACAGTTTGTAAAGGTCGATCAGGACCCGCCCCGGGGGTGCATAGGGTGTCGAAAAGGCGAGTTGGATGTAAGTCGGCCGAGATACGTCAGTGGTGCCTCCTTTGGTGAACGGCGTCGGATGCGTCCTAATGTCTCTCGAGCCGCTAGCCTTCGGTATTCAACTGCTCCGTCTCTGCCGCGATTGCCGCCTGCTGCGTCTCTACCCTGGCGGCTTTCGCTTCCATGTCCCGCTGCGCTTTGGCCATCGCCTCCCGCAGCTTTGCTAGCTCGGCATTGATAGACTCCTGATTCTCGGATGTGACAGCGCTCGCCATAAGGCTGGCGACCTCCGCCGCTAACTCTGCCATAGTTTGTGCTGGGGGCTTCGACGTCCCACCGGTATCGTGGTTGTCGGCCGGATTTTGTTGAGGCTGTGCCAACCCCGCCATATAGATGGTGATTTGTCGATGGGATCTCTCGAGGATCTCGGGGTCCATCGCCAATGACAGCCCTCCGAGTTGTCCTTCCTGAAGAGGATGGATCTAATCTATCTCACCCATGGATGACTCGCCGTCAGAATTGACGGGGGTGATCTCCTAGGCCGTCGGTTCGTCTTGTACGTCGTTTCCCTTCGTAAAACCGACGAAGGCATGGAGACTTGTGTCCCTCCGAGTGATGGGGAGGATGTACCTGGCCGGCTCGACGATGTTGGTGGAGGTGTCCGGCTCACGCACGGGCGTCCCAATCATGCCGATGAAGCTGTTGATCCTACCGAAGGGGACTCTGTAACCAGATTAGACTGAATCGGCTTCTGTCCCCCTCAGCGAGTTGTCGATGTAGTACCTTCCGTGGAGGCTCTTTGTCATGATGTCGGCCGCATAGCTTTCTGACCCTGGTAGGGATCCCTTCGAGAACTCAACTCCACCGTGTGCCAGCCCCATGGTCGGTGCCAACTGTCGTGGTTTTGTCACGACAGATATCCTCGTGAAAGGACTTAGATATGGAGCCATTGCACCCTGGTGGTGACTCGAAGGGGGTGAGTGAAAGCGGGAATCAGATTTACCCAGGTTCGGCCCCTCGTGTGGAGGTAAAAGCCTACGTCCTGCTTTTTGTGGATCGATGATGGTTTCGGTGACAAGGAGGGCATAATTCGCGTGACCTAGCTCTCGATAATTTCTAACTCGCCCCACCTTTCCCGAGACCCGCCTTTATATATAGGTCGAGTCCCTAGGGTTTACAAGAGTCCTGGCCATGTGTAACGACTAAGATGCGGTCCTTTCGGATTTAGGGAACGAGGCCCCCAAAATGGAAAGAAGCGCATCTACACGTTTCGCAAGCAAGATAAACATAGCACATACATAATATAAGTATAACAAATAGGGAATCATTTGCCATCTCCATACATAACATCAGAGTTACATCCACACATTTATTCAGGCAAGGTAGTTCCGCTAGGGACTACATAACATAAGAAAAGGCTATGCTATCCCGCATGCTTGCCCACGATCACGACCACGCCTCAGTCTTCTGGATAGTTCACGTACAGGCGGTCGTTCTCCTCATCGTACTGCCACGCCAGTTGCGTGCCGTCGGGATCACCTGTGTCGGGCATACCTGTACATGTTGGGTGTTGAAGTAATATGTGCGCCACAGGGACTCAGCAATCTATGATCTCGGTACCGAAACTAGTCAAGTTATTAGGTGAGGAAGGTACAATGTTTAGGTTGCAGCATCCTAAGCTTTTATGGTGGCTAACTTACGTAGAACAAGTTATTGATGTGGTGGTCTACGCTAGCGGTCGAAGACTAGCTGATCACTAAGTGATCCTGTCCACCTACCTACGTCAAACATAAACCCACCGTGTTCCCGATCGAAGAGAGGTCTTCGAAGGGGACAGTCACGGTTACGCACACAGTTGGTAGTTTTATTAGTATTAGTTCAAGTTATCTAGAACCGTATGTTAAAAAATATTCCAAGTTGCCACATAACCGTGGGTACGGCTTTCCGAAAGATTAAACCCTGCAGGAGTGCTCCAACTAGTCCATCACAAACGGTCACGGGCCGCAAAGTAATCCTCTATCACGAAACTCGTGATCTCGTCGGATTCCTTAGAGGAAAACCTCAACTCTGGGGAGAACCATAGCTTCATCGGGATTCCTATACGCAAGATATATCGCTAAGGTAAGACAATACTAGCAGGACCTCCCGGTGTGTCGACGACCCCGATAAGAGCCGCGTATCTCAGTCTCAGGACAACACCGTCTATGCATAGTGGACAATGACCAATGCCTCAAGTTTCCCCGAGATGGTATTGCCGACTGCTAGGTGGGTGTACCAACACTCATGAGGAGCACTGGCCCGGGTTATTGATTAAATCCACGGGGTAGCTATACCCTATGAAAATAATTATTAAGTGATTAGCAAATTAAAACCAATGTTGGGACCTGCCGAACAAGTCTTAACACTACACGATTTATCAAGGGGGTCCCCATAACAACCCCGAACGTGTTAGGAGCGATTAGTTATGGAATCAAACACCGGTAGCCGAAAACTAAGGTGGCAATAATGGAACAAATCACCCGACAAAAGCTAGGCCTTCCATCATTTACCAAGTATATAGGTGCATTAGTTAATTAACAGATTTAAACATAATGATATCAAAACTCATGTTATCACATGAGGCAATTGCACCTGCATCTAGCAACACTATCATTCAAAGCTGAGCAAGCCTACTTAGCCATTCAATATTAGCTAGGAGGGGAAAGTGTTTGGGTTTCACGGCAATATCAGGAGGCAAATATATCAGGTGGTAGGCAGCCAGCATATGACGATGGAAATGTGTATCTAGGCATAACAAATCTGGAGACGGTATCAAGGTCATGGTCATCTTGCCTGTGAGGTCTTCAGCTTGGAACTGCTCTTGTTCGTCATGCACGTACTCTCCCGAATCCATGTACTCGCTCTCTGATTGCGGTGCTACCCAAGATAAAAATAGCATCCAATGAACAACAACACAACATGATGCAACAAACACATGATGCATGAGATGAAAATGTAGCATGCATCTCTATTCTAGTCACTTGCTTATGCATGAGAAGAAAATACAAACTTCTGGACAGAACTTCACTCTAAGCTATCTTGACATGCATGAAGATGACATGAACAGGTGCATCACGCGAAAATGATGCAAAAACATATAAAGAACGTAGAGAACGGAGCTACGGATCAACCGAAAACAACGAAACAAGAAATGGAGTCCTACGGGTCAAAACTACCACACACACTCTCCAATGGAACATTTCTGCTATTCCCAGGTTTCCATATCACCAAACAAAGAAGTATAGGTGGGGTGGTGCAAAGAAACTCACCACACCACAAACAATACTATCACAAGCTTGAAAACAACAAAACTATACAATATGTCCTAAACAGCAACATAGCAGTTTGAGAACAACATGCAAAGCACCTACAGCCACCCAAATGTGCCAAACAAGATATGTCGCAAAAGATTCTAGAAAGCTCTACAAGCATGAGCAAAAATATAAAACAAAGGAGTTACTCACAGAAAGATCTACAGGTGCTAACCTGGACAAAAATAACAGATTTCAGGGACTTAGTGAAAATATCAGATTCTCACGAGCTGTTTATGCTCTGAAGCATTTTGATAGCCCCCAAAACAATATCTACAGGAAGTGAAATGGAATGAAAATTGAAAGAGATCTATACAAACATAAAAGCTATAACTCTCTAGTTGATTGCAAGGGCTAATTCCCATCACATGAACTTTTGCAACCACAACTACAAGCGAAGAAAATAACAGCAGTTTCTCAGACTTAGTGAAAATCACAGATTTTCACTAAACTGACAATTCCAGCCACATGCCTACTTTGACAAAGCACAACTTGCACACACAAACTCCTAAGCATAAAACAAAACCACCATGCTGTAGAGGGGTTCACCCACGACTGCCACAACAAGGAATCATCCTCTTAGGCTCATCACATCACATGGAACCAAGCTCTAAACTTAGAACAAAACAGAAAAATGACATCTCCAAAAATTGTTCCAAAGGGAAATCTGATTCCACCAATGGATTACTGGGATGATTCTACCCCAAAAACATATATAATACCTAGGCACTTGCATAGAACAAATTGGCACAAAGTTGAAAGGAAAAACTACATGGATTCACATAGCCACAAATAGTGTCATATCACATGTGTTTCTCACAAGGTCATCTCCTACACATGCACTTGCACACACTCACAACTACAATGGTGACATGAGGGTTTAGACCTCATGTATGTGTGCCATAGCACATCACCATACACACACCCACACACACACTACACATGATAGTTTCCAACACACACACTTACGTACACTCACATCAACTACCACTAGCACACACACTTACATGCTTGCACACAAGTTCTCACTAAGGCAAACCATGCCTTGGCATGTGGGTGTCACACACACACACACACATGCACACACCACACGATCACCTACACACACAAGCACATGGGTGCTTCCACACTCATAAGCACACCTCATGCACATGCACTAGTGCACATATGCACAAGCACACACACACACACACATGCTCTTGGGTGCTTGCACCACACAAGCACACATACACATGGTAGATTGCACTCACATATACACCCTACACACAAACGCTAGCTCACTAACTCCCTACACATGCATATTACTAGAACAAGGGGAAAACTACTGGTTTGAGAACCCTAGGCAACAAAACATTGCTGCCCAAGCAATAAGAGCAACAACATGTAGACAGCAAGCAACATGTTTAGAATAGCAAAACAAAAATAACAACAAAAATGAAAGGGATGGCCTAGGATTCGAACCCAAGACCTACTGGTCTCCACCAACTAGCCCAACCACTTGGCTATATATTGTTGATCAACAGAACAAAGGGAGTAACCACGTTATGCTCTCCTGTGCAACTGCGCCACAAATCAACAAAACAAAAGGGGCACCACGGGGTTCCGAACCCAGGATCTGTCGATCTGTAAAATCCCGCCTACCACTGCGCTACTGCTATCGATTGTTAACAGAGAGGGGGCCTCTGCTCTTTTGAGCAACCCCCTCTGGATCTATCACAACCCGACGGTGGCCGAAACAGGGGAGGCACACCGCCGGCGATCTACTACAAATCGAGCACGGGCTCGTCGCTGGGAGGAAGAGGGGACACTCACGTTTCCATTCCTCTACTAAACACAGCGTGAGATGCACTACACCTACTTCTCCATGACACGCGGTGGCGCCGGCGACAGAGAGATGCACGTCGGCGATTCTACGGCCCTACATACGATCTTGCTACCGGGGAAGGGGAAGGTTGCTCGTGCTTACCCACTGGTCGAGGAGACCGCGTCTGCCGGAGAGGAATCAGGGGAAGTCGAGGACGTAGCCGATGCACAGGAGGTCGTCGGAGCGGAAGAAGGCCGTCATCGAGGTAGGGGAAGCAGGGGCGATCGGCGCTTCCTTGACGCGTGGCTGGAACCTCCTGAGGTCCCGCGTGCTCCTGGCCTGCTCGGAGAGGACGGAGAGGCACGGCAACGACGGCGACGAGCTCTTCACGGATCGGCCATGGCGGAGGAGGAGCTCATCCCGCCTGCTGTCGATCTGGGAGAGGGAGGAGGAAGAGGAAAGGAGTGGCGGCAATTGGAGGAACCTTAGGCCATTGCCCGGACGCCAAGGAATTAAATAGGAGGCGAGGGAGTCCACCTCGACGTCCGTGAGCACGGCGTCTGTCTCTGTCTCGCTGTATCTGAAGAAACTGATGGAAAGGAGGGAGGAGGGAGACGGCGTCTACAGGAGCAGGGAAAGGAGTGGGCTGCGCGCGAGGAGGGGGTTACTGGGCCAGCGAGCAGGAAGTTGGGTTGCTGGGCCAGCGAGATAGAGAAAGGAAAAACCCACTAGGGTTTTTCTATTTGAAAACAAAACAGAGACAAAATAAAACACACAGGCCACACTGTTGATGCTAAAATAAAACAAAAATGCCCCTGGTCATAAGGGAATTATGACCTATTTAAATGAAATGAAAAAGGAGTTTTTGGAGCATTTAAATATTTACAACACAGAATTAATTGAACTGTTTTGTGATTATTTACCCCTCTCAAACATAGATTCAAAACATTTTAAACCTAGCATCACATCCACCACAATTCACTCTAAAATATAAACATTTTTGAATCAGGGATATGGCAAGTAAAACTTGAGCTTTGAGAAATAGAGAAGGGGGGTATTGAAACCTATTTGAAAACTAGCAAAGTTGCACCCCACTTTCAAATGCACCACTTCATCACATCACATATCACATCCATGGAACCACAACAACAACAAACACAAGAAGGCATGAATGGAATGAATGCATGAATGCAAAGGGGAGACAAGTAACATCACATGAAATAACACATGCATATATCATCACATGGCAATGACAAGATGGACCCACATACAAGAAGGTTCCAAATATGGCAAGTTACACTCTGGGGCGTTACACCATGTTACCTATCGTAGCTTTCCCTATCTCTAAGTCGCCGTGTCTTCCAAGATCAGGAACTCCTTTGGTAATCTATCATCCTCATAGCTTCTCGAACCGCCATCCAGCTTTTAGGCCAAGGGTCGCACTTCTAATGTTGAGTCGCCCCCTTGATGACCCGGCCCACAAAGGGCGGGTTATCCGCGGGTAATATCCCCAACACCCGGGGTCCGGTTACGTGGAACTCGTCAAAACTAGCGGTTTTTGCCTATTTCGGCCGGTTTTGTATACTATTAGTCACTAATTTTGGGTCCCGCTGTGATCCGAACGTTTCGGGAACCCCGTGGTCTGGTTACAGGGAACTTGTCAAAACTCATAGTTTTGGCCTATTATGGCTAGTTTTCTATGCTATTACTCACTGATTTTGGGTCCCGCTACGATCCGAACATTTCGGGAACTCCGGGGTCCGGTTACGTGGAACTCGACAAAACTCACAGTTTTGGCCTATCTCATTTGTTTTGTATGCTATTACTCACTGATTTTGGCTCCCGCTGCGATCCGAACGTTTCAGGAAACACCTGGCCCGGTTAGGGTGAACTCATCAAAAATCGCAGTTTTGGCCTATTGTGGCCAGTTTTGTAAGCTATTATTCACTGATTTTGGGTCCCGCTGCAATCTGAATGTTTCCGGAACACCGAGGGCCGGTTACGGGGAACTCGTCAAAACTCGCAGTTTTGGCTATTCCGGACAGTTATGTATGCTATTAGTCACTTATTTTGGGTCCCACTGTGATCCGAACGTTTCGGGAACCCCGTGGACCGGTTACGATGAACTCATCAAAAATTACAGTTTTGGCGTGTTGTGGCGAGTTTTGTATGCTATTACTCGTTGATTTTGGGTCCCGCTGCATTCTGAATGTTTCGGAAACCCCGGGGTCCGGTTACGGGGAACTCGTCAAAACTCGCAGTTTTTGTCTATTCTCGCCAGTTTTGTATGCTATTACTCACTGAGTTTAGGTCCCGCTGTGATCCGAACGTTTCGGGAACCCCTGGGTACGGTTACGTGGAACTCGTCAAAACTCGCAGTTCTGGCCTATTCCGGCCGGTTTTGTATGCTATTAGTCATTGATTTTGGGTCCTCCTACGATCCAAATGTTTCGGGAACCCCGGGGTCCGGTTACGAATAACTCATCAAAACTCGCAGCTTTGACCTATTCCGGCCAATTTTGTATGCTATTAGTCACTGATTTTGGGTCCTGCTGTGATCCGAACATTTCAGGAAACACGGGGTCCGGTTACGGGAAACTCGTCAAAACTCGCAGTTTTGGCCTATTGCAGCCAGTTTTGTATGCTATTAGTCACTGATTTTGGGTCCCGCTGTGATCCGAGCGTTTCGAGAACCCCGGGGTCCGGTTACGGGGAATTGGTCAAAACTTGCAGTTTTGGCCTATTGTGGCGAGTTTTGTATGCTATTACTCAATGATTTTGAGTCCCGCTGCGATTCGAACGTTTCGGGAACCATGGGGTCTGGTTCCGGGGAACTCGTCAAAACTCGCAGTTTTGGCCTATTCCGTCCAGTTTTGTATGCTACTAGTCTCGGGAACCCCGGGGTCTGGTTACGGGGAACTCATAAAAAATCGTAGTTGTGGCCTGTTTTGTATGCTATTACTCACTGATTTTGGGTCATGCTGCATTATGAATGTTTCGGGAACCCCGGGGTCCGGTTACGGGGAACTCGTCTAGACTCGCGGTTTTTGTCTATTCTCGCTAGTTTTGTATGCTATTACTCACTGATTTTGGGTCCCGCTCTGATCCGAACGTTTCGGCAACCCCGGGGTCCCGTTACGTCGAACTCGTCAAAACTCGCAGTTTTGGCCTATTCCGGTCGGTTTTATATGCTATTAGTCACTTATTTTGGGTCCCTAGTGATCCGAACGTTTCGGGAATGCCATGGTCCGGTTACGGGGAACTCGTCAAAAATCTCAGTTTTGGCCTATTATGGCCATTTTTGTATGCTATTACTCACTGATTTTGGGTCCCGCTGTGATCCGAACGTTTTGGGAACCCCGAGGTCCGGTTACGTGGAACTCGTCAAAACTCACAGTTTTGCCTATTCCGGTCAGTTTTGTATGCTATTAGTCACTGATTTTGGGTCCCGCTGTGATCCAAGCGTTTCGGGAACCCCGTGGTTGGGTTACAGGGAACTCGTCAAAAATCGCAGTTTTGTATGCTATTAGTCACTGATTTTGGGTTCTCGTGCGATCCAAACGTTTCGGGAACCCTCGGGTCCGGTTACGGAGAACTCATCAAAACTCGCAGTTTTGGCCTATTCTAGCTAGTTTTGTATCCTATTAGTCACTGATTTTGGGTCCTGCAGCGATTTGAACGTTTACGGAACCCCGGGGTCCAGTTACGGGGAACTCGTCAAAACTCGCAGTTTTGGCCTATTCCGACCAGTTTTGTATGCTATTAGTCACTGATTTTGGGTCCCGCTGTGATCCGAATGTTTCCGGAACCTCGGGGTCCTGTTACGGGGAACTCGTCAAAACTCGCAGTTTTGGCCTATTGCAGCTAGTTTTCTATTCTATTAGTCATTGATTTTGGGTTCCGATGCCATCTAAATGTTTCAGGAACCCCGGGTCTGGCTACGGGTAAGTGGTCAAAACTCGCAGTTTTTGTCTATTCTCTCCAGTTTTGTATGCAATTACTCACTGATTTTGGGTCCCGCTGCGGTCCGAACGTTTCGGAAACCCTGGTGTCCGGTTACGTGGAACTCATCAAAACTCGTAGATTTGGCTTATTCCGGCTGGTTTTGTATGCTATTAGTCACTGATTTTGGTGTTGGGGAACGTCGCATGGGAAACAAACATTTTCCTACACACACGCAATACCTATCCATGGTGATGATCATCTACGAGAGGGGAGAGTGAATCTACATACCCTTGTAGATCGCTAAGCGAAAGCATATATATAACGCGGTTGATGTTGTGGAACATCTTCGCGATCCAAATCGCAACCCGTCCCGTCCCGCGATCTCATCATGATCCGTCCTACGATCCAATCACGATCCATCCCACGATCCCATCCAGATCTAATGCCGAACGGACGGCACCTGCGTGTTCAGCACACGTACAGCTCGATGACGATCTCCGCCTTCTTGATCCAGCAAGATAATCGGGGAAGTAGATGAGTTCTCTGGCAGCGTGACTGCACGCCGGTGATGGTGGTGAGCTATTCCTGCAGGGCTTCGCCTAAGCACCACAGAAATCCGATCTAGAGGAACAACTACAAACTAGAGGAGAGGGTAGCACGTGGCTGAAATTGTGTGTCTCAAAAACCCTCAATACCTCTAGTATATATACGAGGGAGGGAGGGTAGGAGGCAGCCTCAAACCCTCAAGGTTTAGCCAAAATTGGAGGTGGAGGAGTCCTACTCCAATCCTACTAGGAGTAGGATTCCTCCTTTCCACTTGGAAACCCTTTCCACCTTTTCGACCTTTGGGTTTTTGCCTCTCAAACCTCATGGGCCTTGGTGGGAGCTTATGTCAGCCCACTAGGGGCTGGTTTGTATCCTCCAACAACCTATAAGGCCCCTTGGGGCGTGACACCTGATACATCTTCATCGTATCAATATATTTTGATTGTTTCATTCCAATATTCTACAACTTTCATATACTTTCCGCAACTTTTTATACTATTTTTGGGACTAACATATTGATCTAGTGCCCAGTGGCAGTTCCTGTTTGTTGCATGTTTTTGTTTCGCAGATTATCCTTACCAAACGAAATCCAAACGCAATAAAAAAAACCTACGGGGATTTTTTGCAATATTTATGATTTTTGGGAAGAAGAATCTACGCGAAACGATGCCCGTGGAGGTCACAAGCCTAGGAGGCGCCCCCCCCTAGGGCGCGGCTGGCAGGCTTGTGACCAATCCCTAAGGCGGTTGGGGCCCTTCCTTCGCCGCAAAAAAGATAATATTCGGAAGAAAATCGTGTTAAAATTTCAGCCCAATCGGAGTTATGGATCTCCGGTAATTTAAGAAACGGTGAAAGCCAGAATCTGGGAGCGCAGAAACAGAAGGACACAGAGAGAGAGAGAGAGATCCAATCTCGAAGGGGTTCTTGCCCCTCCGCCGCCTTGGAGACCATGGAACAGAGGGGAAATCCTTCTCCCATCTAGGGAGGAGGTCAAGAAAGAAGAAGAAGAAGAATGGGGCTCTCTCCCCCTCTCTCCCGGCGGCGCCGGAACTCCGCCCGGGACATCATCGTGTGACGGCGATCTACACCAACACCTCCGTCATCTTCACCAACACCTCCATCACCTTCCCCCATCTATATTCAGCGGTCCACTCTCCCGCAACCCACTGTACCCTCTACTTGAACATGGTGCTTTATGCTTCATATTATTATCCAATGATGTGTTGCCATCCTACGATGTGTGAGTAGATTTTCGTTGTCCTATCGGTGATTGATGAATTGCTATGATTGGTTTAATTTTCTTGTGGTTATGTTGCTGTCCTTTGGTGCCCATCATATGAGCGCACGCGTGGATCACACCATAGGGTTAGTTGTATGTTGATAGGACTATGTATTGGAGGGCAATGGTGACAAAAGCTTCAGCCTAGCATAGAAATTGATGCATACGGGATTGAAGGGGGACCAATATATGTTATTGCTATTGTTGGGTTTTACCTTAATGAACGTTAGTAGTTGCAGATGCTTTCTAATAGTTCCAATCATAAGTGCATAGAATTCCAAGTAAGGGATGACATGCTAGCAGTGGCCTCTCCCACATAAAGTTTGCTATCGGTCTAGTAATGTAGTCAATTGCTTAGGGACAATTCCGCAACTCCTACCACCACTTTTCCACACTCGTTAGACTAATGTAATTGTTTCTTTATCGAAACAGCCCCTAGTTTTTAGTTACGTGTTCTTTACTTTATTGCAAGCCTATCCTATCACTCCTACAAAGTACTTCTAGTTTCATACTTGTTATAGCTAAAGCGAATGTAAAGTGTGCGTAGAGTTGTATCGGTGGTCGATATAACTTGAGGGAATATTTTTCCTACCCTTAGCTCCTCCTTGGGTTCGACACTCTTACTTATCGAGAAAGGCTACAATTGATCCCCAATACTTGTGGGTTATCAAGACCTTTTTCTAGCGCCGTTGCCGGGGAGCAATAGAGTGGGGTGAATATTCTCGTGTGTGCTTGCTTGCTTTATCACTAAGTACATTTATTTGTTGTTCTAAGTTGTTCTCTATCTTTAGTTATGGATATGGAACACGAAATACCAAAACAAATAGGTGTACTTGCTACTCATGGAGATGGGGAACCTCCTAAAACCCTCGATGCTCGTTATGTGGAAAAAATATGCACTTCTTTAATAATCCTGAGAAAACCCCATTAAGTTATATAATGGGATACACGTTGGATCAACGTGAATACTTTAGGGATTATCGCTTGACTCAAAAAGGGAAACTATTATGGGATCAAATTCATTTGTTGAAATGGTATGCTTGGGAGCTATGCTTGAGATACGATATTACTTGTTGCTCTAGGATGAAGGCTCAACACCTCCCCTTTTATTGTAACTTTAATGCTAATGAAACCTTGGCTTCTTATGCTAATGGTATATATGATTACTATGATGTGGAACAAATAGAAGAGTTTGTTGCTTTTATGGGTGCTTATGAAATTGAAGCTCTGTTTAAAAGGTGTGATGATAATGATGATGCTGCTTACCGATCTGAAAATTTGGTTATGCTTCGTTATTATTATACTAATTATGAATATAATTCCCTTATTTATCGATTTATGGATAAATACTATGCTGCCCAAGAAGAGACTAATATTTTGCAGGAAACTATGGAAGAAGATAATGCTGAAACTGTGAGCTCATTAGATGAGAAAGATGACGAGGAGAGCGAAGAACAAAATGAGGAAGAGCGGACTAGCTATCCGTGCCCACCTTCTAATAAGAGTAACTCTTCAACTCGTACATTGTTTAATTCCCCTTCGTTCTTACCGAAGGATGAATGCTATGTTGATTGCTATGATCCCTTGGATTCGTTTGAAATATCCCTTTTTGATGAACTTGATGCTTGCTATCCTTGTGGCCCTGATGCCAATATGAATGATGCTTATGAAGATTAACTTGATATAATTCCTTATGTTAAACATGAAATTGTTGCTATCGCACCCACTTATGATAGTCCATTTATCTTTTTGAACTCTCCCAACTACACTATATCGGAGAAGTTTGCTCTTATTAGGGATTACATAGATGGGTTGCCTTCTACTATCACACATGATGATTTTGATGAATATAATATGCATGTGCTTTCTGCTCCTACTTGTAATTATTATGATAGAGGAACTACATCTCCACCTCTCTATGTTTTCAATACGATAAAATTGCAAGAAACTGCTTATGCTATGTATTGGCCTTTACTTGATGTGCATGACTTGTTATTTTATGACATGCCAATGCATAGGAAGAGAGTTAGACTTCGTTATTGCATGATATATGTTACCTTGTGCTCACTACTAAATTGCAAATCATTGTTAATTAAAATTGGCTTTGATATACCTTGGGATCCGGGTGGATCCATTACTTGACCACTTTATGCCTAGCTTAATGGCTTTAAAGAAAGCGCTGCCTGGGAGACAACCCGGAAGTTTTAGAGAGTCGTTTATTTCTGTTGAGTGCTTTTATTTAGTTTAAAAACAAAAAAAATATAGAGGGGAACTTAAAACTTTTTCAAAAAGAGAAGCGATTGAAAGGTGATGCATTGCGGAAGTGAGGGTCGACCTTGAACACTTGTCTTCATGCTCATGGAAACAATGTAGATTTTTGATGGAAGTTTCTGGCAAAAATAATTATCCCCCTGTACAACTCCATTGTATTATAAAAATAATGTGCCAAGTAAAGCCTTTATGATTAGTTTCGGTGATAGTTGTTTGATCATGCTGAAAAAGACAGAAACTTTGTGCTTACGAAATTATTTTTAGTTCCTATCCAGATAGATATTTTGAGTTGATTCTTTTTTATTCTGATTGATATGAAAATTTCCCTAATTTTCATAATTGTTCGGAATTTTTGGACTTTCAGAAGTATGGTATAAGTTCAGATTACTACAGACTGTTCTGTTTTGACAGATTCTGTTTTCTATGCATTGTTCTCTTATTTTGATGAATCTATGGGTAGTATCGGGGGGTATGAACCATGGTGAAATTGTATTATAGTAGATATAATGCTAATATGAATTTGGAATGAGTTCACAACAGTACTTAAAGTGGTGATTTACTTTATTATACTAACGGATCTCACGAAGGTTTTGTTGAGTTTTGTGTGATTGAAGTTTTCAAGTTTTGGGTGAGACCACGATGGATGAAGGAATAAGGAGAGGCAAGAGCCTAATCCTGGGAATGCCCAAGGCACCCCAAGGTAATATTCAAGGAAGACTCAAGCGTCTAAGCCTGGGGATGTCCCGGAAGGCATCCCCTCTTTCATCTACAATCTATCGGTAATTTTACTCGGAGCTATGTTTTTATTCGTCACATGATATGTGCAAATGCTTGGAGCGTCTTTTGTGTTAATTTTTCCTTTTTATTTTATGCACCATGCTGGTATGAGATAGTCCTTGGTGTCTTTATAGAATGCTTCATGTGCTTCACTTATATCATTTGAAGTTTGGATTGCCTATTTCCCTACACATAGAAAACCGCCATTTGTAGAATGCTCTTTTGCTTGACTTATATTTGTTAGAGCGGGGCATATCTTTTGTAGAAAGAATTAAACTCTCATGCTTCACTTATACCTATTTAGAGAGTTAACAGGAGTTGGTCATTCACATGGTTAGTCATAAAATCCTACATAAAACTTGTAGATCACTTAATATGATATGTTTGATTCCTTGCAATAGTTTTGCGACATGAAGATGTGATATTAGAGTCATGCTAGTGAGTAATTGTGTATTCGTAGAAATACTTGTGTTAAGGTTTGTGATTCCTGTAGCATGCACGTATGGTGAACTGTTATGTGACGAATTCGGAGCATGATTTATTTATTGATTGTCATCCTTTGTGTGGAGGTCGGGATCGCGCGATGGTTAACTCCTACCAACCCTTCCCTTAGGAGCATGCGTGTAGTATGTTGTTTCGATGACTAATAGACTTTTGCAATAAGTATGTGAGTTCTTTATGACTAATGTTGAGTCCATGGATTATACGCACTCTCACCCTTCCACCATTGCTAGCCTCTCTAGTACCGCGCAACTTTCGGCGGTGCATTAGACCCACCATATACCCTTCCTCAAAACAGCCACCATACCTGCCTATTATGGCATTTCCATAGCCATTCGAGATATATTGTCATGCAACTTCCATCATTCCGTTTATTATGACACGCACCATCATTGTCATATTGCTTTGCATGATCGTAAGATAGCTAGCATGATGTTTTCATGGCTTGTCCGTTTTTTGATGTCATTGCTACGCTAGATCATTGCACATCCCGGTACACCGCCGGAGGCATTCATATAGGGTCATATTTTGTTCTAATTATCGATTTGTAAGTAAATAAAATTGTGATGATCATCATTATTAGAGCATTGTACCATGTGAGGAAGTAATAAAAGAGGCCAATGAAGCCCAAATAAAAAAAAGGCCAAAGAAGCCCACCAAAAAAAAGAAAGGAAAAAAAATGAAAACAAAATGAGAGAAAAGAGAGAAGGGACAATACTACTATCATTTACCACACTTGTGCTTCAAAGTAGCACCATGATATTCATGATAGAGAGTCTCCTATGTTGTCACTTTCATATACTAGTGGGAAATTTTCATTATAGAACTTGGCTTGTATATTCCAATGATCGGCTTCCTCAAATTTCCCTAGGTCTTCATGAGCAAGCGAGTTGGATGCACACCCACTAGTTCCTTTTTTATCTTTCATACAATTATAGCTCTTTTGCATCTGTTGCATGGCAATCCCTACTCACTCACATTGATATTTATTGATGGGCATCTCCATAGCCCGTTGATACGCCTAGTTGATGTGAGACTATCTCCTCCTTTTTGTCTTCTCCACAACCCGTTGATATTATATTCCACCTATAGTGCTATGTCCATGGCTCACGCTCATGTATTGCGTGAAAGTTGAAAAAGTTAGAGAACACTAAAGTATGAAACAATTGCTTGGCTAAAACCGTGTGTCGTGGGTATAAGTCTGACAGTAGATGTGTAGGGTACGAAAGGATGGGCAGAGCCTTAGCTACGACGAGGTTGTATGAGTTCGGGCCCCTCTACGGTGGAGGTAAAATCCCTACGTCTCAGTGCTCTTGGGAGCTTGATGTCGAGTGGAATATGGATTACACTGAATTGCTAACCCCTGCACCAGTGGGGAAGGGCGACTTATATAGAGTGCGCAGGGGCAGAGTAGTGGTGATTAAATGTCTACGTTATAGGTAACGTATGCCTTAAATGCTAATAAAGGTACATGAAAGTGTATGACCGTTGCCCTCCAGGGGGGGTTACGATGTACAGAGTGGAATCCAGTCGGTACGTTTGATACGCTCCGAATGCTCATTTCCGACTGGATGATGGAGGAATCGTCACCGACTGGATGATGGAGGAATCGTCACCGACTGGATGAAGGGAAGTCCTTAATTCAGTCGGAACTAACTAAGGGCCTTGTCCCTTATGAAGGGTAGTCTTTGGGTAGGACCTATAGGGCAGGCCTGTGACCCTACCCTAGGACTATAACCCCATCATTAGTCCCCGAATGGATCGGGGTTGGAACGATGAAGCGACGCTTGGAGTACAGATCCGACTGGTATGGATGCGACTTTGCCGTTGTTTGCCTCGATCCATTTTATCCTCTTGACGAGTGATCCGAGTGGATATATCTGTGAAACGAACCGTCAGAAACCGAGTGTTTCCGTGCAATCTTTTGACGTGACCGGTCAACTAACAGCGGCAGATTTTCTAGGATCCTCAAATTTCGGTTGTCGCGCGCTCAGCGGGGATGACGACATCGTCATCGAGTAGTATTTGCCGCCTCGATTTCCGCGCCTTCATCTCCTCCACTAATATCGCAGCAACCGGTCGAGGGATAAGATTTCGGGGCCACCTGCTAGTGACCCAGTCGGAACCTTATTTAAACCTCCCGAGCGAGGGTTTCTCGTTGCACTCGCCTGATAATTCGCACTCGCCCCGCTTCTCCCGTGACTTCCTACGCATCCCAAGCTCCTTCCTTCTCCTCCTCCCTCGCGGATCTGCAGCCTCCACCATGACGAAGGGGCAAACGAGCAAGCTTGAGGCGCGGAAGAAGAAGAAGGCGGCGGCTCCTGCTCAGCGGCGGCAGCGAGCACTGCCGGCGGGTTGGATCCAAGGGGATTTCCTCCCCTCCACGGTGACGGCGGCGGACATGCTGGAGCTGGTGGAGCAAGGCCTGATCGAGAACAAGTCGTGGAGACTGCCGGCGGAGGGCGAGACGGAGTCGGCGCCTCAGGAGGATGAGCGCGTCCTGCTGCTCAGTCACGTGTACCGAGGCTTCTCTCTACCTCCTCATCCCTTCTTCAGAGGTATAATGAACCACTTCGGGGCGCAGCTCGACCATTTTCCTCCCAACGCAATAGCTCATCTCTCTGCCTTCGTCGTGCTTTGCGAGTGTTTTATGGGTTGCGCTCCTCATTGGGGGCTCTTTAAACACATCTTCTCTGCTAGATCCCAAACCATCAAAAGACTTAGCCAGTCGGACGACAAAACTCATCTCCTCCAGCTCTGCGGAGGCTTAGGCTTCCAAAAGAAAAGCAAAAGTAGTTATCCCGCTCTTCAGTTGTCTGAATCCGTTAGGAACTAGCAGTCGACTTGGTTCTACTGCCAGGACGTCGCTTGTCCGAATGCTGCAACAGGACTGCCCCCTTTTAGCTTAGACCGACCGGCTCCGCCTAGGCAGCTTGCGCTCATGAAGATGGAAAAGATCCAGATTCAGCCTCTGGTCGACGCGCTGGTAGATGTCGTCCGCAAGGGAGTCACCGGCATAGATTTGCTGGAGGTTTTTCTGGGTCGGCGTATCCAGCCTTTGCAAGCTCGACACCACGCCATGTGGCACTACACGGGGCCTGAGGACTCCACTCGGACTCACCCCGAGTGCATGACCGGGGAGGCTGTGACGGCGTGGGTCCGCGCCATCACATGCGCCTGCGATAACCCCAGAGGAGCCCGGCGAGTGAAGCCTTTCCGCGCGGACAACCCTCCTCCGAATGAGGTGAGAATACCTTGCCGAGTGCTTACAATTCCCTTAGATTTGCCACTTTTTCTTGCATCACTGTCTGACGTCTGATGTTGTCGACTGTATCTTGTGCAGGCGTGGACCAACTGGTATTCCCCCGTCTCGAACGGGAATCCGGCTGAGGAAGAGGAAGGCAGCGTGGAGAGCGTCGAGTATGTCTCACACAGCGGGGAGACGGAGGAGGAGTCTGAAGAAGAGGAGGGGGAAGGTGAGGAGCAGAGCTCGCCACCCCCACCACCAGAGCCTCGAACTAAGCGCTGTCACGAACCCGTGACTTCGTCAGCTCCTCCAGCGGCCCCGAGTGCCCCGTCAGCTCCCGTGACTCCGTCGGCTCCTCCAGCGGCCCCGAGTGCCCCGTCAGCTCCTCCCGTGGTTTCGAGCACCTTGCCAGCTACTCCCGTGGCTCCTAGTGCTCGGAGCACAAAGAGGACCAGAGACGCTGTTGCTGAGCCTGCGGACCAACCTTCCAAGGTGGCCAAACCGAGTGGGTCCAAACCTCGGAAGGCTTTGCCGCGGATGAGGATCGTCGTTCCCATTGCCTCAGCGTAAGTGTCTTGTTCTCTTATCTTCTTTTAGTATTTGATTGAACTCATGTTTATTGATCGAGTGGATTTTACTCGACAGAGCTGCTACCTCTGCCACTTCTCCGCCATGCCAGGAAGACGATCCCATGGATACGGACAACGTTGCCACATCTCAGCAAGGTACGTCGTGATGACTCCGAGAGCCCAAATTATTGTTTCGCGAATTCTGTCTTTGATCTTGCCTTTTTTCTGTGGTCTCACGTCGTTCAGTCGGGCTTCCTTCACACGTGATTCACATGGAGGAGGACGACCAGAAGAGGTCCGAGCAAGCTGTGGTGCCTGTCCTTGAGGCTGTTCCATCTGCTACTACTCCCGCCATGGATGTGCCGCCTGCCGAGACGATGTCGTCGACTGAAACGGCGCTCATCGCTGCTGAGCCGACTGGAGCAGGACTTGGGATGCCCAAGGAGTCTCTTGTGGTGCCAGGTCCGTCGACCGTCCAGTACGACGCCCAACGCCTCCCGAAATATCAGGTGGGGGCTGCCAAGGGGGCCATGGTGCAGGCGGAGTTGATGGCGGGTGATGCCAAGAGAGCGTACGACTCCATCGCGTCTGTGTACAAGCGAAGCTTGGAACTCCGGGAAGATATCTGAGTAAGTGAGGTAGTAAGTATTATTTTCCTCTTGTAACCCAGTGGGTGTTTAAGCAATATACTCGGATGCAGTATGATTATTTTGCAGTGGGTTCACTCTTAGTGAACCCAGTGGGTGTAGTCCCCGAGACTTCTGTTGAGTGCTTGCACCGGCAGTTGTCTTTATATACATTTTCTTTAACTTGATCAGATCAAAACTAATCTGTTCGAATGTTACCGGTGGGGGCACTCCGAGTGCACCTACTGGAAGTAGTCCCCGAGAGTAATTTTACTCATGTCGGGTAGTAGTAGCCTCATAGGCTTGTTTTTGTTATTTAACTCAATAGGGCGGACCTGTTTGAGCTTCATGGTAGTGGGGTCACTCTTAGTGAACCCACTAGGTGTAGTCCCCGAGGCCGCTGTCGACTGCTTGCGTCGGCAGGGGTCTGAAGAACTTCGAGCTTTTATTGTTTTCCTTGTTGAATTTGTCTAATCTTCTCTGGACTCTGATTTGCAGAAGACTTGCGAGATGGGATCAGCGTACAACGCTCTGAAGGATGAAAAGATTCAGCTTGCTGCGGAACTGGAGGCAGCTCTTCATGACTTGGCTGGTGTGAAGGGTGCTCTGGCTGAACGAGAGAAGTCCTTGGAGGAGTCCCGTGAGGCGAACAAGGCATTGGTGGCCGAAATGGAGAAAATGGGGAAACAAAGGACCGAGCTGATGGGACAGATGAAAGTGATGAATAGGCGGTGCATATCACAGGAGAAGTACGTCCGTGACTGGGCAAGGAAGATGATTGCGCTTCTCGGTGGTAAGTTCTGTTTTTCCGAGTGCTTCTTGACTGTGTATTTCATTCTGCGCTTACTTTCTGCTCGTCTTGTCTTTGCAGTTTTTTGTATGGACACTAAAGCTGAAGCAGCTGACGTTGAGCGGTCGGTTATTCCGAACGTTCCACTCAGCAAGGACGCCAATCGAGACATGCTCCGAGCGCACATTCGCCTGGGCAAAGTGGGACCTTTCATAGGTCGACTGAGAGAGATAGTCGGCCGAATCGACAAGGAGCTGTGGCCCGAAGACGAGTCCCGGCAAGAGATGGAAGGGTTGATGACTCGGCTGGAGGACGTCCCGAACCGAGTGCAGGCGTGGAAGAAGTCTGCTGCTCGCTGTGGTGCGGACGTGGCGCTGTCACTGGTCCGAGTGCACTCCAAGGAGGATCGCGAAGAGAAGCTGAAGGCGCTGCAGGTCGCCAATACCAAGAAGCTTCGATTCGAAGATTTCATGGAGACCTTCCTTGAGAGCGCCACTCGCATCGCAGACGGGATCGACCTCGACACTTTCGTGGAGCCTGCCAGTCCCAGTGCCAGCCCTGACGACGCTTGAGAAAACTTTTACCTCGGTATGCCGAGTGTTACTTGTATCAAACTTTGGCCACTGCTGTTGGCCGTCACATTCGTGGTTCGGTGTGGATAAGCTTGATCTACACCGAACCGACTATCTTTAAACGAACTTTTAATTGGAACCGAATATTTTGCTCTTCCTTTGCCAAAGAATTGTTGACACGATTTTGGCTCGTGGTTTTTGTTTGGCGTTTCTTGGTGAAGCCAATGGCAAACATGCAGAGCATGTAATTGTCAGTTGTCTTGACATCTGCATGAGCCTCAATGAGGGTCTGCTAAGCCTCCGAGTGGATCTCTAAGATACACTCGAAGGAAGCTTTTTACTCAGGCGATTCTTGATCGCAGAGAAGTCTCCGAGTGCGACGTTTAGAGTACACTCGGAGAAAGTTGTTGCTTAGGCGATACTGGATCGCAGCTAAGTCCCCGAGTGCGACGTTTAGTGCACAGTCGGAGAAAGTTTGTACTTAGGAGATTCTTGATCGCAGGTAAGTCCCCGAGTGCGACGTTTAGTGCACACTCGGAGAAAGTTGATACTCATGTAGTTGTTAGTTGTCTTGACATCCACATGAGTCTCAATGAGGTTCTGCTAAGCCGTTACTTAGGCGATTCTGGATCGCGGCTAAGTCTCCGAGTGTGACGTGTAGAGCACACTCGGAGAAAGTTGGTACTTAGGCGATTCTTGATCGCAGCTAAATCCCCGAGTGCGACGTTTAGTGCACACTCGGAGAAAGTTTGTACTTAGGCGATTCTGGATCGCAACTAAGTCCCCGAGTGCGATATTTAGTGCACACTCGGAGAAAATTAGTACTTAGGCGATTCTTGATCACAGCTAAGTCCCCGAGTGCGCCGTTTAGTGCACATTTGGAGAAAATTAGTACTTAGGCGATACTTGATCGCAGCTAAGTCCCCGAGTGCGACGTTTAGTGCACACTCGGAGAAAGTTTGTGCTTAGGCGATTCTGGATCGCAGCTAAGCTCCCGAGTGCAACGTTTAGTGCACACTCGGAGAAACTTAGTACTTAGGCGATTCTGGATCGCAGCTAAGTCCCCGAGTGCGACGTTTAGTGCACACTCGGAGAAAATTAGTACTTGGGCAATTCTTCATCGCAGCTAAGTCCCCGAGTGCGACGTTAAGTACACACTCGGAGAAAGTTTGTGCTTAGGCGATTCTGGATCGCAGCTAAGCTCCCGAGTGCGACGTTTAGTGCACACTCGGAGAAAGTTAGTACTTAGGCGATTCTGGATCGCAGCTAAGTTTTTTTTTTAGACCGGAGTGTGCAACCGCAGAAGAATTTTGAATCTGCAAAAACTCAATCTGCTTTGTATTACTTCAATGATACTTGTTCTTTACATTGCTTCAGTCGACGGTCATGTGTAGAAACGCTTCAGGAGATCTCCGTTCCATGCTCGCGGCTCGTCCGTTTCCCTATCGAGGTTGTAGAGTCGATATGCTCCGTTGTTCAGCACCTTGGAGATGATGAAGGGTCCTTCCCAGGCGGGAGCCAACTTGTGAGGTCTCTGTTGATCCACTCGGAGCACCAGGTCGCCTGCTTGGAATGTACGACTCCTGACGTGTCGCGCGTGAAAACGCCGCAGATCTTGTTGATAAATGGTTGAGCGAGTCAGTGCCATCTCGCGCTCCTCCTCTAGAAGATCCACTCCGTCTTGCCTTGCTTGCTCTGCTTCAACTTCGGAGAAGAGTTCAACTCGTGGAGCATTGTGAAGCAAATCACTCGGAAGGACTGCCTCTGCTCCGTAAACGAGGAAGAACGGGGATCGCCATGTAGATCTATTTGGGGTTGTGAGGAGACCCCACAGCACCGAAGGCAGCTCGGAGACCCATGCGCCGGCAGCATGTCCCACTTCTCGCAGGAGTCGGGGCTTCAAACCTTGCAGAATAAGTCCATTCGCCCGCTCTGCTTGCCCGTTTGTTTGGGGATGCGCCACAGATGCAAAATCCACTCGGATACCTTGGCAAGTACAGAAACCTTTGAATCTGTCCGAGTCAAAGTTTGTGCCATTGTCAGTGATTATGCTGTGCGGCACCCCGAACCTAGAGATGATGTCCCTGACAAACTTGATGGCCGTAAGGGCGTCGAGCTTCTTGATGGGTTTGGCTTCGATCCACTTTGTGAACTTGTCGACTGCCACCAACAAATGTGTGAATCCCCCTTGGCCTGTCCTGAATGGACCGACTGTATCTAATCCCCACACTGCAAACGGCCAAACAAGAGGGATTGTCTTCAACGCGGATGTTGGCTTGTGGGACTTGTTAGAGTAGAACTGACAGCCTTCGCATCGGTCGACCATATCCTTTGCCATTTCATTCGCCTGCAACCAGAAGAAACCGGCTCTGAATGCTTTGGCGACGATTGCCCTTGAGGAGGCATGATGACCGCAGGTTCCCGAGTGAATTTCTTCCAGGATTAACTGTCCCTCTTCAGAGGAGATGCATCATTGAAGAACGCCTGAAACGCTTTCCTTGTACAACTGGCCATCAATGACAGTGAACGACTTTGACCTGCGGACGATCTATCTGGCTTGGACTTCATCTTCTGGTAATTCTTGCCTCAGGATGTATGCAATGAACGGCACAGTCCAATCGGGGATGATAGCAAGGATCTCCATGATCAAATCAACCACAGCAGGGACTTCGACTTCAGTCAGATCTATCGAGCTCTTTGGTTGTACTGGTTCTTCTGTGAAAGGATCTTCTTTAACTGAGGGGAGGTGAAGGTGCTCGAGGCAGACGTCACTCGGGACCGGTCTCCGAGTGGATCCAAGTTTCGCCAATTCATCAGATGCTTGATTTTTCAGTCGCGGAACATGGTGGAGTTCCAGACCTTCAAACTTTTTCTCGAGCTTCCTCACTGCATTGCAATATGTGGTCATGGTGGGATTCCTCACATCCCATTCCTTCATCACTTGATTAACTACCAAATCTGAATCGCCGTAGACCATCAGGCGACGGACGCCAAGTGCGATGGCCATGCGCAATCTATAAAGGAGAGCCTCATACTCTGCCTCATTGTTGGAGGAATCGAAGTGTATCTGCAACACATACTTGAGTTTGTCGCCCTTTGGCGATATGATCACAACGCCAGCGTCGGAGCCATTCAACATCTTGGACCCATCGAAGAACATTGTCCAATGAGCCGAGTAGATGTGGGTCGGTTGTTGTTGTTCTACCCATTCTGCTATGAAGTCAGCCAGAGCTTGAGACTTTATAGCTTTCTTGGCCTCGAACTTGATATCGCAGTATAACATCTCCATCGCCCACTTCGCCACTCGGCCCGATGCGTCCTGATTGTGGAGGATTTCCGACAACGGAGCATCAGAAACGACAGACACCGAGTGGTCCTGGAAATAATGAGCCACCTTCTTCGCAGTCAAGTAAATCCCGTAGATAAGTTTTTGATAGTGGGGATACCTCTGCTTGGAAGGAGTCAGGAGTTCGGAGACATAATACACTGGCCGCTGAACCTTGTATGCTTTGCCTTCTTCTTCGCGTTCGACTGTGAGAACAGTGTTGACGACTTGATTTGTAGCCGCGATGTACAAAAGAATGGGTTCTTTACTGAGCAGAGCAGTAAGAACCGGCTGGGTGGAAAGTAGGACTTTGAGGTTGTTGAATGCGATTTGGGCTTCGTCTGTCCACTCAAAAGTATATGATTTCTTCATGAGTCGGTACAGAGGAAGTGCCTTCTCGCCGAGTCGATTGATAAACCTGCTCAAAGCCGCTAGGCAACCTATGAGCCTTTGAACATCGTGTATTCTGACCGGCCGCTCCATTCGGACGATGGTCCCGATCTTTTCGGGGTTGACATCGATTCCTCATTCGGAAACGAAGAAACCGAGTAACTTTCCGCTGGGAACACCGAATAAACACTTGGCTGGGTTGAGCTTGATATCATACCTACGAAGGTTGGCGAATGTTTCTGCCAAGTCAGTCAGCAGGTCGGAACCTTTGCGTGACTTGACTACGATATCATCTATATACGCCTCCACATTTCGACCGATCTGGTCAAGGAGGCATTTTTGGATCATGCGCATAAAGGTCGCTCCTGCATTCTTCAAACCAAATGGCATAGTGATGTAGGAGAAGCACCCGAATGGGTGATGAAGGCTGTTTTTAATTCATCGGGGCCATACAAACGGATCTGATGATAGCCCGAGTAGGCATCAAGGAATGACAAACGCTCGCAACCCGAGGTCGAATCGACAATTTGATCGATGCGGGGGAGCGGGAAATGGTCTTTCGAGCAGACCTTATTGAGATGCTTGAAGTCGATGCACATTCGGAGAGACTTGTCCTTCTTGGGTACCAAGACAACATTGGCGAGCCACTCGGAGTGGTGTACCTCGCGAATGAAGTTGGCTGGCAAAAGCTTAGCCACCTCTTTTCCGATTGTCTTCCTCTTGTGCGCGGCGGACCGACGCAGGCATTCTCGGACAGGCCGAGCAGCAGGATCCACATGCAGTCGGTGCTCAGCCAACTCCCTGGGTACACCTGGCATGTCAGCGGGCTTCCATGCAAAAATGTCCCAGTTCTCACAGAGGAATTGGATGAGCTCGGCTTCCTATTTAGGATCGAGGGTGGTGGAGATGTTCGTCGAAGTAGCGGTGTCGTCCGTCGGGTGGATGCTGACCTTCTTTGTCTCTCCTGCCGACTGGAATGCGGACTCCGAAGCTGGCTTCTTCGAACGCATCAAGTCAGCGGGGTCGACTGTCTTCTTGTACTCGTCGAGCTCGAGGACAACCATCTGTTGATCGGCGATCCTCGATCCCTGCTGCAGACACTGCTCGGCCCGCTACCGATTGCCTGTGATAGTGATCACACCTTTTGGGCCTGGCATCTTCAGCTTCAGGTACACGTAACATGGACGGGCCATGAAACGCGCATACGCTGGGCGGCCCAGAATCGCGTGGTACGCACTCTAGAAGTCCACCACCTCGAACGTCAGTTTCTCCTTGCGGAAGTTCTTGTCGGAGCCGAAGACGAAGTCCAACGCGATATGGCCGAGTGACTTGGCCTTTCGTCCAGGGATGAATCCATGGAACTGCATGCTGCTCTCGCTAAGTTTAGACATCGGAATGCCCATCCCCTTGAGAGTGTCAGCGTACATGATGTTCAAGCCGCTACCGCCGTCCATGAGGACTTTGCGTAGTCGGACTCCTTCCACCACCGGGTCGACGACCAAGGCCTGTCTCCCTGGGGTGGGTACGTGTGTTGGATGATCCGACTGGTCAAAGGTGATCGCAGTCTGAGACCATTTGAGGAACGTGGGGTTGGTCGGGGTGGCCATGTTCACCTCCCTGTTCACCAACTTCAGTCGACTCTTGCTTTCAACGTCAGCAAAAATCATCAGCGTGGCATGGACTTGGGGGAACTGATCCTCCTTGTCCTCCTCATCCTGTTCATTGTCCTTTTCACTCGGCTGCGCTTCGCCGAACCCCTGGATCAGGAGGCGACATTGCCGAGTGGTATGCTTCGGGAATATCGTGTTGCCCTCTTCATCCATCTTCGTGTGAATTGGACATGGCTGGTCCAGGATGTGGTTTCTGAACTTCTTCTTCTTGGGGGTGAACTGAGCCTTCCCCTTGCCCTTGAACTTAGCATTGGTAACGGCTGCGGTCTCTGCCTGCGGAGTGGGCGGAGCTTTCTGCTTCTGCTTCCGAGTGCTGTTCCCATCGCCATCGGCGGCTGCCTTGTGCTTGCCGCTACGAATGCGGTCCTCTTCTTCTCCATTTGCATATCGTGCCGCTATCTCCATCATCTTGCTCATGGACATGTCGCCTGTTCGACCGAACTTCAGGTACAGATCTTTGTACCGCACGCCTGCCTTGAAGGCACAGACTGCTTGGTGTTCTGTGACGTTCTCCACCGTGTGGTAAAGGGTTGTCCAACGCTGGATGAAATCGCGCAGGGGCTCATTCTGCTTCTGGACACAGTGCTGGAGCTCCACGAGACCGGCAGGGTGTTTGCACATCCCCTCGAAGGTCATGACGAAGACTCGGGCCAGATCTGCCCAGCTGTAGATGCTTGAAGGAGCCAACTGGTTCAGCCACGCTCGTGCCAAGCCGTCGAGCATCAAGGGGAGATGTTTCATGGCGACCTGGTCGTCTCCACCGCCGATCTGGACTGCCACTCGGTAGTTGTCCAGCCACGTTTCTGGCTTGGATTCTCCTGTAAACTTGCTGATCCCCGTCGCCAATCGGAAGTTGGGAGGGATGTCAGCCGAACGGATGGCTCGACTGAAACATTCGGGGCCAGAGACGATGGTCCTGCTTCCACTCAGATGGTCTATATCGTGACCATCGCGGTGGGCCTGGCCCCTGTCGACCCTCCTCTGGGTGATATATCCTCTTGCGTCAGGCCTTGGATCATAAGTGTCACCGACCGAACGCCGATCATCATGATGTCGGGGCCCGTAGGGCCCACCCCGCGGAGGGGTGCGTGAACGGCAACGATCCTCGGGATTCATGGAACGGCTGCCTCCCATGTTTCGCTGATGAGAACCGGGGCTGTGAACTGACCGATGTGTGTTCGCGCGAACAAAACTATTGTGGATCCTGTTGTGCGACTGGGAGACCGCCGAATTTTGCTGTTGCGCCGTCTGCGGCAGGGCACGGATCTGCTTGATCCCTCTGCCAGCCTCTCAACCAGTCGGCTGAAGGGAATCGTCTATCTTGGCGGCGGCAGCCACGTTGAGGACGGGTGTGCGGAACACCTCCACATTGCTCTGACGAGTGCGCCGACTGGCAGAACGGCGGGGCTGACGGCGAGCGTCGGATGTTTCGCCGACCTCGTGCTCGTTCTGGCCGGTCTGGCGGGGGCTTTCATGGGAGTAGGCCATGTGCACTTCGGCTGCACGCCCGTGACCCACGTACTCGGAAGTAAACTCAGTCGGAACTGAGTCCGAGCACTGGGACGGCGGCACAACTACAACCGACTCGAGGACAACCACTTGTGAAGACGCGCTCCGGCGCGCGTGGGCGTGTTGCACCCAACGTTGGAGCCGCGGACGGCGAGACCGCTTGTTGCGGCGCGTGACGGGGGCGAAGGTCGACACCGGAGCCGACTGCTGGAGAAGAAGGATGCCGCGGGCGCTGGCACAGAAGTGCGTAGCCCCGCGACTGGGGAGCGCCTCGGCGTCGAGAGGAGCATCCCGAAGCCATGCCGAATCGTCGACGATGAAGGAGAGAGCGCCGAAGAGGATCTCATGACCCATGCACAAATCTCCACCGAACGACATGATGAAAAGATGTAGTCGCAAACTCGCCGAAAGTCGCTTAGACGCCTGCCCCACGGTGGCGCCAACTGTCATGGGTATAAGTCTGACAGTAGATGTGTAGGGTACGAAAGGATGGGCAGAGCCTTAGCTATGACGAGGTTGTATGAGTTCGGGCCCCTCTACCGTGGAGGTAAAAGCCCTACGTCTCAGTGCTCTTGGGAGCTTGATGTCGAGTGGAATATGGATTACAGTGAATTGCTAACCCCTGCACCAGTGGGGAAGGGCGACTTATATAGAGTGCGCTGCCCTTCACAACGGTTCGGTGCGCAGGGGTAGAGTAGTGGTGATTAAATGTCTACGTTACAGGTAACGTATGCCTTAAATGCTAATAAAGGTACATGAAAGCGTATGACCATTGCCCTCCAGGGGGTTACGATGTACAGAGTGGAATCCAGTCGGTATGTTTGATACGCTCCGAATGCTCATTTCTGAATGGATGATGGAGGAATCGTCACCGACTGGATGATGGAGGAATCGTCACCGACTGGATGAAGGGAAGTCCTTAATTCAGTCAGAACTGAATAAGGGCCTTGTCCCTTATGAAGGGTAGTCTTTGGGTAGGACCTATAGGGCAGGCCTGTGACCCTACCCTAGGACTATAACCCCATCATCGGGGTTGTGCATGATTTAAATATGTTGTGTGGGGAAGATGGAGCATAGCCAGACTATATGATTTTGTAGGGATAACTTTCTTAGACCATGATATTTTGAGAAGACATGATTGCTTTGTTAGTATGCTTGAAATATTATTGTCTTTATGTCAAATGATAGACTATTGCTTCGAATCACTCGTGTTTTAGTATTCATGCCATGATTAGATTATATGATCAAGATTATGCTAGGTAGAATTCCACATCAAAAATTATCTTTTTTATAATTAGCCTACTCGAGGACGAGCAGGAATTAAGCTTGGGGATGCTGATACCTCTCCGTCGTATCTATTATTTTGATTGTTTCATGCCAATATTCTACAACTTTCATATACTTTTGGCAACTTTTTATACTATTTTTGGGACTAACATATTGATCCAGTACGCAGTGCCAGTTCCTGTTTGTTGCATCTTTTTATTCGCATATTATCCTTACCAAACGAAGTCCAAATGCAATAAAAAAAACCTACGGGGATTTTTTTGGAATATTTATGATTTTTGGGAAGAAGAATCTACGCGAAATGATGCCCGGGGAGGTAACAAGCCTAGGAGGCGCCCCACCTAGGGCGTGGCTGGCAGGCTTGTGACCAATCCCTAACGCGGTTGGGGTCTTTCTTTCTCCGCAAGAAATATAATATCCGGAAGAAAATTGTGTTAAAATTTCAGCCCAATCGGAGTTACGGATATCCGGGAATTTAAGAAACGGTGAAAGCCAGAATCTGGAAGCGCAGAAACTGAAAGACACAGAGAGAGATCCAATCTTAGAGGGGCTCTCGCCCCTCCGCCGCCATGAAGACCATGGACCAGAGCGGAAACCCTTCTCCCATCTAGGGAGATGGTCAAGGAAGAAGTAGAATAAGGGGGCTCTCTCCCCTCTCTCCCGGCGGCGCCGGAACGCCGCCCGGGACATCATCGTGTGACGGCGATCTACACCAACACCTCTGTCATCTTCACCAACACCTCCATCACCTTCCCCCATCTATATTCAGCGGTCCACTCTCTCGCAACCCGTTGTACCCTCTACTTGAACATGGTGCTTTATGCTTCATATTATTATCCAATGATGTGTTGCCATCCTATGATGTCTGAGTAGATTTTCGTTATTCTATCGGTGATTGATGAATTGCTATGATTGGTTTAATTTGCTTGTGCTTATGTTGATGTCCTTTGGTTCCCATCATATGAGCGCGCATGTGGATCACACCATAGGGTTAGTTGTATGTTGATAGGACTATGTATTAGAGGGCAAGGGTGACATAAGCTTCAGCCTAGCATAGAAATTGATGCATACGGGATTGAAGGGGGACCAATATATCTTATTGCTATGGTTGGGTTTTACCTTAATGAACGTTAGTAGTTGCAGATGCTTTCTAATAGTTGCAGTCATAAGTGCATAGAATTCCAAGTAAGGGATGACATGCTAGCAGTGGCCTCTCCCACATAAAGCTTGCTATCGGTCTCGTAACGTAGTCAATTGCTTAGGGACAATTCCGCAACTCCTACCACCACTTTTCCAGACTCGTTAGACTAACGTAATTGTTTCTTTATCAAAACAGCCCCTAGTTTTTAGTTACGTGTTCTTTACTTTCTTACAAGCCTATCCTATCACTCCTACAAAGTACTTCTAGTTTCATACTTGTTCTAGGTAAAGCGAATATAAAGTGTGCGTAGAGTTGTATCGGTGGTCGATAGAACTTGAGGGAATATTTGTTCTACCTTTAGCTCCTCGTTGGGTTCGACACTCTTACTTATCGAGAAAGACTACAATTGATCCCCTATACTTGTGGGTTATCAACACCCCTCCCGATGGTCCCAGTACCCTCCCGGCACTCCTGGTACACTACCAATGAGCCCGAAACTTTTCCGGTGACCAAAACAGGACTTCCTATATATCAATTTTTACCTCCAGACCATCCTAGAGGTTCTCTTGATGTTCAGGATCTCATCCGGGACTCCGAACAACTTTCGGTTACCAACACCTATAACTCAACTATACCGAAACGTCACCGAACCTTAAGTGTGCAGACCCTGCGGGTTCGAGAACTATGCGGACATGACCTGAGACATTCTCCGGTCAATAACCAATAGCGGGTCCTGGATGTCCATATTGGCTCCTACATGTTCTATGAAGATCTCTATCAGTTGAACCTCTATGTCAAGGATTCAGTTAATCCTGTATGTTGTTCCCTTTGTCCTTCGGTATGTTACTTGCCCGAGATTCGATCGTCGGTATCTCCATACCTAGTTCAATCTCGTTACCGGCAAGTCTCTTTATTCGTTCCGTAATACAAGATCCCGTAACTAACTCCTTAGTCACATTGCTTGCAAGGCTTGTTGTGATGTTGTATTACCGAGTGGTCCCCGAGATAGCTCTCCGTTATACGGAGTGACAAATCGCAGTCTTGATCCATGCCAACCCAACAGACATCTTTGGAGATACCTATAGAGGACCTGTATAGTCACCCAGTAATGTTGCGACGTTTGATACACACAAGGTATTCCACCGGTGTCCGGGAGTTGCGCGATCTCATGGTCATAGAAACAGATACATTGACATGCAGAAAAATAGTAGCAATAAATTGACACGATCATATGCTACGTTTATAGTTGGGGTCTTGTCCATCACATCATTATCCTAATGATGTGATCCCATTAGCAAGTGACAACACTTGCCCATGGCCAGGAAACCTTGGCCATCTTTGATCAACGAGCTAGCCAACTAGAGGCTCACTAGGGACAGTGTGTTGTCTATGTATCCACAAAAGTATTTGAGTTTCCAATCAATAAAATCCTAGCATGGATAATAAACGATTATCATGAACAAGGAAATATAATAATAACCAATTTATTATTGCCTCTAGGGCATATTTCCAACATTTGGGTCGCGTTGTGATCCGAACGTTTCGGGAACCCCGTGGTCCGGTTACGGGGATCTCGTCAAAAATCATAGTTTTGCCTATTATGGCCAGTTTTGTATGCTATTACTCACTGATTTTGGGTCCCGCTGTGATCCGAACATTTCGGGAACCCCGAGGTCCGGTTACGTGGAACTCGTCAAAACTCGCAGTTTTAGCCTATTCCGGTCGGTTTTGTATGCTATTAGTCACTGATTTTGGGTCCCGGTGTGATCCGATCATTTTGGGAACCCCATGGTCCGGTGTCGTGGTTTTTTCACGGCAGATGTCCTCGTGCAAGGACTTAGGTGTGAGGCCATCGCAACCATGTGGAGGCTTGAGAGGGGTTGGTCGGAATCGAGAGACACGAGTTTACCCAGGTTCGGCCCCTCCGATGGAGGTAAAACTCTACATCATGCTTGTGTTTCATCGATAAAGATGATGATCATGATTACAAGGGTGCAGACTCGGCACCTCTAATCTCGTGGGTGTCTAATCTGTCTATCTCATGATTTGTCTTGTCCAGACCTAAGTTGTCAATCTTGTCCCTCTTGGGGTGCCTTACCCCTCCTTATATAGGTGGAAGGGGTAGGTTTACATGTAGAGTCCTACTAGTAGGAATTGGACTAGTCTCTCTTGAATCCTAATCCGGGTCTTGTTTCCTTCTTGTGGGAGTCTTTCCTCTTCTCGGGCCTTCCCTTGTCAGCCGGCCCTCTTGGCCTCTCTATGATCCGCCTTATGCCAGGTTGCACGCCTGGCCTTGGGCCTTTGTCGTTTGTGTGAGTCGTCTGCGGGGTCAAATATGAGTCGCATGCCAGGTCTCTGTTGAGTCGCCGGTGAATCACCAAGTCCTTGGTGGTTCATACTTCAAGTCGGGTTAAAGTGTGGGGTATATCCCCGACATCCGGTTACGGGGAACTCGTCAAAAATCGCAGTTTTGGCCTATTATGGCCAGTTTTGTATAATATTACTCACAGATTCTGGGTCCCGCTGTGATCCGAACGTTTCGGGAACCCCGGGGTCCGGTTATGTGGAACTCGTCAAACTCGCAGTTTTGGCCTATTCTCGCTTGTTTTGTATGATATTACTCACTGATTTTGGATCCCACTGTGATCCGAACGTTTCAGGAACCCCCGGGTCTAGTCACGGGGAACTCGTCAAAACTCGCAGTTTTGGCCTAATCTGGCTAGGTTTGTATGCTATTAGTCACTGATATTGGGTCCTCCTGCGATCCAAACGTTCCGGGAACCCCGGGGTCCGGTTATGGAGAACTCATCAAAACTCACAGTTTTGGCCAATTCCGGTTAGTTTTCTATGCTATTAGTCACTGATTTTGGGTCCCGTTGTGATCCGAAGTTTTTGGGACCCCGAGGTCCGGTTATGGGGCACTCGTCAAAACTCACAATTTTGGCCTATTTTGGCTAGTTTTGTATGCTATTATTCACTGATTTTGGGTCCTGCAGCTATCCGAACGTTTTGGGAACCCCGGGGTCCGGTTATGAGGAATTCGTCAAAACTCGCAGTTTTGGCCTGTTCCAGCCAGTTTTGTATACTATTAGTCACTCATTTTGGGTCCCGTTGTGATCCAAACGTTTCCAGATCCTCGGGGTCCGATTACTGGGAACTTGTCAAAACTCGCAGTCTTGGCCTATTCCAGCCAGTTTTCTATCATATTAGTCATTGACTTTGGGTCCCGATGCAATCCGAATGTTTCGGGAACCCTAGGGTCGGTTACGGGGAACTACTCAAAACTCAAATTTTTGGCCTATTGTGGCGAGTTTTGTATGCTGTTACTCACTGATTTTGGGTCCCGCTGTGATCCGAACGTTTCGGGAACCTCAGGGCCCAGTTACGGGGAAGTCGTCAAAACTCGCAGTTTGGGCATATTCCAGTCAGTTTTGTATGCTATTGGTAACTGATTTTGTGTCCCGATGTGATCCGAATGTTTCGGGAACCCTTGGGTCCGGTTATGGGGAACTCGTCAAAATTCGCAGTTTTTGCCTATTCCGGCCAGTTTTGTGTGCTATTATTCACTGATTTTGGGTCCCGCTGTGATCCATACGTTTCCGGAACCTTGGGGTCCGGTTATGGGGAACTCGTCAAAACTCGTAGTTTTGGCCTATTCCGGCCAGTTTTCTACTGTATTAGTCATTGATTTTGGGTCCCGATGCGATCTAAATGTTTCGGGAATCCGAGGGTGCGGTTACGGGGAATTGGTCAAACTCGCAGTTTTGGCCTATTGTGGCGTGTTTTGTATGCTATTACTCACTGATTTTGGGTCCGACTGCGATCCGAATGTTTCAGAAACCACGGGGTCCGGTTACGGGGAACTTGTCAAAACTCGCAGTTTTAGCCTATTTCATCCAGTTTTGTATGATGTTAGTCACTGATTTTGGGTCCCGCTATGATCCGAACGTTTCAGCAACCGTGTGGACCGGTTAGGGGGGACTCATAAAATTCGCAATTTCGGCCTGTTGTGGCTAGTTTTGTATGCTATTACTCAATGATTTTGGGTCCCGCTGCGATCCGAACATTTCAGGAACCCCGAGGTCCGCTTACGTGGAACTCGTCAAAACTCGCGGTTTTGGCCTATTCTCGCTTGTTTTGTATGCTATTAATCACTGATTTTGGATCCCGTTGCGATCCGAACGTTTCAGGAACCCCGAGGTCCAGTTACGGGGAACTTGTCAAAACTCGCAGTTTTGGCCTATTCTGGCTAGGTTTGTATGCAGTCACTGATTTTGGGTCCTCCAGCGATCCAAACGTTTCGAGAACCCCGGGGTTCGGTTAAGGAGACCTCATCAGAACTCACAGTTTTGGCCTATCCCGTCAGTTTTCTATGCTATTAGTCACTGATTTTGGGTCCCGCTTTGATCCGAAGTTTTGGGACCCCGGGGTCCGCTTATGGGGAACTCGTCAAAGCTCGCAGTTTTAGCCTATTATTGCTAGTTTTGTATGCTATTAGTCATTGATTTTGGGTCCTGCAGCGATCCATACGTTTTGGGCACCCCGGGGTCCAGTTACGGGGAACTCGTCAAAACTCGCAGTTCCGGCCAGTATTTGTGCTTTTAGTCACTGATTTTGGGTCCCGTTGTGATCCGAACATTTCCGGAACCAGGGGGTCCGGTTACGGGAAACTCGTCAAGACTCGTAGTTTTGGCCTATTCGAGCGAGCTTTCTATCCTATTAGTCATTGATTTTGGGTCCCGATGCGATCCGAATGTTTCGGGAACCCCGGGGTCCGGTTACGGGGAACTGGTCAAAACTCGTAGTTCTGGCCTATTGTGGTGAGTTTTGTATGCTATTACTCATTGATTTTGGGTCCCGCTGCGATCCGAACGTTTCGGAAACCTCGGGGCCCGGTTACGCGGAACTCGTCAAAACTCGCAGTGTAGGCATATTTCGGTCAGTTTTGTATGCTATTGGTAACAGATTTTGGGTCCCGATGTGATCTAAATGTTTCGGGAACCCTTGGGTCCGGTTACGGGGAACTCGTCAAAACTCGCAGTTTTTGCCTATTCCGACCGGTTTTGGATGCTATTAGTCATTGATTTTGGGTCCCGATGTGATCCCAACGTTTCCGGAACCTCGGTGTCCGATTACGGGGAAAGCGTCAAAACTCGCAGTTTTTGCCTATTCCGGCGAGTTTTGTATGCTATTACTCACTGATTTTGGGTCCCGCTGCGATCCGAACGTTTCGGGAACCCCGAGGTCCGGTCACGGGGAACTCGTCAAAACTCGCAGTTTTAGCCTATTCTGGCTAGGTTTGTATGCTATTAGTCACTGATTTTGGGTCCCGCTGTGATCCGAACGTTTTGGAAACCCCGTGGACCGGTTAGGAGGAACTCATCAAAAATCGCAGTTTTGGCCTATTTCGGCCAGTTTTCTATGCTATTAGTCACTGATTTTGGATCCCGTTGCATTCCGAATATTTCGGGAACCTCGGGGTCCGGTTACGGGGAACTCGCCAAAACTCGCAGTTTTTGTCTATTCTCACGAGTTTTGTATGCTATTACTCACTGATTTTGGGTCCCGCTACAATCCGAACGTTTCGGGAAACCCCGGGGTCCGGTTACGTGGAACTCACCAAACTCTCAATGTTTGCCTACTCCGTCCGGTTTTGTATGCTATTTGTCACTGATTTTGGGTCATGCTGTGATCCGAATGTTTCGGGAACCCCATGGTCCGCTTAGGGAGAACTCATCAAAAAACACAGTTTTGGCCTATTATCCCAGTTTTTTTTGCTATTACTCATTGATTTTGGGTCCCGCTGTGATCCGAACGTTTTGGGAACCCCGAGGTCCGGTTACATGGAACTCGTCAAAACTCGAAGTTTTGCCCTATTTTGGATAGGTTTGTATGCTATTAGTCACTGAATTTGGGTCCTCCTGCGATCCAAACGTTTCGGGAACTCGGAGGTCCGGTTATAGAGAACTCAACAAAACTCACAGTTTTGGCCTATTCCTGCCAGTTTTCTATGATATTAGTCATTGATTTTGGGTCCGCTGTGATCCGAAGTTTTGGGACCCCGGGGTCCGGTTATGGGGAACTTGTCAAAACTCGTAGTCTTGGCCTATTGTGACTAGTTTTGTATCCTATCTGTGACTCATTTTAGGTCCTGGTGTGATCCGAACGTTTCGGGAACCCCGGGGTCCGGTTGCGGGGAACTCGTCAAAATTCGCAGTTTTGGCCTATTCCGACAAGTTTTGTATGCTATTAGTCACTGATTTTGGGTGCCGATGTGATCCAAATGTTTCGGGAACACTTGGGTCCGGTTACCGGGAACTCGTTAAAACTCGAAGTTTTGGCCTATTCCGGCCAGTTTTGTATGCTATTAGTCACTGATTTTGGGTACCGCTGTGATCCGAACATATCGGGAACCCCGTGGTCCGGTTACTAGGAACTCTTCAAAAATCGCAGTTTGGGCATATTTCGGTCAGTTTTGTATGCTATTGGTAACCGATTTTGGGTCCCGATGTGATCCGAATGTTTCGGGAACCGTTGGGTCCAGTTATGGGGAACTCGTCAAAACTAGCAGTTTTGGCCTATTCCAGCTAGTTTTGTATGCTATTAGTCACTGAATTTGGGTTCCACTCTGATCCGAACGTTTCCGGAACCTCAGGGTCCGGTTATGGGGAACTTGTCAAAACTCGCAGTTTTGGCCTATTCTGGCGAGTTTACTATCCTATTAGTCATTGATTTTGGCTCCCGATGCGATCCGAATGTTTCGGGTACCCCACGGTCCGGTTATGGGGAACTCGTCAAAACTCACAGTTTTGGCCTATTTTGGTTAGTTTTCTATGCTACTAGTCACTGATTTTGGGTCGTGTAGCGATCCGAACATTTTGGGAACCCCGGGGTCCGGTTACGGGGAACTCGTCAAAACTCGCAGTTTTGGCCTATTCCACCCAGTTTTGTATGCTATTATTCACTGATTTTGGGTCCCGCTGTGATCCCAACATTTCAGAAACCCCGTGGACCGGTTACGGGAACACATCAAAAATCGCAGTTTTGGCCTATTGTGGCCAGTTTAATATGATATTACTCACTGATTTTGGGTCCCGCTGCATTTCGATTGTTTCGGGAACCTCGTGGTCCCGTTATGGGAACTCGTCAAAACTCGCAGTTTTTGTCTATTCTCGCCAGTTTTGTATGGTATTACTCACTGATTTTGGGTCCCGCTGCGATCCGAACGTTTTGGGAACCCCGGGGTCCGGTTTCGTGGACCTCGTCAAAACTCGCAGTTTTGGCTTATTCTAGCTTGTTTTGTATGCTATTACTCTCTGATTTTAGATCCCGCTGCGATCCGAACGTTTCGGGAACCCATAGGTCCATTTACGGGGAACTCGTCAAAACTCGCAGTTTTGGCCTATTCTGACTAGGTTTCTATGATATTAGTCACTGATTTTGGTTCCTCCTGCGATCCAAACGTTTCGGGAACCCCGGGGTCCGGTTACGGAGAACTCACCAAAACTCGCAGTTTTGGCCTATTCCGGCCAGTTTTCTATGCTATTAGTCACTGATTTTGGGTCCCCTTTGATCCGAAGTTTTGGGACCCCGGGGTTGGGTTATGGGGAACTCGTCAAAACTCTCAGTTTTAGCCTATTTTGGCTAGTTTTGTATGCTATTAGTCACTGATTTCGGGTCCTGCAGTGATCCGAACGTTTTGGAAACCTCGGGATCCGGTTATGGGGAACTCGTCAAAACTCGCAGTTCTGGCCTATTTCGACTAGTTTTGTATGCTATTAGTCATTGATTTTGGGTCCCGCTGTGATCTGAACGTTTTGCGAACCCCGGGATCAGGTTACGGGGAACTCGTCAAAATTCGCAGTTTTGGCCTATTCCGGCAAGTTTTGTATGCTATTAGTCACTGATTTTGTGTCCCGATGTGATCCGAATGTTTCGGGAACCCTTGGTACCGGTTACGGGGAACTCGTAAAACCTCGCAGTTTTGGCCTATTCCTGCCAGTTTTGTATGGTATTAGTTAGTGATTTTGGGTCCCACTGTGATCCGATCGTTTCGGGAACCTCCGGACCCGGTTACGAGTAACTCGCCAAAACTCGCAATTTGGGCAATTCCGGTCAGTTTTGTGTGCTATTGGTAACTGATTTTGGGTTCCGATGTGATCCGAATGTTTCGGGAACCCTTGGGTCCGGTTACAGGAAACTCGTCAAAACTCGCAGTTTTGGCCTATTCCGACTAGTTTTGTATCTATCACTTCTCTCTCCCATTGTAACATGTATGTAACTTGTTGTTGGTGCAGTTCCCTGCACCTAGCTCTCTCTTTCTTTCGCACGGCTGGAGGTAGAAGAAGAAGTATGAGCAGACACAAAATATGGTGGTTCCAGCGCATGTACGCCCGCCGCACGAAAGGCTTCTTTCCCTCAAGCTCGAACTCGAGTCCCCCCGCTGTTACAACGCCCGCTGAGGCTTCTTGTAGCCGAGACGCACCAGGGTACGACCCACGTCCCAGCCCACGTCGAGCACTCGGTCCACGCCCGCTCTGCCCGCGCCCACGATGCGCACGCACGCGCCTGGGTCGCAGTGAGCCCGCGGCGTACCGACTCAACGCCACCCCGCTGATCTTGCTAACAGACTAGGTCTACTCCATGTACACTCCGCGTTGGCTCACGCACACACGTACTAAACGGCCACAACCACATGACCCGACTGCTAACCAACTAACCCGACTGCTAATCAGGTAACCTACATGCACGCACCAAGCGCATCTTCGTAGCTCACAGCCCCGCCGCGGACCCGACGCGCCCGACATGCCTGGCACACGCCCATACGCGCGCCCGACGTGTCCGACCCGTCGCCGCGGCTTATTTCTTGTAACATTCACCCCTCTAAGCCGTGGCTGAGAGGAGCCGGACGTTCTCGACGTCGATGTCCGCCATTAGAGCTTGCTCCCCGCTGCCCCCTTCCTTCATTGACGGCAGTCCCTCTTGAAGTGGTCGTGCTCGTTGCAGTGGTAGCAGCGCCCGTGTCGGTTCCCACGGACGCTTGACGCCACGCTCTTGTCGTCGTCGTCGTCGTCCCGCGCACGGCCTCGCCGGCGCTCCCGCGCTCGCCACTGCTCCGCCGTGAGCATGAGCTGGCCGTCTTCCCGCTCGCCGCCCGTCTGTCCGCGTCGTCGCAGCCGCTCGTCGAACGCGCGCAGCCGCCCGAGCGCCTCGTCGAACGCCATGGTCGCCGTGTCGCAGAACTGCTCGATGCCGGCGACGACGGGGAATAGCCGATCCGGGACGGTGTCCACCAGCTTCTTCACGAGCACCGCGTCGCCCAGCGTCTCCCTAGGCTCGCGAACCGCGCCGTCATCCCTGCCAGCCTCCCGGCGTACGCGTCCAACGCCTCGCCGTACACCATCTTCAGGCGGTCAAAGACCCCGTGCAGCGTCGCCAACCTCGCCGCGCGTACACGATCGGCGCCGACGAGCCTCACCTTCAAGGAGTCCTATACCTCCTTGGCGGTGAGCTTCGTCGCCACCTGCAGCAGCACGTCCTCCGGCAGCGCTCCAAGGAGCATCGCGCGCCGCCTTGTCCTTCTTGGCGTTCACCGCCGCGTCGCCCGACGCCACCGCCTCCCACACGGTGTGGACATCGAGAATCGCCTGCGCCTTGATCGCCCACACCGTGTAGTTGTCCGGCGTGAGCATCGGCATCGCCATCGACACCGATCCGCTCGCGCCGCCGTCGTGTGGGACGAGCGCCATGGTCCCCGAAGATCTCCTGAACCGAAGCTCTGATACCAAATGTTGGTGCAGTTCCCTGCACCTAGCTCTCTCTTTCTCTCGCACGGCTGGAGGTAGAAGAAGAAGTATGAGCAGACACAAAATATGGTGGTTCCAGCGCATGTACGCCCGCCGCACGAACAGCTTCTTTCCCTCAAGCTCGAACTCGAGTCCCCCCGCCGTTACAATGCCCGCTGAGGCTTCTTATAGCCGAGACGCACCAGGGTACGACTCACGTCCTAGCCCACGTCGAGCACTCGGTCCACGCCCACTCTGCCCGCGCCCACGATGCGCACGCACGCGCCTGGGTCGGAGTGAGCCCGCAGCGTACCGACTTAACGCCACCCCGCTGATCTTGCTAACAGACTAGGTTTACTCCATGTACACTCCGCGTTGGCTCACGCACGCACGTACTAAAGGGACACAGCCACATGACCCGGCTACTAACCAACTAACCCGGCTGCTAATCAGCTAACCTACATGCACGCCAAGCGCATCTTCGTAGCTCACAGCCCCGCCGCGGACCCGACGCGCCCGACATGCCCGGCGCACGCCCATACGCGCGCCCGACGTGTCTGACCCGTCGCCGCGGCTTATTTCTTCTAACACTTGCGACACAAGGCTTATGTACCTATATATGTGTCAGGTGCACCATAGTGAAGTTATCGATGCATCTAATTTAATTCTCTTATCCAACAATTAACACTACAAATCCAAGAGAAAGAGAATGGTACCCTGGCTAGATGAGAAACATGCATGCAATCAGACACGGGTTCAGGTTATCGCCAAACAAAATTAATCCAGAGGAAATCTCAGGCTTCCGGAATTCTTCTTACCTCGGCATAGACACAGCTTTCCACTCAATTCCGAAGTCGCACAGCAGCCTCGTTTCATTCTCTGTTTACTTCTCAAGTTACTCGATCGTATTATATTCTTCTCAATGGAGATCCCAGCATTTTTGCTCAACGCGCTCTGTAGCAGCTGCTCGTCTACTTCATAGATCGACTGTGAAACTGAAAAAACCTTTTTTTTTCAGATTCTCAACAGCAGCAGCTCTGCCGAGAGCATTCTTTTCATCCTCTGTTTCTGTTTCAAAGTTGACCCTAGCTTCTTTAACCAGTTTCTCAGGGGTGTCTGTATTTTCCTCCCTTTTCAAACCGCATTGATTTCTTTCTCAGCCTGAGCGATGGATACACCATGTGCATTCACAACTACTTCAGCAAATTTCACTGTTTCTGGACGGGCAAGCTCCTCCATGATCAGCAGCAGCAGCTCTGCAGAGAGCAGCTTGTCCTTCATGTCTGTCACGTCCAAGATGTGACCCTATCCTTAATTTGGCACGAGGGCCTCGTCAGGGATAGAAGCGCATCTCGTCGTGTCGCAAGAATGGATATCGTTACAAGTACATGTACTGAAAAGAAGAGATATATATAAAGAGTTGGCTTACACTCGCCACAAGCTACATCAGAGTCACATCAATACATTACAAAATCATCAAGAGTAAGAGCAGCGTCCGACTACGGACGAAAACAAACGACATAAGAAGAACGACGTCCATCCTTGCTATCCCAGGCTGCCGGCCTGGAATCCATCCTAGATCGAAGAAGAAGAAGAAGAAGAAGCAACTCCAACGACAATCAACGCGCTCGCGTCAAGTAACCTTTACATGTACCTGCAACTGGTGTTGTAGTAATCTGTGAGCCACAGGGGACCCAGCAATCTCATTTCCAAAGGTATCAAGACTAGCAAAGCTTAATCGGTGAGGTAAGGTTAAGTGGTGCGGCTGCAGCAGCGACTAAGCATGTATATGGTGGCTAACTTACGAGTACCAGAAATAAGAGGGGAAAGATCTACGTATAGCGGACGTGAACTTCAGCTGATCGAATGAATGATCCTGACACCTACCTACGTCAGATATAACCCCACCATGTCCTCGATCGGAGAAGGAACTCACGAAAGAGACAATCACGGTTACGCACACAGTTGGCATATTTTAATTAAGTTAACTTCAAGTTATCTAGAACCAGTGTTAAACAAAGTTTCCACGTTGCCACATAACCGCGGGCACGGCTTTCCGAAAGATTTAACCCTGCAGGGGTGCTCCAACTAGTCCGTCACAAATTACCACAAGCCGCATAGAAATCCTCAATCACGAAGCTCGCGATCTCGTCGGATTCCCTAGTGGAAAACCTCAACTCTGAGATTACCCAAAGCATCACCGGAATCCCGATGCACAAGATAACTCGTCAAAGGTAAAACTAATCCAGCAAGGCCGCCCGACGTGTCGACGAACCCGATAGGAGTCGCGTACCTCGTTCTCAGGACACGACGGATGAGCGATGGTTACCACGCCAAACGCCGAGTTGCCCCGGGTAGCGTTAATAAGCTGCTCTGTTTTGGACCAACACTCATGAGGAGCACTGGCCCGGGGGTTGATTAAAATAGTCCGCGGGTGCCGGCGGGTCCCTATGCAATTTTATTAGGGGATTAGGCAAATGTAGTACCAATGTTGGGCCTTGCCAGACGAGCTTTAATCTAAAACGAATTATCAAGGGGGTCCCCATAACAACCCCGATCGTGTTAGGAGCGCTCAATTATGGAACATAACACCGGTAGCCGGTAACTAAAGGGGGCAAAGGTGGAACAAAACACCAGGCTAGAAAGGCCGAGTCTTCCATCTTTTACCAAGTATATAGGTCCATTAAATTAAATAGCATTTAATATGGTGATATACAAGGAACCCATGTTTTCACATGGAAGCAACTGCACCTGCAACTAACAACGCTAACAACAGGATTAAGCAAGCGCTAACATAGCCAATCGGTGGTTTGCTAGGTCGAACAGGTTGATGGTAATCATGGCATTGTTGAGAGGCTGATATTTAACAAGTGGTAGGTAACGAGACATAAACGATAGAAGTGATAAACTAGCATGGCAATGATAGTAATGGTATCTGGGGAAATGATCATCTTACCTGAGACCCCGCTTAGAAGAAGAACGACTCCGTGAAGCAGACGAACCGACGTAGTCGAACGGGTCCTCACATCCGACACGCTTGCGGAACTCTATCGAGACGGGGAAACCGGAAACAAGCATCAACACACGATATTCGCCACACGATGCATGAGCTACTGAATACATGCAAGTCACGGCATGACAATCCACGCAATCAAACACTACACATTAAGTGAAGTTCAATATGCAACGAGTTGCATGTTGACGAAACTCCACGTTAATCATTTAGTTCACTCCCGGTTATCTACACGACAATATTAATGTTGTCAAACATGCAAGAGGTGAAGCGGAAAATAAACTACCTATCTAGGCATTTTAAGTGAGGTCGGAAATGACATATAGCACCTCCGAGACGACCTCACAGGTTAATTTACAATTCTGTCCAGATCTGATCTAACGCATTTAATTAGTTGTTAAACAGCAAAACAAATATGTTCACGTGTTTCTACGTGTCAAGGCAAGCAATCTACACATAAAGAACATCTCCAACGAAGCTACGGTTCAAAAGATACAAGCACTGCAAGATATGATGGCATGAATGCGATATGTGTGCAACGAAGGTTACGAGCACTTCAGAACAAACAACCAGAAAGAGAAAATGACACTACACGAGATTCTAAGCAAGTTCCATGTAGGACACGATCAAAACGGAGCTACGGTTCGAAAACTACGAGCAAAAACAAGAAAACACTATAATCTGCCAAAAACAGCCACATAGCAACTTCTATGCCCCACAACTACGGCTACACAACTTCGATGAGCTCAAGCAAGGGATGGCACGGAAGAGGGCAAAAAGCACTACTACAAACATCTAACAACAACTAGCATGGCAGGAAGGAGCACTAGGAAAAGAAGACACAAAATGGCATCTCACACACTATTTCAGACTTAGTGAAAGTTACACCTCATGAAAGTGCAATTTTCGATCTGAAGCTATATTCACAGCAGAAAAACCTATAGCTACAGGACTCCAAATGGCATGAAACTTCACAGCATGCTAGAGAAACACAAGGGGTACAACTAACTCCATTGGACCAACCTCAAAATAGCTACAGATCACAAGATGCAAGCAAGACAAGACAGCAACAAAATATAACAGATTCCAGACTTAGAAATATTTCAGCTCCTCTAAAACATCACTATTTCTAGCAACTTGCGGGCAAGCAAAACACACCTAAACATGCATTTCTATTGCAACTAAAAATACCAGGGGCTAAACAAAACATCCAAGATCAACTCCCTAGTTGACAACTAATTCAAACGAGGCACGGAATAAATCCTACGAATTAAACAAAAGGGCATCAGGATAAAATATCGCGCGAACTAACTTCCTCAAAAGCTAAAACTAATTGCACAGAAAAATCCACGAAATTTTTCTACCCCGAAAGCATATAAAATATGTGGGGCTTGCAACACAAATTAAAGCCACACAATAATGCGGAAAATAACCCTAGACACGAAAAATAATCTAGCGACAAACCCCTACACACAAAAATACGAGTGACCGCGCTAAAATACGTAGAAATATGGTCCCTAAAACATGGACATTTTATCTACGGCTTACGGCCAAATCAAACACGCGCGAAAATAACTACGGGCAACAAACCTATCGGAACAACACGTAAAACTAGGCATCCGGCACGACAAACGACGTCAAACAATTATGCATGTTTCAAATACGTGTTCTACGCGCGAAACTACCATAAAACCATATAAAATACGTCTCGATCCGATCTACGGTTATAAAACTACGGGCGTTTATATTTACGTCTAAATCCTGAAAACAAAATATTCTCAGGAAAATCCTAATAAGCAAACGGGCCGAATCTGGAGGCGCAATAAACTAAACAGTGCATGGGCGAAGAATAGGCTTGCGGGGGGTGCTCACCTTGGTGGGCTCGGCCTGGTCGGCGTTGGAGCTGGGCCAGCTTGCTGCTGCTCTACTGGGCCGAGGCGAGGCGGGGCCGAGCCGACTGTTGGGCCCGGCTCAGGCGCTGGGGAAGCTGGGCCAGCGGGGCCCACGCGCGGGTCAACGGCGCGGTTCTGGGGCGAGCGGGCGCAACGCCTCGTCTCATTCTTCGTCACTGACGGCCGAGCCCGACCATGGCGCCGGCGGATCTGGTGGTCGACGGCGACGCCCACGGCTTGGGATCGATCCCTCGTCCCGGTCCGGCTCGGGACCGAGAGGAGGCAGCAGGAGCTGGCGGCGGGGTACCTGGAGAGGCGGCGACGAACGCTGGCGGCGGGGAACTTCGGCCGGTGGGCGAGGCCAGCGGCGGCTGTTGGCGGCGGAGGCGACCGGGGATGGCGCGGGGGCCGAGGGCGGCGCGCTCCGGAGGCGGGAGCGCGGCCAGACAAGGCAGGCTCCGGCGAGGCCCTCCGGTGGAGCTCGTGCGGGGCACGGGAGGCTGCAGGCGCTGGGAGGAGCCGGCGGCGGCTCGGGCTGAGATGGGCTCGAGCGGGCCGCGCGCGGGCCTAGCGGGCCGGCGGTTGGAGGAGGGAGACAGGTGGGAGGAGAGAGGCTAGGGTTTGGTGGGGTGGCGCGGAAAACGAGGAGGGATTAGTGGGAGGTTGTCTAAAATACACGGGGAACTATATATAGACAAACGGGGGGGCTCGGTTAACCGGAATCGCGATCCGGATCCAACCGCGGGGTCGGATTCGGACGATTCCGAACGCGGGTATGGGTACGCGGTCGTGTTGTCTAGATATCCGGAGACGAGAGGGAGAACGGGCGGCGCGGCACGGTTTTAAAAACACCGACAAACGTCCGACGAATAACGGAAGACGGTGCCGCTACGGGCGATCGTTCGGGTACCAGACGGTCTTCGATGGCGACGAAATTCGACAGGCGGCCTAGCTATAACTAATCTCGACCGCGTGCCAAGTTTCACCTCGATCAGAGAAAGTTTTAAACGCACTTTAAAAACAGGGTTTCGACGGTGCCGCGGGCGCGTGCGAGTGCGGTCGGACTCAGAACGGACGACGTCGCGAACCGGCAACTAACAACGGATGCAAGTTTTGAAAACGGGCGGCAACGGAGATGCCGATGCAATGCAGATGATGCGCATGATGCGATGATGATGCGACAAATAAAATAAATCACATGACGAAAACGGAAAGAGAGGGGAATCTTCTGGAACGTCGGCACCGGGCTGTCACAATGTCACAGGTCTGTCTGGTTGGAAAAGTCTTGTGACACGTTTAAGAAGAAAGTTTTACTGATGATTTAGGAACTAATAACAAAGTAATATTACGTGTAACATAATACTCGCTCCGTCCCATAATGCAAAACGCGCAATAATAAAAATGTCTTACATTATGAGACGGAGAGGATAGAACGTAAATACTTCTACTTTACTAATATACTGCAAATAATAGAAAATGAATAAAATAATAGCAAGTTGATTAACCCTAAAGTAAACAAACACAAATTTGAAAGAAAAAACATATTAAGGTACTGTGGGTAACATAAAACATAAAATATTTCTACTTTCTCTAGTTTTCTCATTCCCGGGTCTGTCAAGAGCACATGCCTTAGTTATTACACATCTAGGTGACTTAATTAAACTACAAAAAAAATAACAAAAGAAAATGTTTGTACAAATCTTCGTGTAAAATCATTGACATACGATTTAGATGTGCAATACTTAGGGCACATCTGGACGTGCTTTGGCAGAATTGATACTAATATACCAAAATAAAAGTATACCCTCAAAATAGTAAAATAAACTAGAAAATATAAAGTTTTTTCTAAGGAAAATAGAATTAGTGGCGTTGGTACTACCATTAAAGAAGAAGAAAATGGAAAATTAATGAGAAATATTTGCACACAATTTACACAGAATTTGAGCTTTTTATTTGATGCAAGAACAAGAATATAATAGTGGATTTTTGCGAAATAAGTTTTGTAAGAACAAATGGATTAGTGGCATTAGTATTACCCTTCAAGAAAAAAATGAAATGAAAATAAAAATAATATATAACTTTAGAAAATTTCTAGTGAAGCATGAATTAGTGGGGTTGTATTTCTGTTAAGTAAAAATAAAATAAAAATAAAACTTTCTAAGAAATAATAAATTAGTGGCATTGGTATTATCCATTAAGAGAAAATTAAAACAATGTTAAAATTTGCACACAGTTCGCATGTAAATTGTGCTTTCTATAATATGCAAGAATAAACATATATAATGGAATTTTCACGCAAAAATGTTCTATAAAGGCATGAATTAGTGTCGTTGGTATTACTCTTAAAGTTGAAAATATGAAGAAATAAAAATAAAAAATAAATCCGTGTAAATTCAAAATCAAATTCATTTTATGTTTCTTAGGGAGAAAGCCAATCTTTATTAACCAAAGACCGCAAGTAGTAAGATATAATTTATGTCATGTGGTTGGCCAGACCAAACATGAAGACGAGGAGCTAAAGATAAGGAAAACCTAGCTAAATTATGTGCATTAAATTTGCCGCACGACATTCAAAAGCAAAATTATAATTAAAAAGAGTAGCTGTAGATGTGATCTCTTTGATGATTGCACTGATCATGCCGTGACTATCTTCTGATGTATCTCTCACAGAGGGTGTTTGGATACGTTTTAGTCCCATAACTAAAAGTAGTGAGACTAAAACTTGCTAGCCTCACCCATGCTACGATTCAAATACTAAAGAGACTAAAATCAAGTTAATGAACATTTATTATCTTCCAAACCCTCCAATTCAGAACTTGCATGAGGAGTTTAATGAGGAGAGAGAGGACTAATGCACATTTTAGTAGGGGTACCCCTGACTAAAAGATTTTAGCCTCAAGACTAGTATTAGCCTCTCTTTAGTCAGGGGTGCTTGGAACTTTAACCTCTTAAAGAGACTAGTTTTTGTCAGACTAGTTTTAATCCCTTGGATCCAAACACCCCTCTCAACTTGTTTTGCATAGCTAGCAACATGAAAGATTTGTAGATTAAGGCCTGCTGCTAAGGAAAGGGCTTCTCGGCAATGCCATAGTCTCCAACACTGATGATTCACACCCACACCTGCAATCACTAGAGACGAGCTACTCATGAAGTTGCCCTTGATGTCCCTGCAAAAACTTGAGTTGCGCCCGCCGGAAAAACGATCGGCAGGAACAACAAACAGAGCCGTTGCTGAAGGAGCAGCACGAGTTGCTTCTTGCTTCTTGGCTGACGCGAACAACAAGCCGTCAAAGCACGCTAGACCAGAACAAAGTTGGTGGCTTTCGAGGCAGTACGTTCTGAAAAAAAACTCAAACATGGGGCAACACCAGGAGGTTTCCGTCAGCCTCCCGACCATATGCGCAGGCCATCCGATTAAACTCAACTAACACCATTTTCGAAATATTGCGGCGTATGGTAGTAAACCTGGGCATTCCTTGGGCCAGGCTTGTAATAGCCCGACGAGCAAAGTCTAGCCTTGAGCACGGCCCAGTTCAAGCGATTTTTTTAAAAAAAAAAACAGGCCCGAACCCGGCCCAAAGGGACTAAAAAAGCAATTTCAGACTGGGCCGGGCCAGGTCGTAAACTACTTAATTTCCTAAGTCCGAGCCCGTGAAAAATTTACCTAAATGATAACGTTCACATGTGTGACATGAGGTAACATGGTTCACACGACTTTTATAATCATGCATCTTGCCACATTAAATATATGATATCAGCAAAATCTTTTTGTTTTTTAGACTTAAAAAGGTCTTGTCTCTTAAATAAAATTTTAATTAAAAATCCGTTTTCATCATTAAATCCGTCTCGAAGAGATCTTTAAAACAAGATCTCATATTTATATGATTCGACGATTTTTTTCTGTGCCACAAGTTGCCACATGTTTACACTGAAGTTGCCATAATGTTTAAAATAAAGTTGTCACATGACGTTTTATCTAGTTTTTTCTTCTAGATTTAAAACCATCATTGTATTTCAACTACTTTTCATGGCAATGTTTACTAATTGACCATGGAAATTTTTGGTAATTAACCACAAAAAATTTAATTAATGGATCATGACAGTTTTTAGTAATTCATCATGGCAGATATAGTTTATATATCATGGGAATTTTATTATTCTGGCCATGGCAATTCAGGTATTTTGAACATGAAAAATATTTTTTGTATGAACCATGATAAATTTTAGTGCATGTATCATGGTAAATTTAAGTAATTCACCATGGCATTTTTCGTTTATGGTTCTTGGCAAATTTGAGTTAGTGATCATTCATTTTTAAAGTAGTTAATGACATATTTATTTTTCACTTGTGAACCATGTCAAAATTATTTCATGGATCATGAAAAATCTAAGTAATTCATCGTGGCAAGTTTAGTTTTTTTAATGACATGTCAAAGTTTATATTAAACGTAGAAGAAAAAGTAGTTGAAATATATCATAGCAACTTCACTCTAATCATGACAGCAATTTATGTGCAATGAAAATGACAACTTTTAACCTAAAAAAATCGTCGTAACATATTGATAAGAGATCTAGTTTCGAAGATCTGGTCACGATGGATTTAATGGTGAAAACGGTTTTTCAATAGGAATTTTTATTTAAGAGATAGAACATTTTAAAAAATTGGAAAGACAAAAGGTTTTGGTTAACATTCTCAATTTCATCACATGTGCATGCATGCGGTGACATGACGCAACCTGTCATCATTTGACGTCTGGGTTGTTGTTGCTGCTATCACACGCATGAGCGTTATCGCGATCTAAAATTTAAACCCGAGCCTCATCCGAACATAGAGCTCGATCCGACCCGTCCTAGATTTTTAAGTTGGGTTCGTCGGGCCGGGCTCGCCATGTCCAGGTTTAATCGGTAGGACTGTTTTGATCAGCGCACGAGAATGAAGAATTATAGAGAGTACTTAAATACTATGTTCTAATAAGTATAAACCGAATGAAATCCGAAACAACTTTTAGGTACACTCTAGGGGGGAACAAGTGTGAGTGCTACTGTGCGGTTGACCAGTATGTGAGTGAGGTGAGTCAACTCAACTGAGGTAATCTACAACATTCTGAAAATGTTCTGACCGCTCGTTCGAAGAACACCTTTAGTCATGCAACACAAATTCACCAAAACGTGTGACAATGATCTGCATGTGTGAAGCCCTACAAACCAGCTTCAAATCGAAGGAGCTCTTGGGAATCTGGATCGCCCATGACGTTACACTTGACACCTTGGACCCATTCAAAAACCCTCTCTAGGTTGACTCTAGAACCCTTTGCATGCCAACATCCAGCTTCACCTTTTACAGCGATAAAATATCTTTTGCCTATTTTTTTACCGTTTTAATACAAGTATTTGATCAATGTTCATCATTATTTATTTGGTGTTGATGTAATTCTTAAACATCTCTACCTGCGAATCAACACCATTTGGTTGTTCGTCTGCCTACCCATATTGACTCCGCCCGTGTCCATTAAACATCGCGATCTGTAGGATAGATAAGTTTTTTTGAACGGCATACCATAGAACAATTGTTCTATGGTAATTTATTATGAAAACTCCGTTAAAATGCAATATATACATAAAACAAAATAAAATAAAAATATTAAGCGCGTATCCAGTGCCATTTCTTGGGATCCCCATCTTAACAAAAGCAATAAGAGACTTAGAGTGCAAATCATCATAGATGTGCACTATTCCAATTATGCAAAACAGTCAAATGTTTTGCCTTGATTATGCGCTCCAACAACTTGAAATCTTCTTTGAGCTTGAATTTCCAACGGTTCATACCAGGCACCTTGTTTCTGAAAACTTTACATTTGTTTGCATCGAAATGTTCCATGACCCTTGTAAGATCACCTCCATAGCAATGTTTCTTGGCTATAATTGGTGAGCTATCATGATATCATCAAAACCAGAAATACCTACTTTTTTGGATGGGAGAATTTTGTTCCAACAATCTTGGGGAAACAAAATGCCCAAAACAGATGTGTTGAAGTTTTTTCAGTACTCTCATTGCAAAAAAATACAAGAATAGTAATCCGAGTTGTTCTTCTCAAAACATCCTACCATTTCAAAGTGAAGATGGTATGCCCTTTTGTATATCTTACTAACACTACTTCCATACCCCGAGTACACACATGTTCTCCTTCATTCAAACAACTTATTGTAGATATGTCTTCTCATTCATTTAATGTGTTATTTTCATTTTCCATGTACTCATAACCATTTCAAGATCTATTTTCTATGACCTTTTGTACCCCTTAATAACACTACTTCCATACTCTAGTGCACATGTGTTGTCTTCATTAAAAACAACTTCTTGTCGCAACTGCTATATGGTAAAAAGTGGTTTTCTGTCTAATCATGATTCAAAATTTTATATATTTTGCATGGGGTATTAATACTGGCGTATTAAACATGTACAAAGTGCAAACAAGAAAATGCAAACTCTTTGGGTGTGGTTTGCTTCGTAATGTGTACATGAATGAACCAAGCTTTGCACAAGTGGAAGTAAGATGCATGTTAAATCTGGCATGTCCACTTGTTAGATACTGTGCACAAGTGGAAGTAAGATGCATGTTGAAATCTACCATGTCTACTTGTGAGATACATCTAGCATTCATTGTGATTGTTTGTTGGTCTAAACAAATCATATGTCAACATGCTCTGCATGTAACTGAGTAATTCAATTGTTTTGTCAGAAAATTCAGTTGTAATTTCAAATAGTGAACATGCCTACTTTAGAAAAAACATATGACAATTTGGTCGTCACGTCAATTGTTGATAATTTTTTAACACATTTGACGCAATTTCTTATTGATTTGTAGAAATCATATATATGACACTGTGATGTGCATATGATGAATAAAACATGTTAAAGTCTATACGGAAAAATCAATTATTTTGTCATAAAGGTTAGTTTCTATTTCAGACAATGCACATGCCTAGTTCAGAACAAACATATCGCATTGTGGTCGGAACGTCAATTTTGGATGTATTTGCAATGCATTTGCACTAAATTTTAAGACTAAAGGACAAAAAGAGATAACACATTCATTCCTCAAACTATTTTGGCCGAAGGTGAAAGGTAATTACATTAGAGAGGAATTTATCCTCTACTCAAAACGTATTCCCACACTTATACTTTGGTGCTACCCACTTTCATTGTCGTCACTTCCAAGTCCCAATGAGCCCGGTCGGCGATGTCGCATAACTCCTAGAGGGCATGCCGTTCATCAGCATAGAACTACAACCTTTCTTTGTCGGGGCCGAGGAAATCATGTAAGGTGATTTCCCAAGATCGGCGAAGAATGACGGAGTCCGTCTCACGATCGGTTTGTTCAATGATGGGGCTCTTGTTGGAAATATGCCCTAGAGGCAATAATAAAATGGTTATTATCATATTTCCTTATTCCTGATAATCGACTATTGTTCATGCTATAATTGTATTAACAGGAAACAGTAATACATGTGTGAATAAATAGATCACAATGTGTCCCTAGCAAGCCTCTAGTTGGCTAGCTCGTTGATCAATAGATGATCATGGTTTCCTGATCATGGACATTGGATGTCATTGATAACGGGATCACATCATTAGGAGAATGATGTGATGGACTAGACCCAATCCTAAGCATAGCACTAGATCGTGTTGTTCGTATGCTAAAACTTTTCTAATGTCAAGTATATTTTCCTTCGACCGTGAGATTGTGCAACTCCCGGATACCGTAGGAGTGCTTTGGGTGTATCAAATGTCACAATGTAACTGGGTGACTATAAAGGTGCACTACGGGTATCTCTGAAATTGTCTGTTGGGTTGGCACGAATCGAGATCGGGATTTGTCACTCCGTGTGACGGAGAGGTATCTCTGGGCCCACTCGGTAGAACATCATCATAATGAGCTCAATTTGACTAAGGAGTTAGTCATGGGATGATGTGCTAAGGAACGAGTAAAGAGACTTACCGGTAACGAGATTGAACAACGTATGGGATACCGACGATCGAATCTCACGCAAGTTCTATACCGATAGACAAAGGGAATTGTATACGGGATTGATTGAATCCTTGACATCATGGTTCATCCGATAAGATCATCGTGGAACATGTGGGAGCCACCATGGGTATCCAGATCCCGTTGATGGTTATTGGCCGGAGAGGTGTCTCGGTCATGTCTGCATGTCTCCCAAACCCGTAGGGTCCACACACTTAAGGTTCGATGACGCTAGGGTTATAGGGAATTGTTATACGAGGTTACAAAAGGTTGTTCGGAGTCCCGAATGAGATCCCAGACGACACGAGGAGCTCCGGAATGGTCCCGAGGTAAAGATTGATATATATGATGGATGGGTTTGGACGCCGATAATGTTTCGAGCACCACCGGCAACGTGTCGGGACCACCGGAAGGGTTCCGGAGGCCCACCGGGAAGGGCCACCAGCCCCGGAAGGCTACATGGGCCAAGTGTGGGAGGGAACCAGCCCCTGGGTGGGCTGGTGCGCCCCCCACACCCAGGCCAAGGCGCCTAAGAGAGGGAAGGGGGGGAACCCTAGCGTAGGTGGGCCTAAGGCCCACCAGGGGGTGCGCCACCTCCTCCTCCCCTCCTGGCCGCCACCCAGGCCTCCCATCTAGGGTTGTCGCACCCCTTAGGGGTGGGAACCCTAAGGGGGGCGCCACCCTCCCCTTCCCCTATATATAGTGGGGGTTTTGGCCATTGGAGACACGCAATTTCATCTCTCTCTCGGCGCAGCCCTGCTTCTCTTCTTCCTCGTCTCCCACGGTGCTTGGTGAAGCCCTGCCGGGAGACCTCGTCGCTCCATCGCCACCACGCCGTCATCCTGCCGGAGCTCTTCCCCAACCTCTCCCTCCTCCTTGCTGGATCAAGGAGCAGGAGACGTCACCGGGCTGCACGTGTGTTGAACGCGGAGGTGCCGTAGTTCGGCACTAGATCGGAATCACACCGCGATCTGAATCGCCGCGAGTACGACTCCATCAACCGCGTTCTAGCAACGGTTCCTCTTAGCGATCTTCAAAGGTATGAAGATGCTCTCACCCCACTCTCGTTGCTGGTCTCTTCGTAGGAAGATCTGAATATGGCGTAGGAAAATTTTGAATTTTTGCTACGTTACCCAACAGCTCTCAAAAGGTACCTACAAGGCGGCAGATAGATGCAATTTCTCCTCCACCATCGGAGGTAGCTCCACCGCAAATCACCGACTCATCATCATGGTACTGGTCATCCATCTCCAATCTTTTCATCCTCATCCTCAACCTCCATCGCGGCATGGTCCTCCTCAACTAGCGCCTCCTCTTGTGCAACCTTACTTCACGCGGCTTCGAGCTCCTCTAGAGAAGGGTCGAATCGGGCATATGGGGAGCGAGGCAGAGAGGGGCTGGGGCATGGAGATGCACGGCTGGATATGAGGTGATGCCATCTCATGTCAATGTTGTTGCAGGTGGTGATTTTCAGACGAACCAAGCCCGAGGGACGGCATGTGGATCGTTTGCTAGCAGGAATTGGCCGACGCAAGGTGGTTCTATAGGGTGGGCAGGCAGCAGAAAACAAGGTAAAACACGTGAAGCAGCTAGACAAGGGAGGGAAGATTCTAGATTCACTGCCAACATGGCATTCAGCTAGCAACGTGCAGTCATACCGGTATGCCATAAAGGATGCGAAGAGACATCCCATATCAGCAAGGAGCAGCTTCCCTATTGATAGCTCAACCTAACATAACCCAAAGTTAAGTGTATGGGGCCGGAGGATTCCGAGAATGGGTGAGTGGATGGGAACTTGCCTCGAGGTTAAATTAATCGATAGGATGGATCACTATAAATGTTTACATGTGTATAGTGATCCGTCCTATTGGTTAAGTTAACCTCAAGATCCTTGTTTTGAATATTTTGAGAATGATTTTTTCTTTTTCCAAGACATGTTAAGCTTGAAGAAGGTCAATCCCGTTACTTTATGATGTGTTTCTAAATATGTCCTGTGACTTTAGTCAACTTTTAAGTCATGTATGTCAAATTAACCTCGAAGTACTTGTTATCAAAATGTTGAGAATGTTTTTTGGTCAACTTTTTAGTCCTGCATGTTAAGTTAACCTCCGACGCATTCTTTTAAAAAATTTGACAATGATTTTTTTGGTATTTGAAGACTTGTTTATTGGATTGAAGGTCTATGACATTACTTCGTGACATGTTTCCAAAATGTGATATAACTTTGGTCAACTTTTGAAGAAGGTATGTGGCATTCCCAAAGGTCTCATAGGTCTGATTGAAAACACATATTTGCAAGGTGCATATTCCCTTTTGACACCTCATTCCCAAACGAACTTGAATGTTAAGCGTTTGTGGCTACAGTAGTACAAGGATGGGTGACCGACACGGAAGTTGCTATACCTCAAAATTGATGTGGTAGTCTTTGTAAACGTTGTGTAAATGTTTACAAGGCACTGTCACATCCTTTAAAATGCTTTCGAAGTCCTTGTTTTGAAATTTTTGGGAATGTATTTTAGTTACTATTGATTTTCCGCGTGTTACATTCGTGAAAATGAACTTGAGGTCTTATCCATTGTAATTTTATTTCAATAGCAAAAATTCCAATCAACAAGGAAAAATGTGTTTTGCACATTTTATGTTATTCCACATGTATTTTTCTTATCCCTTAATTACAAATGTATGTTGCATTTTTAGCTTAATATTTTTTTGCTACAACTAACACGTGGGCCCAAACTAGAAATACGCTCGTGTCTAGTTCTATTAGCTTTGCCATCTCTGTTAATCTCCTTCACTGAAAAAAAAATCGTCGACCGCGTATAGTCCCAAATCCAACCTCTTGCCCCCTCTCATGTCGTGTCACCAGCGCGAATCGCGACTGAACTTCACCGCGGCTTCTTCTATATCGACGAGGATTGATGCCATATTCCTTGTATATCAAACACGTCTACGAAGGAATCCGCTTGTCGCCGACGCTTTTCGTGGTTCAGGACTTCCCTTCCGCCCCCAAAAGAACCTAGGTCATTAGGTGCAATCAGACCAAATGATAGCAAGTATTCATGCATCTCCTAATATGATGCAAATCACGTTAATCTCTAAAAATAACCCTCACATGGTATTTATGAAATAATCGAGGGTTCTGATATGCGGTGTCAGAAGTGTTTGGACTCCAAGAATCTGTGAGGTCTCCCTATGTTCAAAAGGACAAGTACCCGCATCACGCTTTTGCATGGATTCAAAGAAATTCGGTATGGTTCTTAGACTTGAAGTGTATCAAGGATATATGTTGTTCAAGTGTTTAGTTTAGTCGTGAAGATTCTCTGTATGTGAATTTTAACACATAAATGCTGATTTATAAGTAGAAAAGAATGCTCATGAGTTTAACATACCTCATGCTTTTAATGGAAAGTGTCTACAAATACGTAGACCAGACCAAATTTGGTAAAATTCCAAAATGTACCCCTTAAGTAATCTATGCATAATGTGAAAATCTCTTGTATGTTTATTATGCTATAGAAAATTCCAGATTTCTATTGCAACACCGATTGTTTCATAAATCATTCAGAAACTAAAAAAAATCAGAAACTAATTTGTTATATCCAATGTTCATTTAAGAATGTTTTTGTCACTTTCCTGAATTCTAGTAAGCATGTTCGGAAATGGTATTTAGCACTCTCAAAAACAACACCAATTTGATAAACACCCGAATTTTATTGAGCAGTGTTTGAATTGTGCTCAAAGCAACCCTACTTTGAACAGACGAACTTTTAAAGAAGCTGAGTACAAACAGAGCTGCCAGGATCACTGTAGACGTCTAGTTGAAGACAAGAGAGGTTTTTCACAGGATGTATTGGAAAAAAAATTGTCAAAGCGTACCAGTTGGAGGTAGGTATGGAAATGTCCCTCAGACCAGGTGGAAAACCTAAACATCCCCTACGAGCACGTTTGACCAATGATCTAATAACTCATTAGTGTAAGTATTCTCTCAAATATCCAACAATTTTAAGTAAAAAGATTTAAATCTAGATTTAAATAATCAAATTTCATCCGTCTGCTATAGTTAACTGATATTATTTACAAATCTGATGCTAGATTATTGTGGAGTGTATATTGTAACAAAATAATTTATAGACAACATAGAGGTTACTGAAGGGAGCAGCGTAAGTTGTAAAGATATGTGGTTTATCGTCGGCTTTGTTGATCAAATTTGGATGCTTGCAGACGGTTACAATGTTGTACCAAGAGATCATTCCTAGGTGCATTTCCTGCACACTTTGAACAATACCAACATTGACGACAAAGTCATGGTTAGAACTGTATCTACTCTCATTACTTTGGATTGTACAAGTACTTACGTAGATTACTAAAAGTGTTCAAATTGCGTTCTTTCACGAGATACTCCCGCAAAGTGTCCTAAGTAGATGGGTGCAAATGGAGAATTGACCGTTAGTTTTCAACCTAGAGTCAACATCACTTCGACTTCATACTCGGCTTCATGACACGGAGATGAAAGCATCGTCCTTAATGGGTGACCAAAGTAGTTGATGTGTAGGACATGGATATTGGAGACACGATGATGTTCATGCTACACCATGGACATACACGGAGCTTTCTCTTTGTCGGTTTCATTGCAGCTAAACCAATTGAGGTGTAGTTCTAACCCTCTATCGTGTTTCCTCATGATCGCCCATCTCTGTAGGTCATGTTTTATGCTACTTTTGGCACTGATGTGATGATGTTGCACATGTATGTTCTATTAAGTAGTATTAAGAAATTATGACCTTTTGTAATACTGCCATCTGACTTGGTGGTCCCTTCTCTATTGCGGCACACTCTTCAAGTGCAGTTTTGAACTTTTAATGTGATATATTTATATGCAATCATATTTTCCCATTCGTGCTAATATTGTTCACTACAATGAGGACGCACACGGCAAAATAATCAATGGATTTCAACATAAGCGTTTGAACCATAAACCCTGAAAATTTGATTACAATATACTATACACTCTGCCATGGCATAAATTGTAAGGTACTACATTCTGAAAACCAATACACCACTTTTAATCATTCTTGTAACGTTCCGCACATTTTTGTGGCATCAAACATTTTCTATGACACTACAAATCATCCTAGATATTGACATGCCCACTGACGCCCAAAAGCGTCGCCTAAAATCAGGCTAGAACGTTGGCAAAGTGGTCGAGGGCGCTCCCCCATGGGGGTAAAACTTGGTGATAGTGGACCGTCATAGAAAATCATCTTTTGCGATGTTTCCTGTTTCCCATCAGGGTTTCTGTCACTAAATAGAGCAGACTTTGTAGTTTGAGTAACTGCGACTATTATGACGTCATGGCCAAGAGGTATCTGATACATCTCCAAGGTATCCATAGTTTTTTGTTGTTCCATGCTATTATATTATCATCTTAAGATACTTTTTGGGTCATAATACACAAATTTATATTATTTTTGAGCACTAACCTATGAACTCAGTGCCCAGTGACACTTGCTGTTTTCTACGTGTTTATTGTTTTTCAGGTTTTAAGTACCAAACGAAGTCCAATTGCCATGAAACTTTTTGATGATTTTTTCTGGAACAAAAGAAGACCTGAAAGCTTTGGGATGAGACGTGAAGCCACACGAGAAGCCCACAAGGCAACAGGGTGGCCGCACCCCGATTCCTTATCGCCTCCTTGTGTCCCCTATTGCCTCGTTATGTGGCCTATAAATTCCCAAATATTCCAGAAACCCTAAAGATATCGATGAAACACTTTTTACGCCGCTGCAAGTCCCTCTTCCACGACGACCACATCTGGAGCTCCGTTCCGGCACTCTGCCGGAGGGGGATCGACCACGGAGGGCCTCTTCATCAACCTTGGTGCCCTCGTGATGATGTGTGAGTAGTTCACCACAGACCTACGAGTCCGTAGTTAGTATCTAGATGGATATCTCTCTCTTGATCTTTAATACAATGATCATCGCATCTTTGCTTTGATCTATCCGATGTAATTTTTTTGTACGATGTGTTTTTTGGGATCCGATGAATTATGGGTTTATGTTCGGATTATTCATGAAAAGTATTTGAATCTTCTCCGAGTTTTATGATTCTTATTTGCATGATCATTATAGCTTCGTAAATTTGTCTGATCTATTGAATTGCTTTGGCCAAGTAGTTTGATCTTTTCTTCAATGGTAGATGTGCGTTGTAGTGGGTTCAACCTGGCGAACTTCTATATCCGAGTGACAGAAAGGGGACAAGATGCGTCTTTGTGTTGCCGCCACTAAGGATTAAATAATGGGGTTTATTCATATTGATTGAGTTTACTTTGTCTACATCATGTCATTGTTTCCCAAGCATTACCCTGTTTTACTTAATACTCTAGATGCATGCTGGAGAGTGGTCGATGGGTGGAGTAATAGTAGTAGGTGCAGGCAGGAGTCACCCTACTTGCTTATGGACGTGATGCCTATATACACATAATCACTTCCATGAAAATCGCATAACTATTCGTTGTTTTATCAATTGCCAACAATAATATGTTTACCCACCGTATGTTGCTTTCAAGAAAGATGTCACTAGAGAACACTATGCCCACCGGATCTATTCACTCATATATTCAGAATACTTATAATTTCCTCGCTTTTATTATTTGTCTTTTATTTTACTTTGCAAGTCACAACTATTCATAATTATCTATACATCTTATTCGTTTGCAAATAACGAGATCAAGGGGATTGACAACCATCTTGCCCGCGTTGGGTGCAAGTTGTTTGCTCTTATGTGTGAAGTCGTTGAAGATAATTGATGATTGATATTCCTATTGGTTCGATAAACCTTGGTTTCTTAATCAAAGGAAATACTTACTCGTATTGTGCTGCGATAACCCGTTCCTCTTCATGGAAACCCAACGCAGATCACAAGCATCAGTATCCTAGGTAGCTGATGACTGATGGCCTAGCCAACTCCTCCGCACATCTCCGACCGAGAGAATGGTGATCGATAGTCGCGTGTCCTGATATCCGATTGTTAGGATTTACCACGGTCTCATGCCACCCTCTGTATTTCTGTTGGGCTGTCTATATAGCCCCTTGGCCCATTACCTTCTGGCTGTATTTTATACTGGTCTTGGGTTTTCAATGGACCAACCGTGTACTTAGGCCTACCCGTATTTGTACCCCTGACATCTAGGGTTACACCGAGGTTGGTTACATCAAGGGATAAACATGCCGAGGATCACAACGTGTCTTGAAGTATGTGCCAAGTCTTCGAAAGATTTCATCTCATGTACACCGTGGGGCCTCACAAATGTGACCCATTTGGTTGATATTTTGGGGGTTATCGGCCCAGCTCATACTTGGAGTTGATGTGGTAAGCACCCTCTTATTCAGGACACCATTAACGTCCAAAATCCCACATTAAAGATAATAGGAGTGATCTCAGGCATCGACAACAACTGTATGTCAATGATAAATCTGGGAGTTATATATCTCACACGCTATATAATACTCCTTAATTTAATATGAGACGTTTTTCGACACTATCTTATAAACTATAAAAACATCTTGTAAAAGATTGCGGGGTAGTACATCGCTAGCCTTCGCTGCACCTTCATAACCGCAACTAGCCATCACTTTTTGAAAATGGAACATGATATTTCACCAACCATGACCCTTGAATAAATGTCAAATATGGTGGTACAAATCAGACTTACAACAGCAAGACCTATTTTTCTCTATTGATCTATATTACGACCATTCGGCATGATGAGCTATATAAAAAACAATGATCCCAAATACTATACCGTTCTTCCTTTCCTTTTTGGAGAAAATAAAAATTTATTAATAATGGGTTGACGGATATTCATGACACATTAAATAAGAATTTATTAATAATGAGTATTTACATGCCATACTTTGCTTTGTAGATATACACAATTAATTCTACGCTGAAGCTCCCAAGTCCCCATATCTTCTTTTCTTCCAGCAGTTTTGCTCATGTTCTTTTACCAAATGGGCTTGTCCCCTACTCCCTGTTACAAGTAGGCGCGCTTCTGTGCTATGAGAGAAACGGGCAGAGACAGGTGTCCCTTTTTCTGCAAGCACGTCACCGTCTCGTATAAACTTTCATTCAACGGAGTGAACTCCAATCCCAGCTCCCTCAGCCTTCGGTTCGAGAACTTGTACGGCTTCTCCATGGGCTTGCCATCGTCTTCGCACCTGTCAACAAAATCCATGGTGAGCAAGCAAGCAGCATCCATATCCATAGTATAATGACATGAAGATCGTCTTATTGTCTTACGCACTTGGCGGTTACGTGGTACTGCGGGAAGAGGTCGCCGAGGAGCTGGAGGAAGTGGGCGCGGTGCAGCACGGCGCCGATGCAGAGGTAGCGGCCGCGCGCGTCGGGGGTGCTCGTAGACGAGGACGTGTGCACGGGCGACGTCGCGGACGTCGGTGTAGGCGGCGACGGCGTTGGGTAGGTGGTCAGGGGCGGACCTAAAGAGAAAATGACCCGGTGTCCTAGCATATGATCACTCATAAATTTCATCTAAAGATGAGGTGTCACGCATTATATTTTGCATCAAACTTACAAAGAAAACAGTTTGCACCCGGTGTCCTGTGCACCCGGGTAGCACAACGTGGGTACGCCCCTGTAGGTGGGCTTGGCGCCGGTGAGGTAGCGGGCGACGTGGCTGCTGCTGAAGTTGAGCGCCTGCTGCAGCATGGGGCCCATGGTCATGGACGGCACCACCACCGCCAGCTCCAGCCCCCTCTTGGCTGCCTCCTCCGTCGCCGTGATCTCAGCCATCATCTTCGCGCAGCAGTACAGGTTCTGCAGGGCATACGAAGATCGGTAAGTAAGTTCAGTTCACCGGCGAGGAAGATCAGGTGCGATGGAGCAGAGTATTCTTACGCCTGTGTTTTTGCAGAAGTCGTAGTCGCTCCAGCAGGCCTCGTCGAGCACGGCGTCGGGGCTGCGGTTGGGGTCCATGTGCACGGCGCCGTAGGACGACGTGAACACCACGCGCCGCACGCCGGCGTCCGCTGCCGCTCTGATCACGTTCCTGGTTCCCTCGACGGCGACCGGCACGAGGTCCTGCAACCATCACGCATGTAGCAAGTAAGTACACGGCCGTTCATTCCTTGGGAAAAATAGCAAGAAGAAGTGAGCCGAGCAAAGTCAGTGTACTGACGGGGTCGTTGGAGACCGGCGAGGCGACGTGAAAGACGCCGTGGCAGCCGTGGAAGGCGGCGCCGAGGCCATCGTAGTCGAGGACGTCGGCGCGGCACATTGTGAGCCTCTCCTCCGCCCCCTCCAGGGCCAGCAGGTGCGCGTTCTTGCGGTCAGCTGCAGAAACCACTCCACCATTAGAAGAGGCCCAGAATTCAGTGAGATTGATCATGCAGTGGACTGACGCACGGTGTAAGAGCATCTTCAACGGCAACGCAAAAAATTCGCACCCAATAAATTTTTTAACGCGTCACTGTAGCAGTTTTAAAGCGCGAGGACCGGAGCATCTCCAACAGACGCGCGCTAGTACGACGCCCAATCTAGTCCGATCCAGCGGTCCATATGCAGCGGCTCAGAGTTTGCTGCGCGCGCAAGCCGGCGGATCAAACATGCTGCGCGCGATAGCGTTTTTGAACGCGCGCCCAAAAATTTTTAACGCGCGCAGTGTTTTACAGCTTCTGCTGCAGCAGTACGGCGTCTAAAAAACGGATCTTTTAGCGTGCGGAGCAGTTTCTGGACGCATGTTAAAGATGCTAAGTAAACTGTGACTGACTTACCGGGATCTCGGGCGGTTCCTCTGACGCGGTAGCCGCGGAGGAGGAGCTCCTTCACCACCCAGGAGCCGATGAAGCCTCCCGCACCCGTCACGCAGACCAGCTCCCGCTCCCGCTCCGCCTGCCTCTGCTTCATCTCGCCGTTGTCGGTGGCCACGTCAATCGACGGCATGGTGAATCGGTGTTTGATGACCAGGGTGGTGAATCAATATGTGGATGTTGATGCAAGATTGCTAGTGTAGTTGGCTAACTACGTACTATCAATTTGGCTTTGCTTGCTGCTTGCTGCTTGCTGCTGCTGATGAGCTTGTGTGTTGTGTCGGTTAATGTGCTCCACTATTTATACTGAAAATCAGTGGCACCGTTGCACGACAGCACAACAAAACTGCGATGCAATACTAGCTGCACTTGACTGGAGTGCGTGCTCGAGAAGTCGAGACTGCAGCTCGTTTTGTTTATGGGGTGATACAGCGAGCCAGCGACTGAATATTCAGCGGCGCGACCGGTTTGGGGCTGAGCCGACATAGGACTAGGAGCACAGCAGATACCGATTCCGCGAAGCGAATCCTTCCTACTGCCGCGCAAAGGTCCACCACCTCGCGCGTCATCGCTGCATGACAAAAGTATGCTGGTTTCCCCGCGGCGTGCTTCTGCATCTTGGATTTGACTTCCGTCCATGTAGAATCCCAACGTAGAAGCATGCCGGGAACTAGCAATTTTGGCAACCTCCCATTATATATTCACTAGAAAAAATATAGTTGCAGGCCCCAAGAGTGAACCCGAAAGCTAGCTGCCTTGGTTTTCCATCGTTTCATGAGGCTAATGAGCAGACAGTATTGTATAGTACCCCGCTCTCGAGGATCAAAACTCGTTCAATAAAAAAAAGATGGCCAAAGCAGTCAGTCAGGCCGGTAGGCGGCGGCATGTTCCGAAAGTGGTAATTGGTGGAGTTGACTGGTATGACCTGCCTTCCACTTCCAGCAGCCGCCATATGCTCAGCTGGGTAGCCCTAAACGGCATGGACTTGGTTGCCCCATGTTTGAGATTCTTTTCGGAACGTACTGGAAAGCTGCTACCAGCTTCATTTTGGACGTGTCTTGCGGCTTGTAACAGCATCTACGGCTTGACATTACAAATATTATTTTCGAAAAGCCCACAAACGCATCTGGTAAGTGATCTTTCGTATTTTTATTTATCCACCTGTACAATCATTTTTTTTTTCATATATCCGGCCACTTATATGTGATTGGTGGAGAAAAAAGAGAGAAATAGAATTAAGAGAAATCGACTCACCGTGTAAGTAAACTGTGACTTACCGGGATCTCGGGCGGTTCCCCTGACGTGGTAGCCGCGGAGGAGGAGCTCCTTCACCACCCACGAGCCGATGAAGCCTCCGGCCCCCGTCACGCAGACCAGCTCCTGCTCCGGTTGCCTCTGCTTCATCTCGCCGTTGTCGGTGGCCACGTCAATCGACGGCATGGTGACTCGGTGTTTGATGACCACGGTGCTCGATCAATCTGTGGATGTTGATTGCTACAGTAGTTGGCTAAATGGCTAACTACACGGACTCATCAATATGTGGAATACCAATTTGGTTTTGTTTGATGCTTGCTGCTGTGTGTTGTGTTGAAATTTTTGATGGGCCTAAGTCTTATGAGAGAATTTCAGAAAAATTTAAGAAATTATGTAGGTGATGACATGACAAGGGTTAATGAAAAATTTAACCCCACTTTATTAATGAAGAGGCAGTTGAACCCTTTATAAGGATCTCTCTTTTACGTGCTATTGAAACATGAGAAAAGAAAAGGTCCTCGCATACTCCTCCTCTGCGCCTCTGCCTCATGCGCTTTTTTTTTTGCTGCTGTCGCCGGCGACTCTGTCCTGTTCACCTTCTTTTTGCTGCTGCTGTCGCCGGCGACTTCGTCCCGTTCACCGCATACACGGTCGATGGGACATCAGGTCTCTGAAATCCCGGCTCCTCGGATCCTTTATGGGAGAGGGGCGATTAGGTTTTTGGGGAGAGATCACGCGACTGCTTTCCTCCGTCTGTCTGCTTCGTCTACGTCTACGTCGCCTTCGTCATCACCATGTCTTCACCAACCAAAGCCGACCGTCTCACCCGCGAGAAGGCCAAAGCCGAGAAGAATGCTGCATCTGTCACTGCTGTTGCTACGTCCGACTGACCGATCGAAGGATATAACTTAATTATCTTACTCCTACTTACTACTGTCTTAAACGTACTGATGATCTACATAGATACATGTATTATCTGTCTAGTACGCGATGCCATGATTAAATATCAGTACGTTATGAATCTAATCGATTTCATGTTAGTAATTAATTTGTGAATTAATTTATTCAAAAAATTATCTATTTACTTAGAGCATCTTCAACAACCGCGTTAAACTAGCGCCGCGCCGCAAATCCGGCCGTTTTAGCACGCGCGCACGCGGCGGGTGGCTCCAGCGGGCGCGCACGGCATATGCAGTTCAGCGCGCTGGCCGAAACGCAATCGCGCGCGGTGTATTTGGGGCACCCGCTTCCGCGCGCGGCAGACTCGAGCGCTCGCGCGAAACTCTCTCCTCTCCTCCTCCTACGCACCGCGCGCGCCGGCGCCGGCGCCCTGCCACCGCACCCATGGATGCGCACACCGGCACTCCCGCTCTCCCCGTTGCACAGCCCCCTCCCCCCCCCCCCCCCCGCCGCCGCCGTCGTCGCCACCGCCGAAAACCCTAGCACGGGGAGCGTTGGCGTCGCCACCGCCGGAGCTCCGCCGACCGTCGGCCTCGCGCGCAGCCTCTTCTTGCCGCCGCGGATGACCACGACGACGGGTGGCGTCGCGCTGGCGCCGTCCCGTGCCGCCGCCGCACCGTTGAAGCTCCCCAATGCGGCGCGGCCGAAGAAGGGAAAAACATCCGGGAAGAAGAACAAGGCGGCAGACGGCTCTGGTAGCTCGAAGGCGAGGGGAAAGAAGCTTGCAGGGCGGCGGACGGGCGCGGCGGCTACCGAAGCGCCGGCAAGCTCACTCGTTGAGCCGCCCGCCGACGCGCACCACGTGTTCGACAAAATGCCCCCAAGGAGAAAAAAAGTTCCAACTTTTATTTTAGTTTTGTTATTTTTTCAATGCATTATCACATATAGATAGGTTATTTTTTCAATTCAAAAAACTTTGTAGTCTCAACGATGATGCATACATGTCAACTAGGGGTGTTGGGTCCAACAATTCGCATTGGTCTCAAACCAATGACATCCATATCGAAGACCATGAGTTTGAGGTGGACGAGGAGGGTGAGGGCATTGTCAACGCGTCGAAAGAAAGAGCGGGCAATTACACCACCAACGATGACAAGTTACTATGCAATACTTGGTTGCAAGTGTCGAGGGATCCATCCGTTGGAGGTGATCAAAGTAGAGATGCTTATTGGGGGCGAATGAAAGAATAGTTTGATGCTCAGAACGTGAGTGGAATTGACCGCTCCGAGAGATCACTTCGGTCCCGATGGTCGACAATCAACTCGGATTGTCAAAAGTGGACGACCGCACAAAAGGCAGTTGACAAGATTAATCCAAGTGGCACACATGAGGATGATAGAGTAAGTGGCATCTCATACATGTTCATCATACTTGTTTTTGATGTCCGAAGTGCTAACTTGTTTTGTTTTTCTTGTAGTACAACATTGCACAAAACTTGTTCAAAGAATAGACGAGGACAACCAAGAAGGGGAAGATCAAGAAAGGAAAGATCTTTACCTTGCCTCATTGCTATGAAGTGTTAAAGGATGATGAGAAATGGAAGAAGCGTGAAGATTTGGATGATTTGCATTTGAGCAACAAACGCAAGCGAACAATTGAGTTGAATGATGATGATGAGGAGGATGATGCATCAAGTGATGACGGCAAGAGAAGCCCCACACCCAACTCGGTTTCATACTCGAAGCCAAAACGACCGGATGGGTGCAAGAAAGACAAAACCGAAAAGAAGAAGAGGAAAGGAGATGATGAGCTCACAAATGCTATGGAAGCTATTGTGAAGGCAAGAAAAGAAGCCAACAAGGTGAGGAAAATGGCAAGGGACCAAGATGCCGCGGCCGAGGAGAGGAGGTTGGCGCCGAGGAGAGGAGGGTGGCCGCTGAGGAGAGGAAAGTGGCATTGGAGGAGAGGAAGGTGGGCATGGAGGAGCGAGCTAAGTTGTTGGAATGGGAGAAGCACTTGTTCTTCTTGGACACATCTTTGTTCAATGATGCGCAAAAGAAATATGTCAACCTTGCCCGTGAAGAAGTCTTGATACAAAAAGAGCCATGATCCGCACAATGGATGGAGGTGGCCTTGGCGCCATGGGTGGCGGTGGCCTCGGCGCCATGGGTGGCGGTGGCCTCGGCGCCATGGGAGCCATGGGTGACTTCGGAGCCATGGGAGGCATGGGTGCACCTCCGGCCGTCATGGGAGGCATGGGTCGCTTTGGAGCACCCTCTGACGCTATGGCATGAGTTTTGCTTCTCTCATGGGAGGCATGAGTTTTGCTTCTCTCATGGGAGGCATGGGTGCACCTCCGGCCATTGTTGGAATTATGCCCTAGAGGCAATAATAAATGTATAGTTATTATTATAATTCCTGTATCAAGATAATAGTTTATTATCCATGCTATAATTGTATTGAATGAAGACTCATTTACATGTGTGGATACATAGACAAAACACCGTCCCTAGCATGCCTCTAGTTGGCTAGCCAGTTGATCGATGATAGTCAGTGTCTTCTGATTATGAACAAGGTGTTGTTGCTTGATAACTGGATCACGTCATTGGGAGAATCACGTGATGGACTAGACCCAAACTAATAGACGTAGCATGTTGATCGTGTCATTTTGTTGCTACTGTTTTCTGCGTGTCAAGTATTTATTCCTATGACCATGAGATCATATAACTCACTGACACCGGAGGAATGCTTTGTGTGTATCAAACGTCGCAACGTAACTGGGTGACTATAAAGATGCTCTACAGGTATCTCCGAAGGTGGTAGTTGAGTTAGTATGGATCAAGACTGGGATTTGTCACTCCGTGTGACGGAGAGGTATCTCGGGGCCCACTCGGTAATACAACATCACACACAAGCCTTGCAAGCAATGTAACTTAGTGTAAGTTGCGGGATCTTGTATTACAGAACGAGTAAAGAGACTTGCCGGTAAACGAGATTGAAATAGGTATGCGGATACTGACGATCGAATCTCGGGCAAGTAACATACCGAAGGACAAAGGGAATGACATACGGGATTATACGAATCCTTGGCACTGAGGTTCAAACGATAAGATCTTCGTAGAATATGTAGGATCCAATATGGGCATCCAGGTCCCGCTATTGGATATTGACCGAGGAGTCTCTCGGGTCATGTCTACATAGTTCTCGAACCCGCAGGGTCTGCACACTTAAGGTTCGACGTTGTTTTATGCGTATTTGAGTTATATGGTTGGTTACCGAATGTTGTTCGGAGTCCCGGATGAGATCGACGTCATGAGGGTTTCCGGAATGGTCCGGAAACGAAGATTGATATATAGGATGACCTCATTTGATTACCGGAAGGTTTTCGGAGTTACCGGGAATGTACCGGGAATGACGAATGGGTTCCGGGAGTTCACCGGAGGGGGGCAACCCACTCCGGGGAAGCCCATAGGTATTTGGGGGGGTCACACCAGCCCTTAGTGGGCTGGTGGGACAGCCCACCAATCCCCTATGCGCCAAGAGAGAAAAAATCAAAGGAAAGAAAAAAAAAAGGGAAGAAGTGGGAAGGGGGAAGGACTCCCTCCCACCAAACCAAGTAGGACTCGGTTTGGGGGGGGGGGAGAGTCCTCCCCCCTGGCTCGGCCGACCCCTTGGGGATCCCTTGGACCCCAAGGCAAGGTCCCCCTCCCTCCTCCTATATATATGGGGCTTTTAGGGCAGATTTGAGACGACTTTCTCACGGCTGCCCGACCACATACCTCCATAGTTTTTCCTCTAGATCGTGTTTATGCGGAGCTCGGGCGGAGCCCTGCTGAGACAAGATCATCACCAACCTCCGGAGCGCCGTCATGCTGCCGGAGAACTCTTCTACCTCTCCGTCTCTCTTGCTGGATCAAGAAGGCCGAGATCATCGTCGAGCTGTACGTGTGCTGAACGCGGAGGTGCCGTCCGTTCGGTACTAGATCGTGGGACTGATCGCGGGATTGTTCGCGGGGCGGATCGAGGGACGTGAGGACGTTCCACTACATCAACCGCGATCTCTAATCGCTTCTGCTGTACGATCTACAAGGGTACGTAGATCACTCATCCCCTCTCGTAGATGGACATCACCATGATAGGTCTTCGTGCGCGTAGGAAAATTTTTGTTTCCCATGCGACGTTCCCCAACAGTGGCATCATGAGCTAGGTTCATGCGTAGATGTCTTCTCGAGTAGAACACAAAAGGTTTTGTGGGCGGTGATGTGCGTTTTGCTGCCCTCCTTAGTCTTTTCTTGATTCCGCGGTATTGTTGGATTGAAGCGGCTTGGACCGACATTACTCGTACGCTTACGAGAGACTGGTTTCATCGTTATGAGTAACCCCCTTTGCTCAAAGATGACTGGCAAGTGACGGTTTCTCCAACTTTAGTTGAATCGGATTTGACCGAGGAGGTCCTTGGATGAGGTTAAATAGCAACTCATATATCTCCGTTGTGGTGTTTGCGTAAGTAAGATGCGATCCTACTAGATACCCTTGGTCACCACGTAAAAACACGCAACAACAAAATTAGAGGACGTCTAACTTGTTTTTGCAGGGTATGATTGTGATGTGATATGGCCAATGATGTGATGTGATATATTTGATGTATGAGATGATCATGTTGTAATAGAAATATCGACTTGCACGTCGATGGTACGACAACCGGCAGGAGCCATAGGGTTGTCTTTATACTAACATATGTGCTTGCAGATGCGTTTACTATTTTGCTAGGATGTAGTTTTAGTAGTGATAGCATAAGTAGCACGACAGCCCCGATGGCGACACGTTGATGGAGATCATGATGATGGAGATCATGGTGTGGCGCCGGTGACAAGAAGATCGTGCCGGTGCTTTGGTGATGGAGATCAAGAAGCACGTGATGATGGCCATATCATGTCACTTATGAATTGCATGTGATGTTAATCCTTTTATGCACCTTATTTTGCTTAGAACGACGGTAGCATTATGAGGCGATCTCTCACTAAAATTTCAAGACGAAATTGTGTTCTCCCCGACTGTGCACCGTTGCTACAGTTCGTCGTTTCGAGACACCACGTGATGATCGGGTGTGATAGACTCAACGTTCACATACAACGGGTGCAAAACAGTTGCGCACGCGGAACACTCGGGTTAAGCTTGACGAGCCTAGCATGTGCAGACATGGCCTCGGAACACATGAGACCGAAAGGTCGATCATGAATCATATAGATGATATGATTAGCATAGGGATGCTTACCACTGAAACTACTCCCGACTCACGTGATGATCGGACTTGGGATAGTGTAGGTGGATCATGAACCACTCAAATGACTAGAGAGATGTACTTTTTGAGTGGGAGTTTAGCATGTAATTTGATTAAGTTGAACTCTAATTATCTTGAACATAGTCTAAGTCCACTTTGAATATATTTGTGTTGTAGATCATGGCTCACGCAAGTGTCATCCTCAATTTTAATACGTTCCTAGAGAAAGCTAAGTTGAAAGATGATGGAAGCAACTTTGTAGACTGGGCTCGTAATCTTAAGCTAATCTTACAAGCTGGAAAGAAGGATTATGTCCTTAATGCTGCGCTAGGAGATGAACCACCCGCCACGGCTGATTAGGATGTTAAGAACGCTTGGTTAGCGCGTAAGGAGGACTACTCAATAGTTCAATGTGCAGTCTTGTATGGCTTAGAACCGGGACTTCAACGTCGCTTTGAGCGTCATGGAGCATTTGACATGTTCCAGGAGTTGAAGTTCATCTTTCAGAAGAACGCCCGGATCGAGAGGTATGAGACCTCCGATAAATTCTATGCTTGCAAGATGGAGGAAAACTCGTCTGTCAGTGAACATGTGCTCAAAATGTCTGGGTACTCAAACCGTCTAGCTGAACTGGGGATTGAACTCCCGCAAGAAGCTATCACCGACAGAATCCTCCAATCACTGCCGCCAAGCTATAAAGGCTTTGTGTTGAACTACAACATGCAAGGGATGAACAAGTCTCCCGGCGAGTTGTTTGCGATGCTGAAAGTCGCAGAGTCTGAACTCCGTAAAGAGCATCAAGTGTTGATGGTGAGCAAGACCACTAGTTTCAAGAGAAACGGCAAAGGCAAGAAGGGCAATTCGAAGAAGAGCGGCAAGCCTGTTGCCAATCCGCCGAAGAAACCCAAGGCTGGACCTAAGCCTGAAACAGAGTGCTTCTATTGCAAGGGTATGGGTCACTGGAAGCGCAATTGCCCCAAGTATCTGGCAGATAAGAAGGCGGGCAAAGGAAAATCAGGTATATTTGATATACATGTTATTGATGTGTACTTAACCGGCTCTCGTAGTAGTGCCTGGGTATTCGATACCGGTTCTGTTGCTCACATTTGCAACTCGAAGCAGGAACTGCGGAATAGACGAAGGCTGGCGAAAGACGAAGTGACGATGCGCGTAGGAAACGGTTCCAAGGTTGATGCAATCGCCGTCGGCACAGTGTCACTTCAACTACCATCGGGATTAGTGATGAACTTAAATCATTGTTATTTAGTGCCTGCGTTGAGCATGAACATTATATCTGGATCTTGTTTATTGCGAGACGGTTACTCTTTTAAGTCTGAGAATAATGGTTGTTCTATTTCTATGAGTAACATATTTTATGGTCATGCACCGAATGTGAGAGGATTGTTCATATTGAATCTTGATAGAGATACGCATATACATAACATTGAGACCAAAAGAGTTAGAGTAAACAATGATAGCACCATATTTTTGTGGCACTGCCGCTTGGGTCATATTGGTGTAAAGCACATGAAGAAACTCCATGCTGATGGACTTTTGGAGTCACTTGACTTTGATTCACTTGACACGTGCGAACCATGCCTCATGGGCAAGATGACTAAGACTCCGTTCTCCGGAACAATGGAGCGTGCAAGTGACTTGTTGGAAATCATACATACCGATGTGTGTGGTCCAATGAGCGTGGAGGCACGCGGCGGATATCGTTATTTTCTCACCTTCACTGACGATCTAAGTAGATATGGTTATGTCTACTTGATGAAGCACAAGTCTGAAACATTTGAAAAGTTCAAGCAATTTCAGAGTGAAGTGGAAAATCATCGTAACAAGAAGATCAAGTTCCTACGGTCTGATCGTGGGGGTGAGTATCTGAGTTTCGAGTTTGGTACTCACTTAAGACAATGTGGAATTGTTTCGCAGTTAACACCGCCTGGAACACCACAGCGTAATGGTGTGTCCGAACGTCGTAATCGTACTTTATTAGAAATGGTGCGATCTATGATGTCTCTTACTGATTTGCCGTTATCGTTTTGGGGTTATGCATTAGAAACAGCTGCATTCACTTTAAATAGGGCACCATCGAAATCCGTTGAGACGACACCATACGAACTGTGGTATGGCAAAAGGCCAAAGTTGTCGTTTCTTAAAGTTTGGGGATGTGATGCTTATGTCAAAAAGCTTCAGCCTGAAAAGCTGGAACCCAAAGCGGAAAAATGCGTCTTCATAGGTTACCCAAAAGAGACAGTTGGGTATACCTTCTATCTCAAATCCGAGGGCAAAGTGTTTGTTGCTAAGAACGGAACTTTTCTCGAGAAGGAGTTTCTCTCGAGAGAATTGAGTGGGAGGAAGATAGAACTTGACGAGGTTATCGAACCTCTCATCCCTCTGGATGGTGGCGCAGGGCAAGGGGAAACCTCTGTCATTGCGACGCCGGTTGAGGAGGAAGTTAATGATGATGATCATGAAACTCCAGTTCAAGTTTCTGTTGAACCACGCAGGTCGACGAGATCACGCGCTGCTCCAGAGTGGTACGGTAATCCCGTCTTATCAATCATGTTGTTAGACAACAATGAACCTGCAAATTATGAAGAAGCAATGGTGGGCCCAGATTCCAACAAATGGCTAGAAGCCATGAAATCCGAGATAGGATCCATGTATGAGAACAAAGTGTGGACTTTGGAGATGCTGCCTGAGGGCCGCAAGGCTATTCAGAACAAATGGATCTTTAAGAAGAAGACGGACGCTGACGGTAATGTAACCGTTTATAAAGCTCGACTTGTGGCAAAGGGTTTTTCACAAGTTCCAGGAATTGACTACGATGAGACTTTCTCTCCCGTAGCGATGCTTAAGTCCGTCAGAATCATGTTAGCAATAGCTGCATTTTTCGATTATGAAATCTGGCAGATGGATGTCAAAACGGCGTTCCTTAATGGTTTCCTTAAGGAAGAGTTGTATATGATACAACCCGAAGGTTTTGTCGATCCTAAAAATGCTGACAAGGTGTGCAAGCTCCAGCGATCCATTTATGGACTGGTGCAAGCATCTCGGAGTTGGAACAAACGCTTTGATGAGGTGATCAAAGCATTTGGGTTTATACAAGTGGTTGGAGAATCTTGTATTTACAAGAAAGTGAGTGGGAGCTCTGTGGCGTTTCTAATATTATATGTGGATGACATATTACTGATTGGAAACAACGTAGAGCTTTTGGAGAGCATAAAAGGTTACTTGAATAAAAGTTTCTCTATGAAGGACCTAGGAGAAGCTGCTTACATTCTAGGCATTAAGATCTATAGGGATAGATCAAAACGCCTGATAGGACTTTCACAAAGCACATACCTTGATAAAGTTTTGAAGAGGTTCAAAATGGAACAGTCCAAGAAAGGGTTCTTGCCAGTGTTACAAGGTACGAGATTGAGTAAGACTCAGTGCCCAGCAACTGATGAAGATAGAGAGCATATGCGCTCCGTCCCCTATGCTTCAGCCATAGGCTCTATCATGTATGCGATGCTGTGCACTAGACCGGATGTTAGCCTGGCCATAAGTATGGCAGGTAGGTTCCAGAGTAATCCAGGAGTGGATCACTGGACGGCGGTCAAGAATATCCTGAAGTACCTGAAAAGGACTAAGGAGATGTTTCTCGTGTATGGAGGTGACGAAGAGCTCGCCGTAAAAGGTTACGTCGATGCAAGCTTTAACACAGATCCGGACGACTCTAAGTCGCAAACCGGATACGTATTTATTCTTAATGGGGTGCAGTAAGCTGGTGCAGTTCCAAGCAAAGCGTCGTAGCAGATTCTACATGTGAAGCGGAGTACATGGCTGCCTCGGAGGCGGCTAAGGAGGGTGTCTGGATGAAGCAGTTCATGACGGATCTTGGAGTGGTGCCAAGTGCACTAGATCCAATAACCTTGTTCTGTGACAACACTGGTGCCAATTTCTTAGCAAAGGAACCAAGGTTTCACAAGAAGACCAGACACATCAAACGACGCTTCAACCTCATCCGCGACTACGTCGAGGAGGAGGACGTAAATATATGCAAAGTGCACACGGATCTGAATGTAGCAGACCCGCTGACTAAACCTCTTCCACGGCCAAAACATGATCGACACCAGAACTGTATGGGTGTTAGATTTATTACAATGTAATTCACATGGTGATGTGAGGGCTAGATTATTGACTCTAGTGCAAGTGGGAGACTGTTGGAATTATGCCCTAGAGGCAATAATAAATGTATAGTTATTATTATAATTCCTGTATCAAGATAATAGTTTATTATCCATGCTATAATTGTATTGAATGAAGACTCATTTACATGTGTGGATACATAGACAAAACACCGTCCCTAGCATGCCTCTAGTTGGCTAGCCAGTTGATCGATGATAGTCAGTGTCTTCTGATTATGAACAAGGTGTTGTTGCTTGATAACTGGATCACGTCATTGGGAGAATCACGTGATGGACTAGACCCAAACTAATAGACGTAGCATGTTGATCGTGTCATTTTGTTGCTACTGTTTTCTGCGTGTCAAGTATTTATTCCTATGACCATGAGATCATATAACTCACTGACACCGGAGGAATGCTTTGTGTGTATCAAACGTCGCAACGTAACTGGGTGACTATAAAGATGCTCTACAGGTATCTCCGAAGGTGGTAGTTGAGTTAGTATGGATCAAGACTGGGATTTGTCACTCCGTGTGACGGAGAGGTATCTCGGGGCCCACTCGGTAATACAACATCACACACAAGCCTTGCAAGCAATGTAACTTAGTGTAAGTTGCGGGATCTTGTATTACGGAACGAGTAAAGAGACTTGCCGGTAAACGAGATTGAAATAGGTATGCGGATACTGACGATCGAATCTCGGGCAAGTAACATACCGAAGGACAAAGGGAATGACATACGGGATTATACGAATCCTTGGCACTGAGGTTCAAACGATAAGATCTTCGTAGAATATGTAGGATCCAATATGGGCATCCAGGTCCCGCTATTGGATATTGACCGAGGAGTCTCTCGGGTCATGTCTACATAGTTCTCGAACCCGCAGGGTCTGCACACTTAAGGTTCGACGTTGTTTTATGCGTATTTGAGTTATATGGTTGGTTACCGAATGTTGTTCGGAGTCCCGGATGAGATCACGGACGTCACGAGGGTTTCCGGAATGGTCCGGAAACGAAGATTGATATATAGGATGACCTCATTTGATTACCGGAAGGTTTTCGGAGTTACCGGGAATGTACCGGGAATGACGAATGGGTTCCGGAAGTTCACCGGAGGGGGGCAACCCACTCCGGGGAAGCCCATAGGTATTTGGGTGGGTCACACCAGCCCTTAGTGGGCTGGTGGGACAGCCCACCAATCCCCTATGCGCCAAGAGAGAAAAAATCAAAGGAAAGAAAAGAAAAAGGGAAGAAGTGGGAAGGGGGAAGGACTCCCTCCCACCAAACCAAGTAGGACTCGGTTTGGGGGGGGAGAGTCCTCCCCCCTGGCTCGGCCGACCCCTTGGGGATCCCTTGGACCCCAAGGCAAGGTCCCCCTCCCTCCTCCTATATATATGGGGCTTTTAGGGCAGATTTGAGACGACTTTCTCACGGCTGCCCGACCACATACCTCCATAGTTTTTCCTCTAGATCGTGTTTCTGCGGAGCTCGGGCGGAGCCCTGCTGAGACAAGATCATCACCAACCTCCGGAGCGCCGTCACGCTGCCGGAGAACTCTTCTACCTCTCCGTCTCTCTTGCTGGATCAAGAAGGCCGAGATCATCGTCGAGCTGTACGTGTGCTGAACGCGGAGGTGCCGTCCGTTCGGTACTAGATCGTGGGACTGATCGCGGGATTGTTCGCGGGGCGGATCGAGGGACGTGAGGACGTTCCACTACATCAACCGCAATCTCTAATCGCTTCTGCTGTACGATCTACAAGGGTACGTAGATCACTCATCCCCTCTCGTAGATGGACATCACCATGATAGGTCTTCGTGCGCGTAGGAAAATTTTTGTTTCCCATGCGACGTTCCCCAACACGGCCGTCATGGGAGGCATGGGTCGCTTTGGAGCACCCTCTGACGCTATGGCATGAGTTTTGCTTCTCTCATGGGAGGCATGAGTTTTGCTTCTCTCATGGGAGGCATGGGTGCACCTCCGGCCATTGGTGGAATGTCTTTTGATGTGCCTCCTCACACACATTCCCATGAAGATGCCGTTGAAGATCTTGCCAACACCGTCGAAGCTCCACGTGATGCGGTGCGTGATGAGGTTAGGGAGGAAGATTCATCTTCGGAGGCGGAAGAATCGTCTTCGGAAGATGAGGACGAAGACGAGGAAGATGATGATTGATGTGTCTTTCATTTATGTCTTGAACTTTAGTTTGCATTTTGAACTTGGTTGGATGAACTTGTGGGTATGAACTTTTATTCATCAACTTGTTTGTGTCAAATTTTACATGTTCATTACATTTTTGTGCGCACCGTATTTTTGCGCGCGCTGCATTTTAACGCAGCTGCTGGAGCCAGCGTTGCGGGTCGCGCCAAACCAGCTGATAGGTCCGCGGCAAACAGGTTTTTTACGCGCGACGCGTTCGGTGCCTGTAGGAGATGCTCTTAACATGTTGTGTCCGGTTAATGTGCTTCACTATTTTTATATATGTATATGCTACTGGAAAAGTAGTGGCACCGTTGCACGACAGCACAACAAAACTGCGATGCAATACTACCTTCACTAGACTGGAATGCGTGAGCGGAAAGATGAGAGGAAACTCGTGTGCGGGCTGCAGCTCGTTTTGTTTATTCAGCCAGCGACTGAGTATTCAGCGGCGCGACCTGATGGATGGGTTTGGGGCTCAGGCTGAGCCGACATAGGACTAGGAGCACAGCAGATTCCGATTCCGCGAAGCTAATCCTTCCCACCGCAACGGAAAGGTCCACGACCTCGCGCGTCATCGCTGCATGATGACGAAGGCAATGCTGGTTTCCCCGCGGTGTGCTTATTAAAATGCATCCGCATCTTGGATTTTAACTTTTCACATGGTTAATGGTATAGCCAACTGCTGATTATAAATCATCTTATAACTTTTCTTATAGCTAGCTTGTATAATAGTTAGCTATAAAATAATACTTCCTCCATTACAGTATATTAGGCGTATCTCACGGGTCTTTGGGACCTAAATGTTTTTTATTGATAGAAAAAACCGAACCACCGAGCTGTAGAAGCGTCTAATTAATTACAAAACTGACGCATTAGTACTTCCTCGCATGCATTGGTGAAGACGATTTCCAAAACACCATAATTAATAGGCTAATTAATGTCATGGGTCTTATTTCCTTTTAATTATGAAAAATTATTGTTTTGGAGATACGCCCAACATACTGTGATGACCTTTCATTCTCACAAAGTACCTAGGAGCACATGTTAGAGCTAGCTCTTCACGAAGAGCCCGCTTCCCTTCTCTCTCATCTTCTCTCTCATATAACTCAACAAAAATATAGTATTTTAATCCTTACAGCATGCTGACTGTAACTTATTGTACTTGCTCTAAGGCAATTCCACCGCGCGACCCCAAACGAACGTCTGATTTCGTTCGGATTTTGTCTGTTTGGGGTAGAAAAACGGACAACGGATGCCGAACAGAGGTCGGACAAAGTCCTTTCACCCAACGTTGCTACCCCATTTTTTGAGAGCTTGGTCAGATCCATCAGGCCCCGCCGCTCCCGTGCCCCGCCGCGGCGCCTCGCCACGCCCTGCCCCGCCGCTCCCGTGCCCGCACCCCGCCGCTCCCGTGCCTGGCCGAGCCCGCGCCCTGCCTACTCCAGCGCCTCGGCGAGAAGGCAGCACCGGAGGTGGGGGCGAGGGCAGCGCGTGCGCCGGCGAAGGACAGCACAGGCGGGCATGATGGTCACGGGAGAGAAGATGGGGAGAGAGGATGACATGTGGGCCAGACACGGACACAAGCGGACGAAGAGGACGCGAAGGCGGACGTTTTATGTCCGCTTTTGCCCCAAACCCAGAGCAACTTTGATCTGGAAATATGATAGAAACGAACACGGACATGGTAAAAAATGGGTATGCTTCCGCGCGGTGGGTCGTTTATTTTGTCCGTTTTACCTCAAACGGACACACCCGGACGATTTAGGGTCGCGCGGTAGAGTTGACCTAAAGGTCTTTTTAAGAACTTTTGTACAATTACGTAAAAAAACGAAAAATTCTGTACATGATTAGTTGCCAGTAACATCATATTAGTTATTTTTAACATCAGCGATGCTTCATTTAACAAAGATTGACAGGAACGAGACACGGGCCGGGGTGACAACCCATCGGAGGTATAGCCCTCGCGGGAGGAGCCGCACGAGATGCTTCTTCCTTCTCCGCTGACCCGAGCAAGAGGCCGTCAAAGTACGCGAGAAAAGAGCTAGGTACATTCCGGAATCTCAAACATTGCTAGAACCGGTTTTCAAATAAATAATTTATTGAAAATCAGTCATAAATGTCATCAGTTTAGAAAAATATTTTTCACTGATAGTCTCATGTTGATACAGAAACCAGTAGTATTTAATACTAAACATAGTAGAGCAGGGTTCGCTTTACAATTTATTACAACATGCCTATAGTCTCTCAAGGATATGTTACAGTGGTCATGGGATAGCTCTACCGCTCGTAATAAATTAGACACGTCATATCAGGGTGAAGTGACATGGCATAAGTAATACTACGCGCCAAGCGTCAGAGTGACGCTTGACGATTTACTCGTGGTGGTGGAAGCGGTGAAATAATACAACGACGGACTCCATGATCGCAAGACTGTCTGGGACTCCTCTAGGCGTCAGACTCGCTATCGACCTCTTCATCCATGAGGTCTCCTTCATCCATATCTGGGCACATCACCAAACGAGTGAGTACTTCAAAAAATACTCGCCAACAGTTTGAACAAAAGATGAGGTGCATGGAGCAATTTTATTGTGCATGGTTAAATGTTAAGCTTATCATGATAGAGAGAGTAATACTAGTTAAGTTAGAGTAGATAAGTCGGATGATAGTCCTCTTGAAATATCCAAATAAAAAATAAAATGTATCGATCGGGTGTCTCGAGCGACGCCTCAAAAGGTTAACAGATAGGATAATAACCATCGTTGGGCGTTTAAGCGACAACACATGTAGGGCATAATAATATAACAAGCCGTAGTCGGGCATCTTAGCGACACCACGGAAAAGGACATAAATAAATAACAACCCACAGTAGGGCATCTTAGCGATGCCATAGAAAGAGCATAAATAAATAACAAGCCACAATCAGGCATCTTAGCGATTGATACGTCCCAAACGTATCTATAATTTCTACTTGCTCCATGCAAGTTTTGAGTGATATTGCTATGTGTTTTGTACACTTTCATACCTTTTTCAACATATTTGGACTAACCTACTAACTCAGTGCACCCAATGTCAGTTTATGTCTGGTGATGTCTGTGAATTGCAGGTTTATACCCATATTTACAGTGCTCGAAAAATTACACAAAATATATATAAAAAATCAGCGTTTCAGAAGACTCGAGACGACCGAAGGAGGGCCAGAGGGGGGCCACCAGGCCTCCAGGCGCCCTGGTGGCGCGGCCTGCCCCCTAGCCGCGCGAGGAGGCCGCCTGGGTGGGGCCCACCCCCTCTCGTGCCCTACCTTGGCTCCTCTTTTTACCCCGTGGAGAAAACCCTAATGTCGGAACTGCTTTCTCCAGAAGCAATTCCGATCTCCGCCGCCATCACCAACAAGTTTTGGGGGACCAGAATTCCTGTGTCGGCACCCTGCCGGGACGGGGAAGTGCCCCCGGATTCATCTCCATCGACGTTGCTTCCTCCCTCCATGAAGCAGGAGTAGTTTCTTCTCGGGGCTGAGGCCTTCTACAGTAGCTATGTGGTTAATTATCTCTCCCATAATGTGATCTTGATTGTGATCATAGGCCATGTTAACCTAGGGGTGATCCCATGATTTTTCCCCCTTCTTCTATGTATTGGATTGATGTACTCACCTGATCTTATCTAGTATAATCCCCGAGACCATCAGAACTGCTACAGGTCATGTTACGTCCACGGTCAGACGATGGTACGAGACCGGTGGCGCAATCGAATATCGCCGGAGGGGCCGTTGGTCCTTACGTTAGAGCTTTTGTTGTGCTACACGTTGCTGCCATGAAGCTCCAATGGAGCATCGCCAGAGCCGCGCTGGTGCGTTGTAGCTCTGCAGGCGTCGCGTGGTGCTGCCATGAAGTTGCAATGGAGCATCGTCGGAGGGGCCGTTGGTCCTTACGTTAGAGCTTTTGTTGTGCTACACGTTGCTGCCATGAAGCTCCAATGGAGCATCGCCAGAGCCGCGCTGGTGCGTTGTAGCTCTGCAGGCGTCGCGTGGTGCTGCCATGAAGTTGCAATGGAGCATCGTCGGAGGGGCCATCGGTGCTTGCGTTGGAGCTTTTGCTGCACTAGACGGTGCTTCCATGGAGCTCCAATGGAGCATAACCGGAGCAGCAATGCTGTGTTGTAGCTTTGCAAGCTTCGCGCGGTGCTGCCATGAAATTGCAATGGAGCATCGTCGGCGACCGTCATGCGACACACGATGGCCAGCTTGGTGCCTCCTGCAACATCACCGGTGCTGCATACTATGCCCGACGTTGCCCTCCAACTTTTGCAGCGCCGTCATTGTTGCATGGGCGACCGATGCAACGAGAACGCGGTCGGTGCTACATTCAGCGGCGTCGCAGCATCGCCGTTGTTGCGAGGTCGCCGGCGTCGGGTGCATTGGTGTAGTAGTAGTCAGTTTTCTCTTTATATCATAGTCGTTTGTTTTGTTGAGAGGAGGCGGTTCAGACAATGTCGGCCTGCTAGCTGCAAGACGAGAAGAGAAGCATGAATGGGTGGCTGAGTTGCTATGATCCGACGGGCCACATGTGCCTAATCTGACGATTAGCTAGCCGGATGATTTTTTAAGAAGATCATCCGGCTGATCCGTAACAGCCGTCCTAATTAAAACTCCGATGCTAGCTTTATTCATTTTTTTAATAGATACCGACATGCGTGTACATGGAACCCAAAACGCCCTTGAAATTTCAGTTTGAGCAAAGCCCTCGCCAGTTGCCCCCAGTATGCCAGTCGCTAGCCTCACGAGTCACGCGTGGCACCTGGCCTGACCTTCTTCACACTCACCTAGCGAACATGCAAACGCCAGGCAGGAAAGCGCCATATTTCCCACGTGGTAATATCTGCCGCTTGTGGAAAGCGCCAGCATGCCACACGTCGCCATCTCATGTCGCGGCTTAACAACACGTGATCCCAGCTGGCGTCCTGGAGATGGACTGCTACACCAAGCAGCGTTATCCGCTGGAACAGCACACAAAACGGCGTCAGCTGCGTTTCAAAAGCGCGTCTTGTCGACTGGACGCGACATAGGAAAGCGCCGGGCCCAAGCACGCGGCTAAGCAAACAGCTGTCATCTTATTGTTACACGTATAAATACGCACACGCACGAGCATGACACTAAGTAACACTCTCACTCTCTCGCTCGAGCACAAGCCCCAAGCTAGCTACCACCACCGACCTATCGACCGGCAGCCAGCCATGGACATGGGCCTCGAGCACTCGAGCTCTGCCTCCTCGTCCACGACCGAGGGCGGCGGGGCGGCGTGGCCGTGGCCCCCGAAGCGCCCCGCGGGCCGTACCAAGTTCCGGGAGACGCGGCACCCCGTGTTCCGCGGCGTGCGGCGCCGCGGCAGCGCCGGCCGGTGGGTCTGCGAGGTGCGCGTCCCCGGGGAGCGCGGCACGCGCCTCTGGCTCGGGACGTACGTCACCGCCGAGGGGGCCGCGCGCGCGCACGACGCCGCCATGCTCATGCTGCGCGGCCGTTCCGCCGCGTGCCTCAACTTCCGGGACTCCGCGTGGCTGCTTGCCGTGCCGCCCGCGTTCTCCAACCTCTCTGATGTCCGGCGCGCGGCCGTCCAGGCCGTCGCGGAATTCCTGCGCCGTCCGGAGGCCACGAGTGCCGCTGCAGCGGTCCAGGAAGTCACCTCCAGCGTGGTCGTCCCGTCGTCGGCGGCCTGCAGTGTCCCCTCGGCCGATACGGCGCAGACCTCCGGTGAAGCCACTTTTGAGGTGCCGGCCGCATTAGACATGGACATGTTCGAGCTCGACTGCTTGTTTGGGGAGACGGACTCGGACACGTACTACTACGCGAACCTTGCGCAGGGCCTGCTCATGGAGCCACCGCCTACGGTGGCCACCGGGGCGTACTGGGAAAATGTAGACTGCGCCGACGGCGGAGCAGGAGCTGATGTCGCGCTCTGGAGTTACTAGGACTAATATCGACAGTCTCCGATTCGATCGACTCGGCCATTTTTTACCCAGCTCCGTCGTAATCCCTTCGAGTTTAAGCCGGTTTGATCATCATCCAACGTCGTGAGGAGCAGTCCATCGATCGCAGCATCAAATTCGATGGTTGCATATGTCTTCTCAGGTGTGTCCCCTCAGTCCTGGTAGCCTGGTAGCAGGATCGATACTGTGTATCCCTTTATTTTATTTATATTTATAGAAGAAATAGCGGTAGCAAAAGTAACTGGGTCCTCCCTGCAATTTGAAGGGGGGAAATCTGTATAGTACATGTAATATGCTACTATATTTTTTTGCGGGAAAAAAAACTTGTATTACTCACGTAGCCAAACTATTTTCAGAGGGCCTGGACCTAGCCAAACAGCAATACGACCACTAGTTCTACCATATACTGAGCTAAGGTATGACTGACAATGTTGTTGTTTCGTCGAACATGAGCAATACAAGTATTTCGAAGTGCCATGAGCGATTTAATCTCACGCATCAGAAAACCATACCGAGATCTATCAAGACCTTCATTCCTCACCATATAATGTATGTAGCTTCAAGACAGTCGGACTCGATTATGATACAAAGATTACTCCACTGCAATGCAAGCGACAAACCCTGTTTGATGGCCAACAATTCCGCCTCCAGTGCGTTCGCGCAGTAACACAAGCTTCTACATGAAGAGAAAATTATAGCACCCCTATGATTCCTTTGTATCATGCCTATACCAGCAGCTTCGTTCTCTCACAAGAAGGAACCATCTGTGTTCAGTTTTACCCATCCATCCTCACGTGCGTTCCATGAGGATTCCATATCTTGTTCAAAGACCACATTTTTTTTGGAGGTGCAAGATCGCTCAGTACAGATTTTCCTTTGATAGGCCAAATTTTTAAGGCCTCATAATCAATTAAGGTTTTAAATTAAAATTGAAACACCCAATTTTATCCGGATCAGCAATTCCTTAAGGAACTCTCTTATACAATTATTTTAAATCACTATGCTCCCTAATTCCTACCAGCAACTCCATCAGACCCCGCATCCCGCCCCGGCCCGCAAAATAACCGTCAAAGTGCGGGTCGGGGCAAAAAAAACTGTCCGATCAGACCCCGTATATCGCCCCGGCCCGCAAATTTTTTTGCGGGGCGCGGCAAACTTCTCCCCCAACCTCTAGTTTTACGGGGTGAGAGGTCGACCCGAGCTCAGCCCCTATCCGCAGCGAGATTTGGCGGGAGGGACATTTCCGCGCGGCCTTTCCCCACTCGCCCCACCCGTCACCACCATTGCATCGCCACCGCACGCTCCGGTGCATCCTCCGCGGACGTCCCTCGCCGCCATGGACGCCTCCTTGCTGCCCCCCGTCACCGTTGAGGTCGCGCATGCTCCTTCCCCTCAGACGGATCCCGTCGCCGGCCATGTTGGCCCCGCCGTGGCTCTAGCTAGCGCCGCTCTTGCCCGCAAGCGGCAGGGCAACGTGGTCGTGCAGGGTAGAAATCCGGCAACCCCCGCCGCGAAGGCTCGCGCTCCGGGCACCAACGCTGTTGCGCGACCTCGGCCGGCGGCGGAGAGGATCACCAAGGTCGCGGGCGTCAAGAGGAAGAGGATTCCGGCTACAAACAAGCCGCCTCCTCCATCCTCTCACTCCATCCCGGAAAGAGATGCCCCGGCGATGCCGTTCAACGGTGCCGCTCCCCCCGCAAGCGAGGTGTTCGACGAAATGGCCGGAAGGTATGCGTCTTCGGTCATGGCCATTTCCTTTCGTTTTCGCCATTTGTTGTGATATCTCGTGACTCGTTAATCGTTCAATATAGCGGTGGTTCAAACAATCCAACTTCCGAGTTCGTGAACTTGTTGGACACCAATGTCGTTGACATTGGTCAAGCCCCGTTTGCCGCATTCGACTATAATGACATCGAGGTTGGCGTGAATGATCATGGTTGTGAGGACGATTTGGCGGAGATCGAAGCGGAAGCCTATGAGGAATCGCAATCAAAATCTGGGAAAAGCCAAAGATCGAAGAACTACACGATCTTGGAAGATCAAGCTTTGATCCAAGCATGAAGTGCGGTGTCTCTTGATGCATGCACGGGTACTTCTCAAACCGCCAAGAGATATTGGCAAAGGATCGAAGATCAATACTTCCGCATTATGACAAAGTATCCAAATAGGACTGCACGCACATTTCGGTCGCTTCAAGGGCGTTGGAAGAATATCAAGCCTATGTGCAGCCGTTGGGTAGCTTGCTTGAAGCAAGTACGCAATGCACCTCCAAGTGGGACCGTGGAATCCGACTATGTGAGTTTGTTTTGCCTTTGTTCAAGTTGTGCATAATCATATTTGCATCGTGAGAATTGATTACATCACTTTGTTCACATTGTGTAGGACAAGATTGCCCAACATAGATACAAAGACATGGAAGCTTCGGAAGGCAAATTCTTCAAACTAGAGCATTGTTCGGAGTTGCTCCAAAAATGCGAGAAGTAGAAGTTGATCGACAAAGAATCCCCACTGAAGAGGGGCTGACTTACAAACATGGATGAAGATGAGGATGATGATGTCCCAAGAAATTTGAACAAGCCCGACGGCGACAAGAAGACTAAGGAGAAGATGAAGAGAGAGCTTGAGGGAGAAGATTGATGCCATGATGCAATCAAACGAGTTGATGTTGTCGAAGTCATTGGAGATCAAGAAAGATTTGGCCGAGAAGAAGGCAAAAGAGAAGCAAGAAAAGTGGCAATTGCTCAAAGAAGAGGGGCTCCGCAAAGCTCCCATTAAGGAGAGAACAGCACGCGCCGCTGAAAACAAATCCATGTCCTTGTTGCTCGTCGAAGAGAACAAGATCATGTCAATGAACCGCGATGACATGGACGACCTCATCAAAACATGGCATGATATGGAAAGGAGAGAGATCTTGAAGAGGAGAATGGTCGCGTCGGCCGGTTCGTGTTATAGTTCTGGTGATGTTTTCTCTGCTCCATATGGTGGCAATGTCGATGACTTCGGTGCGCGAGTTGGGACAAGCGCCGGAGGTGGATTCGGTGCTGCCAATGAACTTCAAGATGGACTCGATGGCACGGAGCGAAGATCGACCAAGATGATGCAAGGCCCTATTTTGTGTTTGTCGTACTGAACTTGGCTTTTATTTGCGCGCAAAACTGTGTTATGTTTGTTTGAATTTGAACTTATTTGTGGGAACTTATGTCAAATGCGAGAATTGAGTGTTTTCTGTTTTCGGGTCGACACGACGGTGTCCGAATAGACCCCGCAAAAGCTGACCCGTATAAAAGCATATTCGGCGAATATACTTTTATACGAGTCCGATTGGGGGGTCTGCATCTGCGGCCGTCCGAGCCAGCCTGCAAAAGCGGTTTTCCCCAAACTGCAAACGCGTTTTGCTGGCCGGCGGGATGCGGGGTGTGCTAGAGTTGCTCTAAGTTCTCTCATTCGATTGAGGTATGCAATTTTATTGCAAGGATTTTGACTCGATCAATCCTTGGTTGTGTAGATAAAATCTCTAACTTTACTAAGCACCCTAATTCAACTAAGTTCTTCATTTCAAATTGGATACACGATTCATTGGGTCATTTACCTAGTCTTCGTGGTGGATCCCTCGATGAGTGGGTCCCTTGATATGTGTATGGGTGTTTTGAGCCTTTGATGGCAAAAAGAAAGTGATGTCTATGACACAATTAGCACCAGCATAACACATGCAGCCAACAACATAGATAAGTTTCTCGCGTATTTGTATTAGAGATAAATACACTCACTGTCCTTGGACTTGAGACGAAAGCACGATACGGTCAACTGTAAGTGCATCTAGTACCCCTTAGTGATTTTGGTGGTTTGAAGACTTATAGGTTAAGTATCTAATGTGTTCATGAGTGTACACAGGATCTATAAGTCGCTAAGGAGTTTGAAAATATTCGATGAATATCGACCCCTAAAAATGTATATCTTCGGTTGAAGAAATTGGTCTGAAGCTGAAGATTTGAATCGCAGAGAATTTGCGATGAAATTGGTATTCCTCATGAAGATATTGAAATTGAGGAATTCGGTGTGTCGTGAAGAAAATCATTTTGAATACTTTGAAGCATGAAGATTTACTCTTTCTGTTTTATTTTCTTCACACTTGAGTAATAGGAACACCGTACTGTTAAAGGGGGTCGAGGTAACACATTGTAATGAATTTCCTCATGATGCTCAACCCAAGCCTAATCCTACCAAAAGCCTCAAGTGAGGAATATGAGTGACATGAGGACTCTCACAGCTGAGGGTCCCGACCATTTCGATAATCACGCCACATCATTGGTCTTATCCACACCAACGGTCATATTAGTTAAGGGCATTAATGTCAAATCATGTCGGGATGCTCCCAGGCTATAAATAGCCACCCCCACAACCATTAGTTGGTTGGCTGCTCCGTTAGAAACTGACACTTGTCATAAGAGCAACCCAAATTCCTCAGAGTCTTCGAGAGTAATTCATCAGTGAGGAAATACCCCAAACACCAAACCACAAACCGAAAACCAAGTGATTGAGCATCACTGAAGAAGTTGTTCCTGTGTGGGACTGAAGCCTTTTACCTTTGAGGACTGTGCATCCTCTACACGGTTAGGCGTCATGGTCTAGAGCAATCCAGCAGTCAATTGTGGATCGCCGGGTGACCAAGTTTGTGAGGGTTTGGAAGTCTGCCGTGAAGACTTACCTCGAGTGTTGGGCGAGGACTGTGTGTTCTTAGCCCAAGGAGAATACGGTAGGGACTGTGTGTCCCGGGACTGTGTGTATTTTGGTTTCAATACCAAGCCGCTCCAAACCAGATGTACAACTGTCACAGCAGTTGGAACTGGGTCATCAACTACTGTCTTCGCTGTGAAACGGGTTCTAATTCCTCAACTCCTTATATTCCTCAGATTATGTGTTGATGATTTTCACTGTCACTGTTTGAAGAATTTGCTGAAGACTTTCTCTGAAATTCCTCAAACCCAAATTCTTCATGCAAGTTAATCCTCATATGTTTTCTGCGTGCCTGCTTACTGTGCAATCTGTTTTCACATTCATCATACTGAAAAACTGCCATAGTGAAACTTTGCACTCCTGATCCTTTACTGTTTCCGCTCGAAGTTAGTCATCAGTGAGGAATTTCCTCAGTGATGAAATTCTAAAAATCTCATATTCACCCCCTCTAGTCGATATAACGCACTTTCAATTGGTATCAGAGCAAGGTACTCCCTTGTTCTTTTTGATTTTGGTTTAACCACCTGGAGTTTTAGTTATGTCGACTGCACGCATGATTAAGGTTACTGCAGCATGTCCTACTTTCGAAGGAAAGAACTTTCCCTTCTGGAAGACCAAGATGCAGATGCATCTACAAGCTATTGACAATGATCTCTGGTATATTGTGGAACATGGTGTCCCCATCATCTCTTCTAGTATCTCTGTTGCTGATGTGAAGAAATTCAAGCAACTTGATTCTCAAGCGAAGAATATCATCTGTGGCCATCTGAGCCCAGGCCAGTTTGGAAGAGTGAGTGCTTTGGGCTCAGCGACACTTATTTGGGAGAGACTGTGCAAAGTAAATGAAGGAGTATCAACCCAGTGTGATTCTCGTGTTGATGTTCTTCGCAATCTCTTCAATCGCTTCAAGAGGCTCGACAATGAAAGCTGCCAAGATACCTTTGATCGCCTCACTGACATATCAAATGAACTGCAAGCACTGGGAGCTCGAGACATTACTGATCACGATGTTGTGAAGAAACTGCTAAGAACTTTGGATTCTTCATTTGATACTTTAGTCCTGATGATTCAAGAAAGACCAGACTACAAGATGCTTGATCCAGCTGATATACACGAAAGACTCAATACTCATGAATTTCAGCAAGAAGAAAAGAAAGATCTATATGGACCAAGCTATTCTAGACCACGTGCACTGAAGGCTAGAGCAATTTCCTCATCTGAAGAAGAAGACTCGGATCATAGCATTGGTGATCCTGAAGAATTTGGACAGGAGCTTGCAATGCTCGTGAGGAAATTCCAGAGGTTTACACGACGTGGCCAGTTCGATAAATCTTCATGAAGAGATATGAGAAAATCAGAATCTTCATCTGAGGACTACAAGAAAAGAACCTGCCACAAATGCAAGAAATCAGGTCACTACATTGCTGATTGTCCCTGTTGGGGAAAGGAATCAAAGAAGAAGAAATACAAGGATGACAATTCTGATGACTCGAAGAAGAAGAAGAAATCTTCAAAATCTTCATCTTCAAAGCCCTCATCGCACAAGAAGACTAGTTTCAGAAAGGCTCAGGCACTTATTGGCAAGGAAATGGATTCGGAGGCAGAATCAGAGGAATGTGATGAAGAGGAGGGTTCTGATGAAGACTCAAAATCCAGACAGGCCAGTCTTTCACTTGCAACCACTTTCGTCAGCAAGTCAATCTTCAACCTTGAATAAGATGATAACACCATCCACACTGATGACTATGCTGATGACTTCGCTCCAACCTATTGCTTCATGGCAAAAGGTTCAAAGGTACCGAATGATGTTTCCTCCTTTGATTCAAGTGATTGTGAACCTAATGATTATAAAAAACCCAGTTACAGTAAACTTGCTATCATTGCCACTAAACAACAAACTGCCCTGGAAAAACTTCAGAAACTGCTAGATAGGACTGATGATCTGTTGAATGATGAAATGAATCTTACCCAAACCCTCACTGAAGATGTGAAAAGTCTTCAGTTGAGATTTGATAATCTTCAAGATCGTCATGATACACTCCTTGTTGATCATGAGAAACTTCCCTATGAATTTCTTCAAAGGAAGCTTGATCTAGAGAAGTTGAGGATTTCTCATGATGATCTTCGTATGGAAAATGATTCGTTACTAGCTCAACAGATCAGCGCTGCTCAAGCTGAATTCATTCCTCCTTGTCTTAAATGCATTGAATGTGAAACTGCTAATTCTTCACCGGAATCATCAAATGCTTCTATTGCTACAAAATCATCAACTGCTCTTGTAGTGTCAAATTCCTCACTTGAGGAAAACACAAATGTCACTGATGAAAATGCAGGGCTGAAGGAATTGTATGTGACAGGCATATACAAAAGTCTCAAAGGACATCAAACCCTTTGTGATGTGCCCAAAAAGAAGATCTTGAACAGGAACCCGAGGAAAGAAGGAATTGCCTTTGAGAGGAAGTTAAATGCCGATGGATCTTATTGGAAACCTAAGCAGTATCCCAAAACCTCATGGGTTGCTGCTATTGGGCCTCCTTTTGATCCACCCAATCTAATTGGCTTTTCATGTAAATTATCCTATTCCTCAGATGAGTCATTTGACTCCAACTATAAACTGTTCAAAAATCAAGCTGGTGAAGTCTTTGCTCGATATGTTGGAACTAACTGCAGGAATGGCCCTCCCTTGAGGAAAATCTGGGTTGCCAAAAGTTGTCTTGAAAATGTTCAGGTGAATGTCCTCATGACACCACCAATGAAGAATCTGAACCCTAGATCAAATTCCTCAGGAGGACCAAAGTCTTCAAGAGGATCAAAATCCTCAACTAGTCAATATTATGCTTGTACCCGTGCTAATGCTTCTAACATGCAGGGAAACTACAAGGAATATGAATATGAGCGTTACTCTTCAAATCATAATGTTCATAAATCCTCAAACTAGTTCTCTGCATATTCATATGAGTACTTTAACCCCCCTACTGCTAAGAGAAGTGCATTAGCTTCAATGCCTCCTTTCTCATATGGTGCTCGCAGGATGATGAATGCTTTACCACCCCTTCAGATGTGGGTGGTGAAGAAATTGAACTAATCACTTCTGCAGGTCAGGTCTCCAGATGAAAATCATCATCTGAAGAATTTGCTGGAGACCTGAGGAAATGCTTGATAGGACGCAGGCTAATATTGATGGAATAGAAATATTTCACACGTCCTTATGATTATGTTATGATGAAATTCCTATATGATGAAAATTGATATCATATTCTTCAAATCTGAAGCATATGAGATGGTAAGTTGTACTAATTCATCTGCAGGATGACAAACCCAAGAGTACTGAGTGGGTTCTTGATAGTGGCTGCACACATCACATGACTGGTGATAAAAGCTTGCTGATGAATATGCCACTAATTCCATCACCTCTGAAGGAAATCACATATGTTGACAAAGGTAAAAGCAAGGTATTGGGACTTGGCAAAGTGGCTATTTCCAAGGATAGGCATATGGACAAAGTGATGCTTGTTGAATCCCTTGGATTTAACCTCATGTCAGTCTCAATGCTTTGTGATCTTGATATGATTGTTATCTTTGGTAGATATAGATGTGTTGTGATCATGGAAACTGACAAATCCAAAGTCTTCGAAGGTGTCAGAAGAGGGGATTTGTACATTGTTGATTTCTCTACAGGTCCTCAACCAGCCACTTGCTTACTAGCAAAAACCTAAGAAGGGTGGCTGTGGCATCGAAGACTCAGTCATGCTGGCATGAGGAATTTGCACACGCTCGCGAATAAGAAGCATGTCATCGGCATCGAATCAGTCAAATTCCTCAAGGATCATCTCTGTGGTGCATGTGAATCTGGGAAAATTACCAGATCCAAGCATCCCTCGAAGACTATCATGACCACTACTCGTCCATTCGAATTGCTTCATATGGATCTATTTGGTCCTACTCACTATGCCACACTAACAAATGCAGCATCTTTATATGGCTTTGTCATAGTTGATGATTATTCCAGATATATATGGGTGCATATCATCTTATATAAAACTGAAGTGCAGGAAATCTTCAAACGATTTTCTTCAAGGGCCTCGACGAACTTCGGCATCAAGATCAAACATATCAGGAGTGATAATGGAACAGAGTTCAAAAACACTGGTCTCGATGATTATCTTAATGAACTTGGTATTACTCACGAATTATGTGCTCCTTATACTCCTCAACAGAATGGTGTCGTCGAAAGGAAGAACAGGACTCTGGTTGAGATGGTAAGAACCATGCTTGAAGAATATCATACTCCTCATCGCTTTTGGCCTGAAGCAATCAACACTACATGCCATATCATCAACAGGGTATATCTTCACAAATTCCTCAAGAAAACCTCATATGAACTCCTCACTGATAAGAAACCCAATGTAAGTTATTTCAAAGTCTTCCATGCAAAATGTTGTATTAGAGATCCTCATCATGGCTCAAAATTTGCACCCAAGGCACATGATGATTTTATGCTCGGTTATGGAAAGGACTCGCACACCTACAGAGTCTTCAACAACTATCACAACAAAGTTGTTGAAACTGTGGATGTGCGGTTCGATGAGACTAATGGCTCGCAAAGAGAGCAATTGCCTTCTGATCCAGATAAGCTGTCTCCTGAGGAAGCAATAAAGCTCAAACCTACTGAAGACATTGTTCCCACTGAGGAAATTGATGAAGAAACCATCCCCATCACTGATGAAAATCAAGAAGGTGCTCCTGAGGAAATTGCTCCAGAACCAATTCCTCAGCCCAGACGAAATCCTCAACCAGCTCATCCAAGGATTGCAAATGAAGTGGAACTTGACAAAATCCTCAATGACATCAACGCGCCAAGTCCTCTCACTCGCTCAAAAGCTTCACACTTAGTTAACTTTTGTGGGCATTTCTTCTTTGTATCTATCACATAACCATCAAAAGTTGCTGAGGCTTTCCTAGAACCGGAGTGGATCCAAGCTATGCAAGACGAACTTCTTCAATTCAAGCTGAATGACGTATGGGAGCTCGTCAAATGACTAGATACTCGCAAGCACAATATCATCGGAATCAAGTGGATTTTCCGAAACAAGCAAGATGAGGATGGTCAAGTGGTGAGGAATAAGGCACGACTTGTAGCGCAAGGCTACACCCAGGTTGAAGGAATAGATTTCGATGAAATTTTTGCACCTGTTGCTAGAATTGAAGCTATTCGAATACTACTTGCTTATGCTAATCATCATAACATCATCTTATATCAAATGGATGTGAAAAGTGCATTCCTCAATGGTAAGCTTGAGGAAGAAGTATATGTTGCTCAGCCCCCAGGTTTTGAGGATCCAAAGAATCCAGGCAAAGTCTTCAGCCTCAAAAAGGCGCTCTATGGTCTCAAGCAAGCCCCCCGGGCATGGTATGATACATTGAAGGAATTCCTCATGAAGAAAGGCTTCAAACCTGGTTCACTCGATCCAACTCTTTTCACTAAATCCTATGATAGTGAGCTATTTGTGTGCCAGATATATGTCGATGACATTATATTTGGTTGTACTGACAAACTATACAGTGATGAATTTGCTTACATGATGAGTGAAGAATATCAGATGTCTATGATGGGGGAGCTGAAATTCTTTTTAGGTCTTCAAATTCGTCAACAACGCAATGGAATCTTCATATCGCAGGAGAAATACCTCAAGGATGTTCTGAGTAAATTCGACATGCATGAATGCAAAGATGCCAAGACTCCAATGCCTACCAACGGCCACCTCGGCACTGACGAAAATGGTAAAGAATTCGATCAGCAGGTATATCGCTCTATGATTGGCTCTTTATTGTATCTATGTGCATCTAGGCCAGATATAATGCTTAGTGTTTGCATGTGTGCACGTTTTCAAGCAAAACCGAAGGAATCACACCATAAGGTTGTGAAGCATATTCTTCGATACTTAGCTCACACACCAACACTAGGATTATGGTACCCCAAGGGCTCAAATCTTCATCTGGTAGGGTATTCTGATTTTAACTAAGCTAGTGACCGTGTGGATCGCAAGTCAACATCTGGCACATGCCATTTCCTCGGAAGATCACTAGTTTGCTGGTCCTCAAAGAAGCAGAACTGCGTATCACTCTCCACTGCCGAAGCTGAGTACATTGCTGCTGGTTCATGCTGTGCTAAATTGCTGTGGATGAAGCAAACCCTCAAGGACTACGACATCAACATGAAGAATGTGCCTCTCTACTGCGACAATGAGAGTGCAATAAAGATTGCATACAACCCAGTACAGCACTCGAAGACCAAGCACATCCAGATTCGTCATCATTTTCTTCGGGACCATGTCCTCAAGGGCAATATCCTCATCGATCATATGAAGACTGATGATCAACTGGCAGATATCTTCACTAAGCCCTTGGATGAGAAAAGGTTTTGCAAGTTGTGGTGTGAGCTAAATATCTTAGAATCGTCAAATGTTTTGTAAAAACATGCACACATCCTAACACTTACGCAAAATTGATGACTTTGATGTGCAACACATGATGAATCGATTTTCTTCAACTAATGAAGAATATCACTCTGAGTGTGAAGAAATCAACGAAGAAATTGATTCTCACGGTCCTAAGATAATTGTACGCGGCGTCTGTAATCAACATTCTTATATGGTGGGTCACGCCACCGCCCAACGTGAAATTCTTCAAGTTGACTTTCTTCAAAGTTCCGTTTTCCCAAAATTTGATTTTCTTCAAAACAGTTGTTCTTCAAAATCATTTTTCTTCAAAACTGAATTTCATCACTGTGACGATTTATCACAAAATCCTCAAGTTAGTCAAATCTTCAAAAACACTTGATGACTTTCGTTTACCTAGATAGACCGTGATTTCAAGTCCTCAACAACATTCACTTATAGCTATTTCTTCAAATTGATATTTCATCTAAGTGAATGTGATCGGACCCTACTTTCCCTCTATGCTATTCTCATCCAGTCTATTCAATTCTTCATATGTGTTCTACTTGAAACTTTGTTCGAAATCCTCACTGCGTCCTTGTCAGCTGACGATTTTGTAACAAAATCCTCAAATCTTCAAAAATATTTTTTGAATGAACAGTAACTGAACCCCACTTTCCTCGTTCGGATAACCACGATCTCCATGATCTCCACCGCTTTGCTCGTAAGCTACATGTGTCCTGCGGAGACGTAGAGCCAGGGGCTATTTGGTCCGTTTTCCTCGCGCCAACAGTAACTGCCTAGCTATAAATATGTCACCATCCCCCTCGGTAAACACTTCTTCGCTCCATCGCTCTCCTGCTATAGCAAAAGTTCCAAACCCTAACGCCACCGCGGGAAGTCTCGACGCCGGCGAAGAAAAGCTTCACTGCCTCGACTTTTCCGTCGCCGAAACCACGCCGGAGTCGGACCATCCTCGTCCGCCGCCGCCGTAGACGTCCTCTGCTGCCGGGTCAGGGCGCATTGGACACGCACCGAAAGAGCTTCTCCCTGCTACTCTTCTCTGTTCTTCGTGCGCGCCATCTAGAGTAAATAAAAACCCTATTTTTACATCAAGTTTGATCTACTATTTTACCACTCACATGTGAAATCTGTTTTTCCTCAAGAATCCATCTGTTTCTTTTCCTCAAACACTGTCTATCACCACACTATTGATGAACTTCACTAAGCATCTAAGATTTTCACGAGATTCCTCAGTTGTGCGCATTTTCGGATCTGTACAACTCTGGAACCCAAGAACAGTATGCTTAGGCAAATTCCTCAACCACTGGTCAAATTCCTCAACTGTCAATTTTTTTCATTTTCTTCAAATCTGAGAACGCATATGACCTCTCCAAATTCCTCGCAACTATACTTTGTTCACAGGTACACACATGTCAGCTGATGAATTTCTCGGTTCTCATCAAATTAACTCATTTGCAGCGTTTCTTGAAAAAAATCTTCAAGTCTAATCAGTGCCTCAAGAGTTCAATCTCATCAGCAAAATCCTCAGTTGAAGAAAATGGAGGATGACAGGAAGAAAAAGGGGGGCAAGAAAATTGAGCAGAATACAACTGCAGATATCCCTGAGGATATATACGTGGATTACTGCACTCCTAATGAAAATGAAACTATGCCTAAGAAAAAGATTCGGCTTCAGAAGATAGAACGCCGATGGGCTAAGGAGTGGAAGGAGTACACATTCGTCACTCCCAAATATGCGAAGAAATTCGTTGTGAAGCCTCCTGGCAAACGGGCTCCACTTGAGGATTATCAAGAAGCACATCCCTCAAGCCTCAAGACACTTGATGATTATCCTGATGAAAAGGAAAAACACTTGGCAAAGCTCAAGAAGCAGGCAGAGGCTGCTGTGAGGAAATTCAACGAATCATCTGCTGCTGCTTCAACTGCCGCTACTTCCTCTACTGCTAAGACTTCTGATTCGGCAATTCCTCAACAAAAGTCTGTGCCGCCAAAACCAAAGGCTTCAAAGCCTCAAGAGAAAACAGCTCCAGCATCAGCGCCAAAACCCTCAGCACCAAAATCCTTAGCACCACCACAGGCTTCAAAACTTGAACAGAAGCCGGTCGTGAAGCCACTGCCCGCTACCTCTAGTTCCTCACTCCCAGCTGCAACAAGCTCGGAGACAAAGTCTTCACCAACTCCTCTGAAGACTAAAGTGACTGCTGGGAGAGGAACAAGACCCAGTCCAAGCAAAATCATCACGGTCCCTTCTGCATCAGAAGGTAGTGATGAACTTGATGATGAAACTCTGCAAGCAATGATCAGAAACAAGCAAGAGAGGGTAGCTCAAGCTTCTGGCAGCTCCATTCCTCTGGCCATGGACCCAAAAGTCCTCCTCGGCTACATTAATATCTGGTATGAGGACCCCAACACTCCACTTGATGATTTGAAACTTCCGCCAGGCATCAGCCACATGGTGGCCACATTCATCAACGAGGCCAAGTGGAAGGAACAACAAGCTAAACAGGCCAAGGTGGCTAAGCTCAAGAAGGAGAAATTCCTCAAGTAGAATATCCTCAACCTGACGCCTGATGACCTTGTGTCAACACAGGAAGAGTTGAAGACTTTGACAGATAAGTACTCCAAGATTTCTGACCGTCAAAGTCTCAAAAGAAATTTCATCAAACTTGCTACTGAAGCTGTTAACGACTACAACAAGAAAGCTGCCCCTCCAGTACCAACTCCTCAACCTCTGATTGAAGAACCAGCTGATGAAATTGCTCAAGCTGAGAAATCCATCAAGAAAGCCGTGTGGATGAACCGGCAATTGAGGAAATCACCACTGAAAATCCAGCTGATGAATCTGCTACAGCTGGTGAGACAGACCCTGCTCTAGCTGCTGCTTCAAAGCCAACTGATGAATCTGTTCCAGCTACTGCTTCAAAGCCAGTTGATGACTCTGCTCCAGCTGGTTCCTCAAAGCGAGCTGATGAATCTGCTCAGAAAACACCTTCACCAAAAGCTTCAAAGGTGAAGAAGATGACTCCGTTTGCATCAGACGTGAAAAAGACAAGGGATGCTGAAAAGGAAGCCAAGAAGAGAAAAACTTCATCACCAGAAGAACACACTGAGGCCAAGCGCCTCAAAGCACTTGAAGAAAATGCTCCACTGGATCCTGTGCCTCTTAACATCGCTCCATCTTATGAAATGGTCACCTTCAAAGACCAGGAGAAAGGGCCAAATGAGGAAATGAAGGATGATGCATCCGAGGAACACACCAACGAAGAAATTCGCATTGACGATAGTCCTCAACCTTCTATTCCTCATCAAGAGACTGCACAAGGATCAGCTGCACCAGCTGATGAATCTGGATCTGTCACCAAGCAAGTTGAGGAAGAACAAACTGAAAATCCTCAAGCTGATGAAAGTCATAGTCCTGAGAAAAATCCTCAACCTGAGGATCAGGCTGACCCAACTCCTCCTCATGAGCAAGATCCTCAAGCTGAGGCTCAGGATGAACCTATTCCTCCTCCAGAGCAAAACCTTTAACACGATGCTCCAGTTGACGACATTCCTCAGCCTGAAGCTCAGCCAGATCCCATTCCTCAGCCTGAAGCACAACAAGAGCACATTCCTCAACTAGAAGCGCAACAAGAGCACATTCCTCAGCCTGAAGCTCAAGCTGATGAAATTCCTCACCCTGAGGACCATGCTGAGGAAAATGCACCAAACCCAGACAATGCTTTCGTCGTGCTCAACCCAGAATCTGCAATTGTTGTATCCCCTCAAGTCCAACAGCAAAATCTTCAGCCAATGCAGGGTCAGCCGTTCTCCAAGCGGCCAAAGTTTCGAAAGGAGTCCTTCTTTGAAGAACGCATGTTCTTCATCGGAGAAAATCCCTATGACAAGCCTCAAATCAGGCATCTGAAGTTTTGGGCGAGGACACATCTCAATTACTATGCCTCTGTGCTGTGTGGAAGAAACAAGATTTTCCAGCACAGGCATGTTCCTCATGTTGAGCTTGAAGAAATACCATCCGTGGCTCCAGTCCTCAACGTCCTTCATGAAGCTGGACTCCTCGCAATGTGCTCAGATATCTGTGACTGGAACAGTGAGCTTATTCTTCAATTTTATGCCACTCTTCACATATCTGGAGATCCTGCAGATATCAACACCTGGGTGTTTGACTGGATGACGCAAAACACACACTACAAGGCTCCTGCCACTGAGCTACTGCATGAACTGTTAGTATCAATTCCCTCAGAGGAGGCCGTGAAGCTTTATGATGAGCGTGAGCTATCCAACAAGATGATGGAAGTCCTCATGAAGCCTTTGGCTAAAGGGCAACCACCGAGAAAACCCTTCCTCATCCATGAGCTCAAATATGAACCAAGGACTGTTTACAGAATCCTCTGCAGCGTTCTTGCGCCGATCAAGGGCCACGATGATGAAGAAGATGTCGTAGGCCTCATGAAGAATATCCTCTTCAACATCATTCATGGTATTCCTATCAACATACATGATTTCTTCTTGAGGACCTTGGCCGACAATGCAATGTGTCCTTTTGACCAAAAGATATATGCTCCATGGATTATGAGATTCATCAAGACAAGGACATGCATCAACTTTCACGCTGATTTCAACAACCATGTTGGTTATATGCCTCCTATCAGGGTCAACAAAAAGACTTTCAAGCCAGTTGAAGGAAAAGGCAAGTCTGTTATTGATGAAGGCCGTAGGCCCCTTGATGGCCAGTTCAGAGAGCCTGTTGTGGTAACGATTCCGACAATAAAAAGGGTGTAGGATAAAGGAGCATGATATATCGATATGCACATGGGTGACACGGTGGTTTTAGCGAGTTCAGGCCTCTCACAGTGGAGATAACAACCCTATGTCTCGTGCTCCGGAGAGGCTTTGTTTTATCTGTCATGGACATGAGTTACATGGTATATAGAGAGACAGAGCTCGAGGGAAAGAATGAGCCCGAAGGAGGAGAAGAAGAAGATGTCCTAACTATGTGGAGGGGGTGGCTTATATAGAGTGCACCACCTCCTCACCTCTTATGTTACAAGATGGGCATTGATGCCATAATGTCAGCCCACTACAGATGTCTTGCCGACTGTTGCTATTTGCATGACCGAGTGAGTCATACGGCCGAGTGGTTGACTGTCATCCGAGTGGATGGAATGTACTTGTTTGAGTGGATCCATACCGAGTGGATTAGATGTTGTCACGATCCAGTAGGAATTTCCCTTGTGGTCCTTAAACTAATAATGAGGTGCCCTTGGGTAGGACATATTGGTCAGACCTATGACCCTACCCTAGGGCTATATCCCCGTCATTAGCCCCTGAATGGATCAGGGTCCGAGTGGTGAAGGTGTCGATGTAAATCTTGTAGCAGCAGACCGAACTTGAACGTGCTTTAGGGCCTTGCAAAATTATGCGTTGATTGAAGTCTTCATCATTCGCCCTGATCGATTCCGCTGAGTAGTACATCCGAGTGAACATAAGAACTGAAGTAGATCCGAGTGACCAACAGGATCTTGAGACTCTGACTGTCTACTGGTAGTCGGTTGGAATCTATTGAATCTGTTGAACTTGGATGTTGTTGGTGGACCTGACCAAGCAGAATGTTTCTTTTTTGTTTTTCTCTTCTAGTGGGGGCACGCTAAGTGCACCCACTGGGTGTAGTCCCCGAGCCTCTGTCGGACTAGATGATTTCGGCAGAGGGTTTAAGTCATCCAATGCTCGTCATGTTGAATGTTTGTTGTATCTGCATTATATGATTTCTAGATCAAAGTCAAGTCTCTAAGAGTTGTTTTTAACTTAGGCGATACGGGGTCACAGCTAAGTTCCCGAGTGCGGAGCGTGTCTGTACTCGGAGTAGTTTTTTACTTAGGCGATATGGAGCCGTAGCTAAGCCCCCGAGTGTGGAGCGTGTCCGTACTCGGAGTTGTTTTTAACTTAGGCGATACGGAGTCGCAGCTAAGCCCCCGAGTGTGGAGCATGTCCGCACTCGGAGTTGTTTTTAACTTAGGCGATACGGAGTCGCAGCTAAGTCCCCGAGTGTGGAGCATGTCCGCACTCGGAGTTGTTTTTAACTTAGGCGATACGGAGTCGCAGCTAAGCCCCCGAGTGTGGAGCATGTCCGCACTCAGAGTTGTTTTTAACTTAGGCGATACGGAGTCACAGCTAAGTCCCCGAGTGTGGAGCAGGTCTGCACTCGGAGTTGTTTTTAACTTAGGCGATACGGAGTCGCAGCTAAGCCCCCGAGTGTGGAGCATGTCCGCACTCAGAGTTGTTTTTAACTTAGGCGATACAGAGTCGCAGCTAAGTTCCCGAGTGTGGAGCATGTACGCACTCAGAGTTGTTTTTAACTTAGGCGATACGGAGTCGCAGCTAAGTCCCCGAGTGTGGAGCATGTCCGCACTCGGAGTTGTTTTTAACTTAGGCGATACGGAGTCGCAGCTAAGCCCCCGAGTGTGGAGCATGTCCGCACTCAGAGTTGTTTTTAACTTAGGCGATACAGAGTCGCAGCTAAGTTCCCGAGTGTGGAGCATGTCCGCACTCAGAGTTGTTTTAACTTAGGTGATACAGAATCACAGCTAAGCTGAGCGGTGGCGCGCGGGGCAGCCGAATGATGAAGACGTGCCACACGGAGTGGCGATGCGCATGGCATCCGAGTGAGGTAGACGATTCTGGCAGAGTGGCAACGCGCGGGGCGGCTAAGTGATGTATGTCGAGGAGGCGTCCGACCCACTGACGGCCCGCAGGGCGGCCGTGTCCACTACGTCATTGAAGGGGCTTCCGAACACGTGAAAACACATGAATGATCGTTGCGGCGACTAAGCCTGAGCAGCGACGAGGATGGCGCACAGATGCGTCGAGTAACCTGTGTATGAAAAATAGCACAAGCCAGCATAAAAAATTATCAAAGTAATATGACATTTTCTGAAATAGTTCGTGTAAATTGCACCCATAGACACCCGCTGGGTGTGCCACGTGATTGCTGGTTCGGAACCAGCAAGAGTCTAAAAGAGTGAAGGATCCGGCTGAACTCGTTTGAGTACTGGACCCAAACGAAGCGGAAGTGAAGTGTTCCCACATAAATGTTGGAAATATGCCCTAGAGGCAATAATAATAAGTTATTATTATATTTCTTTGTTCATGATAATCGTTTATTATCCATGCTATAATTGTATTGATTGGAAAATCAATACTTGTGTGGATACATAGACAAAACACTGTCCCTAGTAAGCCTCTAGTTGACTAGCTCGTTTATCAAAGATGGTCAAGGTTTCCTGGCCATAGGCAAGTGTTGTTACTTGATAACGGGATCACATCATTAGGAGAATCATGTGATGGACTAGACCCAAACTAATAGACGTAGCATGTTGATCGTGTCATTTTGTTGCTACTGTTTTCTGCGTGTCAAGTATTTGTTCCTATGACCATGAGATCGTATAACTCACTGACACCGGAGGAATGCTTTGTGTGTATCAAACGTCGCAACGTAACTGGGTGACTATAAAGATGCTCTACAGGTATCTCCGAAGGTGTTCGTTGAGTTAGTATGGATCGAGACTGGGATTTGTCACTCCGTGTGACGGAGAGGTATCTCGGGGCCCACTCGGTAATACAACATCACACACAAGCCTTGCAAGCAATGTGACTTAGTGTAAGTTGCGGGATCTTGTATTACGAAACGAGTAAAGAGACTTGCTGGTAAACGAGATTGAAATAGGTATACAGATACTGACGATCGAATCTCGGGCAAGTAACATACCGAAGGACAAAGGGAATGACATACGGGATTATATGAATCCTTGGCACTGAGGTTCAAACGATAAGATCTTCGTAGAATATGTAGGATCCAATATGGGCATCCAGGTCCCGCTATTGGATATTGACCAAGGAGTCTCTCGGATCATGTCTACATAGTTCTCGAGCCCGCGGGGTCTGCACACTTAAGGTTCGACGTTGTTTTATGCGTATTTGAGTTATATGGTTGGTTACCGAATGTTGTTCGGAGTCCCGGATGAGATCACGAACGTCACGATGGTTTCCGGAATGGTCTGGAAACGAAGATTGATATATAGGATGACCTCATTTGGTTACCGGAAGGTTTTCGTGCATTACCGGAAAAGTTTCGGGCTCATCGGTAGTGTACTGGGAGTGCCGGGAGGGGTGCCGGGGACCATCAGGAGAGATGTCACGCCCCAAGGTGTCTCATGGGCTATGGGAAGAGATAAACCAGCCCCTAGTGGGCTGGAATAAGTTCCCACTAAGGCCCATAAGGTTTGAGAAGGAAAAAAACACAAGGTGGAAACAGTTTCCAAGTGGGAAGGTGGAATCCTACTCCAAGTAGGATTGGAGTAGGACTCCTCCACCTCCAATTTCGGCCAAACCTTTAGGTTTTGAGGCTGCCTCCTCCCCTCCCTCCCTCCTATATATAGTGGGGTTTTAGGGCTGATTTGAGACAACTTTTGCCACGGCAGCCCGACCACATACCTCCACGGTTTTACCTCTAGATCGCGTTTCTGCGGAGCTCGGGCGGAGCCCTGCTGAGATTAGATCACCACCAACCTCCGGAGCGCCATCACGCTGCCGGAGAATTCATATACCTCTCCGTCTCTCTTGCTTGATCAAGAAGGCCGAGATCATCATCGAGCTGTACGTGTGCTGAACACGGAGGTGCCGTCCGTTCGGCACTAGATCGGAGCGGATCGTGGGACGGATCGCGGGACGGTTCGTGGGACGGTCCGCGGGGCGGATCGAGGGACGTGAGGACGTTCCACTACATCAACCGCGTTTCTTAACGCTTCTGCTGTGCGATCTACAAGGGTACGTAGATCGGAAATCCCCTCTCGTAGATGGACATCACCATGATAGGTCTTCGTGCGCGTAGGAAATTTTTTGTTTTCCATGCGACGTTCCCCAACAATAAAAATAAACAACCGAGTGCAGAGGTACACTCAGTGGCGTGGCCTCCGAGTGAACGTCATGTGCGACTTCCTCGACACTCGGTAATGATTATTTAATAGAATGCAGTCTGTGAAAAAATGACTTAGCTGCCTGACGACGCGCGGGGCGGTCGAGCGAAGTAGACACGTCCGGCTGAGTGGCGACGTGTTGGGCGGTCAAGCGATGAAGACGCGTCTAGCTGAGTGGCCACACACAGGGCGGCCTAGTGACGACGCGCAGAGCAACCAGGTGACGAAGGAGCCTCCAGCCGAGTGACGACACGCGAAGCTGCCGAGTGACGAAAGAGCGTCCAATCGAGTGGCGGCACGCGGAGCTGCCGAGTGACGAAAGAGCGTCCAATCAAGTGGCGGCACGCGGAGCTGCCGAGTGACGAACGAGTCTCCAGCCGAGTGAGGATGGCTTGTCTTGCTGATTGGCGATGCGCGAAGCTACCGAGTGCTGACGACGGATCCGAGTGAGGGACGACGCGCAGGGCGGCTGAGCGCTGACGATGCATCCGACTGAGTGACAACATGCAGGGCGGCCGAGTGATGACGAGACATCCGACTAAGGGGCGGCGCGCGGGGCGACCGAGTGCTCACGATGCGTCCGACTACGTGACGGCATGCAGGGCGGCCGAGTGATGACGAGACATCCGACTAAGGGGCGGCGCGCGGGGCGACCGAGTGCTCACGACGCGTCCAACTGCGTGACGGCATGCAGGACGGCCGAGTGATGACGACGCGTCCGACCGAGTGACGACGCGTGGGGCGGCCGAGTGCGGACGATGCGTGTCCGACTGAGCGACAGTGCGCAGAGCGGTCGAGTGATGATGACGCGTCTGACCTAGCGACAGCATGTAGGGCGACCGAGTCACTGCATGTTGGTCATCTGTATGCAAAATTCATCTGAAATAATTTTTGTTTGTCATCGTGTTAGTAGCTTGAATGGACATTCCGTCTCAATAAACTATTGTTCGGAGACAATGACAGACGAGTGGCCATTAGTAGCAAACGTAGCTGTGAATATTTTTGGATGGATTAAGCGTCCTGTACATATGCTAATTTGCAACGATTAAAGATGTCTGGTTATATATGATAGAAGACGATAAACACATGACAATGATGACGTTCCATGATAATTGACGGTTAAGCTTGTATGCATGCACAATTAATTGAGTGCAGGTAACACTCACTTGATGAGACGTTGAATGAGGCAATTACCTTGTCGAAATGGTCAGCCCATCCTACAAAATATTATGAGCGCCACGACCTTCCATTTTCTGTGCTTGAACGCATTTACGTGCATGCACCTAATTCAGGAGGAGGTGTCCCACATACCTTGCATGGTTTAGAGGAAAAAATGACCATGTCCAGCAGCCAGCGACCGGGAACGAAAACGTTGCCCGCGTAGAGGCGTGGCCCTTCCTGGCTTTTGCGCTGACTCCTTCAAAAGCATGTCCCACGTCCCTCAGTGAAACGGTTAGCCCACATTCTTCCCCTTCCCATTAATCTGAATGTTGGAGATCACCACGTCTCTCTGGTTCTTTTTCTTGCGCGCGTTACCTGCATGCACGTAATCAAGTAGTGGCTCCCACGTCTAGGGCATTGAAGGAGTTGCCTCACGTCTTGAACTGCATGCAAGAGGCGTTAGTGGAAACGGCCGGTCTGGCCATGCATGTAATTAGAAATTAAAACATGAAAGTTACTGAATGCATGCAAAGGGAGTTGAAGAAACAGGTTGGAGTCCTGAGAGCTCTGTCGCAAAAGAGACGACTGGTCTGACCGGAATCAGTCGGCAGCTGAGTGGTGCCGACGAGGTGGACGAGCGGCTGGCCGTAGCCTAGACGCAGGACGGCGCAGCCAATGGCGAGGCCAACGCGAGCACTAGTAGCCGCGTTTCACTGCTCGGCGAGCTGGAGCTGCCCGCCGGTCGGAGCGGCGCTTCGACGCCCGCGGAGCCAAGCCGAGCGCAGACAGCCAGTCGTCGTGCACTGTCTCCTGAGGGACCTGGACGAGCTTTAGCAGCCGTACGTGTGTGAGCCTTCAGCGAAGGCTTTGCAGATGAAGCCGAAGGTGACAACAATGAAGCGGACGACGCCGGCGGTCGCGTGTGATGACGATGAGGCGGAGGACGCTGGTGGCCGCGCGTGACGACCATGATCGGGACGATGCCGGTGGCCGCACACGATGACCGAGGCGGAGGACGCCGGTGGCCGCGCATGACAACGATGAGGCAGCGGAAGTCGGTGGCTGCGCACAACGACCATAAGGCGAAGGACGCCGGTGGCCGTGCATGACAACCATGAGGCGGACGACGCCGGTGGTTGAAGGAATAACAATATGCATCATGGCTCGATAGACACCATGCCCCACGGTGGGCGCCAACTGTCGTGGTAACGATTCCGACAATAAAAAGGGTGTAGGATAAAGGAGCATGATATATCGAGATGCACATGGGTGACACGGTGGTTTTAGAGAGTTCAGGCCTCTCACAGTGGAGATAACAACCCTACGTCTCGTGCTCCGGAGAGGCTTTGTTTTATCTTTCATGGACATGAGTTACATGGTATAGAGAGAGACAGAGCTCCAGGGAAAGAATGAGCCCGAAGGAGGAGAAGAAGAAGATGTCCCTAGCTATGTGGAGGGAGGTGGCTTATATAGAGTGTGCCACCTCCTCACCTCTTATGTTACAAGATGGGGCATTGATGCCATAATGTCAGCCCACTACAGATGTCTTGCCGACTGTTGGTATTTGCATGACTGAGTGAGTCATACGACCGAGTGGTTGACTGTCATCCGAGTGGATGGAATGTACTTGTCTGAGTGGATCCGTACCGAGTGGATTAGATGTTGTCACGATCGAGTAGGAATTTCCCTTGTAGTCCTTAAACTAATAATGAGGTGCCCTTGGGTAGGACGTATTGGTCAGACCTATGAGCCTACCCTAGGGCTATATCCCCGTCAGAGCCCGAAGTATATTCTTCATGGGATGATACTAAGACTCATCCTCCAAGCCCTGTTGCTCCTCGTGTGCTGAATACCAGAGAGCTTCTTCTCAATCTTCACCAGAAGGTGGATCGGAATCACAAGTGGGTCAAACACCAGTTCGGCGCCATTGTGAAAACCATGAATGAAACACAGAATGCTGTGAAGCTTAACCATCATTACCTTCATGAGGTTTTTGATCGCACCTGGGCTACACTTGCTCACCTGAAGACTCCGGCAGAACTTGAAGAATTAGAGTTTGAGCGAGACTTTGACTAGTCGTGGCCACCCAAGAAGAAATTCAGGTCAATTCCAGTTCCAGACCTCGAGGACGGTACTTTTTCTTCATTCCGCACTGCTGAATCTGATGAAGAACAACAAGACACTTCCACTGGTCCAAGGAAGAAGACTGCTCCCAAGAATCCTCATGCGTCTTCATCAACTGCCAAGGAGTGAAGTCTTCACGGACATTAGTCCTCAGTTTGTCCCTTTTTGTCACTTGATGACAAAGGGGGAGAAACTTGAGAGTTAGTCTTCACGCGGGATATTTTGGGGCTTATGAACTATATTTAAGTTACAAACTCTCGGCTCTTCTGAAGTGTTTTATGTAATGAGTTGTAACTTAAGCCCGATGGTACTCTGACGCTTTTGAACGTTTTTCTTCGCACGCTTATTCCTCAAAAATTTAATGCACGCATGCTGGAATTCGTCAGATACCATTTGTCATCATGCATCCTCAATTTCTTCATACTATATGTCATATGTATGCATGATTTACAAGACTCAGGGGGAGATCTCCATGATATAAATCATCAAGTGCATTTGCTATTAAAAGCAAAATCCTCAAGATATGCACATCTTCACGGGGAGTCTCTCTGAATCTTGATTTCAAATTCCTCAAATGAGTATTTACACTTCATATTTTTATCCCTGTTGAAGACTTAACCTAATTGTCATCAACCACCAAAAAGGGGGAGATTGTCAGTGCATCTAGTGCCCCTTAGTGATTTTGGTGGTTCGAAGACTTATAGGTTAAGTATCTAATGTGTTCATGAGTGTACACAAGATCTATAAGTCGCTGAGGAGTTTGAAATATTCGATGAATATCGAACCCTAAAAATGTATATTTTCGGTTGAAGAAATTGGTCTGAAGCTGAAGATTTGAATCGCGGAGAATTTGCGATGAAATTGATATTCCTCATGAAGATATTGAAATTGAGGAATTCTGTGTGTCCTGAAGAAAATCATTTTGAAGACTTTGAAGCATGAAGATTTACTCTTTCTGTTTTATTTTCTTCACACTTGAGTAATAGGAACACCGTACTGTTAAAGGGGATCGAGGTAACACATTGGAATGAATTTCTCATGATGCTCAACCCAAGCCTAATCCTACCAAAAGCCTCAAGTGAGGAATATGAGTGACATGAGGACTCTCACAGTTGAGGGTCCCGACCCTTTCGATAGCCACGCCACATCATTGGTCTTATCCACACCAATGGTCATATTAGTTAAGGGCATTAATGTCAAATCATGTCGGGATGCTCCCAGGCTATAAATAGCCACCCCCACAACCATTAGTTGGTTGGATGCTCCATTAGAAACTGACACTTGTCATAAGAGCAACCCAAATTCCTCAGAGTCTTCAAGAGTAATTCATCAGTGAGGAAATACCCCAAACACCAAACCACAAACCGAAAACCAAGTGATTGAGCATCACTGAAGAAGTTGTTCCTGTGTGGGATTGAAGCCTTTTACCTTTGAGGATTGTGCATCCTCTACACGGTTAGGCGTCATGGTCTAGAGCAATCCAGCAGTCAATTGTGGATCGTCGGATGACCAAGTTTGTGAGGGTTTGGAAGTCTGCCCTGAAAACTTACCACGAGTATTGGGCAAGGACTGTGTGTTCTTAGCCCAAGGAGAATATGGTAGGGACTGTGTGTCCCGGGACTATGTGTCTTTTGGTTTCAATACCAAGCCGCTCCAAACCAGATGTACAACTGTCACATCAGTTGGAACTGGGTCATCAACTACTGTCTTCGCTGTGAAACGGGTTCTAATTCCTCAACTCCTTATATTCCTCAGATTATGTGTTGATGATTTTCACTGTCATTGTTTGAAGAATTTGCTGAAGACTTTATCTGAAATTCCTCAACCCCAAATTCTTCACGCAAGTTAATCCTCATCTGTTTTCTGCATGCCTGCTTATTGTGCAATCTGTTTTCACATTCCTCATACTGAAAAACTGCCGTAGTGAAACTTTGCACTCCTGATCCTTTACTGTTTCCGCTGTAAGTTAGTCATCAGTGAGGAATTTCCTCAAAAGGAATTTCCTCAATGATGAAATTCTAAAAATCTCCTATTCACCCCCTCTAGTCGATATAACGCACTTTCATCAACCAACTTTGAAATACGGTTGTTACGGTCATTATATATGATGTGACATGAAAATACGATCACTGTGGCGGGTATGCGGTGTGTACAGGTTGTTTGACTACTTGTTGACCAGTCATTGGGGACAGGTGGCAAACTCCGGAGGCGACATTATCTAAAATATGCGGAAAAAACCTGAAGTATCACCGAATCACCCCTCCATTCATCCCTCCTCCAGTGACGACGCCTCTTTGTTTTTGATTGGAGAAAGGGGAGGTGCTGCATAGGCGACGCCGTCCTCGCGATCATCAACGCATAGGCGGGGTTAGGTGTTGATTTCTTTCGTGGTTGCAGAGGTGTCACCGCCGCGTTCGTTCCTCTGGTGGAAGGTGGTGGTGATGCTCCCTGTTCATCGCGCAGAAGGGGTGCCACCCCCCGTGTACATTAACTCTCCATTTTTAAGAATCCTAGTTTTTTTGCGTTTTGATGTTCAAAAGACCTCCTTTTTGTCTGCATTGTCATTTTAGACGCTTTGTGGTTTGCAGTTTGGATGGATTGTTCTAGGGTTTTGGCATTTGATTTGGGGGTCTGGGAATTGTGGCTTTGGGTTTTAGATGCTCAAATGTAATGATGTTGCAGTCGATTTTGATGCATGATGTTTCTGTGTTGTTGTATCAGACCATCGAAGCACCAATTTCTCAATGGAAATCAACCATGGTGCATTTTTTGTTGGGCATGGAAGGAACCATGCTTATGTTAACGATCATGCCATTTAGTATGGTAATCTAGAGAAGGTCACTTGGTCACCAATTATGATTAAAAGCCTTGCTGAGGAGATTGGTTATGAGATTTCAGGGAGGTTGAAGGTATACTACTGTGTCCCCATCCTTACTCTCAATACTAATGGTCTCATGGAGCTTAGTCATGATGAGCAAACAGATAGAATGATGTTGTTTGTTGATATTGGGCACCACTCCTTTAGTATCTATCTAGATCATGATGAAAGCTTCCAAGAAAACCTAAATTAGGATGATGTTGTCAACTATCCAAGAGCTACTTTGCCTCCAGTATTCAGCCCTGCAAGGAGAGTGCCCAACAGCAATACTGCAGAAATAGAGCATGCAAATGCAGAGCCATGAGCAGAGCAAAAGGCAGAGGAACAACCAAAGGTTGAGCCAGAGGCAGGGGCACATATTCCTCTCTACGTTATATACTCTTAAGTGGATGCACAGGCGGATAGAAATGAGGATGTGCACGAGTTTGAGTTTGTCAGAAGGCCATCAACACAACAAGATGTAGGTAATCAGATTGGCGAAGAAGAAGAGCGAGTGGTAGTGCAACCCAGTCACAATATTGATCATTATATGCAAGTATAAGATGTTGGAGGAAGCACATGAACTAGGAGGAGTGGTAGTCAGACCAAATTCAGTTATTCTATGGAAGCAGAGGATGAAGCAAGCGATACACATGGTGAGGATTATGATCCATGTGTACTTGTGGACAATGACAATGAGATAGGCAATGATGATGATGACTTGCATGCATATAAGGTTGATGAGGATGAACCAAAACAGAAGCAGGACAACAATTCAAATGAAAGATCAAAGAAAAAAGTAAATCAAGTGCAACAAAAAGTTGAAGACAAAGGCAAGCACAAGTACAACTTCAGATGAAGACTTGTATGAAGGTGAAGATCTGTGGGCACCTAATTCAGATGATGAATAGGTACATTTGAAGTTCAAAACTTTCAGACCAGAGGATCTACATAGGCCAAAATTCCATGTAGGGCGGGTTTTTGAGAGTGTAGAACTACTAAGGACAACAATTAAAGAGTACTCCTACCAAAACAAAGTTTATATCAAGCTACGTGTGAATGTTAGGAAAACAATGAAAGCCGAATGTGATGAAGACTCACTGCTGCTAAAAGAGAAGTGGAGAAGAAGCTAGCTGCTGCACAGGAGAGGATGATGGCAATTGCACAAAAAGAAAATGAGCAAAGGTTGGTTGGAAAAAGAAAATCCAGTTGCTCTCAAGATCAAGGAGAATGTCGAAGAAAGGATCCAAAATCATCAATGTTTGATGTGTTTAGGTAGGTTGTAAGACATGGAATATTTGGTACCTTCCTGATCATATTGCATCTGATGTTTGTATGAGCATGCATGGTACCAATTTGCTTGTGTTTATGCATGGTGACTGTAAGAAAGTACAGTAAGAATCTATTTTGGATATGTTGGTTATGTATGGACGATGGATGATAAGCACTACAAGTTTTACTTATTTTGCCTCTGTTGGTTATCTTTATTCTTAGTTTTTTGGTCAATCGTGTTAAGTAGAGATAGATTGATAACAACCTAACATACATCATCACATCAATTTATTTGGTCACTCCTACATTAGTATATCAAAGATAGACTGATAAAACATAGCTCAAGTGCAAAAGATCATCACATGACGTTGGACACAAATTAACCTCACAAAGAATAAGATAGATAGATAGATTAATAGGTGCAACACAACATATTCAGCCGGGCATAGACACACCATTACATGATAGTGAACACAAATTCACATGACACTACTACATCATATCATCTACTGACCAACAACATTGCAAGAGACCATTAGCAATAGCCCAAAAGGAGCATCGTGAGCACAACAACATTGCAACATTTTGAACTTCTTCACCATCATCCCCAAAAGAAACCTCTTCACCACTTCAGTATGTTAACTTCTGAAAGAACCTTCACTTCTTCAGCATCACCACGACAACATCAACACCTAGCACCACCACGGCAACAAACAACATATTCATGAGCTTCGCGAGCTCCCTGTGTGGCATCATCGGTGCAAATGGTTGATGTCTGCTCATCCCATAGCTTCCTTCATTCTTCACAAACTTTTTGGACCTGTTCGTGGGTGCATTCATCTGCACCAGCTCTTGTGAAGCAATCAGTTGCTTCCTTCGTTTCTCCACCTCACCGACAGCATCCATAGTAGCATCACCGATGCGGTAGTGTTTCTCAACAAGGTACTCAACATACTCCAACTCCTAACACCATAAATCGCAAGAAACCTATCCCAAATTGGGGCACCAAAGGTCAAAAACTTGCATCTTTCCATCGAAATCAAAGACAAACCATCCAAATGAAGCCAAAGACAAACAATTCAAATCAAACACTAACCCCATGGTTGCGACATTTGTAGAAGATCCACTATTCGTGCTTCTGAGTTATCGAGACATACATGCGCACCTTCTCCTTGCAGCATGAGAAAGAGATCAGGGGCGGTGCTATTACCCTGCAACATACAACAGAGACGTATGAGCTTGTGGTAGACATGATCAGATCTTGCATGAAACGATGGTGGTGGTGGTGGTGGCAACGACGAAGAGGAACAACGTGTGAGAGACAACCCGTGGGTTAGGGATGGAAGAGGGGGAACCGTGGGTACATGATTTGAGGATTGAGAATTCCAGCAATTTTATACTTAATACCTCCATCGAAGTTTGGCCTAATCGGAGATGACAACGTGGCGGTCAACAAGTTGTCAAATTGAGCCTCTACGCACCGCATACGCGCAATAGTGATTGTACTTTAACATCACATTATATATAGTGACTGTAACAGTCGTATTCAAAAGTTGGATGACTGTATCGCGTCGTGTTCTCGAACACAATGACCGTGAGTGTATTCATCTCTATTAAACAACAAAATTAAAAAAAGACCCAATCAAATATCACAATTAAACACCACCATCGTATTAGAAGAATTCCTCCAATCACATGGTCAAAAAGACTCAATCAAACACCACAATTAAAAAAAAGAAAAATGCTACACTCATGAACAAATTGCTTCGGATTGGTCATAACTCATATGGAACACTCTCCCACCAATCACTTCCCTCATTTTCATCGGTGGGCAACTCTTCATGTAATATCCAACCATAAGTTAACACATCCATGAGTAACCATGATTCTGTAAAGGGTGTCCGTAGGTGTAGCATTTGTAATAACTCCATTGTTTCTCCCACAAGTCAAACCAACTGGCAAAACTGATAACGTAAAAATACCATGTACTCCCTCCGTTCCTAAATATAAGTATTTTAAGATATTTCACTAGGGGTCTATATACGAAGCAAAATGAATGAATCTACACTCTAAAGTATGTCTATATACATCTGTATGTAGTTCACTAGTGAAACCTCTAGAAAGACTTATATTTAGGAACGAAGGGAGTATAACCAGAAGAACATAACCAGTGCAGCAAAGCATGCACTTTCCTTCTAGAAGTGTTGAATTATGAGCGTGAACAATAATCAATCAGGTACAACTAGAAGGGGTCCACCACATGAGTCAACTGTGCGGGCAATTGGGTGGTGATTATCAGACTGCTGCTAGGGTTAGGGTTCACTCACCGGGGCTGGTGTGGCTATGGTGATATCTGGGGTAGCGATGGAGCTCTCCTAGGCACTTGTGGACTATGGTGTCTCTCTCCGCGGAGGAGCCATGGTAGAGAAGATCATAGGAAAGAGGGCAAAAACTTCTAAGAAGATGTCTTCCCTCGCGGCACATACATCGGAAGGGTCGATGAGCCACGGTATGGTCCTGACAAAAAAGGAAGCTAAAGTTATATTCAAACTGGGTTTGAATTAAGTTCAAAAGTTATTTGAATTACCTTAAGTCAAATAATAATCCAAAAACATTTACTAAAGTTCAAATTATAGATTCTCGATCATTTGTTTCATAATTGTTTTATTTAACAATCCTTAATCCAAGATTAAACCTAATGTGTTCTATTCCCTATTTGAATTCTCGCTTATATAGTATTCTATTTAAAATAAATTTTAAATTATTCAAATTTGAAATAAAGTGTTGCGTGATGAAAGTATATTTCAGTAGATTTAATTTGCAAAAAGAATCAATTAATTTGGAATTCTAATTGGCAGTTTTAGCTTGTTCAAATTCAAACACAATATATTTGAATTTGAATTTTAGTTATTCAAATTTGAAAGTAGATTTCATAAGGATCATTCTGCAAAAAAGCTTCAATCAATTAGGATGTGTTAGTTTGCAACAGCGGTAACATAAATGGTAAGGGAAACAATTGACGGTGGGACTGGGACGTAATGGGATTTTTACTCATTTTGTTTGGTTCCACTCTGGTAACGACACTTATCTCATTATGACGTTTGGTTAAGTAATTTCATTGAAGTGATGGACGGCTAGATAAACGAGTTGACAACAACGTCCAAGAAACGCTATCTCGAGCAGTGGATGAGATCAGCGACCGCTGCCGCTGGCCGGCTGCTGCTCCTTGCGTGGTGCCATTGCTGCTCTTCACATGATGCTGCTCCACCCGCCGTCTGTTGCCGATGATGTAGAGGACAACGAGGGCGAGACCGGAGCTTCCACCGCCGGCGACGGTGGAGAGCCGGTGTCGCTGTTGCGGCCACCAGCGCAAGCGCTAAATCAGACATTGGCGGCGGAGTTTCTTCTCGAGCGGTCGCTAGATCTGCTCGAAGCCTCCGGTAACGCGATCTGTTTCCGATGGAGGTTGGCCGGTATCAGGTTTAAGTTGGGTTGTAATGTGTTTGCGGGGTACTAGTTTACGGGGTGAATGAACCAAACACGTTTAACGGAAACAGATAACGGTGCAATGATATAACGGGTAAAATGGGACGAACCAAACACGTCCTTTGGAGTTATGGATAAATGTTGTGAAGGTTTTATATCGAGGGCCTCTCTGAAAAAATGCCAATTAATTCAATTTAATAGGGGTTAGGTCGCACGAGGATCGTTGATCTATTGTGAGCCGTTGAACAACGATGGAGGGTCAGGATTAGATCAGGGTCTCATTGGGGTTAGGTTGCCGAAGGGTCGCTGAAATCATCGGGGATGACGGCACTGCGCTCGGATGACAATGGGGACGACATTCCAGAGGGTTTCCGACGCAGGGGAGGGCACAATTCTACGTAGCTTGGCATCATGGGTCCTCTGGTGGCCTCAGACGCGGCACGGGGGTGATGGGATCGACGACAGGAGGCTCGCCGGAGATGAGCGGCGCGGTGAAGCTTCGGATGAGGAGTGACTGGTCGAATCCGAGCATTCCTGGGCAAACAACAGGGTGAGGGGGTTGTCTGCAAACCCGTGAAGTGAAATAGACACTATCGGGGGGGTCATAGGCTCACGGTTTTCGTCGACGTCGAGTTCAAGGCGGCGATTGTTCTCGAGTGACGATGGACTCGAGCTTCCAGGGGGTCTTGGGTGCGTCTTGGATGTCCACGGTGTGCGCACAGGTACTGTAGATCTGCTGGTGATGGTGGCTCATCGGGGCGGGGGTTGTGCTCGTCGAAATCGAGATAGAGAGTTCTACTCCCTCCGTTCCTAAATATAAGTCTTTTTAGAGATTTCACTAAGTGACTACATACGGAGTAAAATGAATGAATGTACATTCTAAAGTATGTCTATATACATCCGTATGTAGTCTTCTAATGAAACATCTTCAAAGACTTATATTTAGGAACAGAGGGAGTAGATCAGAGGCATGGCTGGGGGGGTTCACTAGCGGCAGCCTCACAACGATCTTATTCGATTGCTTGGGGTAAACGAACGAGGGGACGAGAGTTTTTATTGGGGCACGATGGCTGGGGCTGGCATGGCCGGAGAGCGTGCAAGGTGGGCGACATACGTGCCGGCATGCTCGACATCGTGTGCGGGATCGTGGGGTGGACGGATGCGGGAGGCGAGGGATGACCCTTGAGGCATGGGTTCCGCGCGTGAGTGGCTCACGGCGAGGGAGGCGCACGCGTGGGCTGAGAGCGTGCACATTGCTGGGCTAGGTAGGCTAGATGGGTTGGGCCTTTTTGTTTTTATATCAATTTTTTGTTTTTGTCTTCTTTCTTTTCTTTTTTCGGTTTCTTTGTAAATTCAAAGTTGTTTTGAATTTTATTTTAGTTTCAGCACAAGATACTTTCTAAATTCCAATTGTAGTACTTAGAAACGTTTGAACATTTGTTTGGGGCATTTGGCACAATGAATTTCTGCACTTTCATTCTAAAATGGAATATGAATTTTGGTTTCAAAACCAAAGTTGTTTGAAATCCAATTTAAAAATAGGCAGAGGGTCTAGCTCATTGTTTAGTCTTGTTGAATTCTAATTGCTACCAAAATTAGGTGCAAGCCATATTTGATTAAATTCCCTTATGATTTGAATTGAATCCAGAATTATTTCAATTTGAAACCCAATCCAATCACTTAGGGAAATAATTTGACTTAGATATTCTTGGGACTATTGTAGAATATTTCAAAGGCTTGGGTTCCACCTATTGGCTAGCAAGGTTTCCGCTGGTTGCATTGGGATTTCAACTTCCTATTCAACAAACAAGCCATTTCAACTAGCAAGTCAAACACTAAAGGTTCTTTTGTAATGGCTAGATGATCAGGCTTAAACATCCGACAAACAAACATAGTAAACGTAATACCCAAAATAAGCTAGACCCATTACAAGAGGTGCTACCTCCGTCCTGATTTATTAGTCCTCTCTATATTTTAAGTTAAAATAACTTCTAAATAGTAAATTGTATATCACAAGAACAATATATTGGAAACCCCTTTCAAATATGGAAACACCAAAATAAATTTCGCGGCTTGGTTGCTTGGTGCCCCGTCTCCTAGCGTTCTTGGTTGTAGATTGAGCAAGGCAAGACCCAAGTTTTCGTTTGTAGTAGGCGGGATCCTAATCCCAAGGATTAGCGTGGAGTTTTTGTTTTAATGGCATTGTAACTGCCTTTTGACGTTGTACTGGCTTGGCCCTTCTTCTGTGAAATGATGATGCACCTTTTCATGATGTACTGTTGAGTAAATAGGCAATTTTCTGAGTAGATTAATCCACGAGATAATAACTAGCATGACATTGACTAGACTAATGACATACTGATCATGAACTAATCTAGCACATACTACGCATATAGTTGATACATCTATGCATGCCAGTAGTATTGCTAGGATTGAAACGAACATGAGCGGGATAAATGAGCTATACCCTCCAGTAGGGCAGTTGGCCGTAGCAGTGGCGTTGGCAGCGGACACAGCGGTAGCATCCTCTGCCCTCTTCTTCTCAGCTTCAAGGGCGAGACGATCGGCCTGAGATGGTTCAGCCATGGCGATGACGAGGACGACGTGGACGTAGAGGAAGCACACAGATGGAGACGAGCAGTCGCATGATCGCTCCCCAAAAATATAATCGCCCCTCTCCCGTAGAGGAACCAGAGAGGCGGGGTTTCAGAGGCCTGCTCTCCCATCGACCGTGTACGCGGTGAATGGGACGGAGTCGCTGACGGCAACAACAGCAAAGGAACGAGCGCGTGAGGCAGAGTCGATCTGATCTCGTGACGGCTAGGGTTGGCATTAGCGCTACTTATATAGGCGGCCGGGTGGAGAGACGTGGGCTGAACCCACGTCCGAGTCGGTAACAGCCCACGATCCGACGTCTCAGATCGTGGCGCATCCGTTACGTATTCTCCGTTCGTGACCGGAAAAAATAAGCGCGTAGGTATGAGCTCGACTCGGCTCATTCCCGCAACCCGCGTCGCGTCACGTCGTGACGAGGCGGGCGGCGGAGGAGGATTGCGCGAGGGCATCTTCTCTTCTCACTCTCCAATAGCATGTAGAAGAGAGACCCTTATAAAGGGGTCCAACTTCTTCTCCACTAGCGGGGTGGGACTAAACTTCCCACCACCACCTTGTCATGCCACCACCTACATGGGCCCTTGGAGATTTTCTGAAATTCTCTTATGGGCCTAAGGCCCACTACTAATTTCAACAATCCCCCACCAGATCTCAAGGGCACATCATGTTCCCTCGTTCCTATCACTGTTTTAATATACCCGCATTTCAGTAAAGACCTATTAAGGTTGAGCTTCACCTAGAACAAGTAGCTACACCCCTTTACAACTGAACAATGGACTATGCCTTGAATTGTCAGTTTAGCATAAAGAAGCTTCACCACAAGTCTTACTAGTACTAGGCTACCGAAGGCTGACCCCTCGGGTGGAGCATATAAGTCACACTCCTGGCCTATTCATGAGTTTGCTAGAGATCACCCCAATCTCGTAGATTGTGACTAGCAGTGAGGCTCATATAGGTGTGTTCCTCCAAAGATCACTCTATAGGACAGCATCTTGCTTACACATAAGCTTTAGAACACATTAAGACAGCAGTCATCCTACCATACAGTATCCGAGAGTATTGCATCTCCAACGGACTGGGTTACTAAAGTTATTCTCCTCAGCTCACCACTGGCTTGTTTTTCCCAGGTCCTACTTCACGGGATCTCCGATCATATAGGTTGGGTTACTTCCATGGCAACTCATGTGGGTCTCATACTCATCTCCCTCGATGCACTATCTATCACAACACGTGATAGCCCTTTAGTAAAGGGATCTGCCAGATTCTTTGCCGTTTGGATGTAAGCCAACGCTATCACTCTGGAGTTTCTCAAACGTCTGACAGACTTCAATCTTAGTCTTATATGTTTGTTGGACTTCATATTGTCCTCTGAACTCTTCACTTTGACAATAGCTGTATGATTATCGCAGTTCATAAGGATAGCCGGAACCGGCTTCTCAACCATAGGTAAATCCATCAAAAGATCTCGAAGAAATTCCGCTTCAACACCAGATGTTTCTAATGCTGTTAATTCTGCTTCCATTGTCGATCTCGTTAAGATCGTTTGCTTGCAAGACTTCCAGAAAATAGCACCACCTCCAAGAGTAAATATATACCCAGTAGTGACCTTCATCTCATCAGCATCAGAGATCCAATTGGCATCACTATACCCTTCAAGTACCGATGGGTATCCCATATAGTGAAGTCCGTGGTTGACGGTACCTTTCAGGTAGCGCATAATTCTTTCAACAACACGCCAATGAACATCGCCCAGGTTTGCAACAAACCGGCTAAGTTTGCTCACAGCAAACGCGATGTCAGGCCTCGTTGTGCTAGCTAGGTACATAAGTGAACCGATAATTTGAGAGAATCTCAATTGATCTATAGTTGTGCCTTTGAACTTTCGAATCAGCACACTAGGATCATATGGTGTTTGAGAAATTTTGCAGTGTGAATATCCAAAGTGATCAAAATCTTCTCCACATAGTGGGATTGCAAAAGTGTAATCCCACCTTCATCATCTCTCAAAAGCTTGATGTTCAAGATAACATCAGCCACCCCAAGGTCCTTCATCTCGAAGTTTTGAGACAAAAAAGACTTAACCTCCTCAATCACTTTGAGGTTGGTTCCAAATATCAGTATGTCATCAACATACAAGCACAATATAACTCCTTCGCCCCCACCATGGCGATAGTATACACATTTGTCAGCTTCATTAACAACGAAGCCAACAGATGTCAGAGTTGTATTAAACTTCTCATGCCATTGCATAGGTGCTTGTCTTAGACCATATAAAGATTTCAGCAACTTACACACCTTTCCTTCTTGACCTTCTATCACAAAGCCATCTGGCTGTTGCATATAGATTTCCTCGTTTAGCTCTCCGTACAGGAAAGCCGTCTTAACGTCCATTTGATGAACAAGGAGACCATGCGAGGCTGCCAACGAGAGTAATACTCGAATGGTGGTCAGTCTAGCCACATGTGAGTAAGTATCAAAGAAATCTTCTTCTTCTTTCTGGGCATAGCCCTTGGCCACAAGCCTAGCCTTGTATTTTTCAATCGTACCATCGGGCCTAAGCTTCTTTTTGAACACCCACTTGCATCCCAATGGTTTGCAACCATAGGGACGATCAGTAATTTCCCATGTTCCATTAGCCATGATGGAATCCACGGACCACAACCTTCCAGTAATCAGCATTTGGAGAAGCATACGCTTTTGAAATAGAAGTGGGATTATCATCCACAGGAATAAGAGGAATACGAGGAAATCATCACCAAAGGTCTTTGCAGTCCTTTGTCTCTTGCCCCTACCACGTGTTTCCTCGTCATCCCCCTGAGGATTTTCATCATGTGCTTGTTCATAGTATTTCATAGGAATGGCAGGCTCGAGAATTTTCTCAGATTACTGTCTAGAAGTGTTTTGCATATTTCTCATGGGAAATATATCCTCAAAGAATGTAGCATTCCTCGACTCCGTTATTGTACCGACCTTCACGTCAGGTACCTCAGATTTCACTACTAGAAATCTATAGCCTACGCTATTCTTAGCGTATCCCAAATTAACACAGTTCACGGTCTTTGGTCCAAGCTTACGCTTCTTGGGGATCGACACATGGACTTTCGCCAAGCAGCCCCAAGTACGTAAGTACGAGAGCGTCGTCCTTCTCTTTGACCACTCCTCATAGGGAGTGACTTCATTATCTTTTGTAGGAACCTTATTCAGGACATGACACACACTCAATATAGCCTCCCCCACCATGCCTTGGATAAACCCGATGCATCTAACATGGCGTTAACCAAATCAGTTAGAGTACAGTGTTTCCGCTTGGCAACCCCGTTTGACTGGGGTGAATAGGGAGGCGTCCTCTCATGAATAATGCCGTTTTCGGCACAAACAGAATCAAACTCGTTTGGAAGTACTCTCCACCACGATCAGACCGGACTCGTTTAATTTTCTTTTCAAGTTGATTCTCAACGTCTGCCTTTAGATTTTAAAGTAGTGTAGAGCCTCATCTTTAGTATTTAACAGATACACATAGCAATATCTAGTGGAATCATCTATCAATGTCATGAAATATTTCTTTCCACCTTTAGTCAACACACCATTCATCTTACAAAGATCAAATGTATGAGTTCTACTGGTGCCAAGTGTATCTCCTCTGCAGCCTTGTGAGGCTTGCGAGGTTGCTTTGCTTGCACACACAAGTGGCACTTAGAACCTTTGGCTAAAGTGAAAGTCGGGATTAAATTCAGTTTTGCTAGCCGCGACATAACACCAAAACTTATGTGACAAAGACGTGAATGCCAAACTTCAGATTCATTAACACTCGAATGAATATTGTTCACGACTTTATTAAAAAATCTGCAAGGAAAAGTCGAAACAGACCTCCACATTCATAACCTTTACCAACAAAAAGTCCATACTTCGTAACTAGTTGTCGGTAGCAGCGGCGTTGGCAACGGAGGCATCATCAAGACGTGGCGAGGCGGGCGGCAGAGAAATAGTGCGCGAGGGCATCTTCTCTTCTCACTCTCCAATAGCATGTTGAAGAAAGACCCTTATAAAAAGATCCAACTTCTTCTCCACTAGCGGGGTGAGACAAAACTTACCACCACCACCTTGTCATGCCACCACCTACACGGACACTTGGAGATTTTCTAGAATTTTCTTATGGGACTAAGGGCCACTACTAATTTCGACGTGTATTTTAAAAAATTGTGACATAGTACGTCCTATATCTTATTAATTAAATCTAAGGTTAAGTTAAACATAAAAAACTCACATGACAGCAAACACGTATAAATAAGTGTGATTATCATTCTGCGGCGGCAGGCGTGTTCAAACTCTGCACACACCCGCCGCTGAATATTCCTTCAGTCGTTGTATCGCGCCGTGACCAAACGCGACGGCCCTCTGTTTTGCTTCCCGCTCACCAGCTCCAGTCCAGTCATGAGCCCGGTACGGTGCCAGTACCAGTACCAGGCTACCAGCCAGTATAAATGCTGCCGCAGACTGAATGTACAGATCACACAGCAGCATCAACAAGCAGCAAAGGCAAATTGCTACTAGCCCCGTGCAGTCAAGTAGCAAATCTTTCTTGCGTCCACACATCGACCGACCACCGTGCTCGTCGGTCACCATGCCGTCGATTGACGTGGCCACCGAAGACGGCGAGATGAAGCAGCGGCAGCCGGAGCAGGAGCTGGTCTGCGTCACGGGGGCCGGAGGCTTCATCGGCTCCTGGGTCGTGAAGGAGCTCCTCCTCCGCGGCTACCGCGTCAGGGGAACCGCCCGAGATCCCGGTAAGTTAACACAAACACCGTCCATGAACTCGCCGAGTGTCGTGGTTCTTCATCAGCTCCTCTAATGGCGCGCGCGTTTGCATTGGTTTGTGCTCGCAGCTGACCGCAAGAACGCGCACCTGCTGGCGCTGGAGGGCGCCGAGGAAAGGCTCACCCTGTGCCGCGCCGACGTCCTCGACTACGACGGCCTCCGCGCCGCCTTCTGCGGCTGCCACGGCGTCTTCCACGTCGCCTCGCCGGTGTCCAACGACCCCGTCAGTACACAGACACTGCTCTGCGAATAAGGGTGATTCTAACAGGGCCGGCACACTTACTTGCTTCCTTCATGTGTAATGCTCGCTTGCAGGACCTCGTGCCGGTCGCCGTCGAGGGCACCAGGAACGTGATCAGAGCGGTGGCGGACGCCGGCGTGCGGCGCGTGGTGTTCACGTCGTCCTACGGCGCCGTGCACATGGACCCCAACCGCAGCCCCGACGCCGTGCTCGACGAGGCCTGCTGGAGCGACTACGACTTCTGCAAGAACACAGGCGTAAGAATCCTCTGCTGCTCCATCGCACCCCATCTTTCTCGCCGGTGAACTGAGCTCATTTACCGTTCCTCGTGTGCCCTGCAGAACCTGTACTGCTGCGCCAAGATGATGGCGGAGATCACGGCGACGGAGGAGGCGGCCAAGAGGGGGCTGGAGCTGGCGGTGGTGGTGCCGTCCATGACGATGGGCCCCATGCTGCAGCAGTCTCTCAACTTCAGCAGCAGCCACGTCGCCCGCTACCTCACCGGCGCCAAGTCAATCTACCCCAACGCGGTCGCCGCCTACACCGACGTCCGCGACGTCGCCCGCGCCCACGTCCTCGTCTACGAGCACCCCGACGCGCGCGGCCGCTACCTCTGCATCGGCGCCGTGCTGCACCGCACCCACTTCCTTCAGCTCCTCGGCGACCTCTTCCCGCAGTACCACATAACCGCCAAGTACGTACGACAATAAGACGATCTTCGTGTCTTTATTTATGGGTGTTGCTCACCATGGATTTTGTTGGCAGGTGCGAAGAGGACGGCAAGCCCATGGCGAAGCCGTACAAGTTCTCCAACCGAAGGCTGAGGGAGCTGGGATTGGAGTTCACTCCGTTGAAGGAAAGTTTGTACGAGACGGTGACGTGCTTGCAGAAAAAGGGCCACCTGCCTCTCCCCGTTGTTCCCGTAGCACAAAAGCGCGCCTACTTGTAACAGGACGCGGGACAATTCTGTCTGATGAAATACAGAGCAAAGCAGGAAAGAAGATGACGATGTAATCAGGATTTTTAAGATTCAGCATGGAATCGTGTATCTATACAAGTTAAATTGTTAGCATGTACGAAGTAGATACTACTTTTATGTAATGAATGATGATAATGTCATTTGGGTTCGAAATCACAAACAGAGCAAACCAAGATGAGAATACTGTGCATTTCATGAAGATGTATTGGGCCGCTAGGCATCCAATGTATCTATAAGCAGGGAGGTGATACGCAGGAACTAGCTAATTTACTTTAATAATGCTTTTTTTATTGAATTTGAAAAATATTGCATCGTTTGAAGTTTTTATTTTAAATGTGATCGTGTCGGCCTAGCCAAGACCAATTAGTCTCTGTCGGCTATGGCGTCGGCTTTGCATGTAGGTATCCATCGGCCTTGGCTAGGCCGATTAGTACTAATCGATCTAGCTATGATCAATTAGTAGTAATCGGTCTAACCAATTAGTATTAATTGGTCTAGCCGTGACGAACTAGTACTAATTGGTGTTGCAAAGCCAATAGGTGCATGATTTTTTTTTCGCCATGTAATGCACAATTTTTTATGTCCACGATATGAAAATTGCCCTTCTATAACTTTTCCCGCCTCCATTTCCCACCCGGTTTCCGCGCCATTTCTTTCCCGCCTCGTTTTCCGCAATTTCTTTCCCGTCAATTTCTTTTCCGCCATTTCTTTCCCGCCTCGTTTCCCGCAATTTCTTTCCCGTCAATTTCTTTTCCGCCATTTCTTTCCCGCCTCGTTTTCCTGCCATTGTTCTTGTCATCTGAGTCTATAAAAGGAGGCATTGGACTGTCTTTCTCCATCATCCATCTACACTTAAAAACACAAACGCTCTAGTCATTATGAGTTTGCCTTGCTCGGATCAAAGCATTAGGCCTAGGAAAATGAAGGGTGTGAGTTTGCCTCGGGGGTGGAAGTAGTGCGTTGTTGGTGCGGTGGTCTCTGCAAGGTGAAGGAGGTGACAAATTTTTCAGATTGGTTGGGCATGAAGTTTTTCATGTGCGCCAATTATGAGGAAGATCCACCCGTTTCTCTTTCTCCGTACATCAGGCCTCCGGTATGCTCAAGTTATCAAGAATAAACACATTGTTGATATTATTGTTTACTTGATATTTATATTTATATTTTTTGTAGTCTCCTCCTCCTCTGTGCATGTACTATCGTTGGATTGACACGGAAATGTCGGAATGGGCGATGACCGAGATTCGTGAAAAAGGTCGTCATGCATGGGCTAGTTTTGACTTGGAAGAGCGCCGCGAGAAGGCCGAAGCAGAGGAGAAAGCAGAAGAGAAGAAAGAGTGGCAAGAGAACTGTGTGAAGCAGAAGGCTATGATTGATGAGATGCAGAAGAAAAACCGAGAAGAGGAATCACGACTGGCGGAGGTTTATAGAGAGCGACAGGAGGCCCGTGGTGCTTAGAGGCAGAGAAAGAAAGAAAGGGCTCGTGCAGCCAACGAAGCAGAAGAAGCTGGTGATGGAAAAGGAAAATATCGACGTTAGACTCAGTAGACTTATATTATTGTATCCTACAATTTTTGAAGACTTTCAGCAAGTTGTATCTTAATTTTAGCAAGTTGTATCTTAATTTCAGCAAGTTGTATCTTAGTTTGAACATATTAAGTTTTCCGGTCATATCTTTCCCGCCATATCTTTCCTGCCATTTCTTTCCCGCCATATATTTCCCGCCTCGCTTTCTCGCCATTTCTTTCCCGCCTCACTCTCAGGCACCTATAAAACTCCCCTCCACACTTAGGTGGGATAACAGTGTAGTCCAGTAGCTAACTTTCGTCAAGATGTTCCATTATCCTTTTGATCGTAGTTTTCACTCTGTTATGTCCGAATGTCTTCTACGCTTAGCTAGCAATTTCAAGATAGACAATAGAATAGTTTCATGCGACGAACTCATCAGTAGTGACACGCTACTGAATGAGGTTGCCCATGCATTAGCTAGGAAGGGGTGGCCTCCAAGGACATTTGAGGAGATATGGAAAGAACTTATCATGTTGAATGAAAGATGGAAGAAGAAAGGCCAACAGATACACGGTGGAGTAAAACATCCACTTTTATGGATGGGCGATAGCGAGGACGAAGACGATATCTTCATGCCGAGTACCAAGGACAAGAGTACCCAATCATCGAAGGGCAAGAGCTCTGCATCGACGGAGGATGACGATGATGCCTTCATGTAGTTTGGTCGTGCCTTTTAATTCAGATGTATTCTGTAGTATGTGATTGTAATCTGAAGTTGTTGGTAGTATAAGTGTTATCCCCGCTGAACCAACTGAGCATAGAAATAGAACATGAGAGATAAAAGTCTCATACATAAAATAGACATATGTCTCATACATAATTAGATAGCTATGTTTTTAATGATAGATAGAAGTCTCATACATAAAATAGACATATGTCTCATACATAATTAGATAGCCATGTCTCTAATGATAGATAGAAGCCTCGTCTGCCTTGGCGCTCTAGGGGTGGGGGAGGCGTACTCCATCCAAACCTGGGGGGGGGGGCTAATGTTACGAAGAGGAATCTCGAACCCGCCCTGGTCAATCTATATATCCTGTGTGGGCCATGGTGGAGGAGTCGAAAACATGTCCAGCCACATGTTTTGCTGCGATATGGTTCTTCTTGTTCACTCGTGCACCCGGATCCGGACGCCGATGCCCCCTGATATGCATAGGATCCTGCAGGAGGGACCATACCAGTTGGATGTGGCTGAAACATGAAACCCGCAGTGGGACTGTGATGTTATGGTGTTGGCTGAAACACGAAGCTCGACGAGGGAGCATGGTGATGTGGGTGATGCCACGCCGAACTTCCAGCCTGGTCAGAAGGGGGTGGATGGAGCGTCGGTTGCTGTTCTAGACGTGGACACGACAGTTGTCGATGCACGGAGGGACGCGACTGGTGCTGCTGCCGCTGAAAAACGTTCGAAGTGCGGGTGGACGTGATAGCTTTATAGACATCTTGTATCTTTTGCTCCAAGCGCATGAACCATGGCTAGAGCTAAGATCTTGGTGCCAGAAGAGGTCCAGTTGACAGTTTTCGTCCATAGTTCATCACCTCGGTATGAAGAGTGTATGCCAACTCACCCTGAAATTATCATGATGATTAATAAGTACAGAAGACAAATTATGTAACAACAAGTTATATTAGGCAAAGATAATAAATATTACCGCGTACTGCATGGAGCGAGAAGTATAATAGGTCGGGTACGTATCCGACGTAAGAGGGTCTGATATCTCATCTATATTAGAATGTTGAACAATGCGTAATCGTGTCCCTGTGATGTACCGATCCAAATAGGAATTGTATCCAGCGAGATCAAATGCGTCTTGTTCATGCTAGAGACGTTCAGTGGCAGTATCCTAGTCTTAACTGTTGAAACCTCTGTAGCTACTGAGCATGTGTCCTGTTGCTTCCCTTCCTTGTCATCCTATAATTGATGGTGTTGTTTAACCATAAACCATAGTGAAAGACAATGTAATATGCAGTAAGTTTATAATACATGTGGACTACTCCTTGCAGCTAGTTCTGTGTAGGGGGTGGATTCGCCAGCTGCCGAAGACCAAACTGTCTCATAACCCACTGATGTGCCATCTCCTCAACAAAGACATCAAAGATAATCTTCGATTTCGTCACCCAGTAACCACGATATCTCGTGCATAGCTCAGAAATACCATCGAGATATCTTGCAGTTATGGCTGCTTGCGTGCCAAATAACTCCAGTGTACGTATCGAACTACTCATTTAGTGCAGTGTAGGCTCGTCTAGCCTGTTCACTAGCATAACATCTCTGCGCTAGGCATAACTGAGTTTCAGCCATAATATACACAAAGAAGGTCGATAACATTATACCATGAGACATACCTTGTTGGACCGAAAGTACGCATGTCGATGTTTTCAACATCAAACATGTTGCCCACATAAAAAATAACCACAATATTTCGCATACCTAACATAACCACAATATTTCGCATACCTAAAATTATTACACAACGCTACGGAAAAGAATGTTTAATTTTATCGCATGCGAAGAAACGACGAACGACGACCGACGAACAACGAGAAAAAAGACAAACGCAACAACAACCACCACCACCTTCAACTCCACCACAACCACGACCTGCACCCACACTCCACCACCACCACCACCACCACTACCACCTCCACCTCAACCTCCTCCACCACCACCAAACAACTGTTCAACACAACCACCACGAACTACCCCATCGCGAGTGAGACGGATGGCTTCGCTGCCCTAACCCTATACAATACAACTACGCTGGAAAATGTGGTAAAAACGGCTAGGAATTAGTGTAGACATGAGGGAGTTTTCGGGTGGGGAGAGAAGGAGAGAAAGAAAAAGATAAGGAGGAGGAAGAAGGGGAGGGGAAGCAGGCTGGCTCAGATCGGCCACCTATCGGCCTTGCCAGGGCTGAAAGGCCTATCGGCCACGCCATGGCCGACTGGCTCTCCTCCAGGCCGAGTGGGCGCGAGCTCCGTGGCCCGGCCAATAGTCGGCTACCACGTGGCCGACTAGGGGCTAATCGGCCACACCAAGGCCGACAGGTTGCATTCGGCTACGGCAAGGCCGGCTGAAGCCAGTTGGCTTCGGTCAGGCTGAGGCCGCCATATTTTTTGATTTTTACAAAATGATGCAATATTTTTCAAAATCAATAAAAAACAATATTTTAAAAAAATTAGCGAGGAACTACGATCTGACGTTGAGATGGTGAGAGCGAATACTATGCAGTTGATGAAGATGTGCGAGGCAGCTAGGCATCCGATCACACGGGAGTGAGTGGGGCTTCGGGTTTGGTACTGATTCCCCTTCTTAGCGTCAACTTGTGTCGGAAGACTATGATAGCTATTTGTCTATTCCTATGTTTTGTTTAGGAACTTTAATAAGTACTACGGTGGTAACTAGATATTGACAAAGTGGTGCCATGGCATTCGGTTCGACGACGAGCGAATGTTCCATGGACCCTCTGGCAATACTTGAGCCTGTTTTCCTTTTTCCCTTTCCTAAATATTTCTAGAACTACTGTATTTCCGTTCTTTGCAATGGAAAGGGGTGCTTTTTGCCCGACTAAAAAAAATCAAGAGGAGAAGAAGAAGACTTCTTAAGAAGAAACCATGGTTCATGATTTTTGGGATTCGTCATGGAATTGTGTATTTCTGCAAATGTAGAATATATTATGTAAAAGTTGTCATGTGATTAACGAATAAATGATAATGTCATTTGGGATCGATGGAGAAGAACGAGTATCACAATTTTCATTTTATAGAACTACCATACTCCATTTCTCACAGGGAGAGTAAATTGAAAATAACCACCACCAGAATGAGTCTCACAAGTTGGCTGAGATACCGTTCTTTCATACTCCGTCCTTACAAAAATATAAAACCTTTTTTCAATTCAAATTGAACTGAAAAAACGTCTTATATTTTGGTAGATATATAGTTGTTTTTCATTTATTTTTAGTTTTCTTGTTGAAGAGAACTCATATCTACATATCAAGATGATGCAATCCCACACAATTTCAAACTTGTCTCTACATAACAAGATGTACAATAGAAGCAAAGCATATTGACATTCCATGACATTCTCAGTAAAAAACAGCCATCCATGCTTGGAAAATTTTCACTAATTTACTAATGATGATCATCACTGATCACTACCAATTTATCGAAGACGACCCTACTGCGACAAACATGACCCATGCAACTTTTTTTCATGCTTCGTCCTTGCTTAAAAGTCTGATCTATGCTGACGAAGGATATTCCGCATTCATTCAGGTACTTTGGCTGGTGGAAATACCATGTCATGTATGAAGACAATACAAACGTACTCCCTCCGTTCCTAAATATAAGTCTTTGTAGATATTTCACTAGTGAACTACATACGGATGTATATAGACATACTTTATAGTATAGATTCAATCATTTTGATCCGTATGTAGACCCTTAGTGAAATCGCTCAAAAGACATATATTTAGGAACGGAGGGGGTACAACATTGACAGCCTATGACAACCATGATACAAAAACGGAGCAAAGCATGGAATGAAAGAAGAAATGAGGATTCCATGATTAAAAAAATTCGATAGCGTGTTACTGTCTTCAACTCATCTTTTCCATGACCAGCTCCTGCTTTGCTTGCTGCAATTTCTTGCTCATTTCAAGACTTTTGATAGCATCCTTATCCATGTACTAGGTGAACTAACTGGTGATAAAGGAGTTGCCATAGAACACCAACAGTGCATCCGTCTTCCTCCTCTCCTTCTTCTTCTTCGTTATTATAGAGCACGACAGCCCCAACCATGACCTTATTCTTAGCGTTGACGTTTACGAGCCAAAAATTGTGGTAGCTATCCTCCAACGTGAAGCAAACATCATCAGGATCAACCATGCTCATGGTCGGAAACTCTAGCAGGAGACGCGGAAGACGCTTATCTGTGTCAATAGCGGCCCGGAACTCGTCGGATCTGATGATGACAGCCTTGTGCCATTGGGTTTTCTCGAGGTCGAAGGTCCAGGTTATGATCTTGAAAGCAGAACTAGAGCTGTCAAACACGCTGCGGCCTGCGCCATCATTGATGGTGGTCAGATTCATGATGCCTGCGTCGGTGACGCACATGCTGCGGGCCGGATTGGGGGCGCCGAAGTCGAGGTATAGATGACGTTGATCCAGTTCCACGGGGGACAAAATCACCATTCTGACCTTATTACTAAACATAATCGCAAAATGAACCCGTCTAGAAACAATTTTACGATCTGACCTTTTTTGAAACGCCACAAGCCGCGGCGTTGCTGCTCAACAAGGAAACGCCAGACTAGCTTGCGTTTCCGACCACCACGGAAACGCCAGTCTAACGTGCGCTGCGGACCACACGAGCAACGCCAAGGAGGCTGGCGTTTGTGAGGCCGATATCTGCTTTGGCCCGCCCCACCCACCCGTTCTTCCTCCTCTCCTCCGTGCGAACAGAGGCGAGAAGCGATTCTCTCCTCCTCCCGACCCCCCTTGGATATCCCTCCTCCCTCGGCCGTTTTTGAAGAACCTCTATCTGCGAGGTTCCGTTCTAAAGAAACGCCGGAGGTATCAGTGGTGTTTTAAGCAGAGGCAGCAATGCCAGAGCCTATGGCATTTCCACCCCACAATAAAACGTGGCAAGAACCTCTTTCCGCGAGGTTCTGTTCTAAAGAAACGTCGGAGGGGTGAGTGGGGTTTGAAGCAGAGGCAGCAACGCCAGAGCTTATGGCGTTTCCACCCCACATTGAAACGTCAAGGCCTTTGGCATTTTAGGAGTTCAGCCCACATTACAGAATCATAGCTAATATAGAGGACCAAATCATTTCAAATAAGAGTACACACATAAAAGAATCATAGAACACATCACACATAGCTTTTCCATAGCACAAGTAGAGGACACATAGAGGTCCACGACTAAATTAAAGTTCAAAGATCACATAGCGATGAAGAGTACACACAATGAAGTCCATAGCAATTTAGAGTGCACATAAATATCACATAGCGATGAGAAGATTCACAATAAAGTGCACAACATGATGAGAACGAAGTTGCTCTATTGTGTAGAGCAAGGTTCATGTCCCTTTCCCTTCTTCTTCTCCCTCTCTTCTTCTTCTTCCTCCTCCTCCCTTTTCCTTATGGGACTGGCCTCGTGAACCACCTTCTCTATGAAGCGCTTGTGCTCCCTCTCTTTCTTTGCCGCCTCAAGAGCCCAAAGTTTCGCAGTTTTCTCTCGAAAATCCTTTACCCGTTTCTGTTCAGCCATCTGACACTTCTTCTTCAGCTTCTTATCCATATCAAGGCCATGACATGTCATTATCCATTTCTCCTTTTGCCTCGCTTCGTACTCCTCTTTCTTATTCTTCTTTAGAGCAGCTGCCTCCTCCTCTCTCACCTTCTTGACATCTTTGTCCCACCACCCTGGCATCTCACCTCCCCCCTCCGTGTCCTCCACCCCCTTCATGGTTGCTTTGTTGGGTTGAGAAACCACCATATCTACAAAAAATTACAATACATTAGTTAGTAAGGTTAAAAACAACATGAAGAAAATGTACAACATGAAAATAATATTGAAATGTATCAAACGTAAGGAAATGGTCCTTCTAGGTATCCGAACATTCCTCTACGACCACCCGAACCTCTACCCACAAAACCTCCTCTATGACCAGCACTACCATGAGCACTTGAACCACCACGTCTACCACGCCGGATCCTTGGCCCACACCAAGTCTACCACTTGAACCACCTCTACCATCGCCAGATCCTCGGCCCGCACCAAGGCCACCACTTGAACCACCTCTACCACCGTTGGATCCTCGGCCCACACCAAGACCACCACTTGAACCACCTCTACCACCGCCGGATCCTCGGCCCACACCAAGGCCACCACTTGAACCACTTCTACCACCAGCACTTGAACCACCTCTGCCACCCCTTCACTAGTAGAACCACCTTTACCACCAACACTTGAACCACCTCTGCCACCCCCTTCACTAGTAGAACCACCCGTGGCACCCACTTTTGAAGTTTCGTTTGTTTTGCAAGTCCTCTTATTGTGTGTCATTTCATTGCAATCACCGCATTGGGTCCTATCATGTGGCTCGATGAAATGTCCACTACCAAACTCTCTGGTGCTCATGAGGTCATCCATATCATTCCTGTATTGTTTTGTTCTCCTTCTACCCTTCGGTTGTACCATCATCTCTGGATCTGGCCTAATATTGGGGTCGTGATACTCTGGCCACTGTGATGGGTCAAGAAAAGGGTGAAATCTCTACGCCCATCTTAACTTATGAGTTTGCAAGTTGAATTCATGCAAGCTCACAACTACACCATCAGAGAAGGGCAAATTCCTCATGCGGCATGCCGTCATCATGTGCAAGCATGTCCAATGGTACTTACTAGGCCGCTCACAAGTGCAATGCCGCATCCGAAGGGACACCATAAATGAGCGAACACCATATGTTTGCCCATCTCTTGTTGTACCACCTGGATCATCCACTTGGTATTTCATTTTAACATTATCGAAATAAGTGGCTCGCTGCATGGCTGACTTCTCTTTTTGAAACTCTAGCCACTCGGCAACCTTCTTCAGATAAATCTCATTGGGAGGCTTCACACTCTCACTAATCCACTTGTCGATTTCATCGGAGTGCTTCAGAAAAATACTCATTGAGCTTGTAGAAGGTATATTCTGCTATTGCCGTCACTCGCAATTGACGGGCACCCTTCAAGACAAAGTTGAGGCACTCAACAAGATTCCTTGTCATGTCGCCATATCTCATGCCTCCTTCGTCACATGCCCGTGACCACTTGTGTCTCTCATCAATATTCTTTTCTAGGAAATCTTTCCCACCTTTTATTTGCCTTCTCATAGGTTATGTTCAATTGTTTCGTGAATGACTCAACGGAGAAGGCCACACATGCGGAGTTAAGATCCTTCGCCAGATCTTTGTTTTAAAAAGCCCTGTAAAAGTTTGCAACGAAGTGCCTCATGCACGATCGATGGTGAAGCCTCGCATGCCCTGGCATATGAATATCCACGGCCTTCAATATACCTTGGTGCCGAGCGGATATGATGCATACCTCCCTATTCGAAGGAATGACCGTGCTTCTCACAAGTCTCATGAACCATTCCCAGTTGTCTTGGTTCTCCATGGACACCAAAGCAAATGCCACATGCAACACCTGATCATTAGCATCATATGCCATTGCTATCATTAGTGTGCCCTTGTATTTTCCTACGAGGAATGTTCCATCTATAGACAAAACCGAACAACAATGCTCAAAAGCGGCAATGCATGGGCCAAACGTCCAAAAGGCACAACGGAACACTCCTTCAATATCTTGGACATAGTGGTACATTCCGGGGTTTCTATAGGATATCGTGCCCAGCAACCCGGGTAGCATGTTGTACGCCTCTTCCCATCCACCACACAACATTCTAAGAGCGACTTGCTTGGCCTTCCATGTCTTTCCGTACTTGACCTTATATCCAAACCTCTCGTAAACCCAACTCATCAACAAGTTCACTTTAATGGTTGGATACTCAGCTATATGTTTCTAGAATTTATAACCGATGAACTATGTAGACATGACCTGAGACACTCTCCGGTCAATAACCAATAGCGGGACCTGGATATCCATATTGGCTCCTACATATTCTATGAAGATCTTTATCGGTTGAACCTCTATGTCAAAGATTCAGTTAATCACGTATAACATTTCCTTTGTCCTTTGGTATGTTACTTGCCCGAGACTCGATCTTCGGTATCTCTATAACTATTTGAATCTCGTTACCGGCAAGTCTCTTTACTCGTTCCGTAATACAAAATCCCGTGGCTAACTCTTTAGTGAAATTGCTTTCAAGGCTTGTTGTGATGTTGTATTACCGAGTGGTCCCCGAGATACCTCTCCATCACACAGAGTGACAAATTTTAGTCTTGATCCATGCTAACTCAACGGACACTTTCGGCGATACCTGTAGAGCACCTTTATAGTCACCCAGTAACATTGCGATGTTTGATACAAACAAGGTATTCCTCTAGTGTGAGTGAATTACATGATCTCATGGTCATAGGAACATATACTTGACATGCAGAAAAACAATAGCAATAAAACGGAACGATCACATGCTACGTTCATAGTTTGAGTCTTGTCCATCACATCATTCTCCTAATGATGTAATCCCTTTATCAAGTGACAAGCCTTATCTATGGCCAGAAAACCTTGACCATCTTTGATGAACGAGCTAGTCTACTAGAGGCTTATTAGGGACAGTGTGTTTGTCTATGTATCCACACATGTATCCGAGTTTCCATTCAAGGAAATTCTATCATCGACAATAAACGATTATCTTGAACAAGGAAATATAATAATAACTATTCTATTATTGTCTCTAGGGCATATTTTCAACAACTTTGACATGCGGAAAGCAATAGCAATAAACTTAATGATACGATCAAATGTTATGCTTACGGTTTGAGTCTTGTCCATTACATCATTCTTCTAATGGTGTGATCCCTTTATCAAATGACAAACTCATGTCTATGGCTAGGAATCCTTAACCATCTTTGATCAACTTGCTAGTCTAGTAGAAGCTTACTAGGGACACCGTGTTGTCTATATATCCACACATGTATCTAAGTTTTCAATTAATACAATTATAACATGGATAATAAACGATTATCATGAACAAGGAAATTTAATAATAACCACTTTATTATTACCTTATGGCATATTTCCAACAGACGCGAGGATGTCGGCGACGAGAGAGGACGGATAAAGAGTTGGAGTTAAGAATTAGATCCGGGTCGCGTGCGCGCGGGGTGGGGGGGGGGGGGGGGGTATGTAAGCTGTTGTTTAGCATTGTCGTGCGCGCATTGACGACCGCCACCTGAGTATAAGTGCTGGAGGCGACAACGTGACCAAATATGGAAGTGGCGAGCGGCTGCGAGAACCCACCACCTGACCCATGAAAATATCTGAAAACGTTTGGCGCGAGGGGCCCAAAATATGCTGTGGCGAGCAAGAAAGGCCAACCGCCATTAGTATGGGAGCTAGCTGTGGCGGGCACATTCGTGCATCCGCCATAGTAGCTTGTTAGTCGGACATGAATTGGAAAAAACATAGTTGTGGCGGATAGCCGCTGCCACCCACCACAGCTATATGTGTAGCACTTGGGGCTGTGTTTTAGCGCCCACAACTACTTGCTTTCAAAATTAGCACTAGCAAGTGACACATACTGCCTGCCACTAACGTGGGTTCACCTACAAGCCCTTTCCAAGTAGTGCCCCCTGGCGGCTCCCGAAGCGCGTCGGTAATCGCTGGAGTGCGGGGACATATTGGGTAAACTTCTTTGCAAACACTACCAAATATGAAAACATGAACAAAATTTGAAAGCATTAACATTTTTTGAAGTTATGACCAAGTTCATAAGGATAGAACATTTTTGCAAATCCAATTGTGTTCTCAAATTGGTGAATTTTTTTTTGAAAGTGGGAATATTTTTTGAAATTACAAAAAAATTCTAAATTTGCAAAGAAGTCGGAACTTTTGAAATTTAAAGTTGGAACATTTCCTGATTTTTAGAAAATGAGAACCTTTAAAAATTGCAAATTCAATATTTTTCTAAAATAGCTATTTTTCCGATAATTTATAACTATTTCGAAATTTTTGAACAAAATTTTAAACTAGGAACATTTTTCCAAAGTATGTACAAAATCTACAAAATGCAAACATTTTTAAATTATTGAACATTCATGGAAAAATAAAATTCAGAACAAATTCATTGATTAAAAATGCGAATATTGTTTTTTGAATTTCATATTTTTTTTTCAAAATACGAATAAATTTCATTTTCATGAACAAAATTATTAAATTGTGAACATTTTCTGAATTTTCCGAACATTGTATTGAATGTGCAAGCAAATTTTCAGAACACGAATATTTCTGAAATTTATGAATAAAATTTTGAAAATGAAAACATTTTTAAATTCCTAGAAATCGAAATAATTTATGGTCAAAAATTATAACGTGAACATTTTTAACATTTAAGGAAATTTGTTGAAAAAATAAACTTGAAAAATAAAACAAATAACAAAAACATAAAAAAAATCCGGTTTAGGAACCTTCTACAAAGTTATCTAAATCGAAAAAACCCGACTGGAAAACAAATAAAACACAGAATATCTTCTAAACGAGCCGATCCTTCTTGATCGATCGCATGTGCGGGGACGCTGAATCGGGCACACACCACGTCCTGCGAACAAGGCTGGCCCATTTGTTTCCCATCCTTTTGTTTTTTCCTGTTTTAGAAACTTCAAAAAAAGAGCGTGCACGGGGTTCGAACCTGCACCAGCTCGGCCGCGTGCGCTCAGCTCCAACCAACCCGTATTTGGTTTTTCCTCTTTTATTATTATTCGTTCTCTAGTTCGTTTTTCTTTCTTTTTCTCATCCTTTTTTGTTTCATTCTAATGCGCGTTTTTTATAGAACTCGTGCACCTTTTTTTTTATTTAACGATTTTGTTTTCAAATTCGGTGACTTGTTTCCAAATTAGATAAAACTTTTCAGAAAATTATTGAACTTTTCCCAAATTTGATGAACTTTTTCCCAAATCGATGAACTTTTTTCCAAACTCGATGAACTTTGCTCAAAATCTATGAACATTTTTCCAAAGTCAATGAATTTTTTTAAAAATTGGATCAACTGTTTCCAAAATCGATGCACATTTTTTCAAAATCAATGGTCTTTTTTTTAAATTGGATAAAATGTTTCCAAAATCGCTGAACTTTTTTCCAAAATCCATTAACTTTTTTGAATTGAATAATTTTTTTCAAAAATCAATGAACTTCTTCAAATCAAATGAACTTTTTTCCAAGATCGATGAACTTTTTCCATTTTTGTGATTTTTTACAGTTATATTTGTTTACCTTTTCTTTAACCCGTGTACTCTTTTTGTAAATGATTTTTTAATACCTGATTTTTCATAAAACATACACATATTTCTTGAACACTCAACAGTCAACTGATTGGACCAGTCAATTGGTGAACTTTTTTTCTCAAAGCAGTGGACTTTTTAAAATTTAAATAGAACGGCTACAGTTGTTCTTAATTTGTGCTCGCTGCATAATATAACCAGTAGCCGAATGGTGTAGTTGTAGCTAGTCTCTTGTAGGATATTAGCGGTCTGAGTTCGATTCCCTGTCGGACACTCATTTTTTGGTGGGATTTCGGGCTACAATATTTGATACAGTATGTGTTCATGGGCCGACCCAGTAAGGTTCTCTATGAGAGCCGGTTAGCTTCGAGGCGCCGAAGGCGCCGACTAGGACCTCCTAAATACGTCAAATAGGGTATTTCGGGAGGAACCATGGATCTAACAAAAATCAAACGTGAAGTGATTTGAGCGCCTGGCGACCGAACATGGGCCATATGTTCCATTGGGCTGCAATCGAGCCATGGCGCTTATGGCTAGGCTGACTTTTTTTGGAAGTGCAAGGCTGAGATACTATACAAGCTGATCAAACTGCTGCATAGAGATTAGAGACTAGCGTGGCTAGGGCATCGAGGCGCTGTTAGGATGTCGTCTATTTTGGATCGCCGCCGCCCGCCGATCGATTCGATCCTTGACACCTGCCTCGTCCGTGCACTACCGAAATAAAGCTCTATGCCGACGGCCCAGCCGTCGGCATAGAAGCAAACCCCGTCGGGATACCCATATGCTGGCAGTTGTTGTCAGCATACACCCGTCGGCAACATATATGCCGGACCGAGCCGTCGGCAAAGAAGAGCCATCGGCATAGCGGGCTATGCTGTGTACATTCATCGGCAAAGAAATATGTTGTTGCTTAATTTTTTATGAAACTTGTCTCTCCTCAACTAGTTAAGTAAGTGGTAAGCTGGGCAACATAGCCCGTAGTTTCCTTCCTAATCTGTCAATGTGGACCTATAGTAGAGGTAAATTTATTCTTGATCAAACTGCTAGGGTAGTTAAATATATTGTGTACTTTTACCTGATCAAATTGGTTAGTTAGCTCTTTTTCTTGTCCAATATGTCATGTTCTTAATAGCTGATGAAACACGTAGAATAAATGAAGTGCTATGGATTTGTTGTTTAGGTTGGTTCCAAAAAGTGCTAGACTGCAGCACTAGGCAGTACAACGACGTAGAGCATCCCCAATAGATGCATGCTAACGTGGCACGTTTAATAAAATTATTCAACGTTGAAATAGCAATTTTTAGCGCCGGAGAATGTTAACTCCAACAGACACTGCAAAACATAGCGCTCAATCCGACGGCCCCACCTGCAGCGGCCAACGCGCATAATTTGGCGTCCCAAATATACTGCGTGGAAGCTAGCGCGCCCAACATTTTTAACGCGGACGCTGACGCTTTTATGCGCATTCTATTTTACAACCTTTATTGAAACACCGTTTTTTGTCTCTCACGCACAAAAACATCAGTTTTCAACGTGTGAGGCCTTTTTTGGGCACCTGTTGGTGATGCTCTTATGGATGTGTTGGTGATGCTCTTATGGATGGATTCGGAAGCACACATATGCTTCCGGGTTTGTTCTTTGCATTCTCTCTTCCCCGATCCTAAATTCATGTCGCATCTCCTGTTCTCATTCCATAGTTTTGACTCTGACCTCCTCTCACTTCCGTTTATGTACTTCACAATCTCATGATTTCCCTTTGTTTTGAGAAGATTTTTTTGAGAAGTTGAATGACGTTGTTGTAGTGAACTAGTGATGTAAGTGCACAAGGATGCAGTAGCTCACGTGGGTATTCATCTTAGATCAGAAATCAATTGTGCCATTCAATGTGATGAATTGATATCTTGACTTTGTTTACCACATATATTTGGGTACCAACGTTCATTATCCACATATGAGTTTATGCCATGGGAAAAAATTATGCTGTATCATTTGTGATTAGTAAAACACCTATGTAATCTATTTACTACTCCCTCCGTCACAAAATTCTTGTCTTAGGCTTATTTAGAAATGAATGTTTTAAAATATACTAAAACGTGACTAGATACATTCATATCTAGACAAATCTAAGACAATAATTTTGGGATGGAGGGAGTACCAGATTATATATTTATATGTTTAGCCATGATCATCTTCGGGAAACAATTGGAGCCTAGATAATGTATGAGAGACACCCTGTGCGCAAAGGGGCATTAGAGAAGAGAGCTAGCATAACAAGACATGATTGCAAATAGAATAAGAATCCACATTTGATCATAATTCAATATTATTACAAATGGCATAAAATATATAGTATTCCGCTTTTACGGGGATACCAAATACATTGGGTTTAGACCTTTAATTTCCACACAAATTGGCCAGACGCAGCCCTAGTTGCATCTTTTAAACTCCATAACTCATAAGGCAGATTTCGTATTATATTGTGCACCAATATATGAGCAAATATAAATTTATTAATTTATCAGATATTCTTGGATCATTATCGTAAGCGGGCACAAGTTATTGATATTCCACCAATGCAGTATTAATGCATGAATAAGGATAATTCATAGTCCCCATCCTCTGTCTGGTGGATATGTTGGTTTAGAGGCGTGCACGCTCTGGAACCGCAGGCAAACGGAGGTGCCCCAGCTGCTGCAGGGATACCACCGTCTCGTACAAACTCTCCTTGAGTGGAGTGAACTCCAACCCCAGGTCCCTGAGCCTCTGGTTGGAGAACCTGTACGGCTTGGCCATCGGCTTGCCGTCATCTTCACACCTGCCATGCCATGCACGCCATGAGTAAATTTTAAAAACCACCACAATTACGTAGTGCACTGCGGAAATCCATCGTTTTCATAAAAAAATATCAAAAATACCGATTTTGAGTAATTGTTTGCTGAAAACATTAAAAATATTAAAATCCATCTAACACGGAACATCGTCGCGTTGTGCAGTCGAGAGTAGTCAAGCTCCCAGATCTTCTCGACTCTTACGTAGAATCTCTCAGTTGCGGTGTTGTCGTCGGTCATGCATTCCATCATCATCCCTGAGTTCTGAAAATCACTGTTTATTTCTTTGGCCTTCGTGTAGAACATGCATCCGTTGATATCGTATGCCTGATAGGTCGCGAGGTTGGCAGCGGGGCCATGTGCTAAGGTGTATATGAGCAATCCGTCCTCAGAGCCCTCTTCCGGATGATTAGCAAGAATATGCTCTTTGAACCAATACAGGAAAGTGGAGTTGTGCTTTCTAGTAACTTCGGCGTTCGTCCTGCATAGCCCTCGGTCACAATACTTCTTTGCCATGGTTTCCTTGTGCAGTGTCTAGAAAGGATCTACCACATCTAGGTGATGTAGCACTACTAAGTTTGCTCTGTCAACGTCGTTGGGCCGATCCGAGTAGGCCATATGTAGTTTCTTGCGACCGTTGGAGAGACCTTCTCCTTCGAGGCTCCCAAGGTGCTTCTTAACGGGCAAACCAACACTAGGCCGGTCTCCGCCATATAGATAATTCTCACAAAAAGAGATGCACTCTTGTGTCAGATAGCCCTGGACGATGCTTCCATCCGGGCGAGACATGTTACGAACGAATCCTTTGATGACCCCATTCATCCTCTCAAATAGCATCATGTTCTGCAGGAATGATGGCCCAGCTCTATTATGTCATCCATGATGTGGACACACAGATGCACCATGACATCAAAGAACACGTGGGAGGGGGGGAGTACATCTCAAGCTCATTTAATATCACAACGATCTCTTCCTTTAGCCTTCGGAGCTGCTTCACACTGATCGACTTTCGAGAGATGACGTTGAAAAAGTTGCAGAAACCAATAAACGTGTCATGGATGTGCTTGTCCGTTATCCCTCTAAGGGCAACAGGTAGTATCTGCGTCATCATCGCATGACAGTCATGGGACTTCATCCCACTGAACCTTTTCTTCTTCATGTCGACAAATCTGCTTAACTTCCCACAATAACCGGAACTAACTTTGATTTCGGTAAGGCACTTGAAGAATTGATCGATCTCAGTCGGACTTAAGGTGAAGCAAGAAGGGGGGCAATAACCGTCCTTCACTTTTTTGCCATTCTTCTCCCGCTCCCCCGTCTCCGTTTGTGTCTCCTCTGACTTTTTACGGGGCGACATGTGTAGATCTGCTCTGATATTCAAATCTCGCAAGTCTTTTCTTGCCTTCGGCCCATCCTTGGCCTTATCCGGCATATTCATTAGTGTCGCAAGCAAGCTCTCAAGGACATTCTTACGGATATGCATTTGATCAAGGCAATGAGGCGTGTCGAGTTTGTGCCACTACTCCATGTCCCAGAAAACAAACCTCGTCTTCCATACCTTTAGCAGCGGCTCCGACACCTTTTTCATCGTCTTTCCCGGCGCGGGGCAATGTTCCCAGTTTTTCAACAACTCACCAATTTCGGCACCGCTCCTCTTACATGGAGGTCCTCGATGCTCAGCCTTACCATTGAATAGATCTCCATGGTTTCTCTATGGACGTCCTTCTCGAGCCATCGTCGATGCCCCATGTACACGATTTTCCCAGACCCGCCTGATGGGGTTATAGTCCCAGGGTAGGGTCATAGGCCTGCCCTATAGGTCCTACCCAAGGACTACCCTTCATAAAGGACAAGGCCCTTAGTCAGTTTCGACTGAACTAAGGAGTCCCCCATCATCCAGTCGGTGACGAGCATTCGGAGCGTATTTAAAGTACCGACTGAATTCGACTCTGTACATCGTAACCTCCGAGGAGGGCAACGATCATACGTTTTCATACACCATTATTAGCATTTAAGGCATACGTTACCTGTAACGTAGGCATTTATTCGCCACTACTCCACCCCTGTCCACCGGGCCGTTGTGAAGGGCAGCGCACTCTATATAAGCCGCCCTTCCCCACTGGTCCAGGGGTTGGCTTTTACTGTAATCCTATATTTCACTCGACACTAAGCTCCCAAGAGCACTGAGACGTAGGGCTTTTACCTCCACCGTAGAGGGGCCTGAACTCATACAACCTCGCCGTAGCTAAGGCTCTACCCATCCTTTCGTACCCTACACATCTACTGTCGGACTTATACCCATGACAGTTGGCGCCCACCGTGGGGCACGCGTCTAAGCGACTTCCGGCGAGTTTGCAACTTCATCTTTTCACCATGTCATCTGACGGAGATTTATGCATGGGTCGGGAGATCCTCTTCGGCGCACTCTCCTTCATCGTTGACGACTCGGCATGGCTTCGGGATGCGTCTCTCGAAGTCGAGGCACTCCCCAGTCGCGGAGCTACGCACTTCCGTGCCGGTGCCCGCGGCGTCCTTCTTCTCCAGCAATCGGCTCCAGTGTCGATCTTCTCCCGCGTCACGCGCCGCAACAAGCGGTCCCGCCGTCCGCGGCTCCAGCGTTGGGTGCGACACGCTCAGGCGCGCCAGAACGCGTCCTCTCAAGTGGCGGTCCTCGAGTCGGTTGTGGTCACGCCGCCGTCCCAGGGCTTGGACTCAGTTCCGACTGAGTTGCCTTCCGAGTACTTGGGTCGCGGGCCTACAACTGAAGTTCTCATGGCCAATTCCTGTGAAAGTCCCCGCCGGACTAGTCGGAACGAGCACGAGGTCGGCGAGTCATCCGGCGCTCGCCGTCAACCCCACCGTTCTGCCAGTCGACGCACTCGTCAGAGCAACGTGGAGGTGTTCCGCACACCCGTCCTCAACCTGGCTGCCGCTACCAAGATAGCCGATTCCCTCCAACCGACTGACTCAGAGGCTGGTAGAGCGATCGAGCAGATCCGTGCCCTGTTGCACACGGTACAGCTGCAGAATTCAGCGGTCTCCCAGTCGCACAACAGGATCCACAACAGTTCTGTTCACGCGAACACGCATCGGTCGGTTTACAGCCCCGATTCTCATCAGCGACGCAGAGGAGGCAGCTGTTCCATGAATCCCGAAGATCGTCGCCGTTCACGCACCCCTCCGAGGGGTGGGCCTTACGGGCCCCGACATCATGATGATCGGCGTTCAGTCGGTGACACGTATGATCCAAGGCCCGACGCGAGAGGGTACATCGCCCAGAGGAAGGTCGACAGGAGTCGAGTCCACCATGATGGTCACGATAGAGACCGTCCGAGTGGAAGCAGGACCATCGTCTCTGGCCCCGAGTGCTTCAGTCGGGCCATCCGTTCAACTGACATCCCTCCCAACTTCCGATTGGTGATGGAGATCAGCAAGTTCACAGGAGAATCCAAGCCAGAAACGTGGCTGGACGACTACCGAGTGGCAATCCAGATCGGTGGCGGAGATGACCAGGTCGCCATGAAACATCTCCCCCTGATGCTCTACAGCTCGGCACGAGCGTGGTTGAACCAGTTGGCTCCATCAAGCATCTACAGCTGGGCAGATCTGTCCCGAGTGTTCATCAGGACCTTCGAGGGCACGTGCAAACGCCATGCTGGTCTCGTGGAGCTCCAGCATTGTGTCCAGAAGCAGAATGAGCCCCTGCGTGATTTCATCCAGCACTAGACGACCCTCTACCACACGGTGGAGAACGCCACAGAGCATCAAGCAGTCTGCGCCTTCAAGGCAGGCGTGCGGTACAGAGATCTGTACCTGAAGTTCGGTCGGACAGGCGACATCTCCATGAGCAAGATGATGGAGATAGCCGCACGCTATGCAAATGGCGAAGAAGAGGAATGCATACGTAGCGGCAAGCACAAGGCAGTCACCGACGGAGATGGGAACAGCAATCGGAAGCAAAAGCAGAAAGCTCCGTCCACTCCGCAGGCAGAGGAAGCTGCCGTTACAAATGCCAAGTTCAAGGGCAAGGGGAAAGCTCAGTACACCGCCAAGAAGAAGCAGTTCGGGAACTCCATCCTGGATCAGCCATGTCCAATCCACACGAAGATGGATGAAGAAGGCAACGCCATATTCCCGAAGCACACCACTCGGCAATGTCGCCTCCTGATCCAAGGGTTCGGCGAAGGGCAGCCGAGTGAAAAGGACAACGAGCAGGATGATGAGGACAAGGAGGATCCGTTCCCCCAAGTCCAGGCAACATTGATGATTTTTGCTGACGTGGAAAGAAAGAGTCGACTGAAGCTGGTGAACAGGGAGGTGAAAATGGTCACCCCAACCAACCCCACGTTCTTCAAATGGTCTCAGACTGCGATCACCTTTGATCAGTCGGATCATCCAGCACACGTACCCACCCCGGGGAGGCAGGCTCTGGTAGTCGACCCGGTGGTGGAAGGAGTCTGACTGCGCAAAGTCCTCATGGATGGCGGCAGCGGCTTGAACATCATGTACGCTGACATTCTCAAGGGGATGGGCATTCCGATGTCCAAACTTAGCGAGAGCAGCATGCAGTTCCACGGAGTCGTCCCAGGACGAAAGGCCAAGTCACTCGGCCAGATCGCGTTGGACGTCGTTTTCGGCTCCGACAAGAACTTCCGCAAGGAAAAGCTGGCATTCGAGGTGGTGGACTTCCAGAGCGCATACCATGCGATTCTGGGCCGTCCGGCGTATGCGCGTTTCATGGCTCGTCCATGTTACGTGTATTTGAAGCTGAAGATGCCGGGTCCCAAAGGCGTGATCACGATCATAGGCAATCGGCAGCGGGCCGAGGAGTGTCTGCAGTAGGGGTCGAGGATTGCCGATCAGCAGATGGCTATCCTCGAGCTGGATGAGTACAAGAAGACAGCCGACCCCGCTGACTTGATGCGTTCGAAGAAGCCAGCTTCGGAGTCCACATTCCAGTCGGCGGGCGAGACGAAGAAAGTCAGCATCCACCCGACGGATGACACCGCCGCCCCGACGAACATCTCTAGCACCCTTGATCCAAAATAGGAAGCCGAGCTCATCCAATTCCTCCGTGAGAACTGGGACATTTTTGCATGGAAGCCCGCTGACATGCTAGGTGTACCCAGGGAGTTGGCTGAGCACCGACTGCATGTGGATCCTGCTGCTCGGCCTGTCCGGGAACGCCTGCGTCGGTCCGCCGCGCACAAAAGGAAGGCAATCGGAGAGGAGGTGGCTAAACTTTTGGCAGCCAACTTCATTCGCGAGGTACACCACTCCGAGTGGCTCGCCAATGTTGTCATGGTGCCCAAGAAGGACAAGTCCCTCCGTATGTGCATCGACTTCAAACTTCTCAATAAGGTCTGCCCGAAAGATCATTTGCCGCTCCCCTGCATTGATCAAATTGTCGATTCGACTGCGGGTTGCGAGCGTTTATCGTTCCTTGATGCCTATCCGGGCTATCATCAGATCCGTCTGTATGGTCCGGATGAATTAAAAACATCCTTCATCACCCCATTCGGGTGTTTCTGCTACATCACTATGCCATTCGGTTTGAAGAATGCAGGAGCAACTTTTATGCGCATGATCCAGAAATGCCTCCTTGACCAGATCGGTCGAAATGTGGAGGCCTATATGGACGATATCGTAGTCAAGTCACGCAAAGGTTCTGACCTGCTGACTGACTTGGCAGAAACATTCGCCAACCTTCGTAGGTACGATATCAAGCTCAACCCTGCCAAGTGTTCATTCGGTATTTCCAGCGGAAAGTTACTCGGTTTCTTTGTTTCCGAACGAGGAATCGATGTTAACCCCGAAAAGATCGGGACCATCGTCCGAATGGAGCGGCCAGTCAGAATACATGATGTTCAAAGGCTCACAGGTTGCATAGCGGCTTTGAGCAGGTTTATCGCTCGACTCGGCGAGAAGGCGTTACCTCTGTACCGACTCATGAAGAAATCAGATACTTTCGAGTGGACAGACGAAGCCCAGATTGCATTCGACGACCTCAAAGCCCTGCTTTCCACCCAGCCGGTTCTTACTGCCCCGCTTAGTAAAGAACCCCTTCTTCTGTACATCGCGGCTACAAATCAAGTCGTCAGCACTGTTTTCACAGTCGAACGTGAAGAAGAAGCCAAAGCGTACAAGGTTCAGCGGCCAGTATATTACGTCTCCGAAGTCCTGACTCCTTCCAAGCAGAGGTATCCCTATTATCAAAAGCTTATTTATGGGATCTACATGACTGCAAAGAAGGTGGCTCATTATTTCCAAGACCACTCGGTGTCTGTCGTTTCTGATGCTCCGTTGTCGAAAATCCTCCACAATCGAGACGCATCAGGCCGAGTGGCGAAGTGGGCTATGGAGTTGTTATACTGCGACATCAAGTTCGAAGCCAAGAAGGCTATAAAGTCTCAAGCTCTGGCTGACTTCATAGCAGAATGGGTAGAACAACAGCAACCGACTCACATCTACTCGGCTCATTGGACTATATATGTTCTTCGATGGGTCCAAGATGCTGAATGGCTCCGGCGCTGGCGTAGTGATCATATCGCCAAAAGGTGATAAGCTTAAGTATGTGTTGCAGATACATTTCGATGCTTCCAACAATGAGGCAGAGTATGAAGCTCTCCTTTACGGATTGCGCATGGCCATCACACTCGGCGTCCGTCGCCTCATGGTCTATGGCGATTCAGATTTGGTGGTTAATCAAGTGATGAAGGAGTGGGATGTCAGGAACCCCACCATGACTGCATACTGCAACGCAGTAAGGAAGCTCGAGAAGAAGTTTGAAGGTCTGGAACTTCACCACGTTTCGCGACTGAAAAACCAAGCAGCTGATGAGTTGGCAAAACTCGGATCCACTTGGAGACCAGTCCCGAGTGATGTCTGCCTCGAGCACCTACATCTCCCTTCTGTGAAAGAAGATCCTTTTACAGAGGAACCAGTACAAACGAAGAGCTCAACAGACCCGACTGAAGTCGAGGTCCCCGCTGTGGTGGATTTGATCATCGAGATTATTGCTCTCATCCCCGATTGGACTGTGCCGTTCATTGCATACATCCCGAGGCAAGAATTACCAGAGGACGAAGTCCAAGCGAGGCAGATCGTCCGCAGGTCGAAGTCCTTCACCGTCATTGATGGTCAGTTATACAAGGAAAGTGTTTCAGGAGTCCTTCAGCGATGCATCTCCCCTGAGGAGGGACAGTTAATCCTGGAAGAAATTTACTCGGGAACCTGCGGCCATCATGCCTCCTCAAGAGCAATCGTTGCCAAAGCATTCAGAGCTGGCTTCTTCTGGTTGCAGGCGAATGAAATGGCAAAGGATATGGTCGACCGATGCAAAGGCTGTCAGTTCTATTCGAACAAATCCCACAAGCCAACGTCCGCGCTGAAGACAATCCCTCTTGTTTGGCCGTTTGCAGTGTGGGGATTAGATACCGTCGGTCCATTCAGAACAGGCCAAGGGGGATTCACTCATCTGTTGGTAGCAGTCGACAAGTTCACCAAGTGGATTGAAGCCAAGCCCATCAAGAAGCTCGACGCCCTTACGGCCATCAAATTTGTCAAAGACATCATCTCCAGATTCGGAGTCCCTCACAGCATAATCACTGACAATGGCACAAACTTTGACTCGGACAGATTCAAAGGTTTTTGCACAGGCCAAGGTATCCGAGTGGATTTTGCATCTGTGGCGCACCCTCAGACCAACGGGCAAGCAGAGCGGGTGAACGGACTTATTCTTCAAGGGTTGAAGCCTCGACTCCTGTGAGAAGTTGGACATGCTGCCGGCGCATGGGTCACCGAGCTGCCTTCGGTGTTGTGGGGCCTTCGCAAAACTCCGAATAGATCTACAGGGCGATCCCCGTTCTTCCTCGTTTATGGAGCAGAGGCAGTCCTCCCGAGTGACTTGCTTCACAACTCTCCACGAGTCGAACTCTTCTCCGAAGCCGAAGCGGAGCAAGCCAGGCAAGACAGAGTGGATCTACTAGAAGAAGAGCGCGAGATGGCACTGACTCGCTCAACAATTTATCAACAAGATCTGCGGCGATTTCACGCGCGGCACGTCAGGAGTCGCACATTCCAAGCAGGCGACCTGGTGCTCTGAGTGGACCAGCAGAGGCCTCACAAGTTGGCTCCCGCCTGGGAAGGACCCTTCATCATCTCTAAGGTGCTGAACAATGGAGCATATCGACTCTACAACCTCGACAGGGAAACGGACGAGCCGCGAGCATGGAACAGAGATCTCTTGAAGCGCTTCTACACGTTACCGTCGACGGAGGCAATGTAAAGAACAAGTATCATTGAAGTAATACAAAGCAGACTGATTTTTTGCAGGTCCAAAATTCTTCCGCCTTTGTAGACTCCGGTCTAAAAACCTCTCTCCGAGTGTGCGCTAACAGCCGCACTCGGAGACTTAGCTGCGACCCAGAGTCGCCTAAGTAAAAAATTCTCTCCGAGTGTGCGCTAACAGCCGCACTCGGGGACTTAGCTGCGACCCAAAGTCGCCTAAGTAAAAAACTCTCTCCGAGTGTGCGCTAACAGCTGCACTCGGGGACTTAGCTGCGACCCAGAGTCGCCTAAGTAAAAAACTCTCTCCGAGTGTGCGTTAACAGCCGCACTCGAAGACTTAGCTGCGACCCAGAGTCGCATAAGTAAAAAATTCTCTCCGAGTGTGCACTAACAGCCGCACTCGGGGACTTACCTGCGACCTAGAGTCGCCTAAGTAAAAAACTCTCTCCGAGTGTGCGCTAACAGCCGCAGTCGGAGACTTAGCTGCGACCCAGAGTCGCCTAAGTAAAAAATTCTCTCCGAGTGTGCACTAACAGTCGCACTCGGGGACTTAGCTGCGATCCAGAGTCGCCTAAGTAAAAAACTCTCTTGAGTGTGCGCTAACACCCGCACTCGGGGACTTAGCTACGACCCAGAGTCGCTTAAGTAAAAAACTCTCTCCGAGTGTGCGCTAACAGCCGCACTCGGGAACTTAGCTGCGACCCAGAGTCGCCTAAGTAAAAAAGCTCTCTCCGAGTGGGCGCTAACAACCGCACTCCGGGACTTAGCTGCGACCCAGAGTCGCCTAAGTAAAAAACTCTCTCCGGGTGTGCATTAAAAGCCGCACTCGGGGACTTAGCTGTGATCCAGAATCGCCTAAGTACAAAACTTGCTCCGAGTGTGCACTAAAAGTCGCACTCGGGGACTTAGCTACGATCCAGAATCGCCTAAGTACAAACTCGCTCCGAGTGCGCACCAAAAGCCGCATTCAGGGACTTAGCTGCGATTCAGAATCGCCTAAGTACAAAACTCGCTCCGAGTGTGCACTAAAAGCCGCACTCGGAGACTTAGCTGCGATCCAGAATCGCCTAAGTAAAACGCTTCCTTCGAGTGTATCCTCGAGATCCACTCGGAGGCTTAGCAGACCCTCATTGAGGCTTATGTGGATTTGAAGACAACTGACAACTACATGAGTTCAAACTCGCTCCGAGTGCGCACTTAAAGCCGCACTCGGGGACTTAGCTGCGATGCAGAATCGCCTAAGTAAAAAGCTTCCTTCGAGTTTATCCTTGAGATCCACTCGGAGGCTTAGCAGACCCTCATTCAGGCTCATGTGGATGTGAAGACAACTGACAACTACATGAGTATCAACTCACTCCGAGTGCGCACGAGATGCCGCACTCGGGGACTTAGCTGCGATCCAGAATCGCCTAAGTAAAAAAGCTTCCTTCGAGTGTATCGTCGAGATCCACTCGGAGGCTTAGCAGACCCTCATTGAGGCTCATGTGGATGTGAAGACAACTGACAATTACATGCTCCGCATGTTTGCCATTGGCTTCACCAAGAAACGCCAAACAAAAACCACGAGCCAAAATCATGTCAAAAAAACTTGGCAAAAGAAGAGCAAAATATTCGATTCGAATTCAAAGTTGGATCTATGATAGTCGGCTCGGTGTGGATCAAGCTTATCCACACCGAACCACGAATGTGACGGCCAACAGCAGTGGCCCAAGTTTGATACAGATACCACTCGACATACCGAGGTAAAGTTTTTCAAGCGTCATCAGGACTGGCACCGGGACTGGCAGGCTCCACAAAGGTCTCAAGGTCGATCCCGTCCGCGATACGAGTGGCTGTTTCCAGGAAGGTCTCCATGAAATCTTCGAATCGAAGCTTCTTGGTGTTGGCGACCTGCAACGCCTTCAGCTTTTCTTCGCGAACTTCCTTGCAGTGCACTCGGACCAGCGATAGCGCCACGTCCGCACCACAACGAGCGGCAGACTTCTTCCATGCCTGCACTCTGTTCGGGACGTCCTCCAGCCGAGTCATCAACCCTTCTATTTCCTGCCGGGAATCGTCTTCGGGCCACAACTCCTTGTCGATCCGGCCGCTGACTTCTCTCAGACGGCCGATGAAAGGTCCCACTCTGCCAAGGCGAATATGTGCTCGGAGCATGTCCCGATTGGCTCCGTCGCCGAGTGGAACGTTCGGAACAACCGACCGTTCAATGTCGGCTGCTTCAGCCTCAGCGTCCAGACAAAAATATGCAAAGAAAAGACGAGCAGGAAGTAAGCGCAGAATGAATTACAATGTCAAGAAGCGCTCAGCAAAAAGCTTACCACCGAGCAGTGCAATCATCTTCCTTGCCCAGTCGCCGACGTACTTCTCCTGCGAAATGCATCGACGGTTCATCACCTTCATCTGACCCATCAGTTCAGTTCTTTGCTTGCCCATTTTCTCAATTTCAGCCACCAATGCCTTGTTGATCTCCCGGGACTCCTCCAAAGACTTCTCTCGGTCAGCAAGAGCCCCCTTCACACCAGCCAAGTCATTCACAGCCGCCTTCAATTCCGCAGCAAGCCGAATCTTTTCAGCCTTCAGAGCATTGTACGCGGATCCCATTTCACAAGTCTTCTGCCAAATCAGCGCAAAGGGAAGATCAGACACATTCAACTAGGAAAACAAACAAAACAATCAAAGTTCTTCAGACCCCTGCCGATGCAAGCACTCGACAGCGGTCTCGGGGACTACACCCAGTGGGTTCACTAAGAGTGACCCCACTGGCATGAAGCTCGAACAGGTCGACCCTATTGAGCTCCATGACAAACAGACAAATCTATGAGAATGCTATTACCCGACCTGAGTAACACTACTCTCGGGGACTACATCCACTGGATGCAATCCGAGTGCCCCCACTGGTAATATTCGGGCAGACCAGCTCTGATCTGCTCCGATAACGGGAAATGCATATAAAGACAACTGCCGGTGCAAGCACTCGACAGAAGTCTAGGGGACTACACCCACTGGGATCACTCTGAGTGAACCCACTGCAAATAAATCCTACTGTATTCGAGTATATCACTTAACCCCCCAGTGGGTTACAAGAGGAAAGTAAACACTTACTAGCGCACTTACTCGGATATCGTCCCGGAGCTCCAAGCTTCTCTTGTACAAAGACGCGATGGAGTCGTACGCTCCCTTGGCATCACCCACCATCAACTCCACCTGCACCATGGCCTCCTTGGCAGCTCCCACTTGGTCTTCCGGGAGGTGTCGGGCGTCGTACTGGACGGTCGACGGACCTGGCACGACAGAAGACTCCTTGGGCATCCCAAGTCCCGTTCCAGTCGGTTCCGCCGCGAGGGGCACCGCCTCAGTTGACGACATCGTCTCGGTCGGCGGCGCGTCCATGGTGGGAGCAGCAGCAGATGGAACAACCTCAAGGACAGGCGCCAAAGTTGGCCCTGATCCCCTTTGGTCGTCCTCCTCCAGATGAATCACCTCCGAAGGAAGCCCGACTGAACAACATGAGGTTGCAGAAAAAGGGCAAGATTAAAGACATCACTCGCGAAACAATAATGCAAACTCTCGGAGTCGTCACAACGTACCTTGCTGGGATGTGGCAGCGTTATCCGTATCCATGGGATCATCGTCCTGGCGCGGCAGAGAGGTGGCAGAGGTAGCAGCTCTGTCGAGTAAAATCCACTCGACCGATAAGCATGAGTTCAATCAAATACTGAAAGAAGATGGGAGAACAAGACACTTACGCTGAGGCAACTGGAACAGTGATCCTCATCCGAGGCAAAGCTTTCCGAGGCTTGGAACCACTCGGTTTGGCCACCTTGGACGGTTGGTCCGTGGGCTCGGCAGCAGCGTCCCTGGTCCTCTTCATGCTCCGAGCACTCGGAGCCACGGGAGGAGCTGGCGGAGCACTTGGAGCCACGGGAGAAGCAGGTGGAGCACTCGGAGCTGCTGGAGGAGCCGGCGGAGCCGCGGGTTCGTGACGGTGCTTAGTTCGAGGCTCTGATGGTGGAGGTGGCGAGCTCTGCTCCCCAACCTCCCCCTCCTCCTCTTCAGTCTCCTCCTCCGCCTCCCCACTGTCGGAGACGTACTCGGCGCTATCCACGCTGCCCTCCTGGCTGCCCTCCTCTTCCTCAGCGGGATTCCCATTCGAGACGGGGGAATGCCAATTGGTCCACTCCTGCACAAAACACAGTCGGCAACATCGAATGTCAGGCACTCGACAAGATGCACTCACCTCATTCGGAGGAGGATTGTCGGCGCGGAAGGGCCTCACTCGCCGGGCTCCTTGGGGGTTGCCGCATGCGCCTGTAATGCCGCGGACCCACGCTGTCATGGTCTCCCCGGTCACGCACTCTGGATGAGTCCGAGTGGAATCCTCGGGCCCCACGTAGTGCCACATGGCGTGGTGTCGGGCTTGCAGCGGCTGGATGCGCCGACCCGTAAAAGTCTCCAGCAAATCTGTGACGGTGACTCCCTTGCGGACGACAGCTATCAGCGCGTCGACCAGAGGTTGGATCTGGATCTTTTCCAACTTTGAGAGTGCAAGCTGCCTGGGAGGGGCCGGACGGTCTAGGCTAAAGGGCGGCAACCCAGTCGCGACATTCGGACAAGCTATGTCCTGGCAGTAGAACCAGGTCGACTGCCAGTTCCTAACTGGCTCGGACAACTGGAGAGGAGGGTAGCTACTCTTCGTTTTCTTTTGGAAGCCTAAGCCCCCGCAGAGCTGGAGGAGATGGGTTTTATCGTCCGACTGGCTAAGCTTTTTGACAGTCTGAGACCTAGCGGAGAAGATGTACTTAAAGAGCCCCCAATGGGGGGGACATCCAATAAAGCACTCGCACAGAGTAACGAATGCGGCAAGATGGGCTATCGCGTTGTGAGGAAAATGATGGAGATGCGCCCCGAAGTGATTCATAATACCTCTAAAGAAGAGGTGGGGAGGCAAGGATAAGCCCCTGTACACGTGGCTGAGTAGCAAGACACGCTCTCCCTCCTGCGGCGCCGGCTCCGTCTCGCCCTCCGCCGGCAACCTCCACGACTTGTTGGCAATCATACCTTGCTCCACCAGCTCCAGCATGTCGTCTGCCGTCACCGTGGAGGGGAGGAAATTCCCCTGGATCCAACCCGCCGGCAGTGCCCGCTGTCGCCTCTGAGCAGGGGCCGCCGCCTTCTTCTTCTTCTTCTATGACTCGAGCTTGCTCATCTGCCCCTTCGTCATGGTGAAGGCAGCGGATCCGCAGAGGAGGAGAGGAAGGAGGGGGCTTGGAACGCGCAGGGAGCTACCGGAGAAGTGAGGCGAGTGCGAGTAACAAGGGCAACGCAACAAGAAACCCCCGCCGGAGAGGCTTAAATAAGGTTCCGACTGGGTCACTAACAGGTGGCCCCAAAATCTTATCCCCCGACCGGCTGCTGCGATGTTAGTGGAGAAGATAACGGCGCGGTAATCGAGGCGGCAGAAACTACTCGATAGCAATGTCGACATCCCCGCTGAGCGCGCGGCAACCGAAATTTGAGGATCCCAGAAAATCCGCCGCTGTCAGTTTGACTGGTCACATCGAAAGATTCTGCGGAAGCACTCGGTCCCCGACGGTTCGTTTCACTGGTATATTCACTCGGATCACTGGTCGAAAGGATAAAATGGATCGAGGCAAACAACGCCAAAGTCACATCCATACCAGTCGGATCCGTACTCCAGGCATCACTTCGTCGTTCCAACCTCGATCCATTCGGGGACTAATGATGGGTTTATAGTCCCAGGGTAGGGTCATAGGCCTGCCCTATAGGTCCTACCCAAGGACTACCCTTCATAAAGGACAAGGCCCTTAGTCAGTTCCGACTGAACTAAGGACTCCCCCATCATCCAGTCGGTGACGAGCATTCGGAGCGTATTTAGCGTACCGGCTGAATTCCACTCTGTACATCGTAACCTCCCAGGAGGGCAACGGTCATACGTTTTCATACACCATTATTAGCATTTAAGGCATACGTTACCTGTAACATAGGCATTTATTCGCCACTACTCCACCCCTGTCCACCGGGCCGTTGTGAAGGGCAGCGCACTCTATATAAGCCGCCCTTCCCCACTGGTGCAGGGGTTGGCTTTTACTGTAATCCTATATTCCACTCGACACTAAGCTCCCAAGAGCACTGAGACGTAGGGCTTTTTGTTGGAAATATGCCCTAGAGGCAATAATAAATTAGTTATTATTATATTTCTTAGTTCATGATAATCGTTTATTATCCATGCTATAATTGTATTGATTGGAAACACAATACTTGTGTGGATACATAGACAAAACACTGTCCCTAGTAAGCCTCTAGTTGACTAGCTCATTGATCAAAGATGGTCAAGGTTTCCTGGCCATAAGCAAGTGTTGTCACTTGATAATGGGATCACATCATTAGGAGAATTATGTGATGGACTAGACCCAAACTAATAGACGTAGCATGTTGATCGTGTCATTTTGTTGCTACTGTTTTCTGCGTGTCAAGTATTTGTTCCTATGACCATGAGATCATATAACTCACGGACACCGGAGGAATGCTTTGTGTGTATCAAACGTCGCAACGTAACTGGGTGACTATAAAGATGCTCTACAGGTATCTCCAAAGGTGTTCGTTGAGTTAGTATGGATCGAGACTGGGATTTGTCACTCCGTGTGACGGAGAGGTATCTCGGGGCCCACTCGGTAATACAACATCATTCACAAGCCTTGCAAGCAATGTGACTTAGTGTAAGTTGCGGGATCTTGTATTACGGAACGAGTAAAGAGACTTGCCGGTAAACGAGATTGAAATAGGTATGCGGATACTGACGATCGAATCTCGGGCAAGTAACATACCGAAGGACAAAGGGAATGACATACGGGATTATATGAATCCTTGGCACTGAGGTTCAAACGATAAGATCTTCGTAGAATATGTAGGATCCAATATGGGCATCCAGGTCCCGCTATTGGATATTGACCGAGGAGTCTCTCGGGTCATGTCTACATAGTTCTCGAACCCGCAGGGTCTGCACACTTAAGGTTCGACGTTGTTTTATGCGTATTTGAGTTATATGGTTGGTTACCGAATGTTGTTCGGAGTCCCGGATGAGATCACGGACGTCACGAGGGTTTCCGGAATGGTCCGGAAACGAAGATTGATATATAGGATGACCTCATTTGGTTACCGGAAGGTTTCCGTGCATTACCGGAAAAGTTTCGGGCTCATCGGTAGTGTACCGGGAGTGCCGGGAGGGGTGCCGGGGACCATCGGGAGGGGTGTCACGCCCCAAGGGGTCTCATGGGCTATGGGAAGAGATAAACCAGCCCCTAGTGGGCTGGAATAAGTTCCCACTAAGGCCCATAAGGTTTGAGAAGGAAAAAACACAAGGTGGAAAGAGTTTCCAAGTGGGAAGGTGGAATCCTACTCCAAGTAGGATTGGAGTAGGACTCCTCCACCTCCAATTTCGGCCAAACCTTTAGGTTTTGAGGCTGCCTCCTCCCCTCCCTCCCACCTATATATACGGAGGTTTTAGGGCTGATTTGAGACGACTTTCTCACGGCTGCCCGACCACATACCTCCATAGTTTTTCCTCTAGATCGTGTTTCTGCGGAGCTCGGGCGGAGCCCTGCTGAGACAAGATCATCACCAACCTCCGGAGCGCCGTCACGCTGCCGGAGAACTCTTCTACCTCTCCGTCTCTCTTGCTGGATCAAGAAGGCCGAGATCATCGTCGAGCTGTACGTGTGCTGAACGCGGAGGTGCCGTCCGTTCGGTACTAGATCGTGGGACTGATCGCGGGATTGTTCGCGGGGCGGATCGAGGGACGTGAGGACGTTCCACTACATCAACCGCGTTCTCTAACGCTTCTGCTGTACGATCTACAAGGGTACGTAGATCACTCATCCCCTCTCGTAGATGGACATCACCATGATAGGTCTTCGTGCGCGTAGGAAACTTTTTGTTTCCCATGCGACGTTCCCCAACAGTGGCATCATGAGCTAGGTTCATGCGTAGATGTCTTCTCGAGTAGAACACAAAAGGTTTTGTGGACGGTGATGTGCGTTTTGCTGCCCTCATTAGTCTTTTCTTGATTCCGCGGTATTGTTGGATTGAAGCGGCTTGGACCGACATTACTCGTACGCTTACGAGAGACTGGTTTCATCGTTACGAGTAACCCCCTTTGCTCAAAGATGACTGGCAAGTGACGGTTTCTCCAACTTTAGTTGAATCGGATTTGACCGAGGAGGTCCTTGGATGAGGTTAAATAGCAATTCATATATCTCCGTTGTGGTGTTTGCGTAAGTAAGATGCGATCCTACTAGATACCCTTGGTCACCACGTAAAACATGCAACAACAAAATTAGAGGACGTCTAACTTGTTTTTGCAGGGTATGATTGTGATGTGATATGGCCAATGATGTGATGTGATATATTGGATGTATGAGATGATCATGTTGTAATAGAAATATCGACTTGCACGTCGATGGTACGGCAACCGGCAGGAGCCATAGGGTTGTCTTTATACTAACATATGTGCTTGCAGATGCGTTTACTATTTTGCTAGGATGTAGCTTTATTAGTAATAGCATAAGTAGCACGACAACCCCGATGGCAACACGTTGATGGATGATCATGGTGTGGCGCCGGTGACAAGAAGGTCGTGCCGGTGCTTTGGTGATGGAGATCAAGAAGCACGTGATGATGGCCATATCATGTCACTTGTGAATTGCATGTGATGTTAATCCTTTTATGCACCTTATTTTGCTTAGAACGACGGTAGCATTATGAGGTGATCTCTCACTAAAATTTCAAGACGAAATTGTGTTCTCCCCGACTGTGCACCGTTGCGACAGTTCTTCGTTTCGAGACACCACGTGATGATCGGGTGTGATAGACTCAACGTTCACATACAACGGGTGCAAAACAGTTGCACACGCGGAACACTCGGGTTAAGCTTGACGAGCCTAGCATGTGCAGACATGGCCTCGGAACACATGAGACCGAAAGGTCGAGCATGAATCGTATAGTCGATATGATTAGCATAGGGATGCTTACCACTGAAACTATTCTCGACTCACGTGATGATCGGACTTGAGATAGCGGATTTGGATCATGTACCACTCAAATGACTAGAGAGATGTTCTTTTTGAGTGGGAGTTCTTAAGTAATATGATTAATTGAACTAATTGTCATGAACATAGTCTAATGGTCTTTGCGAATTACGATGTAGCTTGCGCTATAGCTCTACTGTTTTTACATGTTCCTAGAGAAAATTTAGTTGAAAATTGATAGTAGCAACCTTTGCAGACTGAGTCTGTAAAACCGAGGATTGTCCTCGTTGCTACGCAGAAGGCTTATGTCCTTAATGCACCACTCGATGTGCTGCACCTCGAGCGTCGTCTGTGGATGCTATGAACATCCGACATACACGTTACTGATGACTACACGATAGTTCAGTGCAAGATACTTGATGGCTTAGAAGCAAGGCGCCGAAAACGTTGTAAAACGTCACGGAACATAAGTGATGTCCCGAAGAGATGAAATTGTGATTTCATGCTTGTGCCCTTGTTAAGAGGTACGAGACCTCCGACAAAATTCTTTGTCCACAAAGTAAAGGAGAAAGGCTCAACCGTTGAGCATGTGCTCAGATTGTCTGAGTACGACAATCGCTTGAATCAAGTGGGAGTTAATCTTCCAGATGAGATAGTGATAGTTCTCCAAAGTCACTGCCACCAAGCTGTGAGAGCTTCGTGATGAACTATAACATATCAAGGATACATACAATGATCCTTGAGCGATTCGCGATGTTTGACACTGCGAAAGTAGAAATCAAGAAGGAGCATCAATAGTTGATGGTTTGTAAAACCACTAAGTTTCAAGAAAGGCAAGGGCTAGAAGGGATACTTCGTGAAACAGCAAAACAGTTGCTGCACTAATGAAGAGACCCAAGATTAAACCCAAACCCGACACTAAGTGCTTCTGTAATGAGGGGAACAGTCACTGAGGCGGAGCAACTCTAGATACTTGGTAGATAAGAAGGCTGGCAAAAGTCGAGAGAAGTATATTTGATATACATAATGTTGATGTGTACTTTACTAGTACTCCTAGTAGCACGAGGGTATTGGATACCGGTTCGGTTGCTAAGTGATTAGTAACGCGAAATGAAAGCTACGACATAAACGGAGACTAGCTAAAGGCGAGGTGACGATACGTGTTGGAAGTGTTTCCAAGGTTGATATGATCAAACGTCGCACGCTCCCTCTACCATCGGGATTGGTGTTGAACCTAAATAATTGTTATTTGGTGCTTGCGTTAAGCATGAACATGATTGGATCGTGTTTATTGCAATACGATTATTCATTCAAAGAGAATAATGGTTACTCTATATGCTTGAATAATCACCTTCAATGGTTTATTGAATCTCGATTGTAGTGTTACACATTGGTGCCAAAAGATACGAGTTAATGATGATAGTACCACTTACTTGTGGCATTGCCGCTTGAGTCATGTTAGTATAAAGTGCATGAAGAGGGTCCATGCTGATGGATCTTTACTCACCTGATTTCGAATCACTAGTGACATGCAAATCATACCACATGAGCAAGGCCTTGTTTTCATTGAGATGAAACAAGATAGTAACTTGTTGGAAGTGATACATTTTGATGTATGCAGTCCAATGAGTGCTGAGGCACGCAGTGGATATCATTATGTTCTTACTTCACTGACGACTTGAGTAGATACAGGAGTATTTACTTAATGAATCACAAGTCTGAAATATTGGAAAGTTCAATTCCGTTTCAGAGTGAAGTTCGTCGTAACAAGAGGATAAACTGTCTACGATATGATCATGGAAATGAATATCTGAGTTACGAGTTTTGGTACGCAGTTAAGACAATGTGGAAATTGTTTCGCAGTTCATGCCACCTGGAACATCATAGTGTGATGATGTGTCTGAACGTCATAGCCACGCACTATTTGGTATGGTGCATACTATGATGTCTCTTATCGAATTACCACTATCATTTATGGGTTATGCATTAGAGACAACCGCACTCACTTTAAATAGGGCACCGCGTATTTCCGTTGAGATGACACAGTATAGACTGAGGTTTAGAGAAATCTAAACTGTCGTTTCTTGAAAGTTTGGGGTTTCGACACTTATGTGGAAAAGTTTCAGTCTGATAAGCTCGAACCCAAAGCGGATAAATGCATCTTCATAGGATATCCAAAACAGTTGGGTACATCTCCTATCTCAGATCCGAAAGCAAAGTGTTTGTTTCTAGAAACGGATCCTTTCTCGAGGAAAGGTTTCTCTCGAAAGAATTGAGTGGGAGGGTAGTAGAACTTGATGAGGTTATTGAACCATCACTTCAACTAGTGTGTAGCAGGGCGTAGGAAGTTGTTCCTGTGGCGCCTACACCAATTGAAGTAGAAGCTGATGATGGTGATCATTGAGCTTCGAATCAAGTTACTACAAACCTCGTAGGTCGACAAGGTCGCGTACTGCTGCAGAGTAGTACGGTAACCCTGTCTTGGAGGTCATGTTGTTGAGCAACAGTGAACCTACGAGTTATGGAGAAAGCGATGGTGGGCCCAGATTCCGACAAATGGCTGGAAGCCATGAAATCCGAGAGAGGATCCATGTGTGAAAACAAAGTGTAGACTTTGGTAGAACTACTTGATGGTCATAGGACTATTGAGTAAAAATGGATCTTTAAAAGAAGACAGACGATGATGGTGATAAGTCACTATTAAGAAAAGCTCGACTTGTCGCAAAGATGTTTTCGATAAGATCAAACAGTTGACTATGATGAGACTTTCTCACTCGTAGCGATGCTAAAAGTCTGTGAGAATTATGTTAGTTGTTGATGCATTATTTATGAAATATTGCACGTAGGATGTCAAAACATTGTTTTCTCGACGGTTTCCTTGAGCAAACATTGTATGTGATACAACCAGAAGGTTTTGTCGATCCTAAAGATACTAACAAGTATGCAAGCTCCAGTGATCCTTCAATGGACTGGTGCAAGCATCTCGGAGTTGGAATATACACTTTGATGAGATGATCAAAGATTTTGGGTTTGTACAAGGTTTATGAGAAACTTGTATTTCCAAAGAAGTGAGTGGGAGCACTATAGAATTTCTGATAGGTATATGTGGTTGACATATTGTGGATCAGAAGTAATGTAGAATTTCTGTAAAGCATACAAGGTTGTTTGAAAGAAGTTTTCAAAGGAGTACCTGGATTACGCTACTTGAACGTTGAGCATCAAAGATCTATGGAGATAGATCGAAAGCGCTTAATAGAAGTTTCAACAAGATGCATGCCTTGACAAGTTTTTGAAAGAGTTCAAAATAGACCAGCAAAGAAGGAGTTCTTGGTTGCGTTGTGAGGTGTGAATTTGAGTAAGACTCAAAACCCGACCACGGCAGAATAAAGAGAATAGACGAAGGTCGTCTTCTATGCCTTAGCCGTAGAATCTAAAGTATGCCATACTGTGTACCGCACCTGAAGTGTGCCTTGACTCAAAGTATGTTGAGAGGTACAGAGAGTGATCCATGATTGAATCACTAGCAGCGGTCGAAATTTATCCTTAGTAACTAATGGACTAAGGAATTTTTCTCGATTATGGAGGTGGTTAAAGAGTTCGTCGTAAAGGGTTACGTTGATGCAAGCTTTGACACTAATCCGAATAACTATGAGTAGTGAAACGGATTCGTATAGTAGAGTAGATATTTGGAGCATTTCCGAATAGCACGTAGTAGCAGCATCTATAAGATGACATAAATATTTGTAAAGAACGCACGGATCTGAAAGTTTCAGAACCGTTGACTAAAACCTCTCTCACGAGCAAGACGTGATCAAACCCCAGAACTATATGGGTGTTGGATTCGTTAAAATCACATGGTGATGTGAACTAGATTATTGACTCTAGTGCAAGTGGGAGACTGTTGGAAATATGCCCTAGAGGCAATAATAAATTAGTTATTATTATATTTCTTAGTTCATGATAATCGTTTATTATCCATGCTATAATTGTATTGATTGGAAACACAATACTTGTGTGGATACATAGACAAAACACTGTCCCTAGTAAGCCTCTAGTTGACTAGCTCATTGATCAAAGATGGTCAAGGTTTCCTGGCCATAAGCAAGTGTTGTCACTTGATAATGGGATCACATCATTAGGAGAATTATGTGATGGACTAGACCCAAACTAATAGACGTAGCATGTTGATCGTGTCATTTTGTTGCTACTGTTTTCTGCGTGTCAAGTATTTGTTCCTATGACCATGAGATCATATAACTCACGGACACCGGAGGAATGCTTTGTGTGTATCAAACGTCGCAACGTAACTGGGTGACTATAAAGATGATCTACAGGTATCTCCAAAGGTGTTCGTTGAGTTAGTATGGATCGAGACTGGGATTTGTCACTCCGTGTGACAGAGAGGTATCTCGGGGCCCACTCGGTAATACAACATCATTCACAAGCCTTGCAAGCAATGTGACTTAGTGTAAGTTGCGGGATCTTGTATTACGGAACGAGTAAAGAGACTTGCCGGTAAACGAGATTGAAATAGGTATGCGGATACTGACGATCGAATCTCGGGCAAGTAACATACCGAAGGACAAAGGGAATGACATACGGGATTATATGAATCCTTGGCACTGAGGTTCAAACGATAAGATCTTCGTAGAATATGTAGGATCCAATATGGGCATCCAGGTCCCGCTATTGGATATTGACCGAGGAGTCTCTCGGGTCATGTCTACATAGTTCTCGAACCCGCAGGGTCTGCACACTTAAGGTTCGACGTTGTTTTATGCGTATTTGAGTTATATGGTTGGTTACCGAATGTTGTTCGGAGTCCCGGATGAGATCACGGACGTCACGAGGGTTTCCGGAATGGTCCGGAAACGAAGATTGATATATAGGATGACCTCATTTGGTTACCGGAAGGTTTCCGTGCATTACCGGAAAAGTTTCGGGCTCATCGGTAGTGTACCGGGAGTGCCGGGAGGGGTGCCGGGGACCATCGGGAGGGGTGTCACGCCCCAAGGGGTCTCATGGGCTATGGGAAGAGATAAACCAGCCCCTAGTGGGCTGGAATAAGTTCCCACTAAGGCCCATAAGGTTTGAGAAGGAAAAAACACAAGGTGGAAAGAGTTTCCAAGTGGGAAGGTGGAATCCTACTCCAAGTAGGATTGGAGTAGGACTCCTCCACCTCCAATTTCGGCCAAACCTTTAGGTTTTGAGGCTGCCTCCTCCCCTCCCTCCCACCTATATATACGGAGGTTTTAGGGCTGATTTGAGACGACTTTCTCACGGCTGCCCGACCACATACCTCCATAGTTTTTCCTCTAGATCGTGTTTCTGCGGAGCTCGGGCGGAGCCCTGCTGAGACAAGATCATCACCAACCTCCGGAGCGCCGTCATGCTGCCGGAGAACTCTTCTACCTCTCCGTCTCTCTTGCTGGATCAAGAAGGCCGAGATCATCGTCGAGCTGTACGTGTGCTGAACGCGGAGGTGCCGTCCGTTCGGTACTAGATCGTGGGACTGATCGCGGGATTGTTCGCGGGGCGGATCGAGGGACGTGAGGACGTTCCACTACATCAACCGCGTTCTCTAACGCTTCTGCTGTACGATCTACAAGGGTACGTAGATCACTCATCCCCTCTCGTAGATGGACATCACCATGATAGGTCTTCGTGCGCGTAGGAAAGTTTTTGTTTCCCATGCGATGTTCCCCAACACTTTTACCTCCACCGTAGAGGGGCCTGAACTCATACAACCTCGCCGTAGCTAAGGCTCTGCCCATCCTTTCGTACCCTACACATCTACTGTCAGACTTATACCCACGACACCGCCTTCTTTCATTGACGTTAGCTGCTGAGACGTTGTATCATCCATGCACCGCGTGCATCCGTAATATCCGTGGCACACCTGCCCTGTGACATATCCATAAGCGAGATAGTCGTGCACCGTCGTGATCAGCGCGACTCTCATATAGAAATACTCGCTTTTGCTGGCGTCCCATGTCTGGGCTGGTGTTTTCCATAACGTGTCTAACTCCTCTTGAAGTAGCCCCAGATATAGATTAATATTATTTCCCAGTTGTTTTGGCCCTTGAATCAGCATGCTCATGTGCATGTACTTCGACTTCATGCACAACCAGGGGGGATGTTGTACATCCATGCAAACACGGGCCATGTGCTATGATTGGTGTTCTGATTGCCAAACGAATTCATGCCATCGGTACACGTGGCAAGCACGATGTTCCTTGCATCACATGCGAAATATCAATATTCGCTGTTGAACGCTCTCCACTGGCTTGCATCCTTGGGTGTCTTAGCTTTGGATCATCTCCATCGCCGGGCTTTTTCCTCTCGGCGTGCCAACGCATGAGCTTTGCTACCTTGGGATCTACAAAATAACGTTGTGGACGAGGAGTGATCTGTAAGTACCATACAACTTTCTGGGGAGATTTCTTTCCGGCCTTCTTGTATCAAGAAGTATTGCACACCAGACAACTGTTTTTTCCGTGTGCTCCTTCCGATAAATGATGCAACCATTGATGCATGCATGGTATCTAACATGCGGCAGATCAAGAGGGCACACAATATTGTTGGCCTCATCCACACTAGTAGGACATAGATTCCCCTTGGGAAGAATAACCGTTAGGTACTTGAGAAGCGTATCGAGGCTAGTGTCGGTGTTGGAATTATGCCCTAGAGGCAATAATAAATATAGTTATTATTATAATTCCTGTATCAAGATAATAGTTTATTATCCATGCTATAATTGTATTGAATGAAGACTCATTTACATGTGTGGATACATAGACAAAACACCGTCCCTAACATGCCTCTAGTTGGCTAGCCAGTTGATCGATGATAGTCAGTGTCTTCTGATTATGAACAAGGTGTTGTTGCTTGATAACTGGATCACGTCATTGGGAGAATCACGTGATGGACTAGACCCAAACTAATAGACGTAGCATGTTGATCGTGTCATTTTGTTGCTACTGTTTTCTGCGTGTCAAGTATTTATTCCTATGACCATGAGATCATATAACTCACTGACACCGGAGGAATTCTTTGTGTGTATCAAACGTCGCAACGTAACTGGGTGACTATAAAGATGCTCTACAGGTATCTCCGAAGGTGTTAGTTGAGTTAGTATGGATCAAGACTGGGATTTGTCACTCCGTGTGATGGAGAGGTATCTCGGGGCCCACTCGGTAATACAACATCACACACAAGGCTTGCAAGCAATGTAACTTAGTGTAAGTTGCGGGATCTTGTATTACGGAACGAGTAAAGAGACTTGCCGGTAAACGAGATTGAAATAGGTATGCGGATACTGACGATCGAATCTCGAGCAAGTAACATACCGAAGGACAAAGGGAATGACATACGGGATTATACGAATCCTTGGCACTGAGGTTCAAACGATAAGATCTTCGTAGAATATGTAGGATCCAATATGGGCATCCAGGTCCCGCTATTGGATATTGACCGAGGAGTCTCTCGGGTCATGTCTACATAGTTCTCGAACCCGCAGGGTCTGCACACTTAAGGTTCGACGTTGTTTTATGCGTATTTGAGTTATATGGTTGGTTACCGAATGTTGTTCGGAGTCCCGGATGAGATCACGGACGTCACGAGGGTTTCCGGAATGGTCCGGAAACGAAGATTGATATATAGGATGACCTCATTTGATTACCGGAAGGTTTTCGGAGTTACCGGGAATGTACCGGGAATGACGAATGGGTTCCGGGAGTTCACCGGGGGGGGGGGGGGGGGCAACCCACCCCGGGGAAGCCCATAGGCCTTGGGGGAGACACACCAGCCCTTAGTGGGCTGGTGGGACAGCCCACAAGTGGTCTATGCGCCAAGAGAAGAAAAATCAAGAGGAAAAGAAAAAAAAAGGGAGGAGGTGGGAAGGGAGGAGGACTCCCTCCCACCAAACCTAGTCCAACTCGGTTTGGGGGGGGGGGAGAGTCCTCCCCCTTGGCTCGGCTGACCCCCTTGAGGGTCCTTGGACCCCAAGGCAAGGCCCCCTCCCTCCCACCTATATATACGGAGGTTTTAGGGCTGATTTGAGACGACTTTTCCACGGCAGCCCGACCACATACCTCCACGGTTTTTCCTCTAGATCGCGTTTCTCCGGAGCTCGGGCAGAGCCCTGCTGAGACAAGGTCATCACCAACCTCCGGAGCGCCGTCACGCTGTCGGAGAACTCTTCTACCTCTCCGTCTCTCTTGCTGGATCAAGAAGGCCAAGATCATCGTCGAGCTGTACGTGTGCTGAACGCGGAGGTGCCGTCCGTTCGGTACTAGATCGTGGGACTGATCGCGGGATTGTTCGCGGGGCGGATCGAGGGACGTGAGGACGTTCCACTACATCAACCGCGTTCTCTAACGCTTCTGCTGTACGGTCTACAAGGGTACGTAGATCACTCATCCCCTCTCGTAGATGGACATCACCATGATAGGTCTTCGTGCGCGTAGGTAAATTTTTGTTTCCCATGCGACGTTCACCAACAGTGGCATCATGAGCTAGGTTCATGCGTAGATGTCTTCTCGAGTAGAACACAAAAGTTTTTTGTGGGCGGTGATGTGCATTTTGCTGCCCTCCTTAGTCTTTTCTTGATGCCGCGGTATTGTTGGATTGAAGCGGCTTGGACCGACATTACTCGTACGCTTACGAGAGACTGGTTTCATCGTTACGAGTAACCCCCTTTGCTCAAAGATGACTGGCAAGTGATGGTTTCTCCAACTTTAGTTGAATCGGATTTGACCGGGGAGGTCCTTGGATGAGGTTAAATAGCAACTCATATATCTCTGTTGTGGTGTTTGCGTAAGTAAGATGCGATCCTACTAGATACCCTTGGTCACCACGTAAAACATGCAACAACAAAATTAGAGGACGTCTAACTTGTTTTTGGAGGGTATGATTGTGATGTGATATGGCCAACGATGTGATGTGATATATTGGATGTATGAGATGATCATGTTGTAATAGAAATATCGACTTGCACGTCGATGGTACGGCAACCGGCAGGAGCCATAGGGTTGTCTTTATACTAACGTTTGTGCTTGCAGATGCGTTTACTATTTTGCTAGGATGTAGCTTTAGTAGTAATAGCATAAGTAGCACGACAACCCCGATGGCGACACGTTGATGGATGATCATGGTGTGGCGCCGGTGACAAGAAGATCGTGCCGGTGCTTTGGTGATGGAGATCAAGAAGCACGTGATGATGGCCATATCATGTCACTTATGAATTGCATGTGATGTTAATCCTTTTATGCACCTTATTTTGCTTAGAACGACGGTAGCATTATGAGGTGATCTCTCACTAAAATTTCAAGACGAAATTGTGTTCTCCCCGACTGTGCACCGTTGCTACAGTTCGTCGTTTCGAGACACCACGTGATGATCGGGTGTGATAGACTCAACGTTCACATACAACGGGTGCAAAACAGTTGCGCACGCGGAACACTCGGGTTAAGCTTGACGAGCCTAGCATGTGCAGTCATGGCCTCGGAACACACGAGACCGAAAGGTCGATCATGAATCATATAGTTGATATGATTAGCATAGGGATGCTTACCACTGAAACTATACTCAAGTCACGTGATGATCGGACTTGGGATAGTGTAAGTGGATCATGAACCACTCAAATGACTAGAGAGATGTACTTTTTGATTGGGAGTTTAGCATATAATTTGATTAAGTTGAACTCTAATTATCTTGAACATAGTCTAAGTCCACTTTGAATATATTTGTGTTGTAGATCATGGCTCACGCGACAGTCATCCTGAATTTTAAAACGTTCCTAGAGAAAGCTAAGTTGAAAGATGATGGAAGCAACTTTGTAGACTGGGCTCGTAATCTTAAGCTGATCTTACAAGCTGGGAAGAAGGATTATGTCCTTAATGCTGCGCTAGGAGATGAACCACCCGCTACGGCTGATCAGGATGTTAAGAACGCTTGGTTAGCACGTAAGGAGGACTACTCAATAGTTCAATGTGCAGTCTTGTATGGCTTAGAACCGGGACTTCAACGTTGCTTTGAGCGTCATGGAGCATTTGAGATGTTCCAGGAGTTGGAGTTTATCTTTCAGAAGAACGCCCGGATCGAGAGGTATGAGACCTCCGATAAATTCTATGCTTGCAAGATGGAGGAAAACTCGTCTGTCAGTGAACATGTGCTCAAAATGTCTGGGTACTCAAACCGTCTAGCTGAGCTGGGGATTGAACTCCCGCAAGAAGCTATCACTGACAGAATCCTTCAATCACTGCCGCCAAGCTATAAAGGCTTTGTGTTGAACTACAACATGCAAGGGATGAACAAGTCTCCCGGCGAGTTGTTTGCGATGCTGAAAGTCGCAGAGTCTGAACTCCGTAAAGAGCATCAAGTGTTGATGGTGAGCAAGACCACTAGTTTGAAGAGAAATGGCAAAGGCAAGAAGGGCAATTCGAAGAAGAGCGGCAAGCCTGTTGCCAATCCGTCGAAGAAACCCAAGGCTGGACCTAAGCCTGAAACAGAGTGCTTCTATTGCAAGGGTATGGGTCACTGGAAGCGCAATTGCCCCAAGTATCTGGCAGATAAGAAGGCAGGCAAAGAAAAATCAGGTATATTTGATATACATGTTATTGATGTGTACTTAACCGGCTCTCGTAGTAGTGCCTGGGTATTCGATACCGGTTCTGTTGCTCACATTTTCAACTCGAAACAGGAACTGTGGAATAGACGAAGGCTGGCGAAAGACGAAGCGACGATGCGCGTAGGAAATGGTTCCAAGGTTGATGCAATCGCCGTCGGCACAGTGTCACCTCAGCTACCATCGGGATTAGTGATGAACTTAAATCATTGTTATTTAGTGCCTGCGTTGAGCATGAACATTATATCTGGATCTTGTTTATTGCGAGACGGTTACTCTTTTAAGTCTGAGAATAATGGTTGTTCTATTTCTATGAGTAACATCTTTTATGGTCATGCACCGAATGTGAGAGGATTGTTCATATTGAATCTTGATAGCGATATGCATATACATAACATTGAGACCAAAAGAGTTAGAGTAAACAATGATAGCGCCATATTTTTGTGGCACTACCGTTTGGGTCATATTGGTGTAAAGCGCATGAAGAAACTCCATGCTGATGGACTTTTGGAGTCACTTGACTTTGATTCACTTGACACGTGCGAACCATGCCTCATGGGCAAGATGACTAAGACTCCGTTCTCCGGAACAATGGAGCGTGCAAGTGACTTGTTGGAAATCATACATACCGATGTGTGTGGTCCAATGAGCGTAGAGGCACGCGGCGGATATCGTTATTTTCTCACCTTCACTGAGGATTTAAGTAGATATGGTTATGTCTACTTGATGAAGCACAAGTCTGAAACATTTGAAAAGTTCAAGCAATTTTAGAGTGAAGTGGAAAATCATCGTAACAAGAAGATCAAGTTCCTACGGTCTGATCGTGGGGGTGAATATCTGAGTTTCGAGTTTGGTGCTCACTTAAGACAATGTGGAATTGTTTCGCAGTTAACACCGCCTGGAACACCGTAGCGTAATGGTGTGTCCGAACGTCGTAATCGTACTTTGTTAGAGATGGTGCGATCTATGATGTCTCTTACTGATTTGCCGTTATCATTTTGGGGTTATGCATTAGAAACAGCTGCATTCACTTTAAATAGGGCACCATCAAAATCCGTTGAGACGACACCATACGAACTGTGGTATGGTAAAAGGCCAAAGTTGTCGTTTCTTAAAGTTTGGGGATGTGATGTTTATGTCAAAAAGCTTCAGCCTGAAAAGCTGGAACCCAAAGCGGAAAAGTGCGTCTTCATAGGTTACCCAAAAGAGACAGTTGGGTACACCTTCTATCTCAAATCCGAGGGCAAAGTGTTTGTTGCTAAAAACGGAGCTTTTCTCGAGAAGGAGTTTCTCTCGAGAGAATTGAGTGGGAGGAAGATAGAACTTGACGAGGTTGTCGAACCTCTCATCCCTCTGGATGGTGGCGCAGGGCAAGGGGAAACCTCTGTCGTTGCGACGCCGGTTGAGGAGGAAGTTAATGATGATGATCATGAAACTCCAGTTCAAGTTTCTGTTGAACCACGCAGGTCGACGAGATCACGCGCTGCTCCAGAGTGGTACGGTAATCCCGTCTTATCAATCATGTTGTTAGACAACAATGAACCTGCAAATTATGAAGAAGCAATGGTGGGCCCGGATTCCAACAAATGGCTAGAAGCCATGAAATCCGAGATAGGATCCATGTATGAGAACAAAGTGTGGACTTTGGAGATACTACCTGAGGGCCGCAAGGCTATTCAGAACAAATGGATCTTTAAGAAGAAGACGGACGCTGACGGTAATGTGACCGTTTATAAAGCTCGACTTGTGGCAAAGGGTTTTTCACAAGTTCCAGGAGTTGACTACGATGAGACTTTCTCTCCCGTAGCGATGCTTAAGTCCGTCAGAATCATGTTAGCAATAGCTGCATTTTTCGATTATGAAATCTGGCAGATGGATGTCAAAACGGCGTTCCTTAACGGTTTCCTTAAGGAAGCGTTGTATATGATGCAACCCGAAGGTTTTGTCGATCCTAAAAATGCTGACAAGGTGTGCAAGCTCCAGCGATCCATTTATGGACTGGTGCAAGCGTCTCGGAGTTGGAACAAACGCTTTGATGAGGTGATCAAAGCATTTGGGTTTATACAAGTGGTTGGAGAATCTTGTATTTACAAGAAAGTGAGTGGGAGCTCTGTGGCGTTTCTAATATTATATGTGGATGACATATTACTGATTGGAAACAACGTAGAGCTTTTGGAGAGCATAAAAGGTTACTTGAATAAAAGTTTCTCTATGAAGGACCTAGGAGAAGCTGCTTACATTCTAGGCATTAAGATCTATAGGGATCGATCAAAACGCCTGATAGGACTTTCACAAAGCACATACCTTGATAAAGTTTTGAAGAGGTTCAAAATGGAACAGTCCAAGAAAGGGTTCTTGCCAGTTTTACAAGGTATGAGATTGAGTAAGACTCAGTGCCCAGCAACTGATGAAGATAGAGAGCATATGCGCTCCGTCCCCTATGCTTCAGCCATAGGTTCTACCATGTATGCGATGCTGTGCACTAGACCGGATGTTAGCCTGGCCATAAGTATGGCAGGTAGGTTCCAGAGTAATCCAGGAGTGGATCACTGGACAGCGGTCAAGAATATCCTGAAGTACCTGAAAAGGACTAAGGAGATGTTTCTCGTGTATGGAGGTGACGAAGAGCTCACCGTAAAAGGTTACGTCGATGCAAGCTTTGACACAGATCCGGACGACTCTAAGTCGCAAACCGGATACGTATTTATTCTTAATGGGGGTGCGGTAAGCTGGTGCAGTTCCAAGCAAAGCGTCGTAGCAGATTCTACATGTGAAGCGGAGTACATGGCTGCCTCGGAGGCGGCTAAGGAGGGTGTCTGGATGAAGCAGTTCATGACGGATCTTGGAGTGGTGCCAAGTGCACTGGATCCAATAACCTTGTTCTGTGACAACACTGGTGCCATTGCCTTAGCAAAGGAACCACGGTTTCACAAGAAGACCAGACACATCAAACGACGCTTCAACCTCATCCGCGACTATGTCGAGGAAGAGGACGTAAATATATGCAAGGTTCACATGGATCTGAATGTAGCAGACCCGCTGACTAAACCTCTTCCACGGCCAAAACATGATCGACACCAGAACTGTATGGGTGTTAGATTTATTACAATGTAATTCACATGGTGATGTGACGGCTAGATTATTGACTCTAGTGCAAGTGGGAGACTGTTGGAATTATGCCCTAGAGGCAATAATAAATATAGTTATTATTATAATTCCTGTATCAAGATAATAGTTTATTATCCATGCTATAATTGTATTGAATGAAGACTCATTTACATGTGTGGATACATAGACAAAACACCGTCCCTAACATGCCTCTAGTTGGCTAGCCAGTTGATCGATGATAGTCAGTGTCTTCTGATTATGAACAAGGTGTTGTTGCTTGATAACTGGATCACGTCATTGGGACAATCACGTGATGGACTAGACCCAAACTAATAGACGTAGCATGTTGATCGTGTCATTTTGTTGCTACTGTTTTTTGCGTGTCAAGTATTTATTCCTATGACCATGAGATCATATAACTCACTGACACCGGAGGAATGCTTTGTGTGTATCAAACGTCGCAACGTAACTGGGTGACTATAAAGATGCTCTACAGGTATCTCCGAAGGTGTTAGTTGAGTTAGTATGGATCAAGACTGGGATTTTTCACTCCGTGTGACGGAGAGGTATCTCGGGGCCCACTCGGTAATACAACATCACACACAAGCCTTGCACGCAATGTAACTTAGTGTAAGTTGCAGGATCTTGTATTACGGAACGAGTAAAGAGACTTGCCGGTAAACGAGATTGAAATAGGTATGCGGATACTGACGATCGAATCTCGAGCAAGTAACATACCAAAGGACAAAGGGAATGACGTACGGGATTATACGAATCCTTGGCACTGAGGTTCAAACGATAAGATCTTCGTAGAATATGTAGGATCCAATATGGGCATCCAGGTCCCGCTATTGGATATTGACCGAGGAGTCTCTCGGGTCATGTCTACATAGTTCTCGAACCCGCAGGGTCTGCACACTTAAGGTTCGACGTTGTTTTATGCGTATTTGAGTTATATGGTTGGTTACCGAATGTTGTTCGGAGTCCCGGATGAGATCACGGACGTCACGAGGGTTTCCGGAATGGTCCGGAAACGAAGATTGATATATAGGATGACCTCATTTGATTACCGGAAGGTTTTCGGAGTTACCGGGAATGTACCGGGAATGACGAATGGGTTCCGGGAGTTCACCGGGGGGGGGGGGGGGGGGCAACCCACCCCGGGGAAGCCCATAGGCCTTGGGGGAGACACACCAGCCCTTAGTGGGCTGGTGGGACAGCCCACAAGTGGTCTATGCGCCAAGAGAAGAAAAATTAAGAGGAAAAGAAAAAAAAGGGAGGAGGTGGGAAGGGAGGAGGACTCCCTCCCACCAAACCTAGTCCAACTCGGTTTGGGGGGGGGGAGAGTCCTCCCCCTTGGCTCGGCCGACCCCCTTGAGGGTCCTTGGACCCCAAGGAAAGGCCCCCTCCCTCCCACCTATATATATGGAGGTTTTAGGGCTGATTTGAGACGACTTTTCCACGGCAGCCCGACCACATACCTCCACGGTTTTTCCTCTAGATCGCGTTTCTGCGGAGCTCGGGCGGAGCCTTGCTGAGACAAGGTCATCACCAACCTCCGGAGCACCGTCACGCTGCCGGAGAACTCTTCTACCTCTCCATCTCTCTTGCTGGATCAAGAAGTCCGAGATCATCGTCGAGTTGTACGTGTGCTGAACGCGGAGGTGCCGTCCGTTCGGTACTAGATCGTGGGACTGATCGCGGGATTGTTCGCGGGGCGGATCGAGGGACGTGAGGACGTTCCACTACATCAACCGCGTTCTCTAACGCTTCTGCTGTACGGTCTACAAGGGTACGTAGATCACTCATCCCCTCTCGTAGATGGACATCACCATGATAGGTCTTCGTGCGCGTAGGAAATTTTTTGTTTCCCATGCGACGTTCACCAACAGTGTCGGTCCATTTGTTTTTAGCCTTCGTCTTCAGAAGTTCGAGCGTGAAACTCAAGCGGGTCACCTCGGGATCGCAACCATCATACAATGGAGTGTTTGAGTCTACCACCAGTTGCTCCAGCTTGGCCTCCTCTCTAGAAGTAGCTTTGTCAATACTCATGTCATTGCGAAGCACGTCTCGAATATGAGGGTCCCGCACGATTGAACTTAGTAGTGACGAAGTCTGCGACGTGTCCACATTTTATCTGCTGCCACGTCCGGCCTCTTCTCCGCCGCCATGTCCGACCTCTTCCCCACCGCCATGTCCAGTGCTTCCTCTTGAGCTTGCGTTGGTTTTTGCGTTGATGAGGAAAGGGTGATGCATCACAGTAGCAGTAAGTATTTCCCTCAGTTCGAGAACCAAGGTATCAATCCAGTAGGAGTATCAAGGCAAGTCTCCAAAGTACCTGTGCAAAAACAAGCAAACTTGCACCCAACGCTACAAAGGGGTTGTCAATCCTTTCACGGTTAACTGCAAGGTGAGATCTGAAGGTGGAAAGTGCAACAAAGTAAAAGTGTAGAGCTGGAAATATGATGTGAAGTAGACCCGGGGGCCATAGTGTTCACTAGAGGCTTCTCTCATGATAGCAAATATTACGGTGGATAAACGAATTACTGTCGAGCAATTGATAGAACCACGCAAAGTCATGATGATATCTAAGGCAATGATCATACATATAGGCATCACGTCCGACACAAGTAAACCGATACTTTCTGCATCTACTACTATTACTCCACACATCGACCGCTATCCAGCATGCATCTAGTGTATTAAGTTGATAACAAACGGAGTAACGCCTTAAGAAATATGCCATGATGTAGAGGGATAAATTCATGCAATAGATATAAACCCCATCTTTTTACCCTTGCTGGCAACAACACAATGCATGCCTTGCTACCCCTTCTATCACTCAGTGAGATCACCGCACGATATGAACCCAAAACCAAGCACTTCTCCCATTGCAAGAATTATAGATCAAGTTGGCCAAACGAAACCCACAACTCGAAGAGAATTACAAGGATACGAAATCATGCATATAAGAGATCATAGGAGACTCAAATAACATTCATAGATAATCTGATCATAAATCCACAATTCATCGGAGCTCGACAAACACACCGCAAAAGAAGATTACATCGGATAGATCTCCATGAAGATCATGGAGAACTTTGTATTGAAGATCCAAGAGAGAGAACAAGCCATCTAGCTACTAGCTATGGACCCGAAGGGTCTGTGGTGAACTACTCACGCATCCTCGGAGAGGCAATGGTGTTGATGAAGAAGCCCTCCGTGTCCGAATCCCCCCTCCGGCAGGGCACTAGAACGTGCCCCAGATGGGATCTTGCGGAGACAGAAGCTTGCGGCGGCGGAAAAGTATTTTCGTGGCTCTCTCCCGTGGTTTCAATTTTTTAGGGAATTTATAGGCGGAAGAACTAGGGCAGGGGAGCCACAGGGGGCCCACAACCCTGCTAGGCCCGCCCCCCAGGCCGGGCCTGGGTGGCTTGTGACCTCCTCCGAGGTCCCCTGCCTTGGTTCTCAAGTTTCATGCGTGTCTTGTGTTATGGAAAAAATCATTCCACAGGTTTTATTCCGTTTGGACTCCATTTAAAATTCTCCCCTGAAAAAGGTCAAAAACACGGAAAAAACAGGAACTGGAACTTGGCACTGAGTTAATAGGTTAGTCCCGAAAAAGATACAAAATAGCATATTCATGCATACAAAACATCCAAAGTTGACAAGATAATAGCATGGAACCATAAAAAATTATAGATACGTTGGAGACGTATCAAGCATCCCCAAGCTTAACTCGTGCTCGTCCTTGAGTAAGGAAGTGAAAAAGACTGATTTTTTGATGTGGAATGCTACCTAACATATTTGTCCTTTGTAACTGTTGGGGAACGTCGCATCGGAAACAAAAAATTTCCTACGCGCACGAAGACCTATCATGGTGATGTCCATCTACGAGAGGGGATTTCTGATCTACGTACCCTTGTAGATCGCACAACAGAAGCGTTAAGAAATGCGGTTGATGTAGTGGAACGTCCTCACGTCCCTCGATCCGCCCCGCGAACCGTCCCACGAACCGTCCCGCGATCCGTCCCACGATCTAGTGCCGAACGGACGGCACCTCCGCGTTCAGCACACGTACAACTCGACGATGATCTCGGCCTTCTTGATCCAGCAAGACAGACGGAGAGGTAGATGAGTTCTCCGGCAGCGTGATGGCGCTCCGGAGGTTGGTGGTGATCTGGTCTCAGCAGGGCTCCGCCCGAGCTCCACAGAAACGCGATCTAGAGGTAAAACCTTGGAGGTATGTGGTCGGGCTGCCTTTGAAAAGTTGTCTCAAATCAGCCCTAATTGCTCCATATATATAGGAGGAGGGAGGGGAGGCTTGCCTTGAGGCTCAAGGAGCCCCAAGGGCTGCGCACCAAGAGGAGGAGGAGACCTCCTCCAATCCTAGTCCAACTAGGATTGGAAAGTGGAGTCCTTCTCTCCTTTGCCACCTCCTTTTTTTTCTTTCTCTTTGATTTTCTATCCTTGGCGCATAGGGCCCTCTTGGGCTGTCCCACCAGCCCACCAAGGGCTGGTGCGCCACCCCCAAGGCCTATGGGCTTCCCCGGGGTGGGTTGCCCCCCCGTTGAACACCCGGAACCCATTCGTCATTCCCAGTACATTCCCGGTAACTCCGAAAACCTTCCGGTAATCAAATGAGGTCATCCTATATATCAATCTTCGTTTCCGGACCATTCCGGAAACCCTCGTGACGTCCGTGATCTTATCCGGGACTCCGAACAACATTCAGTAACCAACCATATAACTCAAATACGCATAAAACAACGTCGAACCTTAAGTGTGCAGACCCCGCGGCTTCGAGAACTATGTAGATATGACCCGAGTGACTCCTCGGTCAATATCCAATAGCGGGACCTAGATGCCCATATTGGATCCCACATATTCTACGAAGATCTTATCGTTTGAACCTCAGTGCCAAGGATTCATATAATCCGGTATGTCATTCCCTTTGTCCTTCGGTATGTTACTGGCCCGAGATTCGATCGTCAGTATCCGCATACCTATTTCAATCTCGTTTACCGGCAAGTCTCTTTACTCGTTTCGTAATACAAGATCCCGCAACTTACACTAAGTCACATTGCTTGCAAGGCTTGTGTGTGATCTTGTATTACCGAGTGGGCCCCAAGATACCTCTCCGACACACGGAGTGACAAATCCCAGTCTTGATCCATACTAACTCAACTAACACCTTTGGAGATACCTGTAGAGCATCTTTATAGTCACCCAGTTACGTTGCGACATTTGATACACACAAAGCATTCCTCCGGTGTCAGTGAGTTATATGATCTCATGGTCATAGGAACAAATACTTGACACGCAGAAAACAGTAGCAACAAAATGACACGATCAACATGCTACGTCTATTAGTTTGGGTCTAGTCCATCACGTGATTCTCCTAATGACGTGATCCAGTTATCAAGCAACAACACCTTGTTCATAATCAGAATACACTGACTATCTTTGATCAACTGGCTAGCCAACTAGAGGCTTGCTAGGGACGGTGTTTTGTCTATGTATCCACACATGTAAATGAGTCTTCATTCAATACAATTATAGCATGGATAATAAACGATTATCTTGATACAGGAATTATAATAATAACTATATTTATTATTGCCTCTAGGGCATAATTCCAAGAGTCTCCCACTTGCACTAGAGTCAATAATCTAGCCCTCACATCATCATGCGAATTACATTGTAATAAATCTAACACCCATACAGTTCTGGTGTTGATCATGCTTTGGCCGTGGAAGAGGTTTAGTCAGCGGGTCTGCTACATTCAGATCCGTGTGCACTTTGCATATATTTACGTCCTCTCCCTCGACGTAGTCATGGATGAGGTTGAAGCGTCGTTTGATGTGTCTGGTCTTCTTGTGAAACCGTGGTTCCTTTGCTAAGGCAATGGCACCCGTGTTGTCACAGAACAAGGTTATTGGATTCAGTGCGCTTGGCACCACTCCAAGATTCGTCATGAACTGCTTCATCCAGACACCCTCCTTAGCCGCCTCCGAGGCAGCCATGTACTCCGCTTCACATGTAGAATCTGCTACGACGCTTTGCTTGGAACTGCACCAGCTTACCGCACCCCCATTAAGAATAAATACGTATCCGGTTTGCGACTTAGAGTCGTCCAGATCTGTGTCAAAGCTTGCATCGACGTAACCTTTTACGGCGAGCTCTTCGTCACCTCCATACACGAGAAACATCTCCTTAGTCCTTTTCAGGTACTTCAGGATATTCTTGACCGCTGTCCAGTGATCCACTCCTGGATTACTCTGAAACCTACCTGCCATACTTATGGCCAGGCTAACATCCGGTCTAGTGCACAGCATCGCATACATGATAGAACCTATGGCTGAAGCATAGGGGACGGAGCGCATATGCTCTCTATCTTCATCAGTTGCTGGGCACTGAGTCTTACTCAATCTCGTACCTTGTAAAACTGGCAAGAACCCTTTCTTGGACTGTTCCATTTTGAACCTCTTCAAAACTTTATCAAGGTATGTGCTTTGTGAAAGTCCTATCAGGCGTTTTGATCTATCCCTATAGATCTTAATGCCTAGAATGTAAGCAGCTTCTCCTAGGTCCTTCATAGAGAAACTTTTATTCAAGTAACCATTTATGCTCTCCAAAAGCTCTACGTTGTTTCCAATCAGTAATATGTCATCCACATATAATATTAGAAACGCCACAGAGCTCCCACTCACTTTCTTGTAAATACAAGATTCTCCAACCACTTGTATAAACCCAAATGCTTTGATCACCTCATCAAAGCGCTTGTTCCAACTCTGAGATGCTTGCACCAGTCCATAAATGGATCGCTGGAGCTTGCACACCTTGTTAGCATTCTTAGGATCGACAAAACCTTCGGGTTGCATCATATACAATTCTTCCTTAAGGAAACCGTTAAGGAACGCCGTTTTGACATCCATCTGCCAGATTTCATAATCAAAAAATGCAGCTATTGCTAACATGATTCCGACGGACTTAAGCATCGCTACGGGTGAGAAAGTCTCATCGTAGTCAACTCCTTGAACTTGCGAAAAACCCTTTGCCACAAGTCGAGCTTTATAAACGGTCACATTGCCGTCAGCGTCCGTCTTCCTCTTAAAGATCCATTTGTTCTAAATAGCCTTGCGGCCCTCAGGCAGTACCTCCAAAGTCCACACTTTGTTCTCATACATGGATCCTATCTCGGACTTCATGGCTTCTAGCCATTTGTTGGAATCCGGGCCCACCATTGCTTCTTCATAATTTGGAGGTTCATTGTTGTCCAACAACATGATTGACAAGACGGGATTACCGTACCACTCTGGAGCAGCACGTGGTCTCGTCAACCTGCGTGGTTCGACAGAAACTTGAACCGGAGTTTCATGATCATCATCATTAACTTCCTCCTCAACCGGCATCGCAACGACAGAGGTTTCCCCTTGTCCTGCGCCACCATCCAGAGGGATGAGAGGTTCGACAACCTTGTCAAGTTCTATTTTCCTCCCACTCAATTCTCTCGAGAGAAACTCCTTCTCGAGAAAAGCTCCGTTTTTAGCAACAAACACTTTGCCCTCGGATTTGAGATAGAAGGTGTACCCAACTGTCTCTTTTGGGTAACCTATGAAGACGCACTTTTCCGCTTTGGGTTCCAGCTTTTCAGGCTGAAGCTTTTTGACATAAGCATCACATCCCCAAACTTTAAGAAACGACAACTTTGGCCTTTTGCCATACCACAGTTCGTATGGTGTCGTCTCAATGGATTTTGATGGTGCCCTATTTAAAGTGAATGCAGCTGTGTCTAATGCATAACCCCAAAACGATAACGGCAAATCGGTAAGAGACATCATAGATCGCACCATCTCTAATAAAGTACGATTACGATGTTCGGACACACCATTACGCTGTGGTGTTCCAGGCGGTGTTAACTGTGAAACAATTCCACATTGTCTTAAGTGAGCACCAAACTCGAAACTCAGATATTCACCCTCACGATCAGACCGTAGGAATTTGATCTTCTTGTTACGATGATTTTCAACTTCACTCTGAAATTGCTTGAACTTTTCAAATGTTTCAGACATGTGCTTCATCAAGTAGACATAACCATATCTACTCAAATCGTCAGTGAAGGTGAGAAAATAGCGTTATCCGCCGCGTGCCTCCACGCTCATCGGACCACACACATCGGTATGTATGATTTCCAACAAGTCACTTGCACGCTCCATTGTTCCGGAGAACGGAGTCTTAGTCATCTTGCCCATGAGGCATGGTTCGCACGTGTCAAGTGAATCAAAGTCAAGTGACTCCAAAAGTCCATCAGCATGGAGTTTCTTCATGCGCTTTACACCAATATGACCTAAGCGGCAGTGCCACAAAAATATGGCGCTATCATTGTTAACTCTCACTCTTTTGGTCTCAATGTTATGTATGTGTGTATTGCTATCAAGATTCAATATGAACAATCCTCTCACATTGGGTGCATGACCATAAAAGATGTTACTCATAGAAATAGAACAACCATTATTCTCTGACTTAAAAGAGTAACCGTCTCGCAATAAACAAGATCCAGATATAATGTTCATGCTCAACGCAGGCACTAAATAACAATGTTTTAAGTTCATCACTAATCCTGATGGTAATTGAAGTGAAACTCTGCCGACGGCGATTGCATCAACCTTGGAACCATTTCCTACGCGCATCGTCACTTCATCTTTCGCCAGCCTTCGTCTATTCCGCAGTTCCTGTTTCGAGTTGCAAATATGAGCAACAGAACCGGTATCGAATACCCAGACACTATTACGAGAGCCGGTTAAGTACACATCAATAACTTGTATATCAAATATACCTGATTTTTCTTTGGCCGCCTTCTTATCTGCCAGATACTTGGGGCAATTGCGCTTCCAGTGACCCATACCCTTGCAATAGTAACACTCCGTTTCAGGCTTAGGTCCAGCTTTGGGTTTCTTCGTCGGATTGGCAACAGGCTTGCCGCTCTTCTTTGAATTACCCTTCTTGCCTTTGCCGTATCTCTTGAAACTAGTGGTCTTATTCACCATCAACACTTGATGCTCTTTACGGAGTTCAGACTCTGCGACTTTCAGCATCGCAAACAACTCGCCGGGAGACTTGTTCATCCCTTGCATGTTGTAGTTCAACACAAAGCCTTTATAGCTTGGCGGCAGTGATTGAAGGATTCTGTCAGTGATAGCCTCTTGCGGGAGTTCAATCCCCAGCTCAGCTAGACGGTTTGAGTACCCATACATTTTGAGCACATGTTCACTGACAGACGAGTTTTCCTCCATCTTGCAAGCATAGAATTTATCGGAGGTCTCATACCTCTCGATCCGGGCGTTCTTCTGAAAGATAAACTTCAACTCCTGGAACATCTCAAATGCTCCATGACGCTCAAAGCGACGTTGAAGTCCCGGTTCTAAGCCATACAAGACTGCACATTGAACTACTGAGTAGTCCTCCTTACGTGCTAACCAAGCGTTCTTAACATCCTGATCAGCCGTAGCGGGTGGTTCATCTCCTAGCGCAGCATTAAGGACATAATCCTTCTTCCCAGCTTGTAAGATTAGCTTAAGATTACGAGCCCAGTCTACAAAGTTGCTTCCATCATCTTTCAACTTAGCTTTCTCTAGGAACGTATTAAAATTCAGGGTGACTGTCGCGTGAGCCATGATCTACAACACAAATATATTCAAAGTGGACTTAGACTATGTTCAAGATAATTAGAGTTTAACTTTAATCAAAATTATACGCTAAACTCCCACTCAAAAAGTACATCTCTCTTAGTCATTTGAGTGGTTCATGATCCACTTACACTAGCTCAAGTCCGATCATCACGTGAGTTGAGTATAGTTTCAGTGGTAAGCATCCCTATGCTAATCATATCATCTATATGATTCATGATCGACCTTCGGTCTCATGTGTTCCGAGGCCATGTCTGCACATGCTAGGCTCGTCAAGCTTAACCCGAGTGTTCCGCGTGCGCAACTGTTTTGCACCCGTTGTATGTGAACGTTGAGTCTATCACACCCGATCATCACGTGGTGTCTCGAAACGACGAACTGTAGCAACGGTGCACAGTCGGGGAGAACACAATTTCGTCTTGAAATTTTAGTGAGAGATCACCTCATAATGCTACCGTCGTTCTAAGCAAAATAAGGTGCATAAAAGGATTAACATCACATGCAATTCATAAGTGACATGATATGGCCATCATCACGTGCTTCTTGATCTCCATCACCAAAGCACCGGCACGATCTTCTTGTCACCGGCGCCACACCATGATCATCCATCAACGTGTTGCCATCGGGGTTGTCGTGCTACTTATGCTATTACTACTAAAGCTACATCCTAGCAAAATAGTAAACGCATCTACAAGCACATATGTTAGTATAAAGACAACCCTATGGCTCCTGCCGGTTGCCGTACCATTGACGTGCAAGTCGATATTTCTATTACAACATGATCATCTCATACATCCAATATATCACATCACATCATTGGCCATATCACATCACAATCATACCTTGCAAAAACAAGTTAGACGTCCTCTAATTTTGTTGTTGCATGTTTTACGTGGTGACCACGGGTATCTACTAGGATCGCATCTTACTTACGCAAACACCACAACGGAGATATATGAGTTGCTATTTAACCTCATCCAAGGACCTCCTCGGTCAAATCCGATTCAACTAAAGTTGGAGAAACTGACACTTGCCAGTCATCTTTGAGCAACGGGGTTACTCGTAGCGATGAAACCAGTCTCTCGTAAGCGTACGAGTAATGTCGGTCCAAGCCGCTTCAATCCAACAATACCGTGGAATTAAGAAAAGACTAAGGAGGGCAGCAAAACGCACATCACCGCCCACAAAAACTTTTGTGTTCTACTCGAGAAGACATCTACGCATGAACCTAGCTCTGATACCACTGTTGGGGAACGTCGCATGGGAAACAAAAATTTTCCTACGCGCACGAAGACCTATCATGGTGATGTCCATCTACGAGAGGGGATGAGTGATCTATGTACCCTTGTAGATCGTACAGCAGAAGTGTTAGTGAACGCGGTTGATGTAGTGGAACGTCCTCACGTCCCTCGATCCGCCCCGCGAACAATCCCGCGATCAGTCCCACGATCTAGTACCGAACGGACGGCACCTCCGCGTTCAGCACACGTACAGCTCGACGATGATCTCGGCCTTCTTGATCCAGCAAGAGAGACGGAGAGGTAGAAGAGTTCTCCGGCAGCTTGACGGCGCTCCGGAGGTTGGTGATGACCTTGTCTCAGCAGGGCTCCGCCCGAGCTCCGCAGAAACGCGATCTAGAGGAAAAACCGTGGAGGTATGTGGTCGGGCTGCCATGGAAAAGTCGTCTCAAATCAGCCCTAAAACCTCCGTATATATAGGTGGGAGGGAGGGGACCTTTCCTTGGGGCTCAAGGAGCCCCAAGGGGGTCGGCCGAGCCAAGGGGGAAGGCTCCCCCCCCAAACCGAGTTGGACTTGGTTTGGTGGGTGGGAGTCCTTCCTTCCCTTCCCACCTCCTCTTTTTTTTCTTTTCTCTTTGATTTTGTTTTCTAGGAGCATAGGGCCCTTTTGGGCTGTCCCACCAGCCCACTAAGGGCTGGTGCGCCTCCCTCAAGGCCTATGGGCTTCCCCGGGGTGGGTTGCCCCCCCGATGAACTCCCGGAACCCATTCGTCATTCCCGGTACATTCCCGGTAACTCCGAAAACCTTCCGGTAATCAAATGAGGTCATCCTATATATCAATCTTCGTTTCCAGACCATTCCGGAAACCCTCGCGATGTCCGTGATCTCATCCGGGACTCTGAACAACATTCGGTAACCAACCATATAACTCAAATACGCATAAAACAACGTCGAACCTTAAGTGTGCAGACCCTGCGGGTTCGAGAACTATGTAGACATGACCCGAGAGACTCCTCGGTCAATATCCAATAGCGGGACCTGGATGCCCATATTGGATCCTACATATTCTACGAAGATCTTATCGTTTGAACCTCAGTGCCAAGGATTCATATAATCCCGTATGTCATTCCCTTTGTCCTTCGGTATGTTACTTGCCCGAGATTTGATCGTTAGTATCCGCATACCTATTTCAATCTCGTTTACCGGCAAGTCCCTTTACTCGTTCCGTAATACAAGATCCCGTAACTTACACTAAGTTGCATTGCTTGCAAGGCTTGTGTGTGATGTTGTATTGCCGAGTGGGCCCCGAGATACCTCTCCGTCACACGGAGCGACAAATCCCAGTCTTGATCCATACTAACTCAACTAACACCTTCGGAGATACCTGTAGAGCATCTTTATAGTCACCCAGTTACGTTGCAACGTTTGATACACACAAAGCATTCCTCCGGTGTCAGTGAGTTATATGATCTCATGGTCATAGGAATAAATACTTGACACGCAGAAAGCAGTAGCAACAAAATGACACGATCAACATGCTACGTCTATTAGTTTGGGTCTAGTCCATCACGTGATTCTCCTAATGAAGTGATCCAGTTATCAAGCAACAACACCTTGTTCATAATCAGAAGACAATGACTATCTTTGATCAACTGGCTAGCTAACTAGAGGCTTGCTAGGGACGGTATTTTGTCTATGTATCCACACATGTAAATGAGTCTTCATTCAATACAATTATAGCATGGATAATAAACGATTATCTTGATACAGGAATTATAATAATAACTATATTTTTTATTGCCTCTAGGGCATAATTCCAACACCTTGATCTCCATCACCAAAGCACCGTCACGATCTTCTTGTCACCGGCGCCACACCATGATCTCCATCAACGTGTCGCCATCGGGGTTGTCGTGCTACTCATGCTATTACTACTAAAGCTACATCCTAGCAAAATAGTAAACGCATCTGCAAGCACAAACGTTAGTTTAAAGACAACCCTATGGCTCCTGCCGGTTGCCGTACCATCGACGTGCAAGTCGATATTATCTATTACAACATGATCATCTCATACATCCAATATATCACATCACATTGTTGGCCATATCACATCACAAGCATACCCTGCAAAAACAAGTTAGACGTTCTCTAATTTTGTTGTTGCATGTTTTACGTGGTGACCATGGGTATCTAGTAGGATCGCATCTTACTTACGCAAACACCACAACGGAGATATATGAATTGCTATTTAACCTTATACAAGGACCTCCTCGGTCAAATCCGATTCAACTAAAGTTGGAGAAACCGACACTTCCAGTCATCTTTGAGAAAAGGGGGTTACTCGTAGCGATGAAACCAGTCTCTCGTAAGCGTACGAGTAATGTCGGTCCAAGCCGCTTCAATCCAACAATACCGCAGAATCAAGAAAAGACTAAGGAGGGCAGAAAAACGCATATCACCGCCCACAAAAACTTTTGTGTTCTACTCGAGAAGACATCTACGCATGAACCTAGCTCATGATGCCACTGTTGGGAAACGTCGCATGGGAAACAAAAAATTTCCTACGCGCACGAAGACCTATCATGGTGATGTCCATCTATGAGAGGGGATTTCTGATCTATGTACCCTTGTAGATCGCACGGCAGAAGCGTTAAGAAACGCGGTTGATGTAGTGGAACGTCCTCACGTCCCTCGATCCGCCCGGCGAACCGTCCCTCGATCCGCCCCGCGAACCGTCCCGCGAACCGTCCTACGATCCGTCCCACGATCTAGTGCCGAACGGACGGCACCTCCGCGTTCAGCACATGTACAGCTCGACGATGATCTCGGCCTTCTTGATCCAGCAAGAGAGATGGAGAGGTAGATGAGTTCTCTGGCAGCGTGACGGCGCTCTGGAGGTTGGTGGTGATTTGGTCTCGGCAGGGCTCCGCCCGAGCTCCGCAGAAACGCGATCTAGAGGTAAAACCGTGGAGGTATGTGGTCGGGTTTCCTTTGAAAAGTTGTCTCAAATCAGCCCTAATTGCTCCATATATATAGGAGGAGGGAGGGAAGGTTTGCCTTGAAGCTCAAAAAGCCCCAAGGGCTGCGCACCAAGGGGAGGAGGAGTCCTCCTCCAATCCTAGTCCAACTAGGATTGGAAAATGGAGTCCTTCTCTCCTTTCCCACCTCCTTTTTTTTCTTTCTCTTTGATTTTCTATCCTTGGCGCATAGGGCCCTCTTGGGCTGTCCCACGAGCCCACCAAGGGCTGGTACGCCACCCCCAAGGCCTATGAGCTTCCCCGGGGTGGGTTGCCCCCCCGGTGAACACCCGGAACCCATTCGTCATTCCCGGTAACTCCGAAAACCTTCCGGTAATCAAATGAGGTCATCCTATATATCAACCTTAGTTTCCGGACCATTCCAGAAACCCTCGTGACGTCCGTGATCTCATCCGGGACTCCGAACAACATCCGGTAACCAACCATATAACTCAAATACGCATAAAACAACGTCGAACCTTAAGTGTGCAGACGCTGCGGGTTCGAGAACTATGTAGACATGACCCGAGTGACTCCTCGGTCAATATCCAATAGCGGGACCTGGACGCCCATATTGGATCCCACATATTCTACGAGGATCTTATCATTTGAACCTTAGTGCCAAGGATTCATATAATCCCGTATGTCATTCCCTTTGTCCTTCGGTATGTTACTTGCCCGAGATTCGATCGTCAGTATCCGCATACCTATTTCAATCTCGTTTACCGGCAAGTCTCTTTACTCGTTCTGTAATACAAGATCCCGCAATTACACTAAGTCACATTGCTTGCAAGGCTTGTGTGTGATGTTGTATTACCGAGTGGGCCCCAAGATACCTCTCGGTCACACGGAGTGATAAATCCGAGTCTCGATCCATACTAACTCAACGAACACCTTCGGAGATACCTGTAGAGCATCTTTATAGTCACCCAGTTACGTTGCGACGTTTGATACACACAAAGCATTCCTCCGGTGTCAGTGCGTTATATGATCTCATGGTCATAGGAACAAATACTTGACAGGCAGAAAACAGTAGCAACAAAATGACACGATCAACATGCTACGTCTATTAGTTTGGATCTAGTCCATCACGTGATTCTTCTAATGACGTGATCCAGTTATCAAGCAACAACACCTTGTATATAATCAGAAGACCCTGACTATCTTTGATCAACTGGCTAGCCAACTAGAGGCTTGCTAGGGACAGTGTTTTGTCTATCTATCCACACATGTATATAAGTCTTCATTCAATACAATTAAAGCATGTATAGTAAACGATTATCTTGATACAGGAATTATAATAATAACTATATTTATTATTGCCTCTAGGGCATAATTACAACAGTAACTTCTTTCTTTTGGCATGAATGTTCAGATCCGTAAGATTCAAAACAATAGTTTGCTATTGACATGTAAACAATAATACTTCAAGCAAACTAGCAAAGTAATCATGAACTTTTGAAATAACAAGGCCAAAGAAAGTTATCCCTACAAAATCGTATAGTCTGGTTATGCTCCATCATCCCCACACAACGAATTTAGGTCATGCACAACCCCGGTATTGGCCAAGTAATTGTTTTCACACTCTTACTTTCTCAAACCTTTTCAACGCTCACGCAATACATGAGCGTGGGCCATGGATATAGCACTTATAGGTGAAATAGAGTGTGGTGGAGGTTGTGAGGCAAAAAGGAGGAGATGGTCACATTGACTCGGCGTATTAATGGGCTATGGAGATGCCCATCAATAGATATCAATGTGAATGAGTAGGGATTACCATGCAACGGATGCACGAGAAATATAAGTGTGTGAAAGCTCAAAAGAAGAACTAGTGGGTGTGCATCCAACTTGCTTGCTCACGAAGACCTAGGGCAATTTTGAGGAAGCCCATCATTGCAATATACAAGCCAAGTTATATAATGAAGATTCCCACTAGTATATGGAAGTGTCAAACCAAGAGACTCTCTATCATGAAGAACATGGTGCTATTTTGAAGCACAAGTGTGGAAAAAATAATAGCATTGTCCCTTCTCTCTTTTTTCCTTTTTTTATTGGGGGCAACTTTGGCCTCTTTTTTTTATTTCCTCACATGGGACAATGCTCTAATAATGATGATCATCACACTTTTATTTACTCACAGCTCAAAGCTTAGAATGATGATGACTCTATAGGAAATGCCTCCGGCAGTGTACCGGGATGTGCAACGATCTAGCTTGGCGTATGACGTTGAAACATCTCGCTAGCTATCTTACGATCATGCAATGGCAATATTAGAGTGACGGCGCAAGCCATGAGACGGAACGGTGGGAGTTGCATGACAATATATCTCGGAATGGCTATGAAAATGCCATAGTAGGTAGGTATGGTGGCTGTTTTGAGGAAGGCATATGGTGGGTTCGTGCACCGGCAAAAATTGCGCGGTACTAGAGTGGCTAGCAATGGTGGAAGGTGAAAGTGCATCTATACCATGGACTCACATTAGTCATGAAGAACTCACATACTTGTTGTGAAAGTTTTTATTAGTAATCGAAACAAAGTGCTAAACGCATACTCCTAGGGGAAGGGTTGGTAGGTGTTGACCATCGCGCGATCCCGACCGCAACACAAAGGATGACAATCAATAGATCAACTATGCTCCGACTTCCTAACATAGCGGTTCACCATACGTGCATGTTACGGGAATCACTAACTTCAACACAAGTATTTCTAGATTCACAACACCCTACTAACATAACTCTTACTATTACCAAATCCACGTCTCAAAACTAATTGAGAGGAATCAAACTTCTCTTTCTACTCAATGCTCATGAAGATGGAAGTTATTGTATCCTCTTTGTGTACCTATCACCTTTGGGACTATTTTCATAGCACAAACCAACTACGAAGTCACACACTGCCATGCTCTAAAAGATCTAAGTGAAGCACATAGAGCAAAATTATCTAGCTCAAAAGATATAAGTGAAGCACGATGAGCATTCTAGCAAATTCATGATGAGTGCATGTCTCTCTCAAAAGGTGTGCAGAAAGGATGATTGTGACACAACAAAAAGAAAAGACTCCTACGATACAAGACGCTCCAAGCAAAACACATATCATGTGGTGAATAAAAATATAGCTCCAAGTAATGTTACCGATGGATTGAACATGAAAGAGGGGATGCCTTCCCGGGGCATCCCCAAGCTTAGGCTTTTTGGTGTCCTTTAATTTGGCTTGGTATGCCTTGGCCATCCCCAAGATTGAGCTCTTTCCACTCTTTATCCCTTTGTCCATGAGAACATCACCCAAAACTTGAAAACTTCACAACACAAAACTTAAACAGAAACTCGTGATATCATTAGCACAAGAAAACAAACTACCACCTCTATAGGTACTGTAGAAATCTTGATTTCTATTTATATTGGTGTTAGATTACTTTATTCTCACTTTTCTATGGCTAATACGCCCCGATACTATCCATAGTTTCATCAAAACAAGCAACCAACTCAACAAAAACAGAATCTGTCAAAAACAGACCAGTCTGTAGCAATCTGTATACTTCGTATACTTCTGGTACCTCAAAAATTCTGAATAATTACGACTGCCTGGGAAAAAGGCATATCAACCAGCAGCAAAAAGTGTCAACTCAAAATCTCATTCTGAATAAAAATGAAAAATAGTCTCGTGAGCGAAAAGTTTCTGTCTTTTTCCAGCAAGATCAAACAATCATCACCAAAACTAGTCATAAAGGTTTTACTTGACTCAAACACAAAAAGAAACACAAAAAACACAATCATAACAGAATTATGATGGTGTTGACAGAACAAAACAGAAAGAAAAAAGCAAAGATAAATTTATTCATTGGGTTGCCTCCCAACAAGCGCTATTGTTTAATGCCCTTATCTAGGCATTGATAATTCAATGATGCTCACACAAAAGACAAGAATTGAAGCACAATGAGAGCACCATACGGCATGTGAAAATAACATCTAATTCTAACATACTTCCTATGCATAGGAATTTTATAGGAAAACAAATTGGCAAGACAACCAATAGTTACCATATGCAAGGAAGAAGAAAGAGACAATATCAATCTCAACATAACGAGAGGTAATTTAGTGATATGAAAGTTTCTACCACAATATTTTCCTCTCTCATAACAATTACCTGTGGGATCATATTCAAATTCAACAATGTAACTATCACATAGGATATTCTTTTCATGATCCACATGCATGCAAAGTTGACGCTCTTCAAAAATAGTTGGATTATCATCAACTAAAGTCATGACTTCTCCAAACCCACTTTCAATCTTATTGTAAACATCATATTCATCATGAGGCTTAAATTCTTTTTCAAGATCATAACAAAAATCATCACCCCAATCATGATCATTGCAACAAGTAGAGAACATAGAAAAACTAGCATCCCCAAGCTTAGGGTTTTGCATATTTTTAGCATGATTGACACTAATAGGATTTATAGTGAAACCATTGCAATCATGCTTTTCATTCAAGGAGCCCTCGTGAATCACTCCATAAATTTCTTCATCATGATTTTCAGATTCACGCATCTCAAGCAAAACTCCATAAAGATAGTCACGTGCACTCAACTCACTAGCAATTGGATCAACATAATTGGATCTCTTAAAGAGATTAGCAAGTGGGTGAGGATCCATATCAATAGATTTTCAGCAAGCGAAGATGCAAGCATATTGAAGGCACATAGCACACAAGCAAAGGAAAGGCAAACGAAAAAGGCAAATATTTTTTGTAATTTTGTTTTTCAGAAGTGGGGGAGAGGAAAACGAGAGGCAAAAAAGGTAAATGCAAGAGATGAGTTTGCGATACTTACTTGGATAAGCTTCACTTAGAATAATCCCCGGTGCCAGAAAATGACACGTTAACGGGAGACTATTCTTGACTTGATCCTCCCCGGCAATGGCGCCAGAAATCCTTCTGCTTCCTCTTGAGCTTGCGTTGGTTTTTCCCTTGAAGAGGAAAGGGTGATGCAGCACATGAGCAGTAAGTATTTCCCTCAGTTTGAGAACCAAGGTATCAATCCAGTAGGAGAATAGTGCCAAGTCCAGAGTACCTGCGCAAACACAAAAGACCTTGCACCCAACGCCATAAAGGGGTTGTCAATCCCTTCAAGATTGATTGCAAAGTGAGATCTGAAGGCGGAAAGTGCAACGAAGTAAAAGTGTAAGACTGAAAATATGGTGTGAAGTAGACCCAGGGGCCATAATGTTCACTAGAGGCTTCTCTCAAAATAGCAAATAATACGCTGGGTGAACAAATTACTGTCGAGCAATTGATAGAACCGCGCAAAGTCATGACGATATCTAAGGCAATGATCATACATATAGGCATCACGTCCGAAACAAGTAGACCGATACTTTCTGCATCTATGTAGCAACCCGACTCAAGACGAGTCAAGCCTCTGTGTTTCTGTGCCATCCCTGGATCAGTATGCTGGCACACACAGTACATCAATGTATATATCAAAGTGCAATCACATGTAAATAGCGTAAAACTGATATATACCTTAAATATCTCAGCGGAAGCAGTCAAGGGAGTGGAGTCCCAATAAACACCAACGGCAAGTTGAGTGTAGATCGTAACCCTGAATCGTACTCTTACTCGTCGAAAAAAAATATCTGCAACATAAGACGTTGCAGCCGTGTAGGTCAGCATATTGAATATGCCGACAAGTCACATAAGAGAGGGGTGAAAAGTAATCTTCTATACTATATGCATATATGGCAGGTGGGGCTATAAGTTATTAGCGAAAAGCAAGTTTTCTCCTACATCAAGAGAGGGCTAAAAGAAAAATGTTACTACGTAGTTGGTTGTTAATGAGATGGTTCCGCCAACCAGTTCTCATACCCGAGTTATCAATATTACCCTCATCAAATATATATAATGGTGTTGAGAAATCCAGATAACTTCAGTTCCTTTGGCTCAAGTTGTCCATGACCGTGGACACGGCTAATCGATTAGGTTTGAGTACTCTGCAGAGTTTTGCACATGTTCCCCACAAGATTTGATCACCTCCGAGTATGTCCTCGCACTTCAAGGTGTTTGAAGACCGGATGATCAAAACATGGTCTTTCAACGGGTCCCTCTGAATCCCTGTCGGTGCCCATCCATTCCTACCGTTCTTCTACATCTGCTAGCACCGCCTGTCCAGAGTCGCCGCGTTGTCCAACCAAGCCAGAGCCCATAATGACTTGTGGCTGTGCAGGTAAGCCTTGGGTCTTGAAAATATCCGTCCGTCTCTTTGAGCCTGGGTGAAGCTTTCCGCAGGATGTCATGGCCTCTCCAGCATCCCGGGTCATCCACTGGGTTCTCCAGGGAGCCGATCAACCGTCCTTCACCCAGAGTTGCATTGCGTCCAAGGTCTTGAAAATCTTGTCTTAACCGGTCTTGATTATTTAATCAACCTTGCATCACTCGTGTTATGCACTCAACCGAAATCCCGTCTACTCAAGCATAGCAATATGAAATTTGTCCTCCCGGGGCCAAGTATCGGGGTTGTTGTGTGCCTACCACATGATACTACAATCTATACTAGAATTTCCAAGTACCTACTCAGCATGCAATTGGGCATAGGATGGTAGAACTACGATGCATAAAACATAGGTGATAGTATGATCAAAGTGACTTGCCTTGATGATAGTTGTCTTGATCGAGCGCTTCTAAGTAACAAGCTTCGCACTCCGGGTGATCTACCGATACAAACAAATACACACCATAAGCACTACAATCAAACAACAAGTAAAAATAACATCACAAGTAAGAATTTGCTATGGCCTAAGTGAAAGAATTCAACACACGTCACTAAGGCAGAAACTTGTTTCTGTTAAAAACCCAAGTAAAAATATTAATTTTTTTTGAAACTTCTACCACAGTAAGATATAATCACTAGGAAGCAGTAGCAAAAAGAATCAACTCAAAATCATTTTTTAAACTCCTGGAATAAGCAAAACGAGGTTTAAACTAAATCTGATCTAATTCAAATTGGAAAATTTCAAACATAGACAAATTATATGTTTTTAAAAACTACAGAAACATTGGGATCTACTGGAAAAAGAATCAACCTCATTGGACTTCGGGATCAAAAGCTATGGTCAAAACAAAACTGAAACTTTTCTGGTTTTGGAACTAAACAGAAAAAAGAAAACAATTGCTAACGGACAGGGGGTACATGTGGCGCTCAATGAATGGCTGCGGGTGTGTGTGCTGCGGGTGTAGGGAGCAAACGGCCGAAACTTAACGAGAACTCTCTGGCTAAATAGTTAAGTGAATAAAACCGGCTCGGTTTTGTTAGAAAATCGAAAGGGTAACTAGGAGCTAATCTAGCGCGTCGGTTTTGATCTAACGGTGGAGGAGGGATGGGGGTGCTCACCGTGGGCTGCTCTACTCCGGCGAGTCCGAGGAGAAGAGGTGGTGGCGGGGAAGGGGTTCCGGCGGTCGGCCGAGGTGGGGGAGACGTCCGGGCGGCGGAGGGGATCGCCGGCGTTCTGATGGAGGCGTCGGGGAGGTGCGGTGTGGGGCGTCGGGCGAGCAGGGGAGCTCGGGGTTTCGGTGGTGGTGGCCAACTCTGGCGGTGCAGTAGGGGCGGCGGGGCGGAGCTTGGGCGGGGCGGCGGCGGGGTGGGACGGAGTGCGGGGACCGGGGGCAGTATTTATAGGGGGAGAGGGCGCTCGGGAGGGAAGGGGCAGGGAGATCCCGGGTGGGGATTGGGGCTGCCATGGAAGGAAGGGACTCGGCCCCAGGGAAGGAAAGAGAGGGACGAGAGGAAGGGGGTGGCCGGCAGGGGTGGCTCGGTCGGCCAGGGGGGCCCACCTGGCAGGGAGAGGGAGAGAGGGGCGCTCGGGTCGGCCACCCGATCCGAAAGGGGATCAGGATCCCGGGCCTTAAGGGATTCGGCCCACAGGTATAATGCGCCCAGGCGCGGTTTCTAAAAAAAAACTAACTTTCCTATTTATCCTTTTTAATAAAACAAAAACTAAAAGGGAGTAAAAACGAAACAAATAAAATAATTAATATGGGGTATTATATACCAAAAAAATCAGAAAAATATCCTCTACTCGATCAACATTTTTCCAAAGCAAAAATAAAAACTTTTAAAAAATGTTTTTTTTTCAGAAAATCCCCTAAATGCTTTATTTCTTTTTGCGAATATTCTCACGATAAAACTTTGGATTTCTTGGCTCCAAATATTTCAGAAATGCCCCGCACTTTGGAGGGTCATTTTCCTCCGCTCTCTCTCTTGCGTGCAAGAGATTATTTTCCCGGCATTTCTCGTGTGAGGAAAAATAGAAATGCAAAAGCAAAAGTCGAAAGAATTCAAATGCAAACTTTATTTCAATCAATATGCATAGATGCTTAGCTACAATGTAAAACATTCCCAATTAGGAAAATTGGGATGTTACAATCTACTACTATTACTCCACACATCGACCGCTATCCAGCATGAATCTAGTGTACTGAGTTCATGACGAACAGAGTAACGCCTTAAGCAAGATGACATGATGTAGAGGGATAAACTCAAACCAATGATGAAAACCCCATCTTTTTACCCTTGATGGAAACAACACAATGCGTGCCTCGCTGCCCCTTCTGTCACTGGGAGAGGTCACCGCACGGTATGAACCCAAAACCAAGCACTTCTCCCATTGCAAGAATCATAGATCAAGTTGGCCAAACAAAACCCACAACTCAAAGAGAATTACAAGGATATGAAATCATGCATATAAGAGATTAGAAGAAACTCAAATAAGATTCATAGATAATCTGATCATAAATCCACCAATTCATCGGATCTCGACAAACACACCGCAAAGAAGATTACATCGGATAGATATCCATGAAGATCATGGAGAACTTTGTATTGAAGATCCAAGAGAGAGAAGAAACCGTCTAGCTACTAGCTATGGACCCGAAGGCCTATGGTGAACTACTCACGCATCATCGGAGAGGTCATGGTGTTGATGAAGAAGCCCTCCGTATCCGGAACCCCCTTCCGGCAGGGCATCAGAACGTGCCCTAGATGGGATCTGGCGGAGACAAAAGCTTGCGGCGGCGGAAAAGTATTTTTGTCGATCTCTCTCGCAGTTTTGGAATTTTTCTGAATTTATAGGCGGAAGAGGTAGGGCAGACGAGCAACAGGGGCCCCAGAAGCCTGCTAGGCATGGGCCCCCTGGCCGCGCCTAGGGGGCTTGTGGGGTCCCCTGGCGGCCCCTGCCTTGGTTCTAAGTCTCGTGCGTATCTTCTGTTCCGGAAAAAATCTTTTTGGAAGTTTTATTCCGTTTGGACACCGTTTAAAGTCCTCCTCTGAAAAGGGTCAAAAACACGGAAAAAACAGGAACTGGCACTTGGCACTGAGTTAATAAGTTAGTCCCAAAAAAGATATAAAAGGCATACAAAACATCCAAAGTTTGACAAGATAATAGCATGGAACCATAAAAAATTATAGATAAGTTGGAGACGTATCAGGGATGCCCCTGTGCATCCCCTTCTCCATTAACAATCACCAGTTCGTCCTTCTCCATGCTATATTTTTATCTCTTCATGTGTTATGTGCTAAACTTGGAGCGTCTCACTCTTTACTTTTAAGTTTGCTTTAGTTTTGCTTGGTGTTCATAACAAGTTGGACCTAGCCTTTATTGTTTGGGAGAGAAACACGCTCCACTCCACCCTAGAACACAACATATGTTTTCATGCTTACCTTTTTTGTGTTCTTTATCTTTTCATAGCCATTGTCATGCTTAGCTCTTAGTTTTCATGCTTTATCTTTTTAAGAGCTTTTATTTAGGTTGATTTTGGAACTCTCTTGAGTTACCATGCTTATGTTGTTTAGAGAGTTGGCTTGTTGCACTAAGTTGTGTGTCTTGCATGAGTAGGTAACTGAGGTTGCTATTTAAGTGTAGTAGTAACTTGCAATAGTTTTGAGGTATTAATTTGAGTAATGTTTGGACTTTTGGTGTCAAGAGCTTAAGCCTATTAGTGATAGGTGTCGTATTTTGGGCAATCCGTGTGTATTTTCAAAACAAAAAAATTTAGTTGAGAACTCTAGCTACTAGATGGATCGCTAACCTCTGGAGGGGTTGGAATATATAGTGTACCCTCACGTTATCATGGGTCGAGGATGCGCAAGGATAACCAAACCCCCAAACACTCCTCCTTGGAGTACTTGTCTCTTTGTGAATCTCCTGACTAGATAGAGAGTTATCGATAATAAGTACATGAGTTCTTCGGACTAATCCGAGTATTCGATTGTTGGCACTTCAAATCATCCATATTTTGCTGGCCTCTTCGGTACCATGCACTGCCCATTCTCATCTTGAGAGCTGGTGCATACTTCGCCGGTGCATCCAAACCCTTGGCATGATACGCTCTGTCATCATAAGCCTCATTATATACTTCCTCAAAACAGCCACCATACCTACCTATTAAGGCATTTCCATAGCCTTTCCGAGATACATTGCCATGCAACATCCACCATCTCATGACATGATCTTCATGTCATACATGCTTTTGCTTGACCGAGGAGCCGCATGCTAGTTGGGATTTGCCCTTATTATTGCTACATGACGTGCTAGTATCATTGCATATCCTGCTACACTGGCAGAGGCATACATTTGCATACATCATGATAGTTTTCATTTATCTTTATGTTGAGTACTTCTTATAAAGTGTGAAGATCTTCTTTTTTATTTCTTGTAAAATATAGAGTGTTGCCTTGAAGTGAGGAAAATATCCCAAAGAGGACAAATTAAAAGATCCCAAAAGAGGACACATGAAAAGATCCCAAAGAGGACAAATGAGAGATAAATAGAAAGAGCCAAAGAGGCCACAAAATAAAAGAAAAGAAAAGAAAAAAATAAAAAAAAAGAGAAAAGGGGGCAACACTACTATTCCTTTTGAAAGATCCACACTCGTACTACATTGTTATATTTGTACTCCATAGAGATTATCATTCATGCATAACTATGTGGGGAACCTTACACTATAGAACTTGGCTTGTATATTCCAATGACGAGCCTCCTCAAATGAGCTCTAGGTCTTCATGAGCAAGCAAGTTGGATGCACCCCCACTAGTTCCATTGGAGAGCTTACCTTAGCTCATATGTGCTTCTGTTGCATGGCAATCCCTACTCTTCACATCATATCTATCATTTGACTTCTCCCGCCTATGATTATCCTCATTGATGTGAGACTTTCACACTTTTTTTTCTTCCTTCCCCATCATTTTTCTATTTTCCATCCTAAGTGCCAACTATCTTTCTTGCGCCCATCCATTGCATGAGTGCTCGAAGTCGAAAGGGAGAGGATCAGTTTGACTTGTGCCTGACTAGTGGTCTGGGGACGAGTCAAAATAAGATTTCGAAGGAGACCAAGTGTGAAGTTTTAGTAGATTGAGTTCTCAATTAAGCTATATAGTATTTTTATGCTCTAAACCCATCTCCCACTTCTTGCACGCAAACACCATTTGGAGACATTCGAGTCACGGACAACGAGAGCTCTTGCACCTTTATTTTCTTACTTTGCTAGTTTCAATACTAGATATAGACTCTTGCTTGTTATTGTCTTGACTTGAATTGCATATCTTACTTGCTTTACTTTGAAGTTCTTATATGTGTGTTAGTATGTCACCACAGAAATTATGCTTGTTATCATTTACCTACTCGAGGACGAGCAGGAATTAAGCTTGGGGATGTTGATATGTCCCAAACGTATATATAATTTTTGCTTGCTCCATGCAAGTTTTGAGTGATATTGCTATGTGTTTTGTACACTTTCATACCTTTTTCAACATATTTGGACTAACCTACTAACTCAGTGCACCCAGTGCCAGTTTCTGTCTGCTCATGTCTGTGAATTGCAAGTTTATACCCATATTTACAGTGCCCGAAAAATGCCACAAAAATATATAACAAATCAGCATTCCAGAAGACTCCAGATGCCCGAAGGAGAGCCACAGCCCCCCCAGATGGCCACCTGGCTCGTCCTAGGGGGAGGCCGCGCCACTAGGCCTCCTGGGTGAGTGGGACCTCCCCTGGTGCCCCCCTTTGGCCCTATTTTTATCCCCGTGGAGGAAACCCTGATTCCAGAACCCTTTTGTCCACAAGCAATTCCGATCTACGCCGCCATCGCCAACAAGTTTCGGGGAACCAGAATTCCTATGCCGGCACCCTGCCGGGACGTGGAAGTGCCCCGGATTCATCTCCATCGATGTTGCTTCCTCCCTCCATGAAGCGGGAGTAGTTCCTCCTCGGGGATGAGGTCTTCTACATTAGCTATGTGGTTAATTCTCTCTCCCATGATGTGATCTTGATTGTGATCATAGGCTATGTTAATCTAGGGTGATCCCATGATGTTTCCCCTTCTTCAATGTATTGGATTCATGTAGTCACTTGATCTTATCTAGTATAATCTCCGAGACCATGGTGACAACAGTCTATTGGACATGGTTTAGAAGAATATTTTCATGAGTGATTTCCTCTTTTGTGAACTGATTAAAGATTGAGAGTCTCTTGGTGCTTGTCTTTGACTATCCTTGAGATATGTTCTGGTGATTGTGGTACTCTCTTTGGATGGCCGCGGTTACATTGGGAAATCCATAGACGAGAACTACGAACTCTGAAGTGTGCTTTTGTAGCCCTACATAATTCTCGTCCTCTCTTGATCACGAAGGAATGACCTCCGAGTATGTCTCCATTGCATGTTTTAGTGGAAATATCATGTGATTAGACTATGAATTATTTTTTATGGATTCACTCATTTCACCAACTCGTACTAAATAGCGAGCTAATGAATCACCTTCTTTTTTCCATTGGACTTTCCAATCAAATTGGTTGTAAGACTCATAAGGATCCACTTTACGAAGATCCCATTGTATTCGAGAAGCTCGTAACATAGGTCCCGATAAGCCCCAATTTACTGCTTCTTCTCCGCTAATAAAACCTACTCCTTCAACTCGCTCTAAAAAATGGGATTCTGTGTACTTAATGTTGTTGGGAGTTGCCACTAGTGAAAGTATGAAGCCCATGCCTTGTTTCTCACCATTGTTACACCGTTTGTGCTACTTCTGTCACTTGCTACCTTGCTGTAATTTTTTATTACAGATTTATATTACCTTGCTTTGCCACACCTATCACCCATATTTTATCATCTCTCCGCTGAACTAGTGCACCTATAAAATTTACCATTGTATTAGGTGTGTTGGGGACACAAGAGACTTCTTGTTTCTTAATTGCAGGGTGGCTTGAGAGAGACCATATTCAACCTCTACTTTCCTAAGTTTGATAAACCTTAGGTCATCCACTTGAGGGAAATTGCTGCTGTCATACAAACCTCTGCTTTGGAGGCCCAACATAATCTACAAGAATAGAAGCATGCGTAGACATCAACCGCCGACCGCAACCACCTTTCCACCAACGTTCCACTGACCATCATGGATGCCTGCGCGGTAATAATAAACAAATTGATTATAAGAAATGCATGCATGCATCAAAGTCATACAAAAATTCGGCATGACCTTCCCTAAAAATAGGACATATAGAATTTGCCGGATATTCGCCGAAACGGAAATAAATCGACATTTCGGCAAAACATAGGCAACTCAAGCACAATTCGACGGTAACTCGTGCCACACACAAAATTTCCATCATATCACCCGATTATGTCATATTCGCATAGAAAGATATATTTCCATTCTTGCAAAATCACAAATTTTTATTCACCTAGCTATCTCGGGATCAACCATGGTGATGATGATGTGTCGATCAGTGTCGCCACACACTTAGCTAGGCAATGATCAAAAGTGGACAAAGCTTACTTATTGACATGGCTAGATCTAGTTAGGGAGATACATAGGTCACTTCATTAAATGAGTAGATTTACTAGCTAGTTGGAGAAGAATATGGCTCTAACTAGTGGAGTGGGAGGAAAAAGAGAAAGGAGTTGCATTCATGGAGGTGGTGTAGTTAGTTAGAAGCAATAAAGAGAGAGAAAGTGAGGTTGAAGAAAGAGAGTAATGAGGGGAGAAGTAGTGAGGAAGAAGCTAAGTGAGGGAGAGAGGAGGTGGGAGCTGGTTGGAAGGTGGGGAAAGTGAAAGGAAGAGGTGGAGGGGAAGGGGAAGGGGAGGGAAAGGGAAAAGGAGCTGGCTGTGCTTTAGCAGTAGCACGCTTGGGGAAAACGCGTTGCTGCTAATGTAGTAGCAGTAGCACGCTTTAGCGGCAGCCTCTCCTACTAAGTGGGGCCCGCCATGTGGCCTAGTTCAAACTTAGCAGTAGCCCTATGATACGTCTCCAACGTATCTATAATTTTTGATGGTTTCATGCTCTTATCTTGTCAAACTTTGGATGTTTTGCATGCTTTTTATTTATTTTCTGGGACTAACTTATTAACTCAGTGCCAAGTGCCAGTTCTTGTTTTTCCATGTTTTTGACCCCTTTCACAGGAGATTTTGAAAAGGAAGTAAATCCCCGAAAAGATTTTTTCTCGAACGGAAGAAGATCGGAGGACTTGGGAGCCAAGCCAGAAGTGCCCTAGGGGCCCCACAAGCCGCCACCCCACGGCCAGGGTGGCGCCATGCAGGCTTGTGCCCCCCCTGGAGGTCCCCTGACCTAGAACTTGCGCCTATATATTCCCAAATATTCCCAAAAAAATCAAGAGACGATCGGAATCACTTTTCCGCCGCCGCAAGCTTCTGTCTCCGCAAGATCCCATCTGGGGCACGTCCTGGTTCCTTGCCGGAGGGGGGATTCGGACACGGAGGGCTTCTTCATCAACACCATGACCTCTCCGATGATGCGTGAGTAATTCCCATAGACCTACGGGTCCATAGCTAGTAACTAGATGACTTCTTCTCTCTCTTGGATCTTCAATACAAAGTTCTCCATGATCTTCATGGAGATCTATCCGATGTAATCTTCTTTTGCGGTGTGTTTGTCGAGATCTGATGAATTGTGGATTTATGATCAGATTATCTATGAATCTTATTTGAGTTTCTTCTGATCTCTCTTATGCATGATTTCATATCCTTGTAATTCTCTTCGAGTTGTGGATTTTGTCTGGCCAACTAAATCTATGATTCTTGCAATGGGAGAAGTGCTTGATTTTGGGTTCATACCGTGCGGTGACCTCACCCAGCGACAGAAGGGGTAGCGAGGCACGCATCATGTTGTTGCCATCAAGGGTAAAAAGATGGGGTTTTCATCATTGGTTTGAGATTATCCCTCTACATCATGTCATCTTGCTTAAAGCGTTACTCTGTTCGTCATGAACTCAATACACTAGATGCATGCTGGATAGCGGTCGATGTGTGGAGTAATAGTAGTAGATGCAGAAAGTATCGGTCTACTTGTCTCGGACGTGATGTCTATATGCATGATCATTGCCTTAGATATCGTCATGACTTTGCGCGGTTCTATCAATTGCTTGACAGTAATTTGTTCACCCACCGTATTACTTGCTATTTTGAGAGAAGCCTCTAGTGAACACTATGGCCCCCAGGGTCTACTCCACACCATATTTTCAGCCTTACACTTTTTACTTCGTTGCACTTTCCACCTTCAGATCTCACTTTGCAAAAAATCTTGAAGGGATTGACAACCCCTTTGGAGCGTTGGGTGCAAGCTTGTTTGTGTTTGCGCAGGTACTCTGGACTTGACGAGACCCTCCTTGTGGATCGATACCTTGGTTCTCAAACTGAGGGAAATACTTACTGCTCCTGTGCTGCATCACCCTTTCCTCTTCAAGGGAAAAACCAACGCACGTCCAATCTCCGTCAACGTGTCAATTTCTGGCGTTGTTGTTTGAGAAGTAGCAGAAGGATTTCTGGCGTCGTTGCCGGGGAGGAAGATCAAGTCAAGAACTCATCCAAGTAGGTGTCTCAAACTCATCTCTTCAATTTACTTTGTTTGCTAGTTGCCTCTCGTTTTCCACTCCCCCACTTCACGAATTTGCCTTTTTCGTTCGCCTTTTCGCTTGCCCTTTACGTTCGCCCTTTTTCTCGCCTGCTCTTTGTTTGGTTTTGTGCTTGCTTGCTTGCTGAAGTCACCATGAACGAAAACACCAAACTTTGTGACTTCTCGAATACTAATAATAATGATTTTATTAGTACTCCGATTGCTCCCGCGCTACTGCGGAGTCATACGTAATCAATGCCGCTTTGCTGAATCTTGTTATGAAAGAGCAATTCTCTGGCCTTTCTAGTGAAGATGCCGCATCCCATCTCAATACCTTCATTGAGCTTTGCGATATGCAAAAGAAAAGAGATGTGGATAATGACGTGATAAAATTGAAGCTTTTTCCTTTCTCGTTGCGAGATCGCGCAAAAACTTGGTTTTCTTCTTTGCCCAAAAATAGTATCGATTCTTGGGATAAGTGCAAAGATGCTTATATATCCAAGTATTTTCCTCTGGCTAAGATTATCTCTCTCCGTAATGATATCATGAATTTCAAGCAACTTGATCATGAACATGTTGCACAAGCTTGGGAGAGAATGAAATTAATGATTAGAAATTATCCTGCTCATGGCTTGAGTCTCTGGATGATTATCCAAATCTTTTACGCTGGCTTGAATTTCGCTTCTAGAAATATCTTGGACTCCACCTCAGGTGGAACGTTCATGGAAATCACGTTAGGAGAAGCCACAAAGCTCTTAGACAACTTCATGACGAACTACTCTCAGTGGCACACTGAAAGGTCACCTACTTGTAAAAAGGTACACGCTATAGAAGAAATTAACTCGTTGAGTGCTAAGATGGATGAGTTAATGAATTTGGTTGCTAGTAGAAGTGCTCCTTTGGATCCCAATGATATGCCTTTGTCTTCTTTGATTGAGAGTAGCAACGCTAGCTTGGACGTTAATTTTGTTGGTAGGAATAACTTTGGCAACAACAACGCTTTTAGAGGAAACTATGTTCCTAGGCCTTTTCCTAGTAACTCCTCTAATAATTTTGGCAACTCCTACAACAATACTCATGGAAATTACAATAGATTACCCTCTGATCTAGATAGTAATATCAGAGTCTTAATCAACTCTCAAAATATTTTCAATGCGTAGAGGAAAAACTACTCAAAATTGACGATTTGGCTAAAAGCGTGGATAGGATTTCTTGTGATGTTGATGATTTGAAAGTTAGATGTGCTCCTCCCAAAATCAACATGGATGAAACTTTGAAATCTATGTGTGTTTCCATGATTGAGAGCCAAGAAAGAACCGCCCAAATTCGTGCTAGACATGAATGGCTTAAAAAGGCGTGTTCTCGTGATGAGAATCACGAAGATCTTAAAGTGCTTGGTGTGACTCCTATTGAATCTTTGTTTTCTTGTGTCAAACCTAATGATTATGGGGCTGGATATGAATCCACTTTGGTTGAAAAGTGCCCCAATGATTCGGAGTCCATCTACCATGATGCTAAAAGCATTAAAAGTGGAGTAGAAGACGTTAAAACTTTGAGTAGTAATGAAATTACTACCGTGGATTTCAAGGAATTCAATTATGATAGTTACTCCTTGATTGAATGCATTTCTTTGATGCAATCCATGTTGAACTCTCCACACGCTTATAGCCAAAACAAAGCCTTTACCGATCATATCGTCAGAGCTATGATAAAAGCTCTTGAAGAAAAACTTGGATTGGAAGTCTCTATCCCTAGAAAGCTTCATGATGAGTGGGAACCTACCAGCAAAATCAAAATCAAAAACTATGAGTGCAATGCTTTGTGTGATTTGGGTGCTATTGTTTCTGCGATTCCAAAGTCTTTATGTGATGTTCTGGGTTTTAATGAGATGGAAGAGTGTTCTATTAATTTGCATCTTGCTGATTCTACTTTCAAGAAACCCATGGGAAGGATCAATTATTTTCTTATTATTGCAAATAGGAACTATGTACCCGTGGATTTCATTGTACTTGACATTGATTGCAATCCTACATGCCCTATTATTCTTAGTAGACCTTTCCTAAGGACTATTGGTGCTATCATCGATATGAAGGGAGGGAATATTAGATTTAAATTTCCTTCAAGGAAGGGCATGGAACACTTTCCTAGAAACAAAATAAGATTGCCTTATGAATCCATGATGAGGACCACTTATGGCTTGAGCACCAAAGACGACGATACGTGATTCTATCGCTCCTATGCTCCTATGCCTAGCTAAGGGCGTTAAACAATAGCGCTTGTTGGGAGGCAACCCAATGAATTTATGTTTTTCTTTCTATTTTGTTGTGTCCACACTTTCATAATTCTGTTGTGATTGTGTTTTTTGTGTTTCTTTTTATGTTTGAGCCAAGCAAAACCTTTATGATTAGTCTTGGTAATTGTTGTTTGATCCTGCTGGAAAAAGACAGAAACATTTCGCTCACGAGATGATTTTTCATTTTTATTCACAAAGAGCTTTTCAGTTTATTCTTTTTTGCTTATGATTGATATGCATTTTCCCCAGACCGTCGTAATTTTTCAGATTTTTTTAGGTACCACAAGTTTACGAAGTATACAGATTGCTATAGACTGGTCTGTTTTTGACATATTCTGTTTTTGTTGAGTCGGTTGCTTGTTTTGATGAAACTATGGTTAGTATCGGGGGGTCCTAGCCATGGGAAAGTGAGAATATAGTAGCCCATAATCAATATAGATAGAATTCAAGTATGCTACAATACCAAAAGAAGTGGTAGTTTGTTTTCTTGTACTAATGTTATCACAAGTTTCTGTTGAAGTTTTGCGTTGTGAAGTTTTCAAGTTTTGGGTGATGTTCTCATGGAGAAAGAGATAAGGAGTGGAAAGATCTCAAGCTAGGGGATTCCCAAGGCATCCCAAGCCAAATGCAAGGACACCAAAAAGCCTAAGCTTGGGGATGCCCCGGGAAGGCATCCCCTCTTTCGTCTTCAATCCATCGATAACATTACTTGGAGCTATATTTTTATTCACCACATGATATGTGTTTTTCTTGGAGCGTCTTGTATCTTAGGAGTCTTTTCGTTTTGTTGTGTCACAATCATACTTGCTGCATACCTTTAGAGAGAAAGAGACATGCACTCATCGTGATTTTGCTAGAATGCTCGTTGTGCTTCACTTATATCTTTTGAGCTAGATACTTTTGCTCTTGTGCTTCACTTATATCTTTTGAGCTAGATAGTTTTGCTCTTGTGCTTCACTTATATCTTTTGAGCTAGATACTTTTGCTCTTGTGCTTCACTTATATCTTTAGAGCACGGCGGTGCATGATTTGGTAGTTGGCTTATGCTATGAAAGTAGTCCCATGTGCTAGGTACCCAAAGAGGATGCAAAAACCTCCATCTTCATGTGCATTGAGTAGAAAGAGAAGTTTCGATTCCTCTCAATTAGTTTTGAGATATGTATTCGGTAATATTGAGAGTTATGTTAGTAGGGTGTTGTGAATCTAGAGATACTTGTGTTGGAGTTAGTGATTCCCGTAGCATGCACGTATGGTAAACCGCTATGTTAGGAAGTCAGAGCATAATTGATCTATTGATTGTCATCCTTTGTGTTGAGGTTGGGATCACGCGATAGTTTACACCTACCAACCCTTCCCCTCGGAGTATGCGTTTAGCACTTTGTTTCGATTACTAATAAAAACTTTCGCAACAAGTATGTGAGTTCTCCATGACTAATGTGAGTCCATGGTATAGATGCACTTTCACCTTCCACCTTTCCTAGCCTCTCTAGTGCCGCGCAATTCTCGCCGGTACTCAAATACACCAAATTCCTTCCTCAAAACAGCCACCATACCTACCTACTATGGCATTTTCATAGCCACCAAAACTCCCACCATTCCGTCTCATGACTTGTGCCGTCACTCTCATATTGCCATTGCATGATCGCACTAGATCGTTGCACATCCCGGTACACTGCCGGAGGCATTTCCTATGGAGTCATCATCATTGTGATCTTTGAGCTGTGAGTAAATAAAAGTGTGCTGATCATCATTATTAGAGCATTGTCCCATGTGAGGAAAAAAAAGAGGCCAAAGAGCCCAAAAACAAGAAAAAGAGAGAAAAGAAAATAAAATAAAAAAAGAGGCCTAAGAGCCCAAATAAAAAAAGAAGAGAAATGAGAGAAAAAGAGAGAAGGGACAATGCTACTATCTTTTTCCACACTTGTGCTTCATGTCAGCACCATGTTCTTCATGATTGAGAGCTTCTTGCTTTGTCACTACCATATGCTAGTGGGAATCTTCGTTTTATAACTTGGCTCGTATATTTCAATGATGGGCTTCCTCAAAATTGCCCTAGGTCTTCGTGAGCAAGCAAGTTGGATGCACACCCACTAGTTTTCCTCTTGAGCTTTCACATACTTATAGCTCTAGTGCATCTCTTGTATGGAAATCCCTACTCATTCACATTGATATCTATTAATGGGCATCTTCATAGCGTATTGATACGCCGAGTCAGTGTGACCATCTCCTCCTTTTTGTCTCACAACCACCACCACACTCTATTCCACCTATAGTGCTATATCCATGGCTCGCGCTCATGTATTGCGTGATAGTTATAGAAGGTTTGAGAAAGTAAGAGTGCGAAAACAATTAGTTGGCCAATTCCGGGGTTGTGCATGATTTACATTAGTTGTGTGAGGATGATGGAGCATAGCCAGACTATATGATTTTGTAGGGATAACTTTCTTTGGCCTTTTTATTTTGAAAGTTCATGATTACTTTGCTAGTTTGCTTGAAGTATTACTGTTTTCATGTCAATAGCAAACTAATGTTTTGAATTTTACGCATCTGAACATTCATGTCGCGTGAAAGAAGTTGCAAAGGACAACTATGCTAGGTAGCATTCCAAATCAAAAATTCATTCTTTATCACTTCCCTACTCGAGGACGAGGAGGAGTTAAGCTTGGGGATGCTTGATACGTCTCCAACGTATCTATAATTTTTGATGGTTTCATGCTATTATCTTGTCAAACTTTGGATGTTTTGCCAGCTTTTTATTTATTTTCTGGGACTAACCTATTAACTCAGTGCCAAGTGCCAGTTCCTGTTTTTTCCATGTTTTGACCCCTTTCAGAGGAGATTTTGAAACGGAGTCCAAACGGAAGAAAATACCCGAAAAGATTTTTTCTGGAATGGAAGAAGATCGGAGGACTTGGGAGCCAAGCCAGAAGAGCCCAGGGGCCCCACAAGCCCCCACCCCGTGGCCAGGGGGGCCGCGCCATGCAGGCTTGTGGGCCCCCTGGAGGTCCCCTGACCTAGATCTTGCGCCTATATATTCCCATATATTCCCCAAAAAATCAAGAGACGGTCACAATCACTTCTCCGCCGCCGCAAGCTTTTGTCTCCGCAAGATCCCATCTAGGGCACGTCCTGGTGCCCTGCCGGAGGGGGAATTCGGATACGGAGGGCTTTTTCATCAACACCATGACCTCTCCGGTGATGCGTGAGTAGTTCACCATAGACCTACGGGTCCATAGCTAGTAACTAGATGGCTTCTTCTCTCTCTTGGATCTTCAATACAAAGTTCTCCATGATCTTCATGGAGATCTATCCAATGTAATCTTCTTTTGTGGTGTGTTTGTCGAGATCCGATGAATTGTGGATTTATGATCAGATTATCTATGAGTTTCTTCTGATCTCTCTTATGCATGATTTCATATCCTTGTCATTCTCTTCGAGTTGTGGGTTTTGTCTGGCCAACTAGATCTATGATTCTTGCAATGGGAGAAGTACTTGGTTTTGGGTTCATACCGTGCGGTGACCTCACCCAGTGACAAAAGGGGTAGCGAGGCACGCATCGTGTTGTTGCCATCAAGGGTAAAAAGATGGGGTTTTCATCATTGGTTTGAGATTATCCCTCTAGATCATGTCATCTTGCTTAAAGCGTTACTCTGTTTGTCATGAACTCTATACACTAGATGCATGCTGGATAGCGGTCGATGTGTGGAGTAATAGTAGTAGATGCAGAAAGTATTGGTCTACTTGTCTCGGACGTGATGCCTATATGCATGATCATTGCCTTAGCTATCGTCATGACTTTGCGCGGTTCTATCAATTGCTCGACAGTAATTTGTTCACCCGCCGTATTACTTGCTATTTTGAGAGAAGCCTTTAGTGAACACTATGTCCCCAGGGTATACTCCACATCATATTTTCAGCCTTACACTTTTTACTTCGTTGCACTTTCTGCCTTCAGATCTCACTTTGCAAACAATCTTGAAGGGATTGACAACCCCTTTGAAGCGTTGGGTGCAAGCTTGTTTGTGTTTGCGCAGGTACTCTGGACTTGAGGAGACCCTCCATCTGGATCGATACCTTGGTTCTCAAACTGAGGGAAATACTTACTTCTCCTGTGCTGCATCACCCTTTCCTCTTCAAGGGAAAAACCAACGCAAGCCCAATCTCCATCAATGTGTCAATTTCTGGCGCTGTTGTTTGAGAAGTAGCACCCTACACCAAAAACACGCTACTACTATGATGTTAGCAGTACCGCTGTTTTGAATGGGGCGCTACTACTATACCTAGCCTGGCGGGAGGGGGTGGCAATTCTAGTAGTAGCGCACTTTTACCTGGCCGTGCTACTTCTATTTATATAGCACTAGCGCGGTTTTTGTACATGCGCTAGTCGTACAGAGCAGTAGCGCCGCTTTTCGACGACTGCTGCTAATAAGCCTCTGTGTATATGGTTTTCTCTAGTGGTGTCCTCCTATTCGGACTCCTCTCCACCTCCTCACTTTGGGCACATAGGCCCATAGGGGCAGGCTGCCCAGCCTAGCAGGGGCTGGTGCGCCACCTCTTACGCCTATGTGCCCCCGGGGTGGGTGGCCCCTCCCGGTGAACCCCCGGAACCCATTCGTCACTCCCGGTACTTTACCGGTAATGCCCGAAAACTTTCCGAAACCCGTTTACCTCTTTCCTATATATCAATCTTCGTTTCCGAACCATTACGGAACTCCTCGTGATGTCCGAGATCTCATCCGGGACTCCGAACAACTTTCGATCACCAACATACATAACTCAACTATACCGAAACGTCACCGAACCATAAGTGTGCAGGCAGATATGTCTCCAACGTATCTATAATTTATGAAGTATTCATGCCATGTTTACAATAATTCTATATGATTTTGGTATGATTTTACTAGAAATAACCCGGACTGACGCTGTTTTCAGCAGAACTACCATGGTGTTGTTTTTGTGCAGAAATAAAAGTTATTGGAATGGGCTAAAAATTTATGGAGAATATTTTTGGAAAGTATAAAAAATAGGAGAGCAAAGAGCTGGGCCAGGAAGTGTATGAGGAGGCCACAAGCCTGCAGGGCGCGACCCCGCTAGGTCGTGCCCCTGTGGCTTGTGGGTACCTCGGGCACCGCCTTGACATGATTCCGACGCCAAAAATTCCTATAAATATAGAAACCCCGAAAAGAAACCTAGATCGGGAGTTCTACTGCCGCAAGCCTCTAGAGCCACGAAAAACCAATGAGGATCCCGTTCCGGCACCCTGCTAGAGGGGGAAACTATCACCAGGGTCCCTCTTCACCATCCCGGCGGTCTCCATGACGAGGAGGGAGTAGTTCACCCTCGGGGCTGAGGGTATGTACCAGTAGATATGTGTTTGATCTCTCTCTCCCTCATGTTCTTGAGATGGCACGATCTTGATGTATCGTGATCTTTATTAATATAGATGAACCATATGGAGTTTTCCCCTCTCCATCTTCTTGTGATGAATAGGGTTTTCCCTTTGAAGTTTACTTATCGGAATTGAGTCTTTAAGGATTTCAGAACACTTGATGTATGTCTTGCGATGGGATATCTATGGTGACAATGGGATGTTCTATTGATTTACTTGATGTATGTTTTGGTGATCAACTTGCGGGTTCTGTGACCTTGGGAATCTATGCATAGGGGTTGACACATGTTTTCGTCTTGACTTTCCGGTAGAAACTTTGGGGCACTCTTTGATGTTCTTTGTGTTGGATTGAACATGATGAATCTGAAATTATGTGACACATACCGTATAGTCAAGCCCAGGGGTACTCGAGGTGACATTGGGATATCTAGGTGACATTAGGGTTTTGGTTGATGTGTATCTTAAGGTGTTATTTTAGTACGAACTCTAAGGCAGTTCGTGACATTTATAGGGATAGCTCATAAGATTGACCGGAAAAGATAACTTTGAGGTGGTTTCGTAACCTACAATATTTCCTTCATTTGTTCTCCGCTATTTGTGACTTTGGAGTGAACTCTTTGTTGCACGTGAGGGGTTTATACATGATTCAACTATGTTAGTATTGTTTAGAGAACTTGGAGTAGTGAAAGTATGGACCCTAGGCCTTGTTTCCAAGCATTTGTACAATGTTTTGCTCACTGTTTACTATTTATTACCTTGCTGTTTTTATATTTTAAGATTACAAAAACCTATATCTACCATCCATATTACACTTGTATAACCATCTCTTCGCTGAACTAGTGCACCTCTACAATCTACCATTGTATTGTGTGTGTTGGGGACACAAGAGACTCTTTGTTATCTGATTGTAGGGTTTCTTGAGAGGGACCATCTTCATCCTACGCCTTCCATGGATTGATAAACCTTAGGTCATCCACTTGACGGAGATTCTCTACTGTCCTACAAAACTCTGCGCTTTGAGGCCCAACACGAGTCTACAAGAAGAAGGGTGTGTACTAGACATCAAGCTCTTTTTTGGCGCCGTTGCCGGCGAGGTGATTGCTTGCAGGTATATCTTTAGATCTTGCAATTAAATCTTTTAGTATCTTTTTTTCACTAGTTTCGTTTTATAAAACAAAACTACAAAAAAAAAAATGGAATTAAGGTTGCCTCATATGCTTCATCTCTTCAATGTCTTTCGTAAACATGATGGAAAGGAAAATTGTGCTCAAGTGTTAGAAGAAGAAGTTATTAAAATGTTTGGCACTAAATCTTTGATTGATGAGCATGATTGCAATGTTGTTAGCATGAATTCTTTGAATATCCATAGTACTAATGATGATTGCACTAGTCATGATAAAAAGATTTATTATAAGCATGTCAATTTTTGTGGAGTGCATAGAGTTTGTGTAGACATGCGTGAAAGGGAAGATATTTTTTTAAGAGGCATAAGTATCTAGAAACTAAATGATTGCAAGAGAGGCTATATGTATGTGCTGAAAGACTTAATATTCTTAATATTTATCGTTGTCCTTGTGAAGTTTGCAATGAAAGTGGTCATTTTAATTTCCAATGTGAATTATTTGATGATCGAATTGTGTCCAAAAATTGTGATCACCTAATTACCCTTGAGCATCATAATGAACTTAGTCCATTTTTGGGGTATGAAGAAATGAAACATAAGACTAAGGATATTCCAGCTTGGGTCCTCATGAAAATGATTGACTTTGATATAATGAAGTCTATATGTATTGCGTGGTAAATTGCATTGAGAATCCTTATATTAACAATTACTTAAAGACAAGAAAACAAATAGAAGATGAAGAAAATACTAATGAAGGGAAAGAGGTTTCCCAATATCCTCCTTTTTTTTCTTGTGATGAATTAGGTAACGAGGAGGAACTTTTTGTTCAACCAACCACTTCAAAAAGAAGCTTGGAGGAATCAAATAAACCCACACATGATGCGGTGAATAAGAAGAAAAGAAGGACAAGTAAAGGTAAAGATGTATCTCTCCCAAATAATGTTGCTCCCATTATTGATAGGCTTCATGAGAATGAATCAAAAATAGTCGTGGAAGATGATACGCTTGAGGATGATTTTGTTATGCCTATTGCTTGTTGTGATAATTATAATTGGGAAGATAATGATACTTTTTATAATCTTGAAAATATTTATGGCACCAACTTGGAGAATGATGATAATAGTTGCTATAATACTTGTGTTATTCATACTATTAATGATGAGAGTGATTATGTTTATGATTTACAAAGCCACAAGCTTGGGGATGCTATGTTTTATGAAGATGATATTTTAGCCCCCCAAGTTCTGATGAGCAACTTTATTATGATGAAAGCATGCCTCCTGTTTATGATGATTATATTGATGAATGTGGGGTTGGAAGAGTGTCGACTCTAGGTACTAATGATCCCACTAATTTGGAGGGTGTTGAATCTTGTCATAATAATAAAAGTGGATATGGAGAGGTCATGACTTTATTTAGTGACGAGTCCACTATTTTGGAAGAGGCTTCGATTAACTATGACAACAAAGTTGCTATTTATGATGATTATTGTGATGACATGTATGCAATAAAGAATAATGATAACCATGAAACTTGTCATCATGATTTTAATTCTCAATTGGATTATGCTTCACATGATAGTTATTTTTTTGAGTTTGCTCCCACTACTATTGATGAGAATAAATTTGCTTATGTGGAGAGTAGTACAATTTCTATGCTTGTAGCATGTACAGAATGCTTTATGTGCTAGTTATGTTGTGAAATTCCTTCATGATGTTACTGAAAATCATTATGAGGGAGGAACATATGCTTGTAGGAATTGCAATAATATCAAGTTTCCTTTCTATGTGTTCAAAATTTTGAAGTTATGCTTGTTTTGCCTTCCTATGCTAGTTGATTCTTGCTCCCATAAATTGTTCGCTCACAAAATCCCTATGCAAAGGAAGTTGGTTAGACTTAAATGTTCTTGTCATGAGATTCATGATTCTCTTTTGCATGTTATAATCATTATTCCTATGTGAGCATCATTGAAATCATTATGCCTAGCTAAAAGGCTTTAAACAAAAGCGCTTGTTGGGAGACAACCCAACACTATTAATTTCTGTTTTTTTTGTGTTCACATGATTAAGCTACTGGAGTAATCATGTTTTATGCCTTTTATTTCAATAAAGTGCCAAGTGAAGCATTTGAGATAGTGTGGACGATAGTTGACTTGATTCTGTGCAAAAACAGAAACTTTTTCTCTTAGTACAGGAATTTTTTAAATTCACCAGGACGTGCTTTTGATCTGAAGTTTTTACAAATGATTTATATACAAAATTTCTGTATTTTCCTAATTTTTCAGAATTTTTAGAGAGAGGGAAGTATGGTTACACTACAGATCTTCACAAACTGTTCTGTTTTTGATAGATTCTGTTTTGCATGCATAGTTTGCTTGTTTTTGTGTTACCATAGCTTATATTCAGTTATATAAATTATGGGAATAGTCGAATAAATTAGGTACCATGTCGGAACAATTGTTAATCTTGTCTTGATAGTACCTAAGGAATGATCAATATTTATTATACTAACCCATCTCACGAAGTTCCGTTAAGTTTCGTGTGATTGAAGTTTTCAAGTTTTGTGTGAGACGCCGATATGAAGAAAATAAGGACTGAAAAGAACCTAAGCTTGGGGATTCCCAAGGCACACCCAAGGTAATATACAAGGAATAATCAAGCGCCTAAGCTTGGGGATGCCCCGGAAGGCATCCCCTCTTTCGTCTTCAACACTATCGATATATCTTACTTGGAGCTATATTTTTACTCGTCACATAATATGAGTTTTGCTTGGAGAGTGAATTTATTTTGTTGTTCTATGTTAGGCGTTACTTATAATCTTGTTTTTCAATAAAATTTCCAAGAATTTCCTTTAGTATGCTTGCATTGCATGTTTTAACTGGTGTTGTATAAAAACAACAACTTTTTCTGTAGTGTTTGAACTTTCATATTTTACTGGAACGTGAAATGTTTCTGAAATTTTTACAAAGTGTTGTCATATAAATTTTATAGCATGTAATAAATGTTCATAATTGTTTGAATTACATAAGTACACTTGTTTCATAAATTTCTATAGACTGTTCTGTTTGGACACATTGCTGTCATAAGTTTTGTTATCTACTTATCCTATAGTTTCCATAGCCTATATTGATAGATATAAATTGTGGAAATGATAGTAAACAGTAGATGATGTTTGCAATTATTATGCAACTTGTCCTGACAGTACATAAAGAGTTGATTTATTATTATGTGCACAAACCTATCTCACGAGTTCTTTTCGAGTTTTGTGTGGATGAATCTTTTGAGAATAGGTGAAACCGGGATACGAGAGGATTGAACAAGATACAAAAGCTTAAGATTGGGGATTCCCAAGGCACCTCAAGTAAATATTTCAAGAACTCTCAAGCATCTAAGCTTGATGATGCTACGCATCCCACCTCTCTTCGTCAACTATCGGTTAGCCTATGTTGAGCCTAATTTTTTATTCGTTCACATGGTGCGTCCTATTCTTGGACTGCTATTTATTTTGCTTGCTGTTTAAATAAAATACTCAGATCTGAAAATATTTATTAAGAGAGAGATAAATTCCCCACATAGCTACTTAATTGTTTGACTACTCATTAATCTTCACTTATATCTTTTGAGAGTAGCTTGTCATTTACTTTCGGGCTTCACTTATATCCTATGAGTAAATAGTTAAATAATTGAATATCATGAATCTAAAATTATATATGTTTTATATGCTTATCCCATAGGGAGTAACGACTTCACATATAACACGTATAGGTGGTAAAATTTATTGAAAGTTAGCAAACACCGCATTGGTCACGGACAATTCATGAAAGAATACTGAAGGAAGAGAGATTCCACATATAAATATACTATCTTGCACATCTTCTATGATTGTGAGCCCCATTAATTATTTTCAAACTTGAGAAAATTAGTTGAAGTTGGACAAGCAAGACAACTTAATGAGTTATGTTTGGGTATATTTGCATAGAAGTTATATTGTTATGGATCCTCAAACATGTGGTGTTTGTTTAGAACCTTTTGCTAACCAACACTTTATACTAAGTAGAGATACTACTTGTGCATCCAAAACCCCTTAAACCAAGGTTCTTGCCATGAGAGTCCACTATATCTACCTATATGCGGTATTTACATGTCGTTCCAAGAAATTTGCATGTGCTAAACTCTAAACCTTCAAATAATATTCCGTTTTATATGCCCGAAACGCTCATGTAGTGACTAGGGGTTATTAGTATCTTCCATGCTAAGTGGGTCATTCTCACGATATGTGTTGATTCACTATCATTCACGAGAAAGTGGTTGGTATTAGGGGTTCCCAGTCCTGAAAAAATGCAAATAATTAAACAAAACTCCCCCAAGAATGTTGTTGGTATGGACGGTTACCGTGGATTCGCCTCGCCGTGGAGCGTGATTGATTGGTGGAGGGGGAGTAAAAACTTTACCTTTATGTTTGGGAATCGCCTATAATGTATCTTGCATGGAAGATACCGAGATCTCTCGGTTTTTATGTTGACAATGAAAGCGTACCGCTCAAAATTATTATTCATCTCTGTTTTAAAAGCTCGAGCTCTCGCACATATGCAAATCACTTCTTCCCTCTACGAAGGGCCAATCTATTTACTATCCTTGTTGAGTCAACTTGTTTTTCCAACCTCAATATATTAGTTGGAAAGAATCATGTGGTAGGGAAAGATCCAAGAATATATGGCCACACAAATATATTTGATCATGAATTATTATTGTTGACAATTATCTATATGATAAATAAGTTGGGAGGCGAAACATTAAGCCCCTATCTTTTTCTGTGTTTGATGGATGCCATTTGCTCTAAAAATATGCTTTCAGTGTTAGAAATCATGGAAGACTATATGATAGTTGAGTATGTGGAATTTTATAAACCAAAGCTCTTACATAGACCCTTCCTGAAAATAAGATGAATTGCAATTGTTTGGTCACTCAAAGCATAGTTTGTTAGTTTTCTAGAAACTTTATGGTCTACACGTTAACACGTGAATAGCTTGTTACTTCATCATCAGAATTTTTATGAGATGAGATACTGTTTATGATATATAATGATGCTAGAAAAAGTGATTGGAATTAACATTGATCAACTTGTGCACTTGCTAGCATTCACACTTCATAAATTATTTCTTTTATCATTTACCTACTCGAGGACGAGTAAGAATTAAGCTTGGGGATGCTGATACATCTCCAACGTATCTATAATTTATGAAGTATTCATAACATGTTTATAATAATTCTATATGATTTTGGTATGATTTTATTAGAACTAACCCAGACTGATGCTGTTTTCAGTAGAACTACCGTGGTGTTGTTTTTGTGCAGAAATAAAACTTCTCGGAATGGACTAAAAATTTATGGAGAATATTTTTGGAAAATATAAGAAATATTGGAGCGAAGATCTGGGCCAGGAAGTGGATGAGGAGGCCACAAGCCTGCAAGGCGCGACCCCGTTAGGCCGTGCCCGTGTGGCTTGTGGGTCCCTCGCGCACCACCTTGACGTGATTCCGACGCCGAAAATTCCTATAAATATAGAAACCCTCGAAAAGAAATCTAGATCGAGAGTTCCGCCGCTGCAAGCTTCCAGAGCCACAAAAAACTATTCGGGAGCCTGTTCTGGCACCCTGTCGGAGGGGGAAACCATCACTGGAGGCCCTCTTCATCATCCCGGTGGTTTCCATGACGAGGAGGGAGTAGTTCACCCTCGGAGCTGAGCGTATGTACCAGTAGCTATGTGTTTGATCTCCCTCTCTCGTGTTCTTGAGATGACACCATCTTGATGTATTGTGAGCTTTATTAATATAGATGAATCATATGGAGTTTTCCCCTCTCTATCTTCTTGTGATTGATGAATTAAGTTTTCCCTTTGAAGTTTACTTATCGGAATTGAGTCCTTAAGGATTTGAGAACACTTTATGTATGTCTTGCGATGGGATATCTATGGTGACAATGGGATGTTCTATTGATTTACTTGATGTATGTTTTCGTGATCAACCTATGGGTTCTGTGACCTTGGGAATCTATGCATAGGTGTTGGCACATGTTTTCGTCTTGACTTTCCGGAAGAAACATTGGGGCACTCTTTGAAGTTCTTTGTGTTGGATTGAACATGATGAATCTGAAATTATGTGATACATATCGTATAATCAAGCCCACGGGTACTCGAGGTGACATTGGGGTATCAAGGTGACATTAGGGTTTTGGTTGATGTGTAGCTTCAGGTGTTATTTTAGTACGAACTCTAGCGTTATTCGTGACATTTATAGGGATAAATCATAAGATTGATCGAAAAATATAACTTTGAGGTGGTTTCGTACCCTACAATAATTCCTTCGTTTGTTCTCTGCTATTTGCTACTTTGGAGTGAACTCTTTTTCGCACGTGAGGGATTTATATATGATTCAACTATGTTAGTATTGTTGAGAGAACTTGCACTAGTGAAAGTATGGACCCTAGGCCTTGTTTCCAAGCATTTATACAATGTTTTGCTTGCTGTTTACTATTTGTTACCTTGCTGTTTTTATATTTTCAGATTACAAAAACCTATATCTACCATCCATATTACACTTGTATCACCATCTCTTCGCCGAACTAGTGCACCTCTACAATCTACCATTGTATTGGATGTGTTGGGTGGACACAAGTGATTCTTTGTTATTTCATTGCAGGGTTGCTTGAGAGAGACCATCTTCATCCTACGCCACCCACGGATTGATAAACCTTAGGTCATCCACTTGAGGGAAATTTTCTACTGTTCTACAAAACTCTGCGCTTGGAGGCCCAATACGAGTCTACAAGAAGAAGGTTGTGTAGTAGACATCACAGACCCTTCCGGTTCGAGAACAATGTAGACATGACCGAGACACTCACCGGTCAATAACCAATAGTGGGACCTGGATGTCCATATTGGATCCTACATATTCTACGAAGATCTTTATCGGTTGAACATGTATGTCAAGGATTCAGTTAATCCCGTATGATGTTCCCTTTGTCGACCAGTATGTTACTTGCCCGAGATTCGATCGTTGGTATGTGCATACCTAGTTCTATGTCTTTACCAGCAAGTCTCTTTACTCATTCCGTAATACAAGATCTCATGACTAACTCTTTAGGCACATTGCTTGCAAGCTTGTTGTGATGTTGTATTACTGAGTTGGCCCTGAGATACCTCTCCATTCACTAGTAGAAAATGGCCCATTTGTCCCGGTTCCAGAGGCCCATTAGCCCCGGTTCTGGAACCAGGACTAAAGGGTCGGGACTAAAGCCCAAAACCTTTAGTCTCGGTTCCCTTACCAACCGGGACCGAAGGGCCTCCACGTGGCCTCTGCGGGGAGCCCACACAGGAGGGCCTTTAGTCCCGGTTGGTCACACCAACCGGGACCAAACGACATCCACGCGTCAACATCTGGAAGAAGCTGGGGTTCTTGTTTTTTTAATGGGGGGGTGGGTTGGGTGGTTTTGGAGGGTTAATTTAGGGGTTTCATATTATGTTAGCTAGCTAATAGAGAGAAGTTTCCTTTCTTTCTCCGTGCTTGGTTGAACAACAAGTTTTCGTATATCTATCCGATGCTATTACATATATACAATATAACATCTTTTACAATTAATCCCTAACATCATGTACCTATAAGATCCAATGACAAATCCACATGGTATTCTTCCTCTTTAGGTATGACGTGGTCAAGAAAGAATCCCGCCAATTCCTCTTGAATTGCTCGTATGCGATCATGTGGTTGGAGTTCATCCCGCATCTGCCAGATCTAATTTAAATAAGGGGATCAGTACATGCATATATATGAATAAAACTCAACACAATTGATTGTAATATAGAAAATAAAATTGTGAATATTATTTATGTACTTGAAATTGTTTCTCAGAGAAGCCCCGCTCAAAGGTTGAGAGGCGAATGAACGCGCATACGTAGTTTGCACATAAAACAGTGCCACCTAACTAGTACCTGCACTTTACAAAAATAGAGTTCAATGAAACAGATATGCAAGCATGGTAATGATATATTTATGAAACTTTGAATCAATTAGAGATGCGCGGAACTAGCTAGTACAACTTACTTTGGGGTGAGTAAATCGCAACTCTTTGTTTAGACCGAGAGCCTTTTTGGTGACCTTCTTCCAAACCCTGCCAGGCAAAAAAAATGATTACTTGATATCACGAAACTAACAAAAATTGCATGCCAATATTGTCCCGGTATTGACTGAACTTACTTCTTGAGCATTGCAGTAATGTCCTCTTAATCCTCGGGATTTTTACGTCTCTAGTCTAAGACAGTTACTAATGCCTCGTCAATCTTAATGGATAGCAGAACAAAGTGGAAACTGCGCACGCATATATAACTCATCAATTACATTACTTAACCTCGAGTAAGCGCAATCCAGTATACAAAGAAGACAACAACACTCACTTGAAGTTGTAAGGAAAGAGTATTTCATTTTTGTTTTGATGTATAAGTAACGACTTTAGGAAGTTCTCCTCGATCTCTTTGGTATTGTTTCGTACCGACCATTCATTGACGACATCTGGGCTAGTGAACCCAACGTCGAAGATTCCTGCTTGTTTGCATTCGACGATCTTCAATCTGCATAATAGAGTGAGGAGATTGTATATACACGCAATGAACGAGGTCAGCTAGAGACTTAACTATAGAAGTAATACTTACAGACAGTAGGAAGTCATGATTTGTTTGTCGAGGTCCAGTTGATTGTATAACTAAAATAACTCCACAAATTCAATAGGCATCACTTGAGCTCCAATGAATTTGTGCTCTGGTTTCACTGCCATATACAAAGTTTCCTTCCCAGACTCCCTGTAGGTTTTCATGTACCACTCATACAATCTGTGCATCATCGTTGTTAGAGGAGGATGATCAGGGGAGACGAGAGGTTTCCCATGCACATATTTATATTGTGCTTTTGTTATCTCAGCCGTTTGAAAAATTACATCATCCCCCAAGTAATCACCAGGATTGGTACCTCGCACATTCCCCGGAGGATTATCGATGATATTGCTAGACACCTTGAGCGGGGGGCACGATTGCATCTCTTGTTTGCCGAGCTAGGGAATTGTTTTCCCACTTCTCCGTTGTGCTAACTTGCATCACTGGCCATAGTTCCCGACTGCCACGCTGGTGCATGTGTCTTTTTAAGAATGCGGTCATAGTTGGAATCCAGCAGAGCCGGTGGTGGTCGCTTCAGTTGATTGACAGTGCGCTCCACTTTCATCGGATCTAGCTTCTCCTTCGGAGGTGGAGTATTCTTTGCAAAATGGCCCCTCAATTGGGCACGACATATTTCCTCGTTTTCCTCCTTGGTCCTCTCATATGGTAACATTTCGAGAGGCTCGAGAGATGGACCATATCTGAATTGCCTCCCGCATCTGCTTGTACTGCTAGCCGCCGGAGCGATGGCGTATCTATTCCATCGTTGCTGACGAGGCAGAGGAGGCGGACTGCTCTCACGCGTCGGAGGAGCCGAAGCGGCCGCGTTTGTCTTCCGACGTTGCCGACGAGGCGAAGGAGGAGGCGGACTGATCTGACGCACCGGAGTAGGCGAAGGAGTAGGCGAAGTGCCCTCACGCGTCGGAGGAGCCGGAGAAGAAGGCGGAGTGCCCTAATTACTCGCCGGAAGAGGAGGAGGGGGAGGAGGTGGACTGCCCTGACTCGCCGGAGGAGGAGGAGGAGGAGGAGACGGAGGCGTCCAGTTTGGAAGCTTCATGAACTCCTTCTGCCATAGACATGTACTCCTTAGAGCACGAACCAACTCATTCTCCCCTTCACCTGTAGGGTGGTGAAGCTCGAGCTCCTCAAATCCCTCAATTACTTGATCCACCATCACAACAGCATAGCCGTGTGGAATCAGAAGGTAGTGAAAAGTTTTGTTGGCTTGAGGAGGTGCAACAAAGCCGACAGCCGCCTTGAAAGTGAGGTTCTGACATTTCATCATAAGCTCGCAATGTTGAGCCTCCGTGTTAGTATCCACGAGGTAGCTAGGAGTCGTGAAGTCATGCTGAACAGGCTCCGTGGAAGACACGCTGCTTATCCGCTGAGATGGCGGGGTACCTTCCTGGGTAGCTTCGTGCCGCTGAGATGGTTGGCCGGCAGCTCGCTCGCTCTCAAGTTCATCAAGCTTTTGTTGTCTTGCATTGATCTTCTGCATGTCGCTCAGCTCCACTTTCCTCTTTCTCTCCCGGCTTCTGTAACCGCCTGCGTCGGGAAACCCAACCTTCCACAGAACGGAGCCTGGTGTGCCTTGTGTTTGTCCAGGGTGCTCAACATTCCCTAGAGCCTCAGTCAGCTCGTCCTTCTCTCTGTCGGGAATGAACGTCCCTTCCTACGCTGCGGTGATATACTTCTGAAGCTTGTTGATGGGTATTGCAAGTTTCTCGTCCGTCCAACGACACTTCCCTATTTCAGGGTCCGAAGTTCCCCCAAACCCGAAGAACCAAGTCCTTGAACGGTCTGGCCAGTTCAATGTCTGTGGTTCGACCCCTTTAGCAATCAGGTCATTCTCAGCTTTGTCCCACAACGGCCGGGCTTTGAGGTAGCCACAAGACCCCGGGTGATGGTGATACTGCTTCTTTGCGGCATTGTTCTTGTTTGTCTATGACATTTTCTTACTCTTGTACGATGTCTTGTAGGCCACAAATGCGGGCCAGTGATCTCTTATCTTCTCAAATCGGCCGATGAATTTTGGAGTCTTCCCTTTGTTGACAAACATTGATCTTTCTGCCTATCGGTGACATAATCACCTTCAGGGACGTCGTGGCCCTTAGGCTTACTCCATTGCTCGATGTTGATCGGGATGTTGTCCCTAACAATAGCTCCGCACTGAGCAAAAATGCGTCCTTCGCCCGAATGGGTAGAATCGGTAGGCCATTGTCCGCGAGTGTTATGATCATGAACTTTTCGTCCTTGCACAACCTTCTCTTCGGGCCTCGTCTCATAATCGAAGTTTGGCTCGATCCAGAGGGCTATAAAAGAAGAAAGAAGAGTTAATATATGTACATACCTTGGGGCTTAATTCATATATATACCTCGCCGGACTTTGCAACAGCTCCATCCTATGTTCGATCACCGGAGCCGTCATCATGGTCTCCTTCTTCCTCCCGCATTCAATCATCGGAGCCAACATAATAATGCCCTTTCTCTTCCATTGTTCGATCACCCGAGCCGTCATCCTCTCCTTCCAAACCATCGGTGTCGTTGAGATACGACAAGACATCACCTTCGCCGAGGATTATTTCCCCCAACAACTGTTCTTGTTCCAAGTCTCTTTGATCCATAGTTTCTGCAAATATTTCAGCTCCTTGTATGAATGACTGAATTACACGAACTTCTATGTTTTATACATGCACAAACTTTTTTATATTTTATTTCCAATTGTTGAATAGTTCATAGATGTACGTTATGATATATAGTGCAATAGATCTCAAGAGGCAAAAAGGTTTCCTTTGAGTTACAACCAATAATTAACTTAATACATCTCGAATTTTATCGAATATAATCTCGAATACATCTCTAGTATAATCTCTTCCACTCGTAGTTCATCATCAAAATGATCACTCAAAGAGTTGTCGTTGTATTGAGGCATAGGCGGTGGAAACCCACAGAGAAGGAACCATAACAGGATCATAGCTTGGGTGAGATACCTGAAGAACCTGCCAGGTATTGGAGAACCTGGCGTCCAACAGAACCAAGTAGCGTCAGATCATAGCTTGGGTGAGATCCCTCAAGAACCTGCCAGGTATTGGAGAACCTGGCGTCCTCCGTCACATGGCGAAGTACCTCCTCCTCGGGGGCCGGCTGCCTCCGCACCGAAAGTGGCCCACGCGACCGCCACCAAAGAAGCTCGGGGCCAACGATGGGAGCCTGATTTCTTGCCAAGATGCACGCCCCAGAAGGTAGCACCTCCCAGTGACAGCCCGACGGAGCCCACTCCCGCACATGCTGGCGCCTATCAAGCAGGTGGTCGCCACCGAATCGACGACAAGGATGCGGGATGGCCATCGTCGACGTTGAGAACAATTTTTACAACTATTTAAAGCCCTGCTATTTAAAGAATAAATGTGGAATTAATATATGTCGTTGATGATTTTTTTGCAAATTCCAATTTAATGAGGTAGCAATGGGCAGGAATAGAGAAACAAATATGCATTCATTTTTCAAAAGAAAATTAAAGAGATTCAAAAGCACGATTCATCACATACGAATGACAGTTTTTATACCACATGCCCTTATCTATCTCACTAATCTACCTTTTATCTACATGATTTTCTTTCTACTGCTAAGGCGTTATATCTACATGTTATATGAACACAAATTTCTATGAACGAAAAATGTACTCCCTCCGTTTCTAAATATAAGTCTTTTAAGAGGTTTCATTGAAAGGTTACATACAGATGTATATAGACATACTTTGAAGTATAGATTCACTCATTTTGTTCCGTATATAGCATCCTACTGAAATCTTTAAAATACTTATATTTAAAAACGAAGGGAGCATGAAAAAAATAGCAATATGCAGGAGCGGCGGCGGTGACAAGCAGAGCACGCAGCGGAGGAGCTCACCTCGGCCGACGGGCTCGCGACGGCGATGACGACGTCCTCGGGGCAACGACGACGCGCTCCGGGGCGGCGGTTAGGACGGGCTCAGGGGCGACGAGGCAAACGAGGAAAAGCTCGGGGACGGCGTGCGGCGACGATGAGGAGGACTGGCTCGGGGGCGGCGACGACGACGACGAGGGCTGGCTCGGGGGCGGTGGCAAGCTCTAGCAGCCTCACTGTGTTGGGGCAGGGCGTTGGCGTCGGGGCAAATGGGAGAGATTGGGGGAAATTTCAAAAACTCCCGCCTTATATGCAAAAACCTTTGGTCCCGGTTGGAAGCACAAATGGGACCAATGTCATCGTTTCATCCTGGTTGGTGCGGCAAACCAGGACTAAAGGTCAATTTTCAGCAGCCCAAAGGGCGGGAAGAAGAGACCTTTAGTACCGGTTTGTGCTACGAACCGAGATGAAAGGGTTGCATTAGTCCCGCTTGGTGCCACCAACTGACACGAAAGGGTGTCATTGGTCCCGGTTGGTGCCACCAACCGACACGAAAGGCCTTTGCCTGCCTGATGACGAGTTGATGCATATACTTCTCGCCCCTCATTGGTTACCCCAAGTGGAAGGTTAAGATGTGGTCAACAGTAGATTTCCCTTACACGGGGACTGTAAGGTTTATCGAACCAGGAGGACTCCGAGGATCAACAAGTAGGTGTCCGCTGCTCTGGCGCTAACAGAAGACCTGGACCTGCACACACAACAAATAACTTTGCTCCCAACGAGTTCAGAGAGGTTGTCAATGTCTCTGGCCTTGTAATTTGCAAAGGATCAAACACAAGCGAGAATAGCGATGGTGATTGCAACGGAAAAGTAAATAAAAAAAGCAAATGGTGGAGGTTTAAACAGTGGTGGAAATATGGACCAGAGTCTCTTGATGTTCACTAGTGATGTCTCTCTCCCAAAAGAAGATAAACAACTATGTTGTGTAAACAAATTACAGTTGGGCAATTGACAGAATTATAAACGCACCGCAATGCTAATCATGCTAAAGAAAGTTAGATGCTCAAAAGTAATGGGCAGTACGCCAAGACAAGTAGACTGTTTATTCATCAGCATCTACTCACTAAACATCCACCTTGAGATATCTATCAAGAATATCTCGCTGGTATTAAGTTGAGAGCCCCACCCAAAGTGTAAACTCAAAGCAACAAACAACTGCATTAACGAACTTTGCGTTAGGTAAATAATCCTTCCAACTGTGGTTACAAGCACCGTTGTTTTCTCCCTGGTGGCAACAACACATACCCTAGTCTCATGTTTCTGTCACTCAAGCTAGACATCAGGGGGCATGAACCCACAATCATGCATAACGCTCCCTCTTGGAGTTACAATCTACTACTTGGCGAAAGCAATAAAAAGCAACGGAGAACATGCATGAATTACTCAAGAACATAATATAAAAGGAGAACCAAATACATAACTCATAACAATCTGAGCATAATCTCATAATCCATCGGATCCTAGCAAACTCAGCATAGCAACAGCAGGTAAAGTATATAGATGCCTTGATCATGTAGGGCAGCTCACAAGGGATAAGAATTGAAGCACAAGATTGGAGAGAAGACATCACATAGCTACTGGTCATGGACCCATGGTCCAAGGAGGACTACTCACGGCACGTTCGGGAAGCGTCCATGGTGGTGGAGAAGCTCTCGGAGGTCAACCCTCCCTCCGGCATGGTGCCAGGAAGAGGTCTTCTGGCGCTCCCGATCTCCGAAGCGCTACGGCGGCGGAGTGGTGGAGAAATTCACGATTCTGGATATATCCTTAGGGTGTTCTCATCGGGAGATAAATATAGGCCAAAGGAGGGCGCCAGGGGGTGGACCAGCCACCCATGCGACCTGGTGGCGCGACCAGGAGGGGGCCCGCGCCAGGTAGCCGCCTGGGCAAGGCCTGGCTCCCCTCTGGCCCACTATTGGTGCTTCCTGAAGATTCTGTCACATTGATTTTTATATATTTTTCTCGATATTTTTGGGGCTCTGGAAATCGGGGTAAAGTCCCTACAATTAAAAGACATCAGTAGACAGAAACTCGCACTGGGTGCACTGAGTTAGTAGGTTAGTCCAAATATGTGTAAAAAGGTATAAAACTGTACGAAAACATATAACAATGTCACCCATAAGAGCATGGAACAAACTTAAATTATAGATATGTTTGGGACGTATCACTGCCACAGCCGTGGTGCGGTTGGTTGTTTAGTCCTACCTTGCTAGCTGAGAGAGCTCAGGAGTGATTTATAAGCGCCGCTGCGCACACCTTGTCGAGCTCCTCTCAACTGCAGGCTTCCGGGCCTAATCTGTCATTGCCTCTGGGCCTATTGGGCCTTCTGTGGGCCTGAATCCTAGTCCAACTATCTGGTTGGGTTTCTAGTTGTATTCAGACCGTACTAGCCGAGTAGGTGGCATATGTTTTAAAAAATCTAGTTATTTTTGTTTTGTTTTCTACTTTATTTATTCCATTTTGTTCCTACTTACTGTTTTTCAGTGATTCTTTTTTTCCTTTAGGTCACAAAAATTATTAACTTTCTGTTAGTAGCATTAGTTTTCAAATTTGTAGTTTACATTTGAATTTTTTGAAATTTGTGTGAATCACTAGTTTGTGAATAATTTTACTAAAAAATAGATTTTTGAGTGATTCTTTTTCCTGCTATTTAATATTAGTGTGTTTTATCATTATATTCCATTTGGTAGGTTTTAGGTTATTTTAAATGTCTGTTTTAATCAAAAACAGATTTGGTTATTTTAGTTTGCTATTAAAGTTTCTAACAAAAAAATTGTTTGAACTCCAAACGAAAACTCATGTGTTACAAAAGGGATTTCATTTTTTGTACTTATTTGAACTCCAGACTTTTTGTGTGTTCAAAATGCACCATTCAAAGCCACATCATCAATTTTCAACACTTTCTGACTTGATTTGGTATTTTTCATGCATTTACTGATTTTTTGAGCTGGATGACTCACAAATTAAAAATCACTACAAATAAAATCTAAATAGGTTGAAAGTTGGCATGGTATCATCATTTCACCTACATAGCATGTGCTAAAAAGTTGACAGGGTTGCGACAAAAACTGGATGCACTTCGTGTACAAATCGGACAATCTATTTCGAAGTATCAGTGTTTCATACGAAAACTCATCTCTTACAAAAGGGATTTCATTTTTTGGAACTTATTTGAACTCCGGACTTTGTGTGTGTTCAAAATGCACGATTCAAGGCCACATCATCAATTTTCAACACTTTGTGACTTCATTTGGTATTTTTCATGCATTTACTAATTTTTTGAGCTAAATGACCCAGAAATTGAAAAGCACTACAAATGAACTCTGAATAGGTTGAAAGTTGGCATGGTATCATCGTTTCACCCACATAGCATGTGCTAAAAATTTGAGAGGGTTGCGCAAAAAACTGGATGCACTTTGTGTACAAATCGGACAATCTCTATCGAAGTACGAGGGTTTCATACGAAAACTCATGTGTTACGAAAGGAATTTCATTTTTTGGAACTTATTTGAACTCCAGACTTTTTTGTGTTCAAAATGCACCATTCAAAGCCACATCATCAATTTTAAACACTTTCTGACTTCATTTGGTATTTTTCATGCATTTACTGATTTTTTTTGAGCTAAATGACCCAGAATTTTAAAAGCACTACAAATGAACTCTGAATAGGTTGAAAGTTGGCATGGTATCATCATTTCACCCACATAGCATGTGCTAAAAAGTTGAGAGGGTTGCGGCACAAACTGGATGCACTTCGTGGACAAATCGGACAACCTCTTTCGAAGTATCAGGGTTTCATCTTTAACGCTTTTCAATTTCATGGTCATTAGTTTGTACACGAAGTTAAGAGGGTTACAACAAATGAAGCATGCTATATATGTGGTCGAAATGCATGATACCATCAAAAGTAGCAAATGAGGTTAGAAAGAGCTAAACCATTCAAATTTGGAAACTATAATGGCACAAATAGAAACTAGACATAAATTGGTCCAAGCAGTACATATTAATAGCTAGCACAGATATATATATACAAGTGTTCGCCGTTGTGAACACTACTCGTCTGAATCAGAAAGTCCCCAAGCTGGTGCGAGGTGACGCTGGCCATAGTTCATGATTCGAATCTTGCGGTACAACTGTGTGAAACGTATGCATCTTTTGCTGCATACTCAATGTTGATAGGGTCAAGTAGGGTCCTCTCCCACTTTTTGTGCTGATACTTTGAGAATTTGGTCTTCATATCAGCGTACTCCTCGTCGATCAAGGCGACTGCCATATGAGCCATCGAAGTCCTCTCATGTTGAAGCCTAAATATGTCTTGGATATCAATGTGGCAAGTTAGCCCGTATCTCAATACCAAAGTTGTGCCTCATCTTGAGCTTGTCGTTCCTTATGTCAACGCTAGCAAAACGTATGCCTCTGCGAAGGAAGTCCATGAGTTCTGGACAATGCTTGTCACTACTGCAACAACAAGGAAAATTGTTTCACTACAACTAAAGAGAAGTCGATCTTTATAGGATTCCAATGGAATATATTGCTATCCTGTGCAATTTTCATATCTTATGAATTGATCAAGAAACCCTCAATTAACTATCCAATCGAACATATATAGAAACTGCATATTGCTATCCAATGGAACCTAGAGAGATCACTATATGCAATTTTCATAACCTTGCATCAAAGGAAGCCTAAAAACTTACCAATGGAAAGTTGTTTCACTACAACTAAAGAGAAATTGATGTTTATAGGATTCCAATGGAACATATTGCTAACATATGCAATTTCCATATCCTATGGATTGATCAAGAAACCCTCAATTAACTATCCAATGGAACATATATAGAAACTGCATATTGCTATCCAATGGAACCAAGAGAGATCACTATATGCAATTTTCATAACCTTGGACCAAAGAAAGCCTCAAAACTTACTAATGGAAAATTGTTTCACTACAACTAAAGAGAAATTGATCTTTATAGTATTCGAATGGAACATATTGCTATCCTATGCAATTTTCATATCCTATGAATTGATCAAGAAACCCTCAATTAACTATCTAATGGAACATATATAGAAACTGCATATTGCTATTCAATGGAACCTAGAGAGATCACTATATGCAATTTTCATAACCTTGGATCAAAGAAAGCGTCAAAACTTACCTCGCCCATTGGAAGACCATGACATGGAGTTTGAAACATAGTTGGATGACGGCAACACCTTGTTGATTGGCCGTGTACTCCAGATCAAGCCCCAAGAAATTCTCATTCTCCTCCGCGGCATCAAGCCATTTCTGGAAATGTCCAAGAAAATGCGGCACCTCCGTGCTGTCGTTCGTGTACACGACATCAAGTTGGGTCGTGCGATGTGCGAGCACCTCTCCGAAGCGAGTAGTTGGCATGGTGGAAGAAGAGAGGGGAAGAAGAGAGGAAGAAGAGAGGAGAGCGAGAGAGGAGAAGAACAGAAAATGGCAAGAGACTCTGCTTCGATTGTGCTTTTCATCGCTGGAAACGACGCGGAAGACGAACCGTTTGGACCTTTAGTCCCGGGTTGAGCCACCAACCATGACTAAAGGGTGATACGAACGGTTGCCACCACCACTTAGTCCCGGTTTGAGCAAGCAACCGGTACTAAAGAGGGATATGAACGGTTGCCGGCCTATTGGTCCCGGTTCGTGTCTCGAACCAGGACCAAAGGGGTGAGACGAACGAGAAAAATGGCCCACGATGTCTGCCCGGCGCCCTGGCCTCACGAACTGGGACCAATGGCACCATAGGTCCCGGTTCGTGTGTGAACCGGGACTAATACGATTCAGGCCCTGGACCAAAGCCCTCTTTTCTACTAGTGATAACACGGAGTGACAAATCCCAGTCTTGATCCATGCTAACTCAACAGACACCCTCGAAGATACTTGTAAAGCACCCTTATGGTCACCCAGTTATGTTGCGTCGTTTGATACACACAAGGTACTCTTCCGGTGTTAGTGAGTTACATGATCTCATGGTCATAGGAACATATACTTGACATGCAGAAGAACAGTAGCAATAAACGAACATGATCACATGCTACGTTCATAGTTCGGGTCTTTTCCATCACATCAGTCTCCTAATGATGTGATCCCGTTATCAAATGACAACTCCTGTCTATGGCTAGAAAACCTTGACCATCTTCGCTCAACGAGCTAGTCGATTAGAGGCTTACTAGGGACAGTGTGTTGTCTATGTATCCACACATGTATTTGAGTTTCCAATCAATACAATTCTAGCATGGATAATATACGATTATCTTGAACAAGGAAATTTAAAAATAACTACTTTATTATTGCCTCTAGGGCATATTTCAAACAGATGACCCACTGGCGTTTGCATGGGATAGAATGAAATAAGCTATAAGAAACTGCCCCAATCATGGAATGGAGGAGTGGTTAATCCGTCATATGTCTTATAATCTCTTGATTCACATGTAAAAAACTATGCTTGATACAGCTGCAGGAGGAACAATCACGGGAAAGCCCATAGAAGATGTCAAGAAGATACTAGATGATATGCAAGAGAACATTGCCACCACCAAGAATGTGAATGCGATAGAAGAAAATAGCTTAGACTTGACAACCAAGCTTGAAGAACTTATCTCTCCAATGAAAGGTAAAGAGGAGGTAAATGTTAATGCCATCACTAATGAAGATACTAGTTATGTAAATTTTATTGCTCGCAATAGCTATATTCCTGATTGAAAAAATGGATATGCTCCTGAACATTCTTATCCTAGTAATGGAGGAGCATCCAACAATTTTAATGAAGCTAATCGTATCAATAGAAATACTCTTGAATAAACACTTAAAAGTTTTATTGCTAAAGAGACTGAGAAAAGTGAAAACATCAAGAATATATTGAAGAATCATGATAACTTACTTGGTCATTTGACCGGTAAGGTTTTTTGATTGACAAATGGTGTGCAAATACTTGAATCCAGGCCCAAGAATATGGAGGCACAAGTGGCAAAGATAGCATAGGGACAAACCTTGATTTTGGCCAAGTTAGCAGGTAAACGGAAGCATAACCCGATTGAAGAAGTTAAAACGGTAAAAAGCAACAAAGAGAAAGTTGAGGTGTTTGACACAAGCCATGTGCGAGAGTACAACTATATCGTTGCAGATTTTTTCAAGATGACATCCATGAAGTATCCACTACCATAGGTAACTAATGATGAGGCATATAATGTGCTTGTTAACCAAGTTGCAACCAAGGTACGTGAACTTGCTGATGAAAGGAAAAAAGCTATTCAATAAGTTACCAACTAAGCAAGAGGGTGATTTTGAACCTACAATAGAGATTGAGATAGGATTGAATAAATTGTGTGCTCTTTGTGATCTAGGTGCAAAGTGTTTCCACTATCCCCAAATCTTTTTACAATAGTCTCAATCTTGGTCCTTATGCTAATACTGAGATTATATTGATTATGGCTAACTCTACTTTTTCTTAAACAATATGCATTAAGCATGGAGCTATTGTTCAAATTAATGATTGCCCTGTCATGATTGATCTTATTGCAGTAGATATGCCTAAAGATCTCATTGCCCCTATAATTCTCGGTAGACCTTTCCTAAGGACTATCAAAGTTGTGATAGATGTGTTTGAGGCGAATGTTCATTTTAATTTACCAGCTAAGGACCTTTTGTAAGACATTTCCAATGAAAAATAAATTGAATACCTACATAGGAGGTGCCATCATTTTGCATACCATAAGCTATGGTCTTGGTCTTCTAGCACCACCTTGATCACCACAACAGTTGAGCTAACCGACCGAAAACAAGCGCTTTGTCGGAGGCAACCCATGCGAATAAAGTAGACATGTTTATTTTTATTTTTGTTTCAATAAAATAAGTAATTGAAGGTCCATATGAAAAAGTGAGTTTGTAAGAGTTATTCTAATTAAGGCTTAGCCTTGTGCAGGATGAACTATATAATGTTTGAATGCCCGGAAGTATGTCTATGTATTGCCATGGTACTAACACGGAAAGAAAACAGAGAAAAAGGGAAGTTACAAAAAATACACAAAAATACGCCCTTATCATGTGACCACACAGGTCGTGTGGGCAGTCGTTTGACCTACAGTAGGTTCCAGCGCAAAACAACCGAAACAAACAGGGACAACGACGACGTTCACAACGGATGATGGCATCCGTTTCAGTAGTCATTTTATACATGGCGCACGCACATGTAAGTTATCAGGGAGAACGACAGCGTTCCATATGGGCACTTGTTCCCGTATGAGCGAGCCTTTTGCGTCGGCGGCTCCAATGAGCGTGTGGAAGGAGGTATTTCACCCCCATCTCTCTCTCGTCTCTACTTTTTTCTTCCCAACCTCTTTAAACCCTGGTAAAACTTCATGTGATCCCTCTACTTGCTCGTTTTCAGTTCAAATCCTTTTGTGTGATCGATCTACGATACATTTCTCCTCCGATCCTCAAGTTATCTTTCGCGAATCCACGTTCCACATGCCTAACATTGTCATGTCTAGGGTATGCATATTTTTTAATTCAAATTGATTTTGGCATGGTTTGTCGATGCTTTTAGCGTAGTATGATGTTTTGAGTACCATAGGATCATTACTGCTTAATTTTATTGGACTGGAAAAATGGTTTTATATATTTTTACACAGAGTTCTCCTCGCGTATGCAGTGGTTCGAGTTCGTCCATCACTCAACCATAATAAGTTTTAACTCAAGGGATCGTCTTCACCGTACGTGGAGAAAGCACGAAGTTCCAAAAGCTCGCCACAAGGAAGATCAAAGCAACTAAATGTGTTTGTGTGAATACTGTTGCCAAGCTAGGTATAACTCATGACTTTAATTTGTTTTGTCATAACGCCAGGTTACATCATTTTGTTTATCAGGGATGTGAGACTTATGAGCGATTGACACTTGAATTTCTTAGTACTCTCTCACATAATGTTGGTCTTATGCCAAGTGAATAAGAGGAGGAGAGGATCACTTTCCGTCTTCTTGATCAAGACTTTGACATCACACTTTATACATTTATTCTTGTACTGAATAGCATAACAACACATGATTACAAATAGAATAACAATCCACATTTATTTGAAATCATAAATTATTAATAAATAGTATTTTATTTTTGAAGGGGGCAAAAATACATAGGGTTTATATAATTTCCACAAACCTGTGTGAGACACATGCTAGTTGCATGTTTTTAACTGCACAATGCAGGTCTAGCTAGTATATGTAAATTTTATTGCTCGTAATAGCTATATTCCTGATTGAAAAAATAATGGATATGCTCCTAAACTTCCTTATCCTAGTAATGGAGGACCATCCAACAATTTTAATGAAGCTAATGGTATCAATAGAAATACTCTTGAATAAACACTTAAAAGTTTTATTTCTAAAGAGACTGAGAAAAGTGAAAACATCAAGAATATATTGAAGAATCATGATAACTTACTTGGTCATTTGACCGGTAAGGACTTTTGATTGACAAATGGTGCAGATACTTGAATCCAGGCCCAAGAATATGGAGGCACAAGTGGCAAAGATAGCATAGGGACAAACCTTAATTTTGGCCAAGTTAGCAGGTAAAGGGAAGCGTAACCCGATTGAAGAAGTTAAAATGGTAAAAAGCAACAAAGAAAAAGTTGAGGTGTTTGACACAAGCCATGTGCGAGAGTACAACTATATCGTTGCAGATTTTGTCAAGATGATATCCATGAAGTATCCACTACCATAGGTAACTAATGAAGAGGCATATAATGTGCTTGTTAACCAAGTTGCAACCAAGGTACGTGAACTTGATGATGAAAGGAAAAAAGCTATTCAATAAGTTACCAACTAAGAAAGAGGGTGATTTTGAACCTACAATAGAGATTGAGATAGGATTGAATAAATTGAGTGCTCTTTGTGATCTAGGTGCAAAGTGTTTCCACTATCCCCAAATCTTTTTACAATAGTCTCAATCTTGGTCCTTATGCTAATACTGAGATTATATTGATTATGGCTAACTCTACTTTTGCTCAAACAATAGGCATTAAGCATGGAGCTATTGTTCAAATTAATGATTGCCCTGTCATGATTGATCTTGTTGCAGTAGATATGCGTGAAGATCTCATTGCCCCTATAATTCTCGGTAGACCTTTCCTAAGGAATATCAAAGTTGTGATAGATGTGTTTGAGGCGAATGTTCATTTTCATTTACCAGCTAAATACCTTTTGTAAGACATTTCCCAAAAAGAAAGAAATTGAATACCTACACAGGAGGTGCCATCATTTTGCATACCATAAGCTATGGTCTTGGTGTTCTAGCACCACCTTGATCACCACAACAGTCGAGCTAACCAAAAACAAGCACTTTGTGGGAGGCAACCCATGCGAATAAAGTGGACATGTTTTTTTATTTTTGTTTCAATAAAAAGAGTAATTGAAGGTCCATATGAATAAGTTAGTTTGGAAGAGTTATTCTAATTAAGGCTTAGCCTTGTGCAGGATGAACTATATAATGTTTGAATGCCCGGAAGTATGTCTATGTATTGCCATTGTACTAACACAGAAAGAAAACAGAGAAAAAGGGAAGTTACAAAAAATAGACAAAAATACGGTCTTATCATGCGACCACACAGGTCGTGTGGGCGGTCGTTTGACCTACAGTAGGTTCCAGCGCAAAACAACCAAAACAAACAGAGTGAATGACGACGTTCAGAACGCTTGCTGGCATCCGTTTCAGTAGTCCTTTTATCCATGGCGCACGCACAGGTAAGTTATCAGGGAGAACGACAACGTTCCATATGGGCACTTGTGCCCGTATGAGCGAGCCTTTCGCGTTGACGTCTCCAATAAGCGTGTGGAAGGAGGTATTTCACCCCCATCTCTCTCTCTCTCTCTCTCTCTCTCTCTCTCTCTCTCTCTCTCTCTCTCGTCTCTACTTCTTTCTTCCGAACCTCTTTAAACCCTGGTAAAACTTCATCTGATCCCTCTACTTGCTCGTTTTCAGTTCAAATCCTTTCGTGTGATCGATCTACGATACATTTCTCATCCGATCCTCAAGTTATCTTTCGCGAATCCACGTTCCACATGCCTAACATTCTCATGTCTAGGGTATGCATATTTTTTTAATTCAAAGTTGAGTTTGGCATGGATTATCGATGCTTTTAGCGGAGTATGATGTTTTGAGTACCATAGGATCATTACTGTTTAATTTTATTGGACTGAAAAATGGTTTTATAGATTTTTACACAGAGCTCTTCTCGTGTACGCAGTGGTTCGAGTTCATCCATCACTCAACCATAATAAGTTTTAACTCAGGGGATCGTCTTCACCGAACATGGAGAAAGCACGAAGTTCCAGAAGCTCGCCACAAGGAGGATCAAAGCAACTAAATGTGTTTGTGTGAATACTGTTGCCAAGCTAGGTATAACTCATGATTTTAATTTGTTTTGTCATAACGCCGTGTTACATCATTTTGTTTATCAGGGATGTGAGACTTATGAGCGATTGACGCTTCAATTTCTTAGTACTCTCTCACATTATGTTGGTCTTATGCCAAGTGAATAAGAGGAGGAGAGGATCACTTTCCGTCTCCTTGATCAAGACTTTGACATCACTCTTTATACATTTATTCCTGTACTGAATAGCATAACAACACATGATTACAAATAGAATAACAATCCACATTTATTTGCAATCAGAAATTATTAATAAATAGTATTTTATTTTTGAAGGGGGCAACAATACATAGGGTTTATATAATTTCCACAAACCTGTGTGAGACACATGCTAGTTGCATGTTTTTAACTGCACAATGCAGGTCTAGCTAGTAGTACACCAACATATACATAACTTATCAGATATTCTTGGATCATTATCGTAAACGGACACAAGTTATTGATATTCCACCAATGCAGTATTAATGCATAAGGATAATTCGTAGATCACTGGCTCTCCCATCATGTAGATATGTTGGTTTAGAGGCGTGCACGCTCTGGCCCTGGAACCACAGGCAGATCCAGGTGACCCTGCTGCTGCAGGGATAACACCGTCTCGTGCAGACTCTCCTTCAGTGGAGTGAAGTCCAACCCCAGGTCCCTGAGCCTCTGGTTGGAGAACCTGTATGGCTTGACCATCGGCTTGCCGTCATCCTCACACCTGCCATGCACGCACGCCATGATCGAAATACTCGTTAGACATCGCTTTCGGTGGGGAGAGAGGACGCAACACGGAGGTACAGGATACTATAATTGATTTGCGTCCGATACTTCAATATGCACGTACTTGTCGGTAATGGGATAGTATGGGAAGAGGTCTCGAAGCAGCTGGAGAAAGTGGGCGCGGTGCAGCACGTCGCAGATGCAGAGGTATCGGCCGCGTGCATCGGGGCGCTCGTAGACAAGGATGTGGGCACGGGCGACGTCGCGGACGTCGACGTAAGCGGTGACGACGTTAGGGCAGGTCTTCTTGGCGCCCGTGAGGTAGCGGCTGATGTGGACGGTGGACGGCACCACCACCCTGAGCTTGTGCTGAAGCGCGGGACCGATGGTCATGGACGGCACCACCACCGACAGCTCCAGCCCTCTCTTGGCCGCCTCCTCCGTCGCCGTGATCTCCGCCATCATCTTCGAGCAGCAGTACATATTCTGCACCACACCAGGATTGGTAACCTCACTTACGAAAATAATGATCGGACGTGATGAGGGATTAAAGGCAGATGATCGTGAGCTTCTTCTTACGCCTGTTTGCTTGCAGAACTCGTAGTCGCTCCAGCACGTCTCATCGAGCACGGCGTCGAGGTTCCGATTGGGGTCCATGTGCACAGCGCCGTAGGAGGAGGTGAACACCACGCGCCGCACGCCGGCGTCTGCCGCTGCGTGGATCACGTTCCTCGTTCCCTCCACGGCGACCACCATGAGTTCCTACAAAGTAAGCTCGTAAGTATATGCTGCGCGCGTGCGTATGTCTTCAAGCTTCAGAAAGTTGTGTGAGCTAACGGGGTCAGTGTTGAACATTGGGGAGGCGATATGAAAGACGCCGTTGCATCCTCTAAACACCCCGTTAAGGTTGTCACGGTCCAGGAGGTCGGCGCGGCACACGGATAGCCTCTCCTTTGCTCCCTCCAGGTCAAGCAAGTAGGAGTTCTTGTTATCCGCTTCAAATTGATAGTACAAACGAATCAGTCTCACTTCCTTTTACCATATGGGAACATATTGTCGGCGGTGGCTAAGTGGTATAAGCAGACTCCAAAGAAGGAAAGACACTAAACTGAAGTTCTGTTTTTCAAAATTGACTTAGACATATTTTCATGCTGCTAAACATATTCATGATTTCATACTCTAATTGCTAATTTTGATCGATGCTCAAACGAACAAAAACATAAATTTATTTAATTTGTTGAGCAGATGTCCGCCTGATATTGAAAATATATGTTTTTCATCAAGAAGTTGTCAATCTTGTGAAACTTTAATATTATTTTCTTGTTGTTATGCAATTTGTTATAAGAATATTCGTAGAGCTAGTTGCTTGTGCTAATAGGGATCCACCATTTAGTGGACGTTTCTAGTGTGGATATGCACAACGGTTTTCTATTGGTGCGTCAACTCGCTAGTATATTTCCTATCTCCTCCTTTTGTTAGGGAAATTCCCTATCACCTCCTTGTAATAACTGGTTGTTTTAGTTATGCTTACTCGAAAGGGATTCAATCATGTTAGAAAAAAGTTACCTATTAATCTTTTCATAATTGTACAGATATATTGAACAGGGGATCATTACTTCTGGCCACGTAAAATATATGCAAAGCATGATTATTACACTTTCCATTGAAAGATCGGTACGAAAAGTGATTGTGGGATGTGTTTGGGAACTGGTTGAGATGGGTCCATATACAAGTTAAAGCTCAGAATCGGGTGGGATTAAGTAGTTTATGTTGGGCTATTTAGATATGTTGTAGTGCTATCGTTTTTAACAAAAAGTGTTTCCAATGTATTGCATGTTATCCACTTGGCCACATATTCGACCCTTCTTTTGTCCTCACTATAGTGTATGGAGATGCGGGAGTCGCATGCCTCCTGATACAATTTTGACAGGGTAGCACCATTCTATTCAACCGGTCCGGATGACAATCCTGCAATATGACTCATGTTGCATTAGTGTAACATACAATATTGGTTCCGCTTGTCTCTTTGTTTTTTAAGACTCGACACATTGCAAAAACAAAAAAAAAATTGAATGTGTGCAACAATTATTCTAGGCAAGGACTAGGGGCCTCCCTCCATTCTGACAAAGAAAACACATGGATAGTTTCTAAATAATAGAAAGGTACATGTGATGGGTGCATGAAATTATTTGTTCATAATTTAAAATTAAAAGACGATATATTTGTACACAAAAGGATGGGAAATCATTTTTGAAGAAGCCAAGCTCGTGTATATACATAGTTAAACCTATAATTCCGCAAATACCACTCCCGCAATACACAAGTTTGTGCAGAGTGATATGTGTGTACATGCATGTACATTCATGTTTAATACACGAGCATGTTTGATATTTCAATACGGTAGAGTTATATCATGTATATTCATGTTTAATACCCCAAGAATATAAAACACTTTTGATATTCGTAGTCTCAAATGCACGGCATGGCCTACAATTTTTATTTACAAAATGCTTACAATACTAGAAATGAAAAACATGACACCGAAGTATTTTGCAAGACAAGTGCTTCCTTTGTATCATAATAAATATTTTGCAAGACAAGTTGTTGGGAAGAACTAAATATTTTGCAAGACAAGTTGTTGGAAAAAACTAGTCTAGTTTTCCCAAACAACAAATATTTAGGAATAGAGGGAGTAGAACAATACCATTGTTACATATTAAATGCACATACCAGTGGTCAAAGTTCTTAACCAAAATTGACGGGAAAAGGTTCTAGATCTGTGACTGTGCATGTGAACAAAATTATGTTGCTTGAGGGAGTATAAATGGTAAAATTACAAAATTGGCCGCTCTAGTTTGCGACAAAGAAATGCTGTATATATATATATATATATATACCATGTAATTTAATGATTCTAGAGATATGAATGATATTACTTACCAGGATCTCTGGCAGTTCCCCTAACACGATAGCCACGGAGGAGGAGCACCTTCACCACCCATGAACCAATAAAACCTCCTGCACCGGTCACACAAACTAGTTGCTGTTCCTTCTCACGATTGCCGTTGGCCTTGGTCTCTGAATAGGAACGCATGGTGACCGCTGTGACCGCCAATGATTTTGTTTTATAGATTTCTAAATGCACATATATGGATGATACAAGAGCATATTGCAAGCCATATAGGGTATATATAGAACAAGCAGCTCACTTAACCCAATGTTCATTTAATGGACAAAAGGACAGTTTTAGGTGGAACTACCTTCCGGTCCAACGATGTACAGGGCACTAATTAATGTAATCAGCTGCACTTATCGAGAACAGATAAGCATGAAAACTTGAACTGAAGTGAGGATTCACATTTGGTAAACAAATTGGCATCCAACCCAAGTTGTTGGTTTGTACTCTCTCCCTCACAATTTAGAAGGTGTGCATGAACGATCTCTAGGACCAAGATGAATTTTGGTTGTCTCTATTTTTTTGCAAGTGCTCACGCAATAACAGCACGCCGCCTAATTATTTAAGAAGATAATGCAGAGTAACTCATACAATCACAAAACAAGGAATGCATGCAGCCTACTGATACTACTAATTAATTAACCAAACAATAAAAGTCATACGTCTTAATCCTCTTTAATTATGAAAATATATGTAAACGAAACCACGTCTTTTAAACCCGTTAAGTAGGGACTAATAACAATAAAACAATATACCATCTATCTTTAATACTATTTATCAAAGTCTTAGACTATCAATAGTGGGAGCACGTATCTACTCCCTACAATGTTGCATGTAATTAATGAGGAAGGAGAAGCATGGGCTCAGACCCCGCAAAACGTCCGGCCCGCAAAAAATCCGACGAGTATGTGGATTTTGGTTGTTTTTCCTGCCAGACCAGATACTGCAAACGTGGCCTGACCTGTAAAACTTTTACGGTGGCCCGTAAACACGAGCGCTCGACCGATATATCTGCGGGTTTGACCGCTGGATGCGGGTCGAAACCCTATCCCTCCGCCGCCGCGAAAAGTTCCCCCACCTCACCGTCGGCGCCTCCAACCGCCGCCGCGCGCCTCCATTCCGCCGCGTAGCCTCTCCATTCCACCGCCTGGGATGGCCAACTCCGGTAGCCGTAGGAACGACGACCCCGAGAGGGCTCGTTGCGTCAGATCTGACGTCGCCCGTAAGCGCACCGCCCGCCGGTACACGCAGTGGGGCCAGACACCGCCGCCGTCGCTCCTCCGTCGTGAGACAGAGGAGTACGACCACGCGCGCGGCCGCCTCTTCTCCGGCAACTCCTTCGAGGCGTCGAGCTCGAGCTCGCGCTCCTCCCTCGCCCCGGTGAAGAGGGAGCCCGAAGAGCTCCCGTCGGTGAAGATGGAGCCAGAGGCCGAGGCGGTGCCAGAGCAGGGTCCCGGGGCCGTCTTCAGACCGAAGGATTTCCTCCCTCCGGCGGAGGCGGATAGCCTTTTGCCCGTGCTGCTGGCGCGGGGTACAAGAGAGGCGGAAGAGGACTAGCAGCGCCGTCGGAGGAAGGAGGAGATCGACGCCATGCTCTACGAGCAGGGTGTCGCGTCGGCCCTCGTCTTCAGCCACAAGGTGGAGGAGTGGCGCCGCGAAGCGACTGCGCAGGAGCGCATCCACATCGAGCTCTCCGACGACGACGACGACGACTGAGCGCACTGCGCATCTACTACCGCACGAGCTCGATCCCGGTGAGCTCAATTTTGCGTAGTGCGGTAGGATAGATAGTAGCTCCGGTGAGCTCCGATGAGCTCCAGTAGGTGTGCTCCCCCCTCTAGTAAGTGATGCAGGCTGTGAATGTAGTTTGTATGATCATGTTCGATGTAGACTGTGTTTCCAATTTCGCTCGTGAATGTTTTATTTCATATTATGCAGTTTGATTATACGGGTTTTGTTCTGCGGCGCAACATTTCGTCCCGCAAAACCCCCACTTCGTCAAACTGTAAAACACGTTTGCAGGTCGTAATTATAGAGGGTCTGCTAGAGTTGCTCTCAGTGGCGGAGATAGGGAGGGGCGAGCAGAGGGTAGACTCGAGCCAATGGCTCGCCCCCTCGACAAATTTTAACAGGTAGTACACCATAATATACAGGCTAATGGTCGGCTGGTCTCTGCCAATTACCCATTAGCCCATATGATTACATAAGCAACCAGCACAATAATTAGAGAATCCCAAAGCCCAGCAGACAATAGCCCATGTCCGGTCGTGGCTGGCTTTGTTATTGATATCGTGACCAGCGTATGTGCATGTTCAGCACTTCCATTAGGGTTTCGTGGCTGTCGGCGGCCGGATATAGGAACTTCTGTATAGACTAATTGTCGTCATCATCCTATAGCAAAGCTTCAGCGGCTGCTGGCGGCCTAGAACTTGAGTATTTGGTGGACCGTCGTAGCATCAGTCTTCACAACAATGTGTTTGCCACGCGTGTTTGGCGTCGTCCACAACACATTGATCCTCAGAGTCTATCTGAACTTGGCGACGCAGATCATGTGAAAGTGTGTTAAGTCGACTAGAGGAGGTTGAATAGGCGATTTTTAAAAAATTATCACTGAGGGTATTTTTAGTAAGGAAGGTCCTCAGTGATGAACCACGTGCAGCGAAAATATTACTAAGACAGAAGTTAAAACAAGCTACAACAAAGTACTCAGCGTGAATGAATCAGTTCGGTTTACACAGGACACAAGTATAAGATAAGCAGGTGATGAATAACTCAAGTGAAGAATTTGAGGTGAGAAAATTCCTGAAAGTCTTCAGTCAAATTCTTCAAACAGTACATGCGAAAGTGTTGAACATGCAATTGATGAAATGAAAGATGTTGAAGAAATAAAACCAATAGCTTGATGAAGACAGTGGTTGATGACCCAGCTCCAACTGTTGTGACAGTCGTACGTCTGGTTTGGAGCGGCTAGGTATTGAAACCTAAGGACACACAGTCCCGGGACACACACTCCCTACCGTATTCACCTTCAGCTAAGGACACACAGTCCTCGCCCAACACTCATGATAAGTCTTCACGGCAGACTTCCAAACCCTCACATACTTGGTCACTCGGCGACCCACAATTGACTGCTGGATGCTCTAGACCATGACGACTAACCATCTGGAGGATGCAAGGTCTTCAAAGGTAATAGACCTTGGTTGCACCCAGGAACAAACTCTTCAGTGATGCTCAATCACTTGGGTTTTGGGTTTGGTTTGGGTGTTTGGGTTTTTTTTCTCACTTGATGATTTTCACTCAAAGTCCTCGAGGAATTGGGTTGCTCTAAATGACAAGTGTCGGTTTCTGATGAAGCAACCAACCAGCTAGTGGTTCTAGGGGGTGGCTATTTATAGCCTGGGAGCATCCCAACATGATATGACATAAATGCCCTTAATGATATGTCCGTTGGGTGGATAAGCTTTGGGACAGGTGGCGCGTGATACGTCCCTAACGTATCTATAATTTCTGCTTGTTTCATGATCTTTGGGTGACATTGTTATATGTTTTGCAACATTTTTATATCATTTTCCATATATTTGGACTAACCTACTAATTTAGTGCACCCAGTGCCAGTTTCTGTCTTCTAATGTCTTTTTTGCATGGGCTTTTACCCAATTTTCCGAAGCCCCAAAAATTCCAGAAAAAATATATAAAAATTAGCTTGACGGGAGCTCGAAAATCACCGAAGATGGGCCAGAGGGGGGCCGCGCCAAGAGGCCGCCTGGGTGGGTCCCACTTCCTCCGGTGCCCTCCTTCGGCCTATATTTACTCCTCCGCGAGAAAACCCTTTCATCATATCCAGAATCACGAATTCCTCCACCGTTCCGCCGCCGCAGCGCTTTCGAGATCAGGAGCGCCAAGAGACCTCTTCGCGGCACCCTACCGGAGGTAGGATTGGTCTCCGGGAGCTTCTCCACCACCATGGATGCCTCCCGGACGTGCCATGAGTAGTCCTCCTTGGACCATGAGTCCATGACCAGTAGCTATGTGATGTCTTCTCTCCAATCTTTTGCTTCAATGGTTAGTCCTTGTGAGTTGCCCTACATGATCAAGGCATATATGTAATCCTCCTGCTATTGCTATGTTGAGTTTGATGGGATCCGATGGATTATGAGATTATGTTCAGATTATTGTGAGTTTTATAATTGGTTATCCTTTTAAATTATGTTCTTAGTGTTTCATGCATGTTCTCCATTACCGTTTATTACTTTAGCGGAGTAGTAGATTGTAACTCAAAGAGGGAGCGTTATGCATGATTATGGGTTCATGCCCCTCGATGTCTAGCTTGAGTGATAGAAACATGAGACTAGGGGATGTGTTGTTGCCACCAAGGAGAAAACAACAGTGCTTGTGACCGCGGTTGCAAGTATTGTTTACCTTACGCATAGTTCGTTAATGCGATTGTCCGTTGCTTTGAGTTTACACTTTGGGTGGGACTCGCAACTTAATACCGACGAGATGTTCTGGATATATCTCTAGGTGGATGATTAGTAAGTAGATGCCGATGAATAAACGGTCTACTTTTCTTGGCGTATTACCTATTGCTTTGAGCCTCAGAATAATCAATGAGCATGATTAGCATTGCGGTGCGTTTATAATTCTGTCAATTGCCTATCTGTAATTTGTTTACCACGCATAGCTGTTTACCGTCTTTTGGGAGAGAGACATCACTAGTGACCATCATGAGACTCCGGTCCATATTTCCATCATTGCTTACACCTCCATCATTTACTGCTTTATTTACTTTCCCGTTGCTATCACCATTACTATTACCGCTTGTGTTTTGATCCTTTGCAAACTACAAGGCCACAGAGATTCACAACCTCTCTGTACTCGTTGGGAGCAAAGTTATTTGTTTCTGTGTGCAGGTCTACGTCCTCTATAAGCGCAAGAGCAGAGGGCACCTACTTGTTGAACCTCGGAGTCCTCCTGGTTCGATAAACCTTACAGTACATGTGTAAGGGAAACTTGCTGCTGAGTACATCTCAACCTTGCACTTGGGGTAACCAACGAGGGGGCGAGAAGTAGATACATTCACTCGTCATCAAGCAAAGTTTCTGGCGCCATTGTTCGGGACTCCAGTCCTCAAGATAGGGGAGTTGCACATCATCTTTTACCTTTGTTTTTCAGTTTTGTTACTTTGCTTGCTAGTTTTTGCTTTAGAGTCCTATATCAAAAACCACAAAAAAATTAGTTACTTTGCTTTTATTTGTCAATCATGTTAAGGATTGATGCTTGGAAGGAATCTGAGGTCCTAGATTTCCATCAAAGGAATGGAGAAAATATGAAGGAAGCATGGGATAGAATTTATGAAGCACACAAAATAATTATGCCTTGGATACCTATTAGAATTGTGCTTAGAAATTTTTATCATGGCCTTTTTATATGGTGCAAACACTCTCTTGATATTATAGCTAAAGGAGACTTTATAGAGTGTGATGAGGCAAGAGCTCTTGATATTTTACATGGTCTATCTAATAATCTTGTGTATAATCATGGTTATGACACTATTATAGATAGACTTGCTACCATTGAAAGAAAAATAGATGCTCTAGACTTGAGAGAAAGAGAGAAACCCATGGGTGATAAGAAAAAGATTTTTAAAATAGATGATGACTGGGAGCCTTTCGTTAGAATTAGCATCTCTAACCAAGACTACCTTGCTTATTGTGATATTGGATCCATGGTTTCTACAATGCCAAAAGTTGTTTATGATTCTCTCTGGTTAGATATGGACAATTTTTCATCTTTTCATGAACATGCTAATGGGGATCTTTCTAAAATCCAGGGAAGGGTAAAAGATGTCCAAGTTACATTCCTTAAAAGGAATGCAATGGTTGATTTCTTCATCAAAGAGCCAAACCAAGGAAACATAGTGCTTGGAAGGAACTTCCTCCGAACCAAGAAAGGCTTCATTGACATAGGTAAAGGACACATACACTTACATGGAAAAGCAAAAGGTACGTGCCCATTCCCTAGGAAGCGAGAGGATGAACTTGCTGAGGATCCATTTGAAGGTTTTAATGACCTCAGTGACTTTGATGAGTCTTGATCCTTTCGTTGCATTGTGCCTAGCTCAAAGGCATAAAAGAAAGAGCTTGTTGGGAGGCAACCCAATTTGTTTTAATTCCAGTTTTAGTAGTCTTGATGTTTGTTACTACTGTAGAAACATCGTTATATCTTTATTTTTAAGCTTTGTGCCAAGTTTTAGCCTCCGATTGCAAGAAAGTGCAAGAATTCTGACATGCTATCCGGAAACAGATTTTATCTGCCTGATAGAAAAATTCGCCTAAAATCACCAGATCATCTTTTTGATCTGAATTATTTTTATTGCATGCTCTATATAATTGTCTTTCTTGCGTCTGTTCTGAGTTTTTTGTTTTGAGTTGCAGAAGTGCCCCGAAAAAATTATTTACTACCTTCTGGTCTGTTTTCCCAGATTCTGTCCTGCTTTGCATTTTCATTGTTTTGCAAAGCCTAAGCTTGCTTTTTATTTGCACAAACCTTTTGGAAATCTTGAGAAACAGAAACTCTTCCTGAAAATATTTATTTCCAGTAGAGAGTAAATTATTATATTAAGGAAACTAACCACTTTAATCAGCTTATGATGAGTTGCGTATGAAGGGAGTTTTCAAGTATGCAATGGAAGATGATGAAAGAAGATCGAGGAGTGTCAAGTGCTCAAGCGTGGGGATGCCCCCATGCACCCCAAGAAATATTCAAGGAGACTCAAGCGTCTAAGCTTGGGCATGCCCCCGTGCATCCCCTTCTCCATCAACAATCATCAGTTTGTCCATCTCCATGCTATATTTTTATCACTTCATATGTTATGTGCTATGCTTGGAGCGTCTTACTCTTTACTTTTTAGTTTGTTTTAGTTTTGCTTGTTGTTCATAACAAGTTGGATCATATCCTTCTTTGCTTGGGAGAGAAGCATGCTTCACTCCAACATAGAACACCACATGAGTTCATGTTTATCCTTTTTGTGTGTTCTATATCTTTCCATAGCTACTATCATGCTTAGCTCTTAGTTTTCATGCCTATTATTGTAAGAGCTATTTATTTATTTAGGTGGATTTTGGGTCTCTCTTGAACTATCTTGTTTAGAGAGTTGGCTTGTTGCACTGAGTTGTGTGTCTTGCATGAGTAGGTAATTAAGGTTGCTATTTAAGTATTGTAGTAACATGCAATTGTTTTGAGGTATTGATTTGAGTAATGTTTGAACTATTGGTGCCGAGAGCTTGAGCCTATTAGTGATAGGTGTCGTATTTTGGGAAATCCGTGTTTTTCAAAAATTTAAAATTAGTTGAGAACTCTAGCTATTAAAATGATCGCTAACCTCTGGAGGGGTTGGAATATATAGAGTACCCTCACGTTACCATGGGTCGAGGATGCGCAAGGATAACCAAACCCCCAAACACTCCTCCTCGGGGTGCTTGTCTCTTTGTAAATTTCCTGACCAGACAGAGAGTTACCAATAATAAGTGTATGAGTTCTTCGGAGTAATGTGAGTATTCGATTATTGGCACTTCCACCATCCATATTATGCTAGCCTCTTCAGTATCGTGCATTGCCCTTTCTCATCTTGAGAGTTGGTGAAAACTCCGCTTGGTCGAGGAGCCGCATGATTGCTGGGCCTTGGTCTTATTATTTTTGCTACATGACACGCTAGTATTATTGCATATCCTGCTACACTGGCAGAGGCATACATTTTCGTACATCATGATAGTTATCATTGTTCTTTATGTTGAGTACTTCCTATAAAGTGTGAAGATTTGTTTTTGCTACTCTTGTAAAAAATAGAGTGTTGCCCTTAAGTGAGGAAAAGATCCCATAGTGGACAAAATGAAAAGATCCCAAAGAGGACAAATGAGAGATAAAAAGAAAGAGCCAAAGAGGCCACAACAATAAAAGAAAAAGAAAAATAAAGAAAAGAAATAAAAATAGAGAAGGGGGAAACACTACTATTGCTTTTTGAAAGATCCACACTCGTACTCCATTGTTATATTAGTACTACATAGAGATTATCATTCATGCATAACTATGTTGGGACCTTTACACAATAGAACTTGGTTTGCGTATTCCAATGATGAGTCTCCTCAAATGAGCTCTAGGTCTTCATGACCAAACAAGTTGGATGCACCCCCACTAGTTCTATTGGAGAGTTTACCATAGCTCATATGTGCATCCGTTGCATGGCAATCCCTACTCCTCACATCGTATCTATCATTTGGTTTTGTCTCACCTATGATTGTCCTCATTGATGTGAGCCTTTCACACCCTTTTTGTCTTCCTTACCCATCATTATTCTATTTGCCATCCTAAGTGCCAATATATCTTGCTTGCGCTCATCCATTGCATGAGTGCTCAAAGTTGAAAGGGAGAGGATCATTTTGACTTGCACCTGACTAGTGGTTTGGGGATGAGTCAAAATAAGATTTCGAAGGAGACCAAGTGTGAAATTTTAATAGATTGAGTTCTCAATTAAAAAACTATTTTTGTCAATCTCAGCCCATCTCACACTTCTTTCACGCAAACACCATTTGGAGACATTCGAGTCATGGATAGCGAGAGCTCTTGCACCTTTATGTCCTTACCTTGCTAATTTCAATGCTAGATATAGACTCTTGCTTGTTATTATCTTGACTTGAGTTGCATATCTTACTTGCTTTACTTTATAGTTCTTATATGTGTGATAGCATGTAACCACATAAATTATTTCTGTTATCATTTACCTACTCGAGGACGAGCAGGAATTAAGCTTGGTGATGTTGATACGTCCCTAACATATCTATAATTGCTGCTTGTTCCATGATCTTTTGGGTGACATTGTTATATGTTTTGCAAGACTATTATATCTTTTTCACATATTTGGACTAACCTACTAACTTAGTGCATCCAGTGCCAGTTTCTGTCTTCTGATGTCTTTTTCGCAGGGGCTTTTACCCAATTTTCCGAAGCCCAAAAAATTCTAGAAAAAATATATAAAAATCAGCGTGATGGGAGCTCAAAAATCACCGAAGATGGGCCACATGGGGGCCACGGGCCTCCCAGGCAACCTTCTGACGCGGCCTGGCCCGTGGCCGCGCCAAGAGGCTGCCTCAGTGGGTCTCACTTCCTCTGGTGCCCTCCTTCGGCCTATATTTACTCCTTCGCGAGAAAACCCTTCCATCATATCCAGAATCGCGAATTCCTCCACCATTCCGCTGCCGCAGCGCTTTCGAGATCGAAAGCGCGAGGAGACCTCTTCCCGGCACCCTGCCGGAGGGATGATTGATCTTCGGGAGCTTCTCCACCACCATGGACTCCTCCCGGACGTGTCGTGAGTAGTCCTCCTTGGACCTTGAGTCCATGACCAGTAGCTATGTGATATCTTCTCTCCAATCTTGTGCTTCAATGGTTAGTCTTTGTGAGCTGCCCTACATGATCAAGGCATATATGTAATCCTCTTGCTATTGCTATGTTGAGTTTGATGGGATCCGATGGATTATGAGATTATGTTCAGATTATTGTGAGTTATATATTTGGTTATCCTTTTATATTATGTTCTTAGTGATTCATGCATGTTCCCTGTTACCATTTATTACTTTGGCCGAGTAGTAGATTGTAACTCGAAGAGGGATCGTTATGCATGATTGTGGGTTCATGCCCCTCGATGCCTAGCTTGAGTGACAGAAACATGAGACTAGGGGATGTGTTCTTGCCACCAACATGAAAAGAACGGTTCTTGTGACCGCGGTTGCAAGTACTGTTTACCTTACGCATAGTTCGTGAATGCAATTGTACGTTGCTTTGAGTTTACACTTTGGATGGGACTCGCAACTTAATACGAGTGAGATGTTCTGGATAGATATCTCTAGATGGATGATTAGTAAGTAGATGCTCATGAATAAATGGTCTACTTGTCTTGGCGTATTGCCTATTACTTTGAGCCTGAGAATAATCAATGAGCATGATTAGCATTGCAGTGCGTTTATAATTCTTTCAATTGCCTATCTGTAATTTGTTTACCTCGCATAGCTGTTTACCGTCTTTTGGAAGAGAGACATCACTAGTGAACATCATGAGACTCCGGTCCATATTTTCATCATTGCTTACACCTCCATCATTTAATGATTTATTTACTTTCCCGTTGCTATCACCATTACTATTACCGCTTGTGTTTTGATCCTTTGCAAACTAGCAGGCCGGAGAGATTGACAACCTCTCTATACTTGTTGGGAGCAAAGTTATTTGTTTGTGTGTACAGGTCCATGTCCTCTGTAAGTGCCAGAGCAGAGGGCACCTACTTGTTAAACATTACAGTCCCTGTGTAAGGGAAACTCCCTACTAACTACATCTCAACCATGCACTTCGGGTAACCAACGAGGGGGCGGGAAGTATAGACATTCACACGTCATCAGCACGTGGCGTGACAACGATCGAAACTTTCAACTGTGAAAGTCCTCATGTCTCACTGGAGGATCTGGTAGGTGTTGGTTTGAGTTGAGAATCATGAGGAAATTCATTCCATAGTTTTACCTTGATCCCCTTTAACAGTACGGTGTTCCTATGACTAAAAAATGAAGAAAATGAAACGGAAAGAGTAAATCTTCAGGCTTCAAAGTCTTCAGAGCATTTTCATCAGGACACACCGAATTACTCATCTTCAATATCTTAATGAGGAATATCAATTTCTTTGCAATTTCTTCGCGATCGAAGCCTTCAAGATATGACCAAACTCTTCACCCAAAGACATTCATTTTTAGGGGTCGATATTCATCGAATAACTCAAGCTCCTCAGCGACTTATAGAGGTTGTGTATACTCACAAACATATTAGTCTCTTAACCTATAAGTATTCAATCCACCAAAATCACTAAAGGGCACTAGATGCACTTACAGTCTCCCCCTTTTTGGTGGTTGATGACAAACAGGTTAAGTTTTCAACGGGGATAAAAATATGAAGTGTAAGTACATCGTTTGAGGAATTTGATAGCAAGATATAGAGAAAATCCCCCTGAAGATGTGCATGTTTAAGGAATTTGCTTTGGACTGCAAATGCACATTGATGATTTATTTCATGGAGATCTCCCCCTATATCTTGTAATTCATGCATGCATTTGACATATAGTACGAGGAATTTCAAATGCATGATGGAAAATGGTGTCTGACAAATTTCAGCATGCATGCATTTAATTAACTTGAGGAATATGCGTGCGAGGAAAAACGTTTAAAAGTATCAAACCACCATCGGGCTTGAGTTACAACTCATTACATAAAAAACCTCAGAAGAACAAGAGTTTGTAACTTAATAAAATTTATAATAGCCCTTAAGTTGACCCGCTTGAAGACTAACTCAGATTTCTCCCCCTTTGTCATCAAGGGAAGAAAAGGGACACAAACTGAGGACTAACGCCCTTGAAGAATTTCACTTTGTAGATGGAGCGCCAACGTTCTTTTGGTTAGTTGGCAGTGTTGGACCGGCAGGAGTGTCAGCATCTTCTTTATCTTCATCAGCTGTGCGGTATAAGGAAAATGAACTGTCCTCCAAGTCAAGGATTGGGATCTTCTTGAATTTCTTCTTGGGTGGCTAGGACCAGTCAAAGTTCTGGATGAACTCCATTTCCTCAAGTTCCTTTGGAGTCTTGAGGTAGGAAAATGTGGCCCATGTGCGGTCAAATACCTCATGAAGATAGTAGTGGTTTCTCTTCAAGGCATTCTGAGTTGCATTGAGGGTTTTCACAATGCAGCCAAACTGACGCTTTACCCATTTATGGTTCCGATCCACTTTCTGATAAAGACTTAGGAGAAGCTCCCGGCCAGTCATCACGCGAGGATTTGTAGGAATCGGTGGTTTTGCTCTCCCATCAGATTCTTGTGTTGGAGTGTCATCATATGATGAATATGACGCGGGCTTGCGGAATTGGCCATCTAGTGGGCGATTTCCTTCATCAATCACAAATTTTCTCTTTCCTTCAATTTGTTCAAATGTCTTGTTGATGACTTTGAGAGGAGGCAAATAACTGAGGTGATTCTGATAATCAGTGAGGTAATTGATACCAGATCTGTTTCTGATGGACCTCATAAGCCATGGCGCATATATCTTAAGCTCATTTGGTGACATAGCATTGTTGGACAATGTGCTCACGAAGAAGTCATGAAGATTTATGGGATTACCATGGATAATGTGGAATAGCATATTCTTCATAATCCCCACAACATCTTCTTTAGAGTCATGTCCTTTGATAGGAGCAATGGAGTATGACAAGATTCTGTAAAGAGTTCGCGGCACATACTTCAAATCCTTGATGAGGAATTGAATCCTTGGAGGTTTGCGTGGTGCTAAGGGCTTTATGAGGACTTTCATCAAGTGGTTTGGCAGCTCCCTTTCATCATACAAGCGTTGTGCACCTTCTGAGTGAATTGGGATTGGTGGAGAGCGAAGTAATTCGGTGGCCGGTGCTTTGAGGTGTGTACCTTCTGCCATGTAGTCAAAGACCCATGTATTGATATCATTGGGTTCACTAGAGATGTGCAGACTGGCATAGAACTAAAATATGAGTTATGTGTTCCAGTCAGAGATTCCAGTGCAGAATGGGAGCAGACCAGCATCTTGAATAACACACAATACTGGTATGAAGCAGCCAATGTCTTCCATATCGGTGTGAGGAATATGGTGTGGTGGAAGATTTTCCTCTTGTCAACAAGTACTGCAGCATAAGAGTTGAGTTGGGATCTGGTCCAGAACTTCCTGTGCCGGATGCGAAGCTTGTCATAAGGGTTTTCAGGAGTGAAGAAATGATGTTCATCATAGAACATTTCCTTCCAAAACTTTGGCCTCTTGGAGAAGGGCTGACGTTGCTTGGGTTGAAGATTTCTCTGAGGATTTGTAACTTGTGGTTCCTTAGTATTTTCTTCATTTTGTGTCGGAGGAGAGTCATGAGGCACATTTTCTCGAGCAGTGGTCTTGGCATCAGCTGATGCAGCTGATTGAGTTGCAGGTCCAACCTTGCCTAATGTGCTCTTTTCTTTAGAGCCAGCTAAGACTTCAATGCCAACTGGTGATTCTGGGATTTGATGAATTGGGGGCACAATTGGTGAGTTCGGATGGGCATCTTCCCAAAATTTATCATGGATCATTGGCGTGGTGCCAGCAATGTCCACATCATCCTCCTTTTCTTCAACAGTCGTCTTAGGGTTCTGAAGAGGAGGAGTTTCAGTTTGTGGAATTTCATCAACTTGAATTTCCTCATCTACTGGCATGGATGCAACATGATTTTTCTCATCCATTTCCTCATCCCTGTCTTGAATGACTTGTTCTTAACCATATGGAACAATCATATATGATGTTGCTACGCTGAGAGGTGGTATGTCAATTGGAGCTGATGCGGTGGGCAAAGACTACACGCGTTTTGCCTGTGATGACTTTGAAGTTGATGATGTTTTTCGCTTCTTGGCTTCTTTCTCAGCAGCTTTAGTTTTCTTCACTTCTGATGCAGAAGGAAGTGGGTGTTTCCTCACCTTTTCATCACGCACGACATGTGTGGTTGTGGGCCTGGCAGAGTCTTCAACAGATGCATCAGCTGCAGTTGGATTAGTAGTTTCATCCTTAGCACTTGGAGCAGCTGCAGTTTCAGTAGCAACAGGTTCATCAGCAGTGGGTTCGTGAATTTCATCAGGCAGGTTGACAGTGTAGCTACCCTGAGGATTTGAAGGAGGCAATGTGAGTGCAACTGGAAGTGCGTTATATCGACTAGAGGGGGGGGGGTGAATAGGAGATTTTTAGAATTTCATCACTCAGGAAATTCCTTTTGAGGAAATTCCTCACTGATGACTAACTTACAGCATAAACAGTAAAGGATCAGACGTGCAAACGTTCACAACAGTAGTATTTCAGAGTGAAGAATGTGAAAACAGATTGCACAGTAAGCAGGCACGCAGAATACAGATGATGATTAACTATCGTGAAGAATTTGAGGTTGAGGAAATTCAGAGAAAGTCTTCAGCAAATTCTTCAAATAGTCACAGTGAAAGTCATCAACACATAATACAGAGAAAGTAAAGGGTTAAGGAATTAGAACCCGATTCTTGGTGAAGACTGTTGTTGATGACCCAGTTCCAACTGTTGTGATAGTTGTACATCTGGTTTGGAGCGGCTTGGTATTGAAACCAAAGGACACCCAGTCCCGGGACACACAGTCCCTACCATATTCTCCTTGAGCTAAGGACACACAGTCCTCGCCCAACACTCGTGGTAAGTCTTCAGGGCAGACTTCCAAACCCTCACAAACTTGGTCACCCGGCGATCCACAATTGACTGCTGGATTGCTCTAGACCATGACGCCTAACCGTTTGGAGGATGCACAGTCCTCAAAGGTAAAAGGCTTCAGTGCCACAGATGAACAACTTCTTCAGTGATGCTCAATCACTAGGTTTTGTTTGTGGTTTGAGTGTATGGGGTATTTCCTCACTAATGAATTACTCTCGAAAGCTCTGAGGAATTTGGGTTGCTCTTATGACAAGTGTTAGTTTCTAACGGAGCAGCCAACCAGCTAGTGGTTGTGGGGGGTGGCTATTTATAGCCTGGGAGCATCCCGACATGATTTGACACTAATGCCCTTAAATAATATGACCGTTGGAGTGGATAAGACCAGTGACTTGGCGTGGGTATCGAAACGGTCAGAACCCTCAACTGTGAGAGTCCTCATGTCACTCATATTCCTCACTTGAGGATTTTGGTAGGATTAGGCTTGGGTTCAGCATCATGAGGAAATCCATTCCATAGTGTTACTTTGACCCCCTTTAACAATACGGTGTTCCTATTCATCAAATGCGAAGAAAGTAAAACAGAAAACGTAAATCTTCACGCTTCAATTTCTTCAGAATGATTTTCTTCAGGAACCACCGGTCTTCTTAATATCAGTATCTTCATGAGGAATATCAATTTCATCGCAGATTCCTGGCGATTCATTTCTTCAGCTTCAGACCAATTTCTTCAACTGAAGATATACATTTTTAGGGGTCGATATTCTTCAAATATCTCAAACTCCTCAATGACTTATAGATCATGTGTATACTCATAAACACATTAGATACTTAACATATAAGTCTTCAAACCACCAAAATCACTAAGGGGCACTAGATGCACTTACAATCTCCCCCTTTTTGGTGGTTGATTACAATTAGGTTAAGTCTTCAACAGGGATAAAAAATATGAAGTGTAAATACTCATTTGAGGAATTTGAAAACAAGATTCAGAGAGACTCCCCCTGAAGTTGTGCATACCTTGAGGATTTTGCTTTTATAGCAGATGCACATTGATGATTTATATCATGGAGATCTCCCCCTAAGTCTTGTAAATCATGCATACATATAACATATCATATGAAGAAAAGGAAGATGCATGATGGCAAATGGTATCTGACGAATTCCAGCATGCGTGCATTAAAACTTGAGGAATAAGCATGCGAAGAAAAGCGTTCAAACGCGTCAGAGTACCATCGGGCTTATGTTACAACTCATTACATAAAAACTTCAGAAGAGCCAAGAGTTTGTAACTTAATATAGTTTATAAGCCCCAAAAATTTCCCGCTTGAAGACTAACTCTCGAGTTTCTCCCCCTTTGTCATCAAGTGACAAAAAGGGATAAACTGAGGACTAACGCCCGTGAAGACTTCATTTCTTGGCGGTCGAGGAAGAGCCGTTATGCTTCTTGGCAGTAGTCTTCTTCCTGGGGCCGGTTGCAGTGTCGAGTTGTTCCTCATCAGATTCAGCAGTGCGGAATGAAGAAAAGGAGTTGTCTTCAAGGTCTGGCACTGGAATGGGCCTGAACTTCCTCTTGGGAGGCCACGGCCAGTCAAAGTCCTGCTCAAAGTTCATTTCTTCAAGCTCAGTCTTAGTCTTCAGATGTGCAAGTGTAGCCCAGGTGCGATCGAAGACCTCATGCAGATAGTGATGATTAAGCTTCACAGAGTTCTGAGTCTCAGTGAGGGTTTTCACAATGGAACCAAACTGGCGTTTGACCCATTTGTGGTTGTGATCCACCTTCTGGTGAAGACTGAGGAGGAGCTCTCTGGTGTTCAGCACGTGAGGAGGAACAAGGCTTGCTGGACGAGTTTCAGTATCGTCCCATGAAGAATATGCTTCTGGCTCTTTGAACTGGCCATCAAGGGGCCTGCTGCCTTCTTCAATCACAGATTTTCCTTTTGCTTTGATGGGCTCGAAAGTCTTCTTGTTGACCCGGATAGGAGGCATATACCCATGTGGTTTTGGAAATCAGCGTGGAAGTTGATGCCTGTCCTTGTCCTGATGAATCTCATGATCCACGGGGCATAAATCTTGTGATCATATGGGCACATTGCATTGTCAGCCAAAGTCCTCAAGAAGAAATCATGGATATTAATAGGAATACCATGAATGATGTTGAAGAGGATATTCTTCATGAGGCCTACAACATCTTCTTCATCGTCATGGCCTTTGATGGGCGCGAGCACACTGCAGAGGATTCTGTAGACAAAGTGGGGTGTGTAATTGAGCTCATGGATGAGGAATGTGGTTCTTGAGGGTTTTCCTGCAGCCAAAGGCTTCATAAGGACTTCCATCATTCCATTTGGCAGCTCACGCTCACCATAGAGCTTCACTGCCCTATCTGAGGGAATTGGTACGGGCAATTCTCTGAGGAGTTCAGAAGCAGGAGACTTGTAGTGAGTGTTTTGTGTCATCCAATCAAACACCCAAGTGTTGATGTCTTCAGGGTTGCCAGATATATGAAGAGTGGCATAGAACTGAAGAATAAGCTCACTGTTCCAGTCTGATATGTCAAAGCACATAGGAAGCAAACCTGCATCGTGGAGTACACTGAGGACTGGTTCCATGCAAGGTATTTCTTCAAGCTCAACATGAGGAATGTGCCTGTGAACAGAGTATAGTTGCAAGGAATTTGGAGAGGTCATATGCATTCTCAGATTTGAATAAAATGAAAAAGTTTGACAGTTTGAGGAATATAACCACACTACAAGAAATATGCTCATACATGATGTTTTTTAAGACGTCGTTGATGAATTCGTCATAAGTCTATGACGATTTCATCCGAGATTGTCGTGAACCGTTTGAGGGGATCAAATCTACATATAAATTACGACGATGTGAGTCAAAAACATCGTAACCGCATAAGATGAGATCGTCATAACTTTTACGACGATTATAAAAATATTGTAACATCTTCTAACTATGTTCACATGTCACTCGTGGGTCCATTCTATTCCACCTCATCTTATGCGGTGATAATCCATGAAATATGATATACCTTGACTGGAAATTTTAGTGACATCATTTTACAATACACTCTTGACAGTTGCTTCACAAACACACATATTTTTAACACTTCAAAATTATTTTTAGTGTTACATATCTCAGACCAATCAAAACGCAGAACTACCCTTCCCACGGATCATGCAGCAAACACCGTTGGATGCTCCGAGATCCAATGGCAGCCATCAATCCCACCCCCTCTCAGTCTTACCCACGTAGCCCTATCCTCTCGTCCCTCTCCCCCACGCACTAGAGCCGCCAGCCCCAACCATCTCCTCTCTGATCCAAATCCAGATCCGGCGGCCGCCACGAACACGCTGGCCTCGCCGGTGGGGACCGTCACGAGGCGGTGCGCCACGGCGAGCCGGCACAGCGCGTGGGCAGCGCGGGCCTCGCGGAGGATGGCCTCGAGCTGGCGCTGCGCCATGGACCCGTACGCCTCCTAGCGGAGCTCCACCACGCGTCTCCCGTCGAGGTGGTCCCGCGTGGTTCCCTCGAAGGTGGCGATGGCGCCCGCCGACAGGTCGCGGACGTGGTCCACGTACCGGCCCATGTCCAGCCGGCCCGATCCCTCGTCCACCCAGGATCTTGATCAGGTCCTGGCACGCCGCCTCCGTCATCGGGGCCTCATCGCCGGCCATCGAGGGAAGCTGTGCACCCGCGCTGCTGGTGACTTTGTGATTTGATCTGGGTGCATCACTGTGGCAACCTACTCAGGAAAGAAGCAGACCCGGGCTTGCAGCTCGCTGCAGTACCTGAGCCTGTACGGCTGCAGCGTCGCGTACACCATCACCACCACCACTAGCATCAGGTAGTCGCCGCCGGCCAGCAGTTGCATTAGTTGCACCATCCATCGAGCAAGAATCATGTGACTTGGAGTAGAATTACTACATAGCTTGCCTTCCTTTTCGTGTTCGCCTAGTACGTGCTGCTGTTTTAAGCTGATCGTTTTCCATGCTGCAGGGCGATTCCGAAGGCCAACTGCTACCATGCGCACGGGCACGACGCGCCCTGCAGCTTCGACGGAAGCTACTACATGCTCATGTTCGGTGGGGCGCAGCTCCTCCTCTCCTTCATACCAGACTTCCACGACATGGCGGGGCTCTCCGTCGTTGCCGCGGTCATGTCCTTCTCCTACGCCTTCATCGGCCTCGGCCTTGGCCTCGCCAGCACCATCTGTAAGTACTATGCCCTGCTTCTTTTCCGGCCTGGCCAGGTAGTAATTCAGGTAGTAATACTGTCAGTAAACCACTGAGCATGATGACATCCCGTTTTTTCAGAATTAGTACTTACTGTATTTGGTAGTACTGTCAGTAAACCACCGAGCATGATGACACCTTGTTTTGTTTCGCTCGTGTGCCATACTGTAGGACACCCTCAAGTCGCCACCTGCCGAGAACAAGTCGATGAAGAAAGCGTCCATCATCTCCATCCTGGTCACCACCTTCTTCTACCTCTGCTGCGGCTGCTTCGGCTACGCCGCCTTCGGGAGCGACGCGCCGGGGAACCTCCTCGCCGGCTTCGGCTTCTACAAGCCCTACTGGGAGCCCTACTGGTGAGAGGGAGTACATGCTAAATAATTATAGTTGGGGAGAACTAGGTAAAGAGGGAGTACATGCTAAATAATAAAAAAACTAAATACTACTTGGTCACACTGAAATAGCCCCCAACTAATACTAATAGTTAATTTGTCAACATAGATGCCAGAGTAGCAAGCGACCCCTTGATGGCAGTTAAGGTCAAAAATGGACTACCTATTTAAGGCATACATATGTAGCCGTCAATTTTTAACCTTTTAGAAGTCAGGCCAACTAGCTTTCACTAACAAGAATAGCAGAGCTGAACACAGTACTATGTGCCAGCTTAAAGCTTTAGTTTGATTATTACTTTCTGAAGAGCACTAGATAATCATCTAAGTTAATCTTTCGTCTAGATTAACCTGCCAAAATTCAGTCGCACGTACGGATGCAACATGTAACTCTTGATTAACTGGATTATCATGTCTCGATCAATTCAGAATAGCTTTATAAGTTCTTAATTAGATTGCAGAATTTGCGAAACACGTAGATATATACTAAGAGGTCGGAATTTGCGAAACACGTATATAACAAGAATAGCAGAGGCCCAGTAAATCTAGGCAAATCACGAGCATTGTTTCTTCAGTCCAAGTAATTGCAGGGTACGAAGTACGGATGAACGCTAAGCAAAACGAAATGTGGGTCTCCTTGTTGTAAGCACGAGCACTGGGAAAGATGAGACCCTTTTATAATAGAATTAGCCGGCTTATCCCATTTCTTCCACTACAGATGATAGATTCATATCATGAGTGATAACTTCTTTTATACTCCACCGGGAGTATAAAAGGGTCAACTGAGTATTAGTTGTACAAATTAGTTCATGTAGCTGCAAGGTACTTCACTCTTCCTTGATAACCCAACTGACTAGAAAAACTGGGTGTTACTCTTTGGCAGATCAGCTACGGTATATATGGGAGTCCGAAGAGTTGCTCCGTGCTATGGAGCGTGTGGATTTGATTAGGAGAGTAAGTAAATGTTCAGTTTGTTCCTTTGAACAGAGAAAGAAAGAATATTCACTGCATTTGCTAAACCAATCATGTGATGTACGTGTTTCTTTTGCAGGAACTCGTCGACAGGATCCTCGCCCTGCTCTTCGACGACCAAGGTCCGCCCCCCTATTCCCCCCCCAACTCTTTTTGTGCCAGTGCAATGCACCTCTATCAACTTAGAATGATGCCACATTTCTATCCTTGCAAAGCAGCCATAGTGTTCTTTTTCACCAAAGCACCTGCTCTACTTGCTAACCTGCTTTCGTATGTAAGTGCCTGCCTCAGCCCAATGGCACCTTGGCCGATGGAGGAGGAGTGATCCAAGCAAGGAGGCGGTGCTCAAGTGCACGACCATGGAGCAGATCCGCTGGGTGGTGGTCACTTCGAATTTCTCCAGAACCATGGAGCAGATCCTCCGGTTTGCAAGATCATGGACTTCCACAAGGAGAAGTATAACAAGGATGCCCAGCAGAAGCAGCGCCTGAAAACCAAGGTGTGTGTGTGTGTTTGTGATGAATTCGTCGTCTCATCGCTACCGGAGCTGAGTTGAAATGCTTAGAACAGGGGAAGCCATGTTCGTAATCATACCAGATCTTAGGATTGTGAACTAACGGCTCGTTGCTTGAGCCTTTCGTTTCTACTTTCTGTACTGCAAAACAACGGCATGTGGTTATTGTGAGAGCTATAGACATAATATTCTCATATTAGTAGGATAGATGCAAGACGTCGAAAATGGCCATAGTCTTCTCACTTTCTGCCATATACTAACGAACTTGACAGTGTAACCAGAACCCATTTGTGGTTGCTGTGCTGTGTCCTGGAGTCTAATTACTTAAGAGGACCATTTGCTGATTCCAGTAAGATCTTCCTGCCATGTCATAAAAAAAGACGATTCCAGATTAGAAATATATATGTGCTCTTGAAAAGATAGGCCATGCTGAATGTAGGCTTAAGAACCGAGCAAGTGAAAACTGCGTTGTTAAAAAGTTATCTCCTTCCATGCTTGTAAATTCTAATTGTGTCAGACCATTGTATTCTGAACTAACAGTTCCCTGGTCTGTGTTATGGAAAGTGTTGTTAAAACAACAATCAGTCTCAGCTACATAAAGTATCGTTCGCTCTAGTTAGTAGTCTAGTCATAGTTTCTTTTAGAAGACACAGATAAGTCTTTGGTTTGTACGGAAATAACGGTATCTGATTATGCTGAGAACTGGCCTAGATTGCACCGATACAGATGCGCGTATCAGTATCGGGGCGATACGGATACGTAAATACATCATTTCTGAAAAGGATCAATATGGCGATACATTTTACTATTTTTGAAAAAAAAAATGTTATCAATTAAGCATCAAGCCATTTAACATATATTTTATCAGTGCAGTCCATTATCTTCTATCTTCTTATCCATGATTCCAACAAAAGCAAGATACTGATTCCAGGAACATTTGGTTGGAGTATATTTAGATAGGGAATTATTTACTTATTCCAGGAACATTTTACTGTTGTGTGTGAAAGAAGATGATTTCGAGTAACTGTTGCATCTACAGCAGAAATATTTAAGGGCTCTTGAAAAGTAACACTGTGCTAAATGTAGCCTTATAAACCTAGTAAGGGAAAACAATGTTAACCATTATATCTCCTTCCATGTTTATATTACTTCTGCATAAGTCATGATAAATGTGCACCTTCAATAAGCTTTGATCTCACATCTTAACGAAAATAGTAAAATCTCTCTCATTATTTTGCATCTGATTTTCTGCAGTCTGCTATTGCTTTGCGTGGTGGTGATATCAAAGAAGTGCGGTTTAAGGCGAAAACTATAAGTTTTCACTACTCTCTTTCTCTCAAAATGTAAGACGTTTTTTGGGATATTTGAAGGGAAAACATTGGTAGTTGCTTTCTGGCAGTAATAGTGAATGTTCTGTTGTTCTACATAACGTTTTTGTTCGGATGTGCAATGCATGATTGATTGCCACCTTTTAGCTGTAGTAACAGCTTGATTGGACTGCTACATCCTTTTTTCCTGTTTGTTTGGACCTATACCTAGTTGAGCTCACTCATTTCCAAAGTCATAGATATATTCTGTTCAATATGGAGGCCTTGTGCCATGTGGTGTTGTTGAGGAACATAAATTATTGTTTGCAGGAAATTAAAGACATGAAGGTGAAAGTAGATGCAATTACCAGGCTGATGGAGCGTGGATACAAGGTGAAGGTAAGAGAGCTCGCATACTTTTTAGTTTTTTGTATCGTATGATTCTGCAAATCTTTGGTGACAACCCAAGGAACTGTAACACGACTTGTCAATAGGTCTTATCTGTGGGTTTTGCTTTTTAACTTCTTTTTATACTAGTTTATTGGGCAATCCCCAAGGAAACCTTATATCTGGACAAGGGAAACCAAACAGTGTGCAACGATTAGGCGGCTTTTGTCGCTCCCAAAGTCATAGATATATATGAACAAATGATTATGGTCAGGAACTAATCATCGGTCCCAATTCAGTTATGTATGTAGCTGAAGTATAGTATGCTCTTAATTGCATGGTTCTCCATGTCTCTTTTTGTGCCTATATAATGCTGCTTTCTGGGAATAAACCTGTCTGTTTCATATCTTGCATGAGCAATAGTTTCTGTTTGGTCTAAATTGTTCCTTTCTCTTCACCTGAAGCAGTAATTACCTGAAGGACTTATTCTTCATTTCTACCTAGGATGGTAGTATTTGACACAATCTTTTCTACTGTGAACCAACATGGATGTTCATATGCATATGTTTACCTTACATTCTTGGGTACAAGCAGTGAAGAACTGAGTGATGCTCCTGTTTGGCAGTGCATGGCGATGCCCGCAGGTAAAGAAGCAGAAGATTTAGGCGGACCGCTATCTCGGTTATTAGGACTGGTGAGGACTCCGTTCTGTACTATGGAGCACCTGAAGAGGATCGCCGAGGAGATACAAAAGCAGGTGGCTGTTCCAGGCGCCATCCAGCCCAAGGAGGAGAACGACTTGGAGTTTGGATGTATTATGTAAACCTGGAAGATGTATTATGTGAACCTGGGATATGTATTATGTGAATCTGGGAGATGTATTGTGTTATGTAAACTTGGGAGATGTATTATGTGATGTTATATGATGGATAATTTTAATTTGAGTTGGAGTATTCTTGATTTGAATATGAAATAGTGTTGGATTTAATATTGGAAAAATAATTGGGTTGCAAAGGCCCAACAAATAGAAATGAAACCAAGTTCAGGAACAAAAAGTTGCTGAATTCAAAAATGAAAAGCCAAAACTGAAACTGGACCAAATGTATTTGGGCACTAAAAGGCCAGGTCCCAAATTATAATGATAAAAAAATTCGAAAAAACATACTAAAGTGGTTGTAAATAGGCTAAGGCCCAAAAGAAGTCCAATAAGAAAAAGCCCCAAAAAATAAAATCAGCCCATGTGATCAATTGAAATGGGTTGGGCTGATTTCAACCATGATGTTTTGATTTCGTCGTAATTTAGCCACGTAGGACTGTGTTTGATTGCCAACGACGATTTAGGATCGTTGTAAAGGTTACGACGATAGAGGAATTGTCGTAAAAGTTTCGACGATTTTGATCAAAACGTCGCTGCTGTTCATTTCTGATGCTCCGTTTTCGACGCTTGGTTTTTCGTCGTGAGATCGTCGTAAATTAAAAACCGTGACGATGTAGCGACGAAAAAATAGCGTCGTGTATTAGCATATTCCTTGTAGTGCCAGTGGTTGAGGAATTTGCCTACGCATACTGTTCTTGGGTTCCAGAGTTGTACAAATCCGAAAATTCGCACAATTGAGGAATCTCGTGAAAATCTTAGATGCTTAGCTAGTTCATCAATGATTGTGGTGATAGGTAGTGTTTGAGGAATCATGTGCGCATCGTATCTTGAGGGAAAACAGATTTCACATAGAAGATGTAAAATTTCGGATCTAATCTGCTGTAAAAATGAGATATAATTACCCTGGAAGGTGCGTACGAAGAACACAGAAAGTAGTGTTGGAGAGGCTCTTCGTTCGAGTGTCCAATGCACCCTAACTTGGCGGCAGAGGACGTCTACGGCGGCGGCGGACGAAGATGGTCCGACTCCGGCATGATTCTGGCGACGAAAAGGTCGAGGCAGTGAAGCTCTTCCTCACCGGCGACAAGACTACCAGCGGTGGCGCTAGGGTTCGGTAGAGTGTGCTATGGAAGGAGAGCGATGAGGCGAAGAAGAGGATACCGAGGGGGATAAGGACATATTTATAGCCCAAAAATTACTGTTTGGCATGAAAATTTCGGACCAAATAGCCCCTGCCTCTACGTCTCCGCAGGACACGTGTAGCTCCCATACGATGCGGTGGAGATAGTGGAGATCGTGGTTATCCGATCGTGGGAAGTGGGGGTTCAGTTACTGTGCCTTTGAAGAAAACAATTTTTGAAGATTTGAGGATTTTCGTTACAAAATCATCAGCTGACAAGGATGCAGTGAGGATTTTGAACTAAGTTTCAAGCAGAACGCATATGAAGAATTGAATAGACTGGATAAGTATAGCATAGAGGGAAAGTAGGGTCCGATCACATTCACTTAGGAGAAACATCAACTTGAAGAAATAGCAATAAGTGAATGATGTTGAGGACTAGAAATCACATTCTACCTAGGCAAATGAAAGTCATCAAGTGTTTTTGAAGATGTTGTAATAGATCATCACAATGAAGAACAGATGTTTTGAAGAAAAATGCATTGTGAGGAAATTGATCATTTGAAGAAAATAAACTTGAGGAATTTCACATTGGGCGGTGGCGTTACCCACCATATAAGAATGTTGATTACAAACGCCGCGTACAATTGTCGTAGGGCCCTGAGAATCAATTTCTTCGTTAATTTCTTCACATTCAGAGTGACTTTCTTCATCAGTTGAAGAAAATCGTTTCATCATGTGTTGCACATCTAAGTCGTCAACTTTGCATAAGTGTTAGGATGTGTGCATGTTTTTACAAAACATTTGAAGACTCTAAGATATTTAGCTCACACCGCAACTTGCAAAACCTTTTCTCATCCAAGGGCTTAGTGAAGATATCTGCCAGTTGATCATCAGTCTTCACATGGTCGATGAGGATATTGCCCTTGAGGACATGGTCCCGAAGAAAATGATGACGAATCTGGATGTGCTTGGTCTTCGAGTGTTGTACTGGGTTGTATGCAATCTTGATAGCACTCTCATTGTCACAGTAGAGAGGCACATTCTTCATGTTGATGACGTAGTCCTTGAGGGTTTGCTTCATCCACAGCAATTGAGCACAGCAAGAACCAGCAGCAGTGTACTCAGCTTCGGCAGTGGAGAGTGATACGCAGTTCTGCTTCTTTCAGGACCAGCAAACTAGTGATCTTCCGAGGAAATGGCATGTGCCAGAAGTTGACTTGCGATCCACACGGTCACCAGCATAGTCTGAGTCAGAATACCCTACCAGATGAAGATTGGAGCCCTTGGGATACCATAATCCTAGTGTTGGTGTGTGAGCTAAGTATCAAAGAATATGTTTCACAGCCTTATGGTGTGATTCCTTCGGTTTTTCTTGAAAACGTGCACACATGCAAACACTAAGCATTATATCTGGCCTAGATGCACATAGATACAATAAAGAGCCAATCATAGAACGGTATACTTGCTGATCGAAATCTTTACCATTTTCATCAGTGCCGAGGTGGCCGTTGGTAGGCATTGGAGTCTTGGCACCTTTGCATTCGTGCATGTCGAATTTCCTCAGAACATCCTTGAGGTATTTCTCATGTGATATGAAGATTCCATTGCTTTGTTGACGAATTTGAAGACCTAAGAAGAATTTCAGCTCCCCCATCATGGACATATGATATTCCTCACTCATCATGTAGGCAAATTCATCACTGTATCTTTTGTCAGTACAGCCAAATATAATATCATCGACATATATTTGACACACGAATAGCTCATTATCATAGGATTTAGTGAAAAGAGTTGGATCGAGTGAACCAGGTTTGAAGCCTTTCTTCATGAGGAATTCCTTCAATGTATCATACCATGCCCGAGGGGCTTGCTTGAGGCCATACAGAGCCTTTTTGAGTCTAAAGACTTTGTCTGGATTCTTTGGATCCTCAAAACCTGGGGGCTGAGCAACATATACTTCTTCCTCAAGCTTACCATTGAGGAATGCACTTTTCACATCCATTTGATATAAGGTGATGTTATGATGATTAGCATAAGCAAGTAGTATTCGAATAGCTTCAAGTCTAGCAACAGGTGCAAAAGTTTCATCGAAATCTATTCCTTCAACCTGGGTGTAGCCTTGGGCTACAAGTTGTGCCTTGTTCCTCACCACTCGACCGTCCTCATCTTGCTTGTTTCGGAAAATCCACTTGGTGCCGATGATGTTGTGCTTGCGAGGATCTGGTCGTTTGACGAGCAACCATACGTCATTCAGCTTGAATTGAAGAAGTTCATCTTGCATAGCTTGAATCCACTCCGGTTCCAGAAAAGCCTCAGCAACTTTTGAGGGTTCTGTGATGGATACAAAAGAAGAATGACCACAAAAGTTAACCAAGTGTGAAGCTTTTGGGCGAGTGAGAGGACCTGGTGCGTTGATGTCGTTGAGGATTTTGTCAAGTTCTACTTTGTTTGCAATCCTCGGATGAGCTGGTTGAGGATTTTGTTAGGGCTGAGGAAGTGGTGCTGTTGCAATTTCCTCAGGAGCATATTCTTGATTTTTATCAGCGATGGGGATCGTTTCTTCATCAATTTCCTCAGATGGAACAATGTCTTCAGTAGGCTTGAGCTTTATTGCTTCCTCAGGGGACAACTTATTTGGATCAGAAGGCAATTGCTCTCTTTGCGAGCCATTAGTTTCATCGAACCGCACATCTACAGTCTCAACAACTTTGTTGTGATAGTTGTTGAAGACTCTGTAAGTGTGCGAGTCCTTTCCATAACCGAGCATAAAACCTTCATGTGCCTTAGGTGCAAATTTTGAGCTGTGGTGAGGATCTCTAATCCAGCATTTTGCACCGAAGACTTTGAAATAACTTACATTGGGTTTCTTGTCAGTGAGGAGTTCATATGAGGTTTTCTTGAGGAATTTGTGAAGATATACCCTGTTGATGATATGTCATGCACTGTTGATTGCTTCAGGCCAAAAGCGACGAGGAGTCTAATATTCTTCAAGCATGGTTCTTGCCATTTCACCCAGAGTCCTGTTCTTCCTTTCGACGACACCATTCTGTTGAGGAGTATAAGGAGCAGACAATTCGTGAGTAATACCAAGTTCATCAAGATAATCATCAAGACCAGTGTTTTTGAACTCGGTTCCATTATCACTCCTGATATGTTTGATCTTGATGCCAAAGTTCGTCGAGGCCCTTGAAGAAAATCGTTCGAAGATTTCCTGCACTTCAGTTTTATACACTATAATATGCACGCAAGTGTATCTGGAATAATCATCAACTATGACAAAGCCATATAGAGATGCTGCATTGGTTAGTGTGGCATAGTGAGTAGGTCCAAACAAATCCATATGAAGCAATTCGAATGGTCGTGTAGTGGTCATGATGGTTTTGGAGGGATGCCTGGATCTGGTCATTTTCTCAGATTCACAAGCACCGCAGAGATGATTCTTGAGGAATTTGACTGATTCGATGCCGATGACATGCTTCTTCTTCACGAGCGTGTGCAAATTCCTCATGCCTGCATGACCTAGTCTTCGGTGCCACAGCCATCCTTCTGAGGTTTTTGCTAGTAAGCAAGTGACTGGTTGAGGACCTGTAGAGAAATCAACAATGTACAAATCCCCTCTTCTTACACCTTCGAAGACTTTGGATCTGTCAGATTCCATGATGACTACACATCTATATCTACCAAAGATAACAATCATATCAAGATCACAAAGCATTGAGACTGACATAAGGTTAAAACCAAGGGATTCAACAAGCATCACTTTGTCCATATGCCTATCCTTGGAAATAGCCAATTTGCCAAGTCCCAATACCTTGCTTTTACCTTTATCATCATATGTGATTTGCTTCAGACATGATGGAGTTAGTGGCATATTCATCAGTAAGCTTTTATCACCAGTCATGTGATGTGTGCAGCCAGTATCGAGAACCCACTCAGTATTTTTGGGTTTGTCATCCTGCAGATGAATTAGTACAGCTTACCATCTCATATGCTTCAGATTTGAAGAATATGATACTAATTTCATCAGATCAGTAATTTCATCATAGAAAAAATGTAAGGACGTGTGAAATATTTCTATTTCATCAATCATTAGCTTGCGTCCTATCAAGCATTTCTTCAGGTCTCCAGCAAATTCTTCAGATGATGATTTTCATGTGGAGACCTGTCCTGCAGAAGTGATTAGTTTGATTTCTTCACCACCCACATCTGAAGGGGTGGCAAAGCGTTCATCATCCTGCGAGCACCATATGAGAAAGGTGGCATTGAAGCTAATGCACTTCTCTTAACAGTAGGGGGATTAAAGTACTCATATGAATATGCAGAGAACTGGTTTGAGGATTTATGAACATAATGATTTGAGGAGTAACGCTCATATTCATATTCCTTATAGTTTCCCTGCATGCTAGATGCATAAGCACGGGTACGAGCATAGTTTTGACCAGTTGAGGACTTTGATCCTCTTGAAGACTTTGGTCCTCCTGAGGAATTTGATCTGGGGTTCAGATTCTTCAGTGGTGGTGTCATGAGGACATTCACCTGAAGATTTTCAAGACAACTTTTGGGAACCCAGATTTTCCTCAGAGGAGGGCCATTCCTGCAGTTAGTTCCAACATATCGAGCAAATACTTAACCAGATTGATTTTTGAACAGTTTATAGTTGGAATCAAATGACTCATCTGAGGAATAGGATAGTTCACATGAAAAGCCAGTTAGATTAGATGGATCAAAAGGAGGCCTAGTAGCAGCAACCATGAGGTTTTGGGATACTGCTCTGGTTTCCAATAAGATCCATCAGCATTTAGTTTCCTCTCAAAGGCAATTCCTTCTTTCCTCGGGTTCCTGTTCAAGATCTGCTTTTTGAGCACATCACAAAGGATTTGATGTCCTTTGATGCTTTTGTACATGCCTGTCATGTACAATTCCTTCAACCCTGCATTTTCATCAGTGACATTTGTGTTTTCCTCAAGTGAGGAAATAGACACAACAGGTGCAGTTGAAGAATTTGTAGCAATGGTAGCATTTGAGGATTCTGGTGAAGAATCAGCAGTTTCGCGTTCAATGCATTTAAGACATGGAGGAATAAATTCAACTTGACTAGCGCTGATCTGTTGAGCTAGTAATGAATCATTTTCCATACGAAGATCATCATGGGACATCCTCAGCTTCTCAAGATCAAGCTTCCTTTGAAGAAATTCATAGGAAAGCTTCTCATGATCAGTGAGGAGTGTATCATAACGATCCTGAAGATTATCAAATCTAGACTGAAGACTTTTCATGTCATCAGTGAGGATTTGGGTAAGGTTCATTTCATCATTCAACACATCATCACTTTTGTCTAGCAGTTTCTGAAGCTTTTCCAGAGGAGTTTGTTGTTTAGTGGCAATAATAGCAAGTTTATTGTAACTGGGTTTCTTATAATCATTATGGTCACAGTCACTTGAATCAGAGGAGGAGGCATTATTTGGTACCTTTGAACCTTTTGCCATGAAGCAATAGGTTGGAGCGATGTCATCAGCATAGTCATCAGTATGGATGGTGCAACCATTTTCTTCAAGATTGAAGATTGACTTGCTGACGAAAGTGGTTGCTAGTGCAAGACTAGCCTGTCTGGATTCCGAGTCTTCATCAGAACCCTCTTCTTCATCACATTCTTCTGATTCTGCCTCGGAGTCCAGTTCCTTGCCAATAAGTGCCCGAGCCTTTCTGAAACCAGTCTTCTTGTGTGATGAGGGCTTTGAAGATGAGGATTTTGAAGATTTCTTCTTCTTCTTCAAGTCATCAGAACTGTCATCCTCGTATTTCTTCTTCTTCGATTCCTTTCCCCGGCGGGGACAATCAGCAATGTAATGACCTGATTTCTTGCACTTGTGATAGGTTCGTTTCTTGTAGTCCTCAGATGCAGATTCTGATTTCCTCATATCTCTTCTTGATGATTTACGGAACTGGCCTCGTCGTGTAAATCTTTGGAATTTCCTCACAAGCATTGCAAGCTCCTGTCCAAATTCTTCAGGGTCACAACTGCTGTCATCTGTGTCTTCTTCAGATAAGGAAATTGCTCTAGCCTTCAGTGCACGTGGTCTGGAATAGCTTTGTCCATATAGATCTCTCTTTTCTTCCAGCTGGAATTCATGAGTATTTAGCCTTTCAAGGATATCACCTGGATCCAACATCTTGTAGTCTGGTCTTTCCTGAATCATCAGAACAAAAGTATCAAATGAAGAATCCAGAGATCTCAGCAGTTTCTTCACAACTTCGTGATCAGTGATGTCTTGAGCTCCCAGTGCTTGCAGTTCATTTGATATGTCACTGAGGCAATCAAAGGTGTCTTGGCAGCTTTCATTGTCATGTCTCTTGAAGCGATTGAAGAGATTGCGAAGAATATCAACACGAGAGTCACCCTGGGTTGATACTCCTTCATTTAACTTGCACAGTCTCTCCGAGATCAGTGTTGCACAGCCCAAAGCACTTACTCTTCCAAACATGCCTGGGCTCAGATGACCACAGATGATGTTCTTCGCTTGAGAATCGAGTTGCTTGAATTTCTTCACATCAGCAGCAGTGACACTGGCAGAGATAATGGGGACACCATTTTCCACAATATACCAGAGATCATTATCAATAGCTTGTAAATGCATTTGCATTTTGTTCTTCCAGAAGGGAAAGTTCTTTCCTTCATAGGTAGGACATGCTGCAGTCACCTTAAACATGCCTGCAGTCGACATAACTAAAACTCCAGGTGGTTAAACCAAAATCGCACAGAACAAGGGAGTACCTTGCTCTGATACCAATTGAAAGTGCGTTATATCGACTAGAGGGGGGGTGAATAGGAGATTTTTAGAATTTCATCACTGAGGAAATTCCTTTTGAGGAAATTCCTCACTGATGACTAACTTACATCGGAAACAGTAAAGGATCAGACGTGCAAACGCTCACAACAGCAGTATTTCAGAGTGAAGAATGTGAAAACAGATTGCACAGTAAGCAGGCACGCAGAATACAGATGATGATTAACTATCGTGAAGAATTTGAGGTTGAGGAAATTCAGAGAAAGTTTTCAGCAAATTCTTCAAACAGTCACAGTGAAAGTCATCAACACATAATACAGAGAAAGTAAAGGGTTGAGGAATTAGAACCCGATTCTTAGTGAAGACTGTTGTTGATGACCCAGTTCCAACTATTGTGACAGTTGTACATCTGGTTTGGAGTGGCTTGGTATTGAAACCAAAGGACACCCAGTCCCGGGACACACAATCCCTACCGTATTCTCCTTGAGCTAAGGACACACAGTCCTCGCCCAACACTCGTGGTAAGTCTTCAGGGCAGACTTCCAAACCCTCACAAACTTGGTCACCCGGCGATCCACAATTGACTGCTGGATTGCTCTAGACCATGACGCCTAACCGTCTGGAGGATGCATAGTCCTCAAAGGTAAAAGGCTTCAGTCCCACACAGGAACAACTTCTTCAGTGATGCTCAATCACTAGGTTTGGTTTGTGGTTTCGGTGTATGGGGTATTTCCTCACTGATGAATTACTCTCGAAAGCTCTGAGGAATTTGGGTTGCTCTTATGACAAGTGTCAGTTTCTAACGGAGCAGCCAACCAGCTAGTGGTTGTGGGGGTGGCTATTTATAGCCTGGGAGCATCCCGACATGATTTGACACTGATGCCCTTAAATAATATGACCGTTGGAGTGAATAAGACCAGTGACTTGGCTTGGCTATCGAAACGGTCGGAACCCTCAACTGTGAGAGTCCTCATGTCACTCATATTCCTCACTTGAGGCTTTTGGTAGGATTAGGCTTGGGTTGAGCATCATGAGGAAATCCATTCCATAGTGTTACTTTGACCCCCTTTAACAGTACGGTGTTCCTATTCATCAAATGCGAAGAAATTAAAACAGAAAATGTAAATCTTCACGCTTCAATTTCTTTAGAATGATTTTCTTCAGGAACCACCGGTCTTCTCAATATCAGTATCTTCATGAGGAATATCAATTTCATCGCTGATTCCTCGCGATTCATTTCTTCAGCTTCAGACCAATTTCTTCAACTGAAGATATACATTTTTAGGGGTCGATATTCTTCAAATATCTCAAACTCCTCAATGACTTATAGATCATGTGTATACTCATAAACACATTAGATACTTAACCTATAAGTCTTCAAACCACCAAAATCACTAAGGGGCACTAGATGCACTTACAGCAACCATTTTGTTGTGGTCATTAATTACATTAGAAGTGGCCTTAATGAAATTCACTTTGAAGTCTTTGCTATCATCTTGAAGACTTGTATACTTATCAGTGAGGGTTCTCAACTTAGCTTGTGTGGAGACAAGTTGATCTGGCGTCAGAGTTAGAAGATTTTGGCATAGAAACTTCTCCTTCTAAGCCTTTGCTTTCTGAGTTTGCTGGGCTTGCTGAGCCTTCCACTTTTCATCATTAATGAATGAGGTGACCATGCGACTGAGTCCAGGTGGAAGATGTAAGTCATCAAATGGGGTGTTGGGATCAATGTACCACTGATTGATGAAATTCAACATAACTTTCGGATCCACATCCAGAGGAATTGAGCCCTTTACTTCTGCAACTCTTTCTTGCTTGTTTCTGATAATACCTTCAAGAGTTTGTTCATCATATTCATCACTTTCCTCTGATGCAGAGGGAACGTTAATGATGACTCTGTTAGGACTGGACCTAGTTCCTCTTCCAGAAGTGGTTTTTGTCTTCAAAATCCCACTTGAGGATTTCGGAGCAGAGCTTGTGAGAATTGATGTCCCTATTGTTTGCTTACTGGACTGGGGCTGTAGTGAACGTGATGACTTTGCTGCGGTTGAGGATTGCTCAACAGCTGAGGACTTTGCAGCCATGGTTGTTTCGTCTTGAGGATTTTGTTGTTTGGACAACGCTGTTGAGGACTTTGGTTTTACAGTATGTTTCTTCATCAGTGCCTTTTTCGAAGGTTGTTCTGTAGGAGAAGCCTCAGTAGCAGAGAAGGAAGCAGCATGAGCTGTTGAAGTAGAGTTGGCATTGAACTTATATACTGCACTTGTGGCCTTTTTCTCCAGTTTAACCAAATACTTGGCCTTTCCATCAGGGTAGTCTTCAATGGTGACTACACTTGAAGGATCTGCTGCTTGTTATTGCTCTAGAGGAGGTCTGGGGGAAGGAGGCTTGACAGCAATTTTCTTTGCATACTTAGGAGTGATGAATATGTAGTTTTTCCATTCCTGGATGCATCTCCTCTCAATGTTTTGATGCCTTATCTTGTGCTTCACAGTTGGTTCTTTCCCATACGTTTCTTCATCACGTGTGCAGTAATCAGCATATATTTCATCAGGAATATCCATAGCAGTGTTCTGTTCCAGCTTCTTGCCACCTTTCTATTGCATGTTTTCTTCCATTTTCTTGAGCTGAGGTTTTTGCTGAGGAATTTGAGTTCTTGATGAATCTGAGGACACATGAATATTTTCTTCAAGGAATGCTGCAAATGAGTTAAGTTGACGAGAACCTAGAGATTCATCATATGACATTTTGAACCTGCGAATAGAGTATAGGTGGGACGGATTTCGAGAGGTCATATGCCTTCTCACATTTGAGGAATTACAAAAAGAGTCAAGTTGAGGAATTTGACCAATAGAGTGGTGAGGAATTTGACAAAGCATTCTGATCCTGGGTTCTAGTGTTCTGCAGATTCGGAAATTTGCACAATTTAGGAATCTCATGAATAATTTAGTGGCTTAGAGAAATTCATCAATTGTTCTAGACATGGGTGTGTTCATGTGAAGGATTTTTTCAGGAATAACATATTTCAAAGATTGACAGAAAATAGATGGATCTACAGGGGCAGTAAAATTAGATTTTAATTACCCTGTGTGAAGAACACGACGAACTGAGGAAGAAAGAGTGGAAGCTCGTTAGTCCAGATCTTTAGTGCCCTATCTTGCGACGGAAAATAACTACACTGACGGCGGTAGAAGATGTTCCATAGTCGGCGAAGTTGATGCAATGAAGCTCTTATTCACTGGCCACAAAGAGATACAGCGGCGGCGCTAGGGTTGAGCTTGAGCCGAGGCAGTGAGAGCGAGAGGAAGAGTTTAACTGGAGGCACTATAGGAATCAGATTCTTTGCCGTCTGCCATAGCATGGAAAAGGGGTGTTCCACAGATGGCAAATGCCTTTGCCGTCAGCCTCCTGTGGCAAAAAATTTGTGACAGCTTTCAATGACAAAGCACCTTCTTTGCCGTGTGCCACCACAAATCGGACGGCTAAGACCTTTGCCATCAGCCATCAATTGAAGTAGATGGCAAAGACCATTAGATGGCAACCGACACGCAACTACTCCGTTAGGTGGCTAACGGAGCATTTGTCGTGTGCCTCTTTTCAAAATCTTTGCCATCTACCTCTTTCAAAGTCTTCGTCGTCTACCTCTTTAAAAATCGTTGTCGCCTGCCACTTTCAAAGGCTTTACTGTCTGCCTCCTAAATATTGTTCCCGTCTTATTGTTTGCATGGCTTTGCCGTCTACCTCTGTCACCATCTTTATCGTGTGCCGCTTTCCCTGTCTTTGTCATCTTCCTTCGAAGGAAGCAGACGACAAAGTAACCATATGGGACAGCCCCCCTATTGCCCCAGCTTGCACAGCTGGCTGCCACGTGTCCTCTTTGACGTCTGCTACCTGATGGCAAAGGCCTTTGCCATCAGCTGGCAGACGGCAAAGAGCCCATATTGTCACTGTTTTGTTTTTTATGTTATTTCACAACACATATATGATATATAGTTCACATCACACATATATAGTTCACAACACATATATTATATACATATAAAGTTCATCAATGCCATTTGTTCATCAATCACAACCCATATATCGAAAGAACCAACATACAAAGTTTTACACTGTTCATCCATATATACATATACATATAGTTACACATTATCAGCAACTCGAATGGAAACAAAAACTAAAGCACTCGATCAATGCCAGCTTCCATGTAGTACATATACTCTGCAAAATTGGAATAAGAAAGTAAGAAGAAGAAGAAGAAGAACAATATATGCCATTTTTGAGCTTATTATGTCATTTTGGAGGAAAATAAGTTAAGTATATGACCTTTTTGAGCTAACGAAGGTTCTTATGCCTTTTGGAGCTTATTATGTCAATTTGGAAGAAGAAGCAGATGAAGAAGGAGAAGAAGAAGGAGGAGAAGAAGGAGAAGAAGAAGGAGAAGGAGCAGAATCTCCTTCTCCTTCTTCTCCTCCTTTTCCTTCTTCTCCTCCTTCTTCTTCTCCTTCTTCTTTTCCTCTTCTTCTCTTCTTCTTTTCTTCTTCTTCTTCTTCTTCCTCCTCCTCCTTATTTTCATTTTTCCTATTTCTTCTCCTCTTCTCCTCTTCTTCTTCTTCTTCTTCTTATTATTATTATTATTATTATTATTATTATTATTATTATTATTCTCCTCCTCCTCCTCTTCTCCTCTCCTCCTCCTCTTCTTCATCTTCTTCTTCTCTTCTTATTTTCTTCTTCTTTGGAGCTAAACTAGATAATTATATCATTTTGGAGCTAAACTAGCTAATTATATCATTTTGGAGGATAATTAGCTAAGTATGTCTTTGTTGGGGAAAATAAGCTAAGGAGAAAATGAAAGAGAAGAAGAAAGAAGAGAAGAAACCATGCTATGTACCACATCTAATGTGAACCTTGCCATGAGTTTGGTAGGGAGGTATCAAAGTGATCCTGGTATGGAACACTGGACAGCGATCAAGAATATCCTTAAGTACCTGAAAAGGACTAAAGATATGTTTCTCGTTTATGGAGGTGGCGAAGAGCTCGTCGTAAATGGTTACATCATGCTAGCTTTGACACAGATCCGGATGACTCCAAGTCACAAACCGGATACGTGTATATTTTGAATGGTGGGGCAGTCAACTGGTACAGTTCCAAGCAAGGAATCATGGCGGCATCTACATGTGAAGCGGAGTATATAGCTGCTTCGGAAGCAACACAGGAAGGGATCTGGATGAACGAGTTTATCACCGACCTAGGAGTAATTCCCAATGCGTCGGGCCCGATGACACTCTTCTCTGACAACAATCGAGCTATTGCCATAGCCAACGAGCCCAGGTTTCACAGGAAGACCAAGCACATCAAGCGCCGCTTCAACTCCATCTGTGATTACATTCAGGAAGGAGATATAGATATTTGTAAAGTACATACGGATCTGAATGTCGCAGATCCGTTGACTAAACTTCTTCCACGAGCAAAACATGATCTACACCAGAATGATATGGGTGTTCGTTTCATCACAATGTAACTAGATTATTGACTCTAGTGAAAGTGGGAGACTATTGGAAATATGCCCTAGAGGCAATAATAAAATGGTTATTATTATATTTCCTTGTTCATGACAATTGTCTATTATTCATGCTATACTTCTATTAACCGGAAACAATAATACATGTGTGAATATATAGATCACAATGTGTCCCTAGGGAGCCTCTACACTAGTGGGGACAGGGCCTATAGTCCCGGCCCGTAAGGGGCTTTAGTCCCGGTTCACCAACCGGGACCAAAGAGGCGGGACTAAAGGCCTAACCTTTAGTCCCGGCCCAGTTCCAAGCCGGGACCAAAGGTGCTCCACGTGGGCGCCTCGGAGCGCCCTCAGGGGCAGGCCCTTTAGTCCCGGGTCTTAACACGGACCGGGACTAAAGGATCCATCTGTTTATTTTGTTTGTTTGACCCAAAAAGGTACCTTATTTATTTATTTTTGAATTTTTTTTAATATTCTTTGATTTGTTTTTATGTTTTATTTCAATTTTTAAATCTTTGATTTATTTGACAACTTAATCTCTAATCACCCATCCTCACTGATCTAGCGTAGATTACTCATTTCAAATCGTCTAACTTCTCGACCGGTCACCCATCCTTTCACTGCTTCAGCCCAAGCACGCTTAACTTCCTGGTTCTATCGCCCCTAGTTGCCAAGTGTGCACTTGTTGTTCTCCTGACAATAGTAAGCTATCAATCCTAAACAACCTAGGGTTTGATGTCATGTCACATGATTTAATTTTTTGAATTCAAACAATTATTAAAATAAACAAAATAAGTAATAATAATAGTGAATTTCAATGAAAACAACCTAAAGATTTTAAATAAAATTCTTGTTTCTTATTTTTGTGGAAAAAACTTCTTTTTGCCATAACTTTTTTGACATTTGGAATTTTGAGCATGTGAGAAAACTTCACCGGGCAAGCCCAGGTGAAATCGATTCCCAATTTTCTCTAGTTTTTTTTATATATTAAACTTTTTTTTGACGTCGTATGCAAAAGTTATGGCCGTTTTACATTTTTCCCTTTTTTGAAAAAACGGTAAAAATTCATATCTCAAAATTTGTATACCAACTAGGCACTAAAACCTAACTACATCTCAAAGGATTTTATTTTTTGAAGATTTTAGCATTTTTGTTTATTTTCTACCAAACTAAAAAAGACGGTCCAAGGAGGGTACAGTTTGAAAATTTCAGGATCCCCTTTAGCCAAGAGTCCAATCATACCTGTCGACTACATTTGCTAGCACCATCCCCGTCATAATCACAACTAAGGTTAACCAAGCCAGAGTTAACCATTTCTAACTTTATTTGCTATGTTGAGCTAAATGACCCTGAAATTGAAAAGAACTATAATGAACTTTGAAAATGTTGAAACTTGGCATGGTATCATCATTTCATCCACATAGCTTGTGCTAAAAAGTTGAGAGGGTTAGGACAAAAACTGGATGCACTTCGTGTACAAACTGGACCATCTCCTCCGAAATATCACGGTTTGGGACGAAAACCCATCTGCTAGAAAGATATTTTATTTTTTACTTATTTCAACTTCAGACATTTTATGCATTTTGTGCATTTAATATAAACCATTCAAAACCACATCCTAAATTTCGACCCTTTATAACTTCATTTGCTATTTTTCATGCATTTAATGATTTTTTGACCTAAATGACCTTGAAATTGAAAAGCCCGTCAAATGAACTCTGAAAAGGTTGAAACTTGGCATCGTATCATCATTTCTCCCACATAGCATGTGCTAGAAAGTTGAGAGCGTTACGTCAAAAACTGGATGCACTTCGTGTACAAAATGAACAATCTCTTTTGAAGTATCAGGGTTTTATTAAAATGATTTTAATTCCAGACTTTTTATGCATTCAATATGCACCATACTATAACATGTTAAAAACTACAGAAAGTACTAACTAAAAATAATAAAAAACAACAATTAAATGACTAAAACAACTATATAAGCAAAACAATATTGTTTTAATTAAAATCCAAATTTAAATTATTCTAAAAATAACCAAATAAATCTTATTGTGATAACAATCTAACAGATGACTAGGAGAAAAAAGAATTAAATTAAAAACTATTTGTAAACTCAAGTTATTCACAATTTGGGTTTGAAGCAAATTTGAACAAATTCAAATTTAAACCATTCAAATTTAAAAACTAATTGCACAAACAGAAACTAGACAAAATTGTGAATCTAATGCAAAAAGAATCACTCAAAAAAAATTAGATATCCTAAAAGATATAAGCAATTTAAAACAGAAACTACAAAGAGAAATAAAATTTAAAAAGAGGAAAAAATAAAAATACAAAACCCCTTTAGTCCGGGTTCATGTCTCGAACCGGCACTAAAGGTCTATCCTTTAGTCCCGGTTCAAGACACGAACCAGGACTAAAGCCTCCAAACCCTTTAGTCCCGGTTCGAGACACGAACCGGGACTAAAGGTCCCTTTTGAACCGGGACTAATGACCGACCGGCGCCCTTGCCGTTCGAACCGGGACTAATGCTAACATTAGTCCCGGTTCGTAATGGAACCGGGACTAATGTGTAAATTGAACTGGGACGGAAGCCCCTTTTTCTACTAGTGCTAGTTGACTAGCTCGTCGATCAATGGATGATCATGGTTTTCTGTTCATGGACATTGGATGTCATTGATAACGGGATCACATCATTAGGAGAATGATGTGACGGACAAGACCCAATCCTAAGCATAGCGGAAGATCGTGTAGTTCATCTGCTAAAGCTTTTCTAATGTCAAGTATCATTTCCTTAGTCCATGAGATTGTGCAACTCCCGGATACCGTAGGAATGCTTTGGGTGCATCAAAAGTCACAACGTAACTGGGTGGCTATAAAGGTGTACTACGGGTATCTCCAAAAGTGTCTGTTGGGTTGGCACGAATCGAGACTGGGATTTGTCACTCCGTGTGACAGAGAGGTATGTCTGGGCCCACTCGGTAACACATCATCCTATTGAGCTCAATATGACTAAGGAGTTAGTCACAGGATCATGTGTTACAGAATGAGTAAAGAGACTTGTCGGTAACGACATTGAACAAGGTATGGGGATACCGACGATCGAATCTCGGGAAAGTTATATACCGGTAGACAAAAGGAATTGTATATGGGATTGAGTGAATCCTTGACATCGTGGTTCACCCGATGAGATCATCGTGGAACATGTGGGAGCCAACATGGATATCCATACCCCGCTATTGGTTATTGACCGGAGAGGTGTCTCGGTCATGTCTGCATGATTCCCGAACCCTTAGGGTCTACACACTTAAGGTTCGATGATGCTAGGGTTGTTATGGGAATGGTATACATGGTTACCGAAGGTTGTTGGGAGTCCCGGATGAGATCCCGGATGTCACGAGGAGTTCTGGAATGGTCCAGAGGTAAAGATTCATATATAGTAAGTGGAGTTTTGATCACCGGAAGTGTTCCGGAGATTCCGGTAATGTACCGGGACCACCGAAAGGGTTCCGAGGGTCCACCGGGAAGGGTTCCGGGGGTCCACCGGGAAGGGTCACCTGCCCCGAAGGGCTACATGGACCGAAAGTGGATGAGAACCAGCCCCTAGGTGGACTGGTGCGCCACCCACCTAAGGCTCAAGGCGCACAAGGGCTAAGTGGGGCAAACCCTAGGCGTGGGAGGCTGCCTTGGGCGCCAAGCCCACCCTAGGGCGCCACCCCTCCTTCCATCTTGGCTGCCGCACCACCTAGGGGAAACCCCACAGTGGCCTCGCCCTCCTCCTCCTCCCCTTATATATATGTGAGGGTTTTAGGACTGCAACACATAAGTTCTTCCACCTCCAAGGTGTAGCCCTACCTCTTCTCCTCCTCGTCCTCCGTGGTGCTTAGCGAAGTGATAACCCACAAGTGTAGGAGATCGCAACAGTTTTCGAGGGTAGAGTATTGAACCCAAATTTATTTATTCGACACAAGGGGAAGCGAAAGAATATTCTCAAGTATTAGTAGTTGAGTTTTCAATTCATCCACACCTGAAAGATTAGTGTCTGCAAGCAAAGTATCAGTAGCAAAGTAGTATGATAGCAACGGTGCTAGAAAGTTGTCTGTTGACGGCAGACTATTCCTAGCTTGTTGTATCAATGGCGCTAGTAAATAGCACGTTGACGGGGGACTATTCTTGAGAATAATGCTTCCCCGGCTACGGCTCCATAAAAGTCTTACAACAGGTAACAACGAATTAGCAAGTAACACCAGTAGTGACAGCAGTAGCAAGGAACAGTAGTAGTGACAGCAGCAGCAATGTAACGTAGCAAGGAAGAGTAGTAAAAGACTCGTAGGCATTGGATCAGTGATGGATGAGTATGCCGAATGTGATTCATCATGTAACAGCTATAACATGGAGAGATATATAACTAGCTCCCGTTCGTCAATCTAATGTAGGCATGTATTCCGTATGTAGTCATACGTGCTTAGGGAAAAGAACTTGCATGACATCTATTGTCCATCCCTCCCGTGGCAGCGGGGTCCTGATGGAAACTACGGGATATTAAGGTGCTCCTTTTAATAAAGAACCGGACCAGCGCATTAACACTTGGTGAATACATGAACTCCTCATACTATGGTCATCTCCGGGAGTGGTTCCGGCTATTGTCACTCCGGGGTTGTCGGGTCATAACATATAGTAGGTGACTACAACTTGCAGGATAGGATCTAAAACACACATATATTGGCGACAACATAATAGGTTCAGATCTGAAATCATGGCACTCGGGCCCTAGTGACAAGCATTAAGCATGGCAAAGTAGTAGCAACATCAATTTTAGAACATAGTGGATACTAGGGATCAATCCCCGTCAAAACTAACTCGATTACATGATAGATCTCATCCAACTCATCACCGTCTAGCAAGCCTACGATGAGATTACTCACGAACGGGGAAGAACATCATGGAATTGTCGATGGAGGAAGGTTGATGATGACGATGGCGACGATTTCCCCTTTCCGGAGACCAGAACGCACTCCAGATATGTCCTCCAGATGAAGAACAGGAGGTGGCGGCGCCTCCGTCTCGTAAAACGCGATGAATCCTTCTCTCTGATTTTTTTCCAAGCGAAACGGAAAATATAGAGCTGAGTTTGGGGGCGGTGGAGCCTCGTGGGCCCCACAAGCCCTCACGGCGCGGCCAGGGGGGTGGCCGCGGCCCCTGGGCTTGTGGCCCACCGGCTCACCTCCTCTGGTGGATCTTTGCTCAGGTATTTTTCATTAATTCCAGAAAAATTCTCCATAAATTTTCAGGTCATTCCGAGAACTTTTATTTCTCCACAAAAACAACACCATTGCAATTCTGCTAAAAACAGCATTAGTTCGGGTTAGTTCCATTCAAATCATGCAAATTAGAGTCCAAAACAAGGGCAAAAGAGTTTGGAAAAGTAGATACGAAGGAGACGTATCAACTCCCCCAAGCTTAAAGCCTTGCTTGTCCTCAAGCAGTTCAGTTGACAAACTGAAAGAGACAAAAGAAAAACTTTGACGAACTCTGTTTGATCTTGTTGTTGCAACTATGTCTAACTCACAACCAGAATTTCACCAAGATCACAAACAAACCACATAAGCAAATGACATCTAGGTCTCACGATAAACTCATATCAATGGCTTAATCAGCTAGCGAGCAAATAATAATAAGCCTCAAATGTCAACGCTTCAATCAAAACAACATGAAGCAGTACAAATAGATGGTATCTCGCTAGCTCTTTCTGAGACCGCAAAACATAAATGCAAAGCACCTTCAAAGACCAAGGGCTGACTAAACATTGTAATTCATGGCATAGAAGATCCAGTCATAGTCATACTCAACATAGTTAAAAGCAAAGCATAAAAATGACAGAGGTGCTCTCTAATTGGTGCTTTTATAAGAGGAGGATAACTCAACAAGAACATAAATAGACAGGCCCTTCGCAGAGGGAAGCATTGATTTGCAGAGGTGCCGGAGCTCAAGCTTTGAAAACAGAGATAATAATTTTTGGTGGCATGCTTTCATTGTGAACGCAATGACTAAGAGTTATCAACGTCTTCCACGCTACACATGCTATAGGCGGTTCCCAAACAGAAAAGTAAAGTTTTGACTCCCCCACCACCAATCAATCACACTCCACGGCTAGCCGAATCCTCGGGTACCCTCTGTTGGGGATATTATCTGCGGTGTGACCCGCCCTAGTTGGGCCGGGTCACCAAGTGGGCGACTCATCCTTTGGCGGTTTAAGCTTTGGCCCAATAGGCCCAAGAGCTGGATGGCGGTTAAAGATCCTCGTGGAGAACCAATTGTCGGGGAGTATTCCAGTCTTGGAAAGCACAACGACTTAGAGATAGAAATAATCACGACTTGTGTGAGGGCAAGGACTCTTGTAAACCCTAATGGCTCGACCTATATATGAAGGCGAGTCCCACGGAAGGAGGGGTAGGTTAGAAATCATCGAGTACTAGGTCAGGCGAGTTACACCCTCCTTGTAATCGAAACACTATCAGTACAACACCAAGCAGGACGTAGGCTTTTACCTCCTCACGAGCGGCCGAACCTGGGTAAATCTGTGTCTCGCTCCCGATCAACCCCTCTGAGTCCCCACCAAGGTGCGATGGCTCCAACATTAAGTCCTTTCACGAGGACATCTGCCGTGACAAAACCACGATTGTTGGCGCCCACCGTGGGGCCTGCGCACGGTGGAGTTGAGTTCTCGAAGGGAGCCCTACCAGGGTCAGGGAGCTACGCAGCGGGGCTCATGACTCGGAGCCGCCGCGGGAAGTACTACATCAATAACTTGCTGTGGGGGCCCGAGGCCGATTCAATCGAATCCGGCTACAGAATCCCCTTCGGCAAGATCAACTTCTTTGTCGGCATGCTTGGATCGCCTATGCCTGAGCCGGACATCTTCACCGACATCGTTGAGCCGGCCAGGTACGTCCGCCCTATCGCGACGCCAAATCTAACCCACCCGGTCTTTGTTGGTTTCACAGAGGGATCTGAGGAACCAGAACGATCGGCGACTCAGGAGACCACGCCGGTCAACACTGATGACGAATCATCCATGGGCGACTCAGATTCAATTCAGTCTCTACATGGGGGCTGCCTCGGAGGCTTGTCACTAGCAATGGACCCCGATGTTCTCGACCAGACCCGCCGTCAGATCGCCGTTTACATGGCAGGTGCGACTCAGCCCCCGCCAAACCCGGCAGGGAACGACGGGACTGGCGAAACATCCAGAAGCCCAGTTGCGATCTTGGTCGATTTAGCGGTAGAGATAACAAGGCTCATGGCGACCCCTCTAACAGCAGAAAACCAGGACACGATAAACGCCGAGTTAACAAAGCTAAGAGATGGGGTGGCAAAGGCTCAGCGAGACGCTGAAATAGAAGCCGCCAGGATCGAGACCCGGCAAGCTCAAATCACCGCTGAGGCAACTCGCCTGAACACCGAAAATTGGCGACTCGAGAGGAATCAGCGCGCATCTGACGCTGTCCATCAGCGGAGGCACCAGGGACGTTTACCCCCTGATCTCAACCCGACCCGCTTATTCGACACTCCACGTACTCCCGGGGCAGGAGACGTTCCGGGAGGAGGGCCAGGACAGCCGCCAAATCCGCCGCTTCAGCCAATTGTTGATCGTGTCCCTCGATTCCAGACACCTCGAGGTCGCTTTTCCAACCCGTTGGACAACGACCTCGCCGCGACTCGCCATTTAGAGTCCCTTCCGAATCATGGCAACGCCCCAGCTGAAATAGAAGCAAGGAACGCCATTGAGATGTTGAAGACGGCGGTGGTTCAAAACGCCTAGTTCTCGCACAGCCTCGATCGGCTGCACTCCACCCCCCAGGCAAGCCGCACCAGGAGCCGGCCAGAGGACCAGCCCGCCATAACCAGCGGACTGCGACCCCTTCCCCAGGTCAACTCGCCTGATCATCGGGACCCGCTGGGTCAGGATCACCCGGACATCCAAACCGGCCCAGCGCCACTTGTTGGAGGCAGCAGGCAGGTAGGGGTGCCATGCTTGGCCCCCGCCCTTCGCAATGAGCGAATGCCGAAGGATTTTAAGGGACCAAGAAAGGTGCCTAACTACACCCCGGACCTTGAGACGGCGTCACGGGTTGAGAGTTACGAAATCGCCATGGACATGCTCGATGTAAGTGAAGCAATCTGCACCAGGTACTTCACAATGATGCTCGAGCGAATGGCGCGTACTTGGTTAAAAAACCTCCCCCCCCCAACACCATCCAAACTTGGGCTGAATTGAAAGAGCGTTTCATCAAAAACTTCCGGGGAACTTGCAAACGGCCGATGACAATAGTCGATTTACAGCACTACGTTCAGCGCCCTGATGAGTTGGCTCACCACTAGACGCGGCGGGTCACGGAAATCGTTCACTCGTCAGACGGCATCACGGCGGCTCAGGCTGTGTTGATCTTGGAGAAAAACTGCCACTATGAGCCCTTGGTACAGAAGTTGGGGCGACTCAAGCGAAAAGTCCAGGATATGGGGGAACTAATGGACACCCTCACTAGGTACGCCGAGGCGGACAACACCAAAGATCCAGGAGAGGATGGCGGCAAGGTCAACTCACCGAGGAAAGGCGAGTCATCCAAAAATCATACCCGGTTTCAGGGACGCGCCCGCCATAATCACGGAATGAACGACAAGAGAAGGCAGCAGGAAGAATCCTCGGACTTAGTCGCCAACACCAATGCCAACAATGGCAACCAGCGCCAGAAGAAGAGGGGTTACAGTGGCAAGAAGCCACACAATTGTAACGAGATACTCAAGGGCCCCTGCCCGCACCACGCCATGGCGGACGGACCGGCGACTCATTCCTGGGAGGACTGTTACGTGATGCAGGAATTTCGGGCGGAGGCGATCAAAAAAGGGCAAAGCGGTGACCCAGACCAACGGCAGGAACATTTCGGTGCACCTAATCAACGCCAGAACCCGTTCGGCGGCTTCCCCGAACCGGGGGCTCAGGGCGACTCGCAGCCAAGTAGCGGCCAGTATCCAGTGCATAACCAACGGCTGTATAACCCGCCCGGGGTTTTTCAACAGCCACCCCCACAGGGGCCTCCACAGGGGCAAGATGATAATGGCGGGTTCCGCAACAATCCCAAACAATTAAGCAACGGGCAATACCACGTCTTCACCACCAATGCATGCAGGTGTGATAAAAAGGTGAATCACCGAGCGTACAGTGTATCTGAGCCGGCACTCCCTAGGTACCTCCACTGGTCCGAGCAGATTATATCGTGGAGCAGGGAGGATCACCCGCCCAGAGTTGACAACCCCGATGACTTAGCGTTGGTCGTGGCTCCTCAAGTCGGGGGATATACCTTATCGAAGGTACTGATGGATGGTGGTAGGAGCATCAACATATTATACTTCGACACTTTTCGAAGGATGAACCTGCTGGAGAAAGATTTAATGCCTTCAACCACGGTATTCCACGGAATTGTCCCAGGTAAATCGACATACCCCATAGGCCGGGTTCAACTCACAGTTGCGTTTGGTACAACATCTAATTACAGGAGTGAGTCGCTTATGTTTGAGGTGGTCAAGTTAAAGAGCCCCTATCATGCGTTGTTTGGCAACTGGCTTACGCCCGTTTCATGGCTCGCCCTTGCTAGGTTTACCTTAAACTCAAGATGCCCGGTCCTAAGGGACCCATCACGGTTGATGGTGACAGGAGGATCGCAAGAGAGTGTGAAGAAGGGGATGCGGCTTATGCAGAAGTCGCATGCGCTGCAGAAGAGCTCAAATATCACCAGGCCAATGTTGATCCAGCTGATATGTCACCTCTAAAGAAGCCAACAACCGACGCTGAGCCGCCCCTCAGGTTCAAACCAACAGACGACACTCAGATAGTGGATTTCGTCCCTCGCGACTCAACCAAGCAGTTCACTATCGGGGCGGGTGTGGACCCCAAATAGGAAAGCACGCTCATCGAGTTCATCCATGAGAATCGGGACATCTTCGCATGGAAACCTTCTGACATGCCTGGTGTACCGAGAGAATTCGCTGAGCACCATCTTAATGTTGACCCAAAAGCAAAACCAATTCAGCAATATCTTCGCAGGTTCAATTCGAAACGAGGCACAGCAATCGGGGAAGAAGTCGCCCGTCTTTTGGCCGCCGGATTCATCGTAGAGGTCTTCCACCCCAAATGGTTGGATAACCCGGTCCTGGTGCTCAAGAAGAACGACACCTTCCGCATGTGCATTGATTACACAGATCTTAACAGATCCTGTCCAAAGGACCCTTTCGCCCTTCCCCGTATCTACCAAATCATTGATTCACTGGCGGGTTGCGAGCGTTTGTGTTTCCTGGACGCTTATTCCGGGTATCACCAAATCAAGATGGCTTTGGAAGATGAGGAGAAGGCAACTTTTATAACCCCCTTCGGGGCTTTTTTCTATGTGTCCATGCCGTTTGGGCTCAAAAGCGCTGGGGCGACTTACCAGCGCTGCATCCAAAATTGTCTCCGTGGCCAAATCGAACGCAACATCCACGCTTACGTTGACGACATTCTAGTCAAAACTCACAGGAAGGAGACGCTCTTGGAAGATTTAAGGGAAACTTTTGACAATCTGCGGGTATACCAGATGAAGCTTAATCCCACCAAGTGTGTCTTTGGCGTTCCCGCAGGAAAGTTGTTGGGTTTCCTGGGGTCTGAGCGCGACATTGAAGCTAACCCAGACAAAATCGAGGCGATTACTTCGCTTGGGAAACCAGCAAATATCAATCAGGTTCAACGGATGGCGGGTCGTACCACGGCTTTAAGTCGTTTCATAAGCCGCCTGGGAGAAAAAGCTATTCGCCTTTATCAGTTGCTTAAGAAATCTGACCGTTTTGTTTGGACAGACGAGGCCAATGAAGCTTTTGAAGCCTTGAAGCAGCAGCTGGTCAACCCGCCGGTTTTGGCCGCTCCGACTGAGAAAGAGCCTATGCTTCTGTACTTTGCGGCAAACTCCAAGGCGGTGAGCGTGACAGTGGCTGTTGAAAGGAAGGAAGAAGGGAAGGAATATCTGGTGCAACGCCCGGTGTATTTCATTAGTGAGGTGCTAACCCTCTCCAAGCAACGATACCCCCACTGGCAGAAGTTGGTCTATGGGGTCTTTATGGCGAGTCGAAAGCTCAAACATTATTTCTAAGAGCATCCCATCACGGTGGTTAGCTCCGCTCCTCTCGGAGACATCATCCAAAACCGAGAAACGACAGGGCGAATCGCCAAATGGGCAATCGAACTTGGGCCGCACCACGTGCGATACACCCCTCGCACGACTATCAAGTCTTAGGCCTTGGTTGATTTCGTCAACGATTGCACCAAATTACAGATTCCGGAAGACAGGCCCGACCTCACGTACTAGACTATTTACTTTGACAGGTCTAGGCAATTGGAAGGCTCGGGGGCTGGCGTGGTGTTGATTTCGCCCGAGGGAGACAAATTCTGCTATGTTCTCCGACTCATGTTTCCATGCACCAACAACGCTGCAGAATACGAAGCCTTGCTTCATGGTTTGTGACTCGCCAAGGAGATGAACCTCACGCGGGTCAGATGTCTCGACGATTCTGATCTAGTGGCTCAGCAAGTTTCAGGTACTTGGGATTCTCGGGACCCCCTGATGGCGGCTTACAGAAGGGTTGTGTGTGATGTGGCGGGTCATTTCCATGGCTATCAAGTTGATCATATCGATCGGCGCCTTAACGAAGCAGCTGATGCCCTTTCGCGTCTCGGCTCAGAACGTAAGCCGGTTCCTCCCAATGTCTTTCTGGATACTTTGCATAATCCTTCCGTAAGGTTGCCCTCAGAAGAGGAGTTGGCAATACCAGATCCTGAGTCCCAGTTCATGGCGGCTCTCCGTGTTACGCCAGATTGGGTTCTTCCGTATCTGGCATATCTCGCCCGAGGCGAGTTACCTTCGGATGAAGTGTTGGCTCGCCAAATTGTCCGTCGAAGCAAAGCACTTCTGGGGTATTCCAACGATGCGTTTCTTTCGAAGAAGGATGCGTGATTCTGAACGACATCCATGCCGGAGATTGTGGGCATCATGCCGGGTCACGCTCCCTGGTTTCAAAGGTGTTCCGTCACGATTTCTTTTGGTTGATGGCTCATGCAGATGCAGAAGAGATAGTTCGTCGATGTGATGGTTGCCAGCGTTACGGACGACATGCTCATGTGTCGGCTCAAGAACTAAGGATGATACCTATTACTTGGCCTTTCGCAGTCTGGGGGCTAGACATGGTTGGCCCCTTTAGGATGTCGTCCAACAAAAAAACTCATCTGCTGGTGGCGGTTGATAAATTTACCAAGTGGGTCGAAGCAGAACCTGTTGGTGCTTGTGATGCGGAGACAGCGGTCAAGTTCTTAAAAAACTTGATCTTCCGGTTCGGATATCTACACAACATTATTACTGATAATGGTACTAATCTATCACAAGGTGTGATGCAGGAGTTTTGCCATCGTGAGCACATCCGGCTTGATGTCTCTGCACCGGCTCATCCACAATCTAATGGGCAGGCCGAACGGGCGAATCAGGAAGTATTGCGAGGAATCAAACCCCGACTTATGGCTCCCCTGGAACGCACCCGAGGGTGTTGGGTTGAGGAGTTGCCTTCAGTACTATGGAGCATCCGGACCACCCCAACCCGTTCTATGGATTTTACTCCCTTTTTCCTAGTATACGGAGCAGAAGCTGTTCTTCCCACTGACATTAGGCATGACTTGCCCAGAGTTGCTGCTTATGTGGAACAGGACAACGAGTTGGCGCGTCAAGATTCTTTGGACGCTTTGGAGGAAGCACGCGATTTGGCTGCCGCCCGATCGGCGATTTATCAGCAGGATTTGCGGCGTTACCACAGCTGCCGGGTCAAGAGCGGAACCTTTCAGGAGGGCGACTTAGTGCTTCGATTGATACAAGATCGCACTGGCATGCATAAGTTATCACCACCATGGGAAGGACCGTTCGTCATTAGCAAAAGCCTTCGCAACGGGTCATACTATCTGGTGGATCTTCGGCCTGATCGGCCAACCACGGAGGATGAGTCCACTCGCCCCTGGAACATAGCCCCCTTGCGGCCTTATTACACTTGAGCTATTAGCTCTAATTTTATGAAGCAATAAAATTGATGCCCACAAGCTCGGGGGCTTTCCTGCTATTTCATCTTATTGAAAGTATGGATCTTTTATTTTGCTCTTCAACAAGTCGCCCAAGCATGGACGCTATCCATACCAGAGAGCATAAGTCGCCATGATGCCTTTATTACAAAACTGGGTATCGATAAGCCAAAGAGGATCGAAGTCGCTACAAGCGCACGATTCAAACATAGGCGCCTTATATGATTCTATGGATTAGGCCAGCTTACTTGGGGGCAATTTGTTCTCAAGTCGTTTTGTGGTAATAGCGTGTACGCTTCTACAATCCTATGACCGGTATTTCCCCTAATCATAGGTCACTTGAGGGCTTCCTCCCACTGAGATCAGCCTTACTACCCATTTGGCCTGCGAAAAATTACTGCATTACAAATGTTTATACTCGACTGTGTGTTGGCCAAATCGCCATATGGACCCATGAACTCTTGGCGAGTTACTCCGCTTTATGGACCCTGAACTCGCCTTGGTTAAAACATGTCTGGTACCGGCTAGCGCCCCACATGGAAAATAGAGAAACCATTGGTTCACTGAACCTGCTTCACTGAAGCTTGACTCGTGCCTGATCATCCGGTCTAAATACTTGAGCTTTTTGATACAAAAAGTCTCCCTCGGGTAGCACTTGAGTTTATATAACTCGTCCTATCCTGTCGCGACTTGAATGAGCCGACGAAATTCTTATTTTTCACCTTCTTGGCACTGCCACAAGGTTTTTCAAATTTTTCCAACTCACCTTAACATCTTGAGTCGGTTATTATTTATTATCATCCATTACTCACTGAGGTGGTTTGATGTATGTTTTTAAGCCTAGCAGGTTGATGATCAAAATCATTATTGCCGTGACGGGTCAAGCATCATAAAACGCCCTGAGGGCGGGTCAAGCATCATAAGACGCCCTGAGGGCAGGTCAAGCATCATAAGGCGCCCTCAGGGCGACACAAGGGTTTTAAAGAAATCACAGAAGAGGGTTGTTTTCTATGAATGACTTATTACATGGCTCTGATGGCCAAATCCATGAAGGATTACTCTGCTGATGTCCCCGGGTCAGCCTGCTTTGAGCTCTAACCGACTTCAATTTGCAAGTCGCCCAATACCCAGTTACACTTGGATAAGGCGGCAAATTCATCTTCATCGTTCAGAACTGATGAGAGATCCACCTCCAAATCAAAAGGGTTCTTGGGTTGACGCGGAGTCAAGCTGGTTGCCACAAAGGTTGGCGGATTAACTTTCTTATTCTTATCATCATAAGCGGCTTGATACTTTGATAAATCCAAGCTTGCTGCAAGCTGAGTCGCCGGCAAGCGGGATTCTTTGACAATGCACTGGTAATCTTCTTGAGCAAATTCTGACCCGTCGTCCTTGAGCTGGGGAAAGCCTGCTGCTACTTCTTCGGGTTTTAATTCTGGAGCATACGCCAAGCACCGACTCAACATAGTCAGTACCCCTTTTCGGGCAGCTGACCAGGTTAGCTCACCGATCTGAGGCAGAAGGGTAGATAAGCAGCCAAGCATCTTTTTTATTGATGTTATGGGCTCCTTGGCACCCATCACTACTTTCACGGTCAGCACACTTTCGGTATACAGTTGCTCTGTTAATGTGTAAATCGCCTTCAACATCAAGACGCAGTCGTTCTGAAGGTTGGCGGCTCTCGGACCTATATAAGGGATAATGATGGTCAGTAACTTCTTCATACTAAGTTATTTATTTACAAAATGCAAGCTCAGGGTCTTGTTTCTTACCAAAGATAGCTTGTGCCATGTTAGAGATATGTTGCTTTAAGCCGGCCAACTCTTGTTGCACGGTTTCCAATTTAGCTTCAGCTTTTTCCGCTCGCTTTAACATGGCGTCTTGATCAGCTTGAGCCTTTTTTAGGGCGGCTTTCAGCTTCTCCAACTCAGATAAGATTATTTGATGTTTTTCTGCTGATCTTTCCCGTGCATCTTGCTGATCGGCTAAATTTTTCTTTAAGTCGCCAAATGCCGACTCAGCTTGGGCAAGAGATTCCTGTCAAAATATATTATCAAGGGGCAAGTCTCAGAATTATTGCAAGCAACATCTCTAACACTTGGGGGCTAATGTATAATTTTTTAGACAAAATTATATAGTGACAAGACCCGGCTCATATTTCAACAAGATGACCCGGCCCTTGGGGGTTACAGGTCGAAAGTTTTTTTCTAATGACAAGACCCCGCTCATCTTTCAACAAAATGACCCGGCTCTTGGGGGTTACAGGTCGAAAGATTCTTTTAATGACAAGACCCGGCTCATCTTTCAACAAGATGACCCGGCCCTTGGGGGTTACAAGTCGAAAGATTTCTTCTACTCTCAAGACCTGGTTCATCTTTTTACAGATGACTCGGCCCTTGGGGGTTACAGATCGAAACATTTCTTCTACTATCAAGAACCGGTTCATCTTTTTACATATGACCCGGCCCTTGGCGGTTACAGGTTGAAAGATTTCTTCTACTATCATGACCCGGCTCATCTTTTCACAGATGACCTGGCCCTTGGGGGTTAATGAGGATAATATAGTATGTAGTAAGGCGTACCTTATGTCTGTTCTTCATCATTAGGACGAGACTTTTTTCCATTTCATAACTTGCCTCCAGTCAACTTGCAAAGCCAGAGCAAAGTTCTTTAAATTCAAGATTTTCATATTGGGATAGCTTAGCATTGGAAATGAAATGTTCAATCAAAGGTTGAGCTGATGATGATACGTGCTTCGATAAAACTGTTGAAGACGGCTTAGAAAAGCGAGTGCCAGTGATGATCACAGCATCTGGATCTTCTGCCGTTTTCAACGGACTCGGCGGATTAGGCATTTCCATGCCTTCCTTGGGCGAATTCGGGAGATCCGCTTGATCTTCAGATTTATCCTTGGCCGGGTTATCCTGAATCCGCGCCGGTTTTTCAATAGGCTCAGGAGCTGTAGTGGAAGTTGACCCGCCAGTTTTCCTCTTCTTCGCTTGTGCCCTAAAAGAAAAGGGGGTGCGCTTAAAAACAGACATTATCATCATCAGGATAATGTAAGTATTATAACAACTTACCCTGGAACGTGGATCATCGGCGGAAGGGTTGACATCACTGAGTCGCCCGGCGAAGGAGGAGAATTCTGCAAAAATGACACCTCAAGATGTGAGCGAGTTATAAATATGATCCAAAAGGAAACGAAAGGAGATGCTATTAAAAGGATACCTCATTTTGCCTCTTCTTAGTTTTCGTTGGTAACCCGGACACCAAGTCTCCAGAATGACTCCTAGTTTTCTGATTGGAAGCATATTGTGTTTTCTTCAAAAGGAAATTAGGATCCAAACAAGCATTTGGGTGAGACATGGGAACTTTCCCACAAATCCGCCTAACCGGCTTAGGCGGAGGAGAAGATGAGTCGGAGGAAACAGAAATTACCTCTACACAGTCTTCCTCGCTTTCGTTGTCCTCATTCTACACAAGGGATATGGAGGCATAAACACAAAACTATAACAATGAATGGAGAGTCAAAGAAGATAGAATTTTACCTCTGAAAGTACGTCGCCGACATTCGTCTGCGTCAGACGGCTCAGTAACAGCGGCTTTGCCTTTGCCCTTGGATTTCTTCTTTGGCGGCGGCTTGGCTTGCTTCAGGGCCATCTTTTTTGGCCTCTTGGACGAGAATTTGTCTCCTTTCTGAAATAGAATTTTTATTATGAGAATCATAATTCAAGTAAGTCGGAAGGAATAAAGTAAAGGCGGGTTAAGTTATTTACCTTTGGCGCCGAGTTGATCTTGCAGAAAGGTTTAAGACCTATTTGGCCACACTTGGCCAAGGGCTCGCCGGTCAACTTCTTGATGATGGATACAATGTCGTTTTCTGTCAGTGCTGTACGGAAGTAGCACTGGGGATGGTCCAAGGTGCCATCAAACTCACACATTAGGCCTTCCCGGCGACTTAAGGGAAGGATGCACCATTCAACCCAGCAGCAGATCAAATCGATCCCAGTAAGACCGTTGTTTGTCAGAGAACTTAACTCAGATAGCACTGGGATAAAATCTGACTCCTCTTCTTCAGTGAGCTTGTCTGGAAGTTTGAAGTTTGTCGGAAGGCGTTCCTCCCTATAGCCAAGGAGCTTATTCTCACCCTCAAGAGAAGTTTCCTGGCAATAAAACCAAGACTCGCCCCAGCCTTTGGGATGACTTGGCATGGCGAGTGATGGGAATGGACTGTCCCTGCAGCGTTGAACGTTGATTCGAATGAAAGAAATACCAGAACAAAGGAACTGAAGGTTCCATCCACAAATGGACTGTCCCTAGGGCCATTGGAAAATTCTGTTTGGCGATTCAAATGAAAGAAATACCAGAACAAAGGAACTGAAGGTTCCATCCGCAAATAGGCTTCACAGAACACTTGGAACTGACATAAATTGCTAATTGAGTTAGGTCCTAAGTCCTGGAGGCGGACATTCATGAAGGTCATGGCGTCTCTGAGGAATTTTCACCATGGCGGCTTAAATCCCCGTTCGAGGTGCTCAGCAAAAACAACTATTTCCCCTTCCTTCGGGTTGGGAATCTCTTCTCCAAACCCGGAACGCCATATCCGATAACCTCTTTCGGGTCAAGATTTCCCGTCTTCACACAGTCGTTGAGAAAAGCTTCATCAACTTTGGTCGGGAGCCAATCGGCTTTGAAAACGGTACCCATGCTACAAAGGGAGAGATTACGGGTAAATTAACTCGCCGAGCGCTTACTAAGTGGTTAAAAGATCAGTTGACTCGCCGAACATTTGTCAGGCGACCAAAGGAGTTTGTTGACTCGCCAACAAAGGGCCGGGTCAGAATACCTGGGCAATTTATGAATTTCCTATTGCTTAAGAGCGTTGGTTCAGAGCTTCAGAGATATTCGCTAAAATGGTGAACTATGGATCTACAAACAGGTTTTATACGGTAGGCAGTAACATATAGATCTACAGAGCAGGCAAAAATGAATGAAAAAAGCCTGGATAAAGGAAAACAGCCTATGGCTAGGGTGAGAACAGTGAAGCTGATTTGACGAAAACCTTTCTAGATCTTCAAACCGAAAACCTTTCTTGATCTTCAACAGTGAAGCTGGTTTTGATGATGCTACTGTGCCTACTGTTATCATCATGAACTAACTAGCGATTATGGAGGCATTCAAGGTGTTCTAAGAAACCGGCAGGCATGAACTTCGAGGAACTAAGATCTGCCTCTAATGGCGGAGGACTGACTTGGTGATGGTGACCGGAGGCGACCGAGGAAGATCCGCGGCGAGTGTTGCGCGTTTGGCGGGCACCGGGATGCGTCGGATACGGCGGACGGAGACAGAGGTCTTCGGGCGACGACGAAGCTCTTGGTACAGTCGCGAGGAAGAAGGGGACGACAAGATGGGTAGGTGGAAATGTGCCCTGTCCCTTCCCGCATCCTATTTATTAGGTCAGGCACTGGAATCAAGGCGCCACACGCGGGAACTACCAAAGGGATAAAGAATCGCTATGATGGCGCCCAAAATTTTCGGGATATTTGTGCCGAAGGATCCGTTGGGGATTGCGTCATTATCTCTTCCGAGATTAAAGGGATAAGTTGATACCAACAAGAAGTGGTTTGGCCACTTAGGTATCTTCGCAACAGAAGGCGGTTCAAGTGTATGATGCATAAAAGGAGCAGACTGAGTCACCCCTAACTAGGTAAGAATATTGGCGTGAACAGGTTCAAGTCAATCTTGGGCCTAATGTTGGGGATATTATCTGCGGTGTGACCCGCCCTAGTAGGGCCGGGTCACCAAGTGGGCGACTCATCCTTTGGCGGTTTAGGCTTTGGCCCAATAGGCCCAAGAGCTGGATGGCGGTTAAAGATCCTCGTGGAGAACCACTTGTCGGGGAGTATTCCAGTGTTGAAAAGCACGGCGACTTAGAGATAGAAAGAATCACGACTTGTGCGAGGGAAAGGACTCTTGTAAACCCTAAGGGCTCGACCTATATATGAAGGCGAGTCCCAGGGAAGGAGGGGTAGGTTAGAAATCATCGAGTACTAGGTCAGGCGAGTTACTCCCTCCTTGTAATCAAAACACTATCAATACAACACCAAGCAGGACGTAGGATTTTACCTCCTCACGAGGGTCCCAACCTAGGTAAATCTCTGTCTCGCTCCCGATCAACCCCTTTGAGTCACCACCAAGGTGCGATGGCTCCAACACTAAGTCCTTTCACGAGGACATCTGCCGTGACAAAACCACGACACCGATCATACCAACATCAATCCTGGGGGTGTTTTGTTTGCAATTATCTTTTCGATTTGAGCATGGAACAGGGAAGTCCAATTACCGGTCCCTTTCTCTTGAATGATAGTGAATAAACACATATCGAGGATAACACGCCTAGCATGGAAGATACCAATAGCCCCCTATCACCACATGAGCGGTTCGGGCATGCAAAACAGATTATTTCTTGAAGATTTAGAGAGTGGCACATGCAAATTTACTTGGAACGGCAGGTAGATACCGCACATAGGTAGGTATGGTGGACTCATATGGAACAACTTTGGGTTTATGGGAGTGGATGCACAAGCAGTATTCCCGCTTAGTACAAGTGAAGGCTAGCAAAAGACTGGGAAACGACCAACTAGAGAGCGACAACAGTCATCAAAATGCATTGAGATTAACTAACATTGAGTGCAAGCATGAGTAGAACATAAATCACCATGAACATGAATATCATAGAGGCTATGTTGATTTTGTTTCAACTACATGCGTAAACATGCGCCAAGTCAAGCCACTTGAATCATTCAAAGGAGGATACCATCCTATCATACTACATCATAGTCATCTCAAAATTCATGTGGGTATCCAAGACAAACCATTATAAGCTCCTAGCTAAGTAAGCATGGCATAAGCAACTACGATCTCTAAGTTGTCATTGCAAACATGTTTCTCTCACAACAAAGCTAAATCAGGCATGATGAGCTAGTCATATTTACAAAAACAAAATAGATCGAGTTCATACCAGCTTTTCCAGGCTCAGTCACTTCATCATATATCGTCATTATTGCCTTTCACTTGCATGACCGAATGATGTGAACAATAATAAGAGTGCTCATGCATTGGACTAACGCTGGAATCTGCAGGCAAACACAAAGGATAAGACAAGGTAATATGGCTCTTTGACAGCTAAACAGGTATGCATGCGAGAGCCACTAAGCATTGTAACCAATATCTTCTACCTTGACCCAAAGAAAAAGAAAACATATTTACACGGGAAAGCTCCCAACAAGCAAAAGAAGAACAAGAAAATCTTTTTGGGTTTTCTCAAACTAGACAGACACACTAAAAGAAAACGAGAAAAATAAATAAACTATCATGGATGATACAATGGCAAAGTGTGAACACCGGCTAACAAGGTGAAAGCATAAGCAAGAATGTAAAGTCGGTGAGAACACATACCCCCAAGCTTAGGCTTTTGGCCTAAGTTGGTCTACTCCCAAGGAGGGAAATAACCAGCTCTGGGGTACTCCAGAGTTGACTGAGGAGGCCATTGCTGTGTGAGCTCCTCCGGCTCCCACTGATAAACTGGCGTCAGGTACTCGATTGGTGGCTCGGGCACGGGCACCTGTGGTTGGGCTAAGCCCCAATATGTGTAGATGTCCGAGGGCATAATAATGTATCTGCCTGCATGAAGATTGAACAAAGAAGGAACAGGCAAAGTAATAGTCTCACGAGTACCCTGACTAAATACCAGGTTATAAATCATCCTTCTATTTATGTCTCTATCAAGAAAGTCATGGCGAACCATGCTATCGTAATCTAGATATCTCTCGGGAAGAAGAACCTCTTCTTCCTCCTCCAGTCTAATGGGTATCTCAAAGTGTCTCGCAAGACGGGTAGTATAGATACCTCCGTAGACAACACCTTTAGAACGGTTCAGGTTCAACCGTTGAGCTACTATAGCGCCCAAGCTATAAGTTTTATCGTTATCAAGGGCGTCGCGCAAGACCGCAAGATCTGGGGAACTAAGTGATCCAGCCTTCCCACGGCCAATCAAACATTTTCCCACAAATAATGAGGAGTACCGAAGCACGGGAAAATGAATGCTAGCAGCTCTAGCACAAGACACTCATCTCTCCTCTCCTACATCAATTGTATCGACGAAAGCTTCCCAAGTCCCATGGACGAGGTTCATGAATATCCCCAATGTAAGCTAATTTGCAGACATTGCAAAAATCCTAGAGTGACATGCGCTGGGGGATATCATAAAGTTTGAACTCAACCATAGGAGGATTCTTCCCCGGATAGAAGTTAAAGCTTTGTACGAAGATATTAGTGAGGAGGAGGTATTGTGGACACTTATCTTCAACGAAGGCGGTAAGGCCTGCGTTTCCCACCAAGTGATAAAAGTCCTCATAAATTCTAGCAGCATGTAAGAACACGTCGCTTGGCCATTCGCACGCTCGAACTTCTACGACTCGAGGGATGAGATACTTGGGCTTCTTCTCACTTCCATCATCCTTGGGGTCACGGCTTGAAGAGCCTCTTAAGAACCTCCTCATCTTTTCCCTTTTCTATCTCAAGGAGTAATTTCCCGAAAACAGTTCGGAGAATGGTGATTTGAGCCAAGAGATCGAAAATTCCAGCAAGAGGAGCAAGAATACGGGTATGAGCTGCGAAACGATTTTTTCTGGAGGTAGGAGAACCATATGAGAGCAAGAATGAGTGGAGGCGGTGCCTGTGGGCCCCACAAGCCTGGGTGGCATGGCCAGGGGGTGCACGCGCCCTAAGGGCTTGTGGCCCATTGGTACAGCACCAGACAAGCTCTTCGTCTTAGTATTTTTCAAAAATTCCAGAAAAAACATACTTGATTTTCAGGATGTTCGGAGAACTTTTACTTTCGGGGTACTTTTCTACCGGACGCTAAAACAGAAACAGGGAAAACTAAACTAAATCTATCATTTTTCTTCTAAGCAACCTAAAGTGAAAGCTTGGAACAGAGGTTTGTGACTCCTCGATTCATCCATCTCATGGTCATCGAAAGAAAATCCGTCTATGAGGTTGATCAAGTCTCCTCGACAAACCTTTTCGAATCGCAAAAGAGAACGAAGAATTTTCGAATAGTCACTAGGTCACCTCAATGGGGATGTGTATCTCCCCAACAAGCAAATCATACTTCATCTTGACACGAGGAATAGGGCATTCAAAGCTCCCAATAAGAATCGATGAAGTTTTTTCGATAGCATTGATGCAATGTACTCGATATTGTTTCTTCGGAAAGTGCACCGTATGCTCATTACCATTGACATGGAAAGTGACATTGCCTTTGTTGCAATCTATAACAGCCCCTGCGGTGTTTAAAAAGGGTCTTCCGAGGATGACTCCCATGGCATCGTCCTCAGGAATATCCAAGATAACAAAGTCTGTTAAGATGGTGACATTAGCAACCACAACACGCACATCTTCGCCAATGCCGATAGGGAAAGCAGTTGATTTGTCAGCCATTTGCAGAGAGATTTCAGTGGGTGTCAACTTATCCAGTTCAAGTCTACGATAAAGAGAGAGAGAGGCATAACACTAACACCGGCTCCAAGGTCACATAAAGCAGTTCTAACGTAGTTGCCTTTAATGGAGCAAGGTATAGTGGGCACACCGGGATCACCTAGTTTCTTAGTAGTTCCACCCTTGAAGGTATAGTTAGCAAGCATGGTGGAAATCTCAACCTCAGGTATCCTCCTCTTATTAGTCACGATATCTTTCATGTACTTAGCATACGGAGACATCTTGAGCATATCTGTCAAAAGCATTTGCAGAAAGACATGTCTGATCATTTCAACGAATCGCTCAAAATCCTCATCATCCTTTTTCTTGGATGGTTTGGAAGGAAAGGGCATGGGTTTCTGAACCCATGGTTCCCTTTCTTTACCATGCTTCCTAGCAGCAAAGTCATTCTTATCGTATCTTTTAGTCTTAGGTTGTGGGTTATCAAGATCAACAGGTTCAATCTCCACATCCTTATCATTGCTAGGTTGAGGATCTTCATGAACATCACTATTGATATCATCATTAGGCTCATGTTCATCACCAGATTGTGTTTCAGCATCAGAGACAGAGGCATCGTTTGGACTCTCAGGTGTAGCAGCAACATGGTTGTTAGCGTGCAGGTTCCTATCATATTTCTTCTTCTTTCTAGGATGACTAGGTGCATCAGTGCTAACTCCTTGAGAATCTTGTTCAATTCTCTTCGGATGACCCTCAAGATAAAAAGGTTCCTGGGTCATTCTACCGCCTCTAGTGACGACTCTAACGGAGTTGTCATTCAACTCATCGAGCAAGTCATTCAGAGCTTTAAGTACTTGTTCTACCTGAGTAGTAACCATAGAGGCATGTTCACTCAGGAGCTTAAGATCATTGACATTTCTGTCCACACAAGCACTTAAATGACTAAGCATACGAGCATTCTGTTCCAATTGTCTGCTAACATAATCGTTGAAACTCTGTTGTTTGGCAACAAACTTATCAAATTCATCCAGGCATAAGCTAGAAGATTTATCAAAAGGAATATTACTCTCATCAAACCTACGCAGAGAATTTACTTCTACTACCTGTATAGGGTTATCGAGACCATGGATCTCTTCGATAGGTGGTAGATTTTTCACATCTTCAGATTTAATGCCTTTCTCTCGCATAGATTTCTTGTCTTCTTGCATATCTTTAGGACTGAGGAATAGAATACCTCTTTTCTTTGGAGTTGGCTTAGGAGGTGGTTCGGGAATAGTCCAAGCATTCTCATTGCACAAGATCTTATTCAATAGGATCTCAGCTTGTTCTACAGTTCGTTCCACAAAAACACTATCGGCACAACTATCTAGGTGGTCTTTAGAAGCATCAGTAAGTCCATTATAGAATATATCAAGTATTTCATTCTTCTCAATAGGGTGATCAGGCAAAGCATTCAGTAGCTGAATGAGCCTCCCCCAAGCTTGTGGGAGACTCTCTTCTTCAGCTTGAGCAAAGTTGTATATTTCCTGCAAGGCAGCTTGCTTCTTATGGGCACGGAAATATTTTTCAAAAAGTAGTAGACCATATCCTGGGGACTACGCACACAACCAGGAGCAAGAGTAGTGAACCAAGTCTTAGCATCATCCTTTAGTGAGAAAGGAAACAGCTTGAGCATATAGTAGTGGCGGATCTTTTCCTCGCTAGTGAATAGGGTGGCTATATCGTGCAGTTTGGTAAGATGGGCTACAACTGTTTCAGACTCATAACCGTGAAAAGGATCAGATTCGACCAGAGTGATTAACTCAGGGTCGACAGAGAATTCATAATCCTTATCGGTCACAAAGATAGGCGAAGTAGCAAACTTTGGGTCGTATTTCATCCTAGCGTTCAGAGATTTTTCTTTCCACTTGCGTAGAAGTTTCTCAACATCATAGCTATCCTTACATGCAAGAAAGTCCTCAGCTATCTCTCCCTCCATAACATAGCGCGTATCAGGCATAACAGGCAATTCAGGCATAGTAGCAGGTTCTACTTCAATAGTATCAGCAGTTTCAGAAGTATCATCACATCTAGCAGCAACTCTAGCAATTTGTGCATCAAGGAATGCACCTAGTGGCAAAGTAGTATCAGGCATAGCAGGCATAGTATCTAGCATAGCATCATCATGCATAGTATCAAGCATAGCATCATCAGGCATAGTATCAAGCTTAGCAGCATCATAAGCATCATGGACAGCAGAAGTAGCATCATCAAGCACAGGCGACATATCAAGAGTTCTAGCAGGAGACGAAGTCGCAAACTTACTCAAAACTGAAGGTGAATCAAGTGCATAGCTAGATGGAAGTTCCTTACCTCTCCTCGTAGTGGAAGGTAGGATTTTAGTTCTTGGATCTTTCGGATTCCTCATAGTGATCACGAGACGTCAATCCCAAGTGACTCAGAGAATATAGCGGTGCTTCCCCGGCAACGGCGCCAGAAAAAGCCTTGATGTCCCACAAGCGTATGGGATCGCATCAGTTTTTGAGGGTAGAGTATTCAACCCAAATTTGTTGGTTCACACGAGGGAAGAGAAAGAATATTCTCGAGTATTAGCAGCTGAATGTGTCAGATTCAACCACACCTGAAAGATTAGTGTCTGCAAGCAAAGTATCAGTAGCAAAGTAGTATGATAGCAACGGTGCCAGAAACGATCTGTTGACAAGGCAGACTATTCCTAACTTTTGTATCAATGGCGCGAGTAAAGAGCACGTGGACGGGAACTATTCTTCCCAGGCAACGGCTCCAGAAAACTCTTGCAACAAGTAGCAGTGGAGTAGCAAGGAACAGCAGTAGCAGCAATAACAAAGTGAGAGCAGTAGCAACAGTAACAGCAAAGTGGCCCAATCCCTTTTGTAGCAAGGGACAAGCCTAGACAAAGTAACATAGCGAGAACCGGTAGTAAAAGACTCATAGGCAGTGGATCGGTGATGGATGAGTATGACAGATGTAATTCATCATGTAAGAGCTATAACACGGAGAGATATGTAACTAGCTCCCGTTCGTCAATCTAATGTAGGCATGTATTCTGTATGTAGTCATACGTGCTTAGGGAAAAGAACTTGCATGACATCTACTGTCCATCCCTCCCGTGGCAGCGAGGTCCTAATGGAAACTACGAGATATTAAGGTTCTCCTTTTAATAAAGAACCGGACCAACGCATTAACACGCGGTGAATACATGAATTCCTCATACTATGGTCATCTCCGGGAGTGGTTCTGGCTATTGTCACTCCGGGGTTGCCGGGTCATAACACATAGTAGGTGACTACAACTTGCAAGATAGGATCTAAAACACACATATATTGGCGACAACATAAGAGGTTCAGATCTGAAATCATGGCACTCGGGCCCTAGTGACAAGCATTAAGCATAGACAAGTAGTAGCAACATCAATCTAGAACATAGTGGATACTAGGGATCAATCCCCGTCAAAAACTAACTCGATTACATGATAGATCTCATCCAACTCATCACCATCCAGCAAGCCTACGATGAGATTACTCACGAACGATGAAGAGCATCATGGAATTGTCGATGGAGAAAGGTTGATGATGACGATGGCGACGATTTCCCCTCTTTGGAGCCCGAAACGGACTCCAGATCTGCCCTCCAGATGAAGAATAGGATGTGGCGGCGCCTCCGTATCGCAAAACGCGATGAAACCTTCTCTCTTATTTTTTTCCGGGCGAGACGGAAGATATAGAGTTGAGTTTGGGGGCGGTGGTGCCACGTGGGCCCCACAAGCCTGCACGGCGCGGCCTAGGGGGGTGGCCGCGGCCTGTGGGCTTGTGGCCCACTGGCACGCCCCTCCGGTGGATCTTTGCGCAGGTATTTTTCTTTTATTCCAGAAAAAATCTCTGTAAATTTTCAGGACATTCCGAGAACTTTTATTTCTGCACAAAAACAACACCATGGCAATTCTGCTGAAAACAGCGTCACTCCGGGTTAGTTCCATTCAAATCATGCAAATTAGAGTCCAAAACAAGGGCAAAAGATTTTGGAAAAGTAGATACGACGGAGACGTATCAGGGGGCCCACAAACCTGGGGGTCGCGGCCTCCCCCCTGGCCGCGGGGAGGGGGCTTATGGGGCCCCTGGGGACCCCCTGCCTTGGCTCTCAAGTCTCATGATCTTCTTCCGTTACGGAAAAAACTTTTCAGGGATTTTATTCCATTTAGAGTCCGTTTCAAATTCTCCTCCGAAAGGGGTCAAAAACATGGAAAAAACAGGAACTGGCACTTGGCACTGAGTTAATAAGTTAGTCCCAAAAAATATATAAAAGGCATGCAAAACATCCAAAGTTTGACAAGATAATAGCATGAAACCATCAAAAATTATAGATACGTTGGAGACATATCAGTATTTTTCATTAATCTAGAAAAATTCTCCGTAAATTTTCAGGTCATTCCGATAACTTTTATTTCTGCACAAAAACAACACCATGGCAATTTTGCTGAAAACAGCGTTAGTCCGGGTTAGTTCCATTCAAATCATGCAAATTAGAGTCCAAAACAAGGGCAAAAGAGTTCGGAAAAGTAGATACGATGGAGACATATCACGAAGCCCTGCTGGAGTACCACGCAGCTCCATCGTCACCATGCCGTCATGCTGCCGGAGCTCTCCCTCAACTTCTCCTCCCCCCTTGCTGGATCAAGGCGTTGGAGACGTCACCGGGCTGCACGTGTATTGAACACGGAGGCGCCGTTGCTCGGCGCTTAGATCGGAATCCACCACGATCTGAATCGCTGCGAGTACGACCCCATGAACCGTGTTCTAGAACGCTTCCGCTTAGCAATCTTCAAAGGTACAAAGATTCTCTACCCCTTTGCTAATTGCTGGTTTCTCCTAGATAGATCCTTTGTGTGACGTAGGAAATTTTTCTTAATTACTACGTTCCCAAACAAGGTTTGATAGTTAATAAGGTGCATTCTATTCTTCAGTTTTCTGAGTAAGAAATTATTGATAATGCTCATTTAGTTGGGGTTTCATTGGGGAACACGAGTAAAGAAATTTCTAACTCTATCAATGAGTTGCTGGACTTAGAGGTTGATAGGGCATTGGATTTAGTTCGAAATTTAGCCTTGGTGAAACAAATGAAAGATTCGGAGATTAATGCGCTGGGGATTGAGCCGTTAAATTCTCTATGTGAGGATCTTGTCCCCTCAGATGAGAAGGATGGGGAGGCTGAGAGTGGTACACAGGATGTTGGGGAACGTCGCATGGGAAACAAAAATTTTCCTACGCGCACGAAGACCTATCATGGTGATGTCCATCTACGAGAGGGGATGAGTGATCTACGTACCCTTGTAGATCGTACAGCAGAAGCGTTAGAGAACGCGGTTGATGTAGTGGAACGTCCTCACGTCCCTCGATCCGCCCCGCGAACAATCCCGCGATCAGTCCCACGATCTAGTGCCGAACGGACGGCACCTCCGCGTTCAGCACACGTACAGCTCGACGATGATCTCGGCCTTCTTGATCCAGCAAGAGAGACGGAGAGGTAGAAGAGTTCTCCGGCAGCGTGACGGCGCTCCGGAGGTTGGTGATGATCTTGTCTCAGCAGGGCTCCGCCCGAGCTCCGCAGAAACACGATCTAGAGGAAAAACTATGGAGGTATGTGGTCGGGCAGCCGTGAGAAAGTCGTCTCAAATCTGCCCTAAAAGCCCCATATATATAGGAGGAGGGAGGGGGACCTTGCCTTGGGGTCCAAGGGATCCCCAAGGGGTCGGCCGAGCCAGGGGGGAGGACTCTCCCCCCCCAAACCGAGTCCTACTTGGTTTGGTGGGAGGGAGTCCTTCCCCCTTCCCACTTCTTCCTTTTTTTTTCCTTTCCTTTGATTTTTTCTTCCTTGGGGCATAGGGGATTGGTGGGCTGTCCCACCAGCCCACTAAGGGCTGGTGTGACCCCCCCAAATACCTATGGGCTTCCCGGAGTGGGTTGCCCCCCTCCGGTGAACTCCCGGAACCCATTCGTCATTCTCGGTACATTCCCGGTAACTCCGAAAAACCTTCCGGTAATCAAATGAGGTCATCCTATATATCAATCTTCGCTTCCGGACTATTCCGGAAACCCTCGTGACGTCCGTGATCTCATCCGGGACTCCGAACAACATTCGGTAACCAACCATATAACTCAAATACGCATAAAACAACGTCGAACCTTAAGTGTGCAGACCCTGCGGGTTCGAGAACTATGTAGACATGACCCGAGAGACTCCTCGGTCAATATCCAATAGCGGGACCTGGATGCCCATATTAGATCCCACATATTCTACGAAGATCTTATCGTTTGAACCTCAGTGCCAAGGATTCGTATAATCCCGTATGTTATTCCCTTTGTCCTTCGGTATGTTACTTGCCCGAGATTCGATCGTCAGTATCCGCATACCTATTTCAATCTCGTTTACCGGCAAGTCTCTTTACTCGTTCCGTAATACAAGATCCCGCAACTTAAACTAAGTTACATTGCTTGCAAGGCTTGTGTGTGATGTTGCATTACCGAGTGGGCCCCGAGATACCTCTCCGTCACACGGAGTGACAAATCCCAGTCTTGATCCATACTAACTCAACTAACACCTTCGGAGATACCTGTAGAGCATCTTTATAGTCACCCAGTTACGTTGCGACGTTTGATACACACAAAGCATTCCTCCGGTGTCAGTGAGTTATATGATCTCATGGTCATAGGAATAAATACTTGACACGCAGAAAACAGTAGCAACAAAATGACACGATCAACATGCTACGTCTATTAGTTTGGGTCTTAGTCCATCACGTGATTCTCCTAATGACGTGATCCAGTTATCAAGCAACAACACCTTGTTCATAATCAGAAGACACTGACTATCATCGATCAACTGGCTAGCCAACTAGAGGCATGCTAGGGACGGTGTTTTGTCTATGTATCCACACATGTAAATGAGTCTTCATTCAATACAATTATAGCATGGATAATAAACCATTATCTTGATACAGGAATTATAATAATAACTATACATTTATTATTGCCTCTAGGGCATAATTCCAACAGTCTCCCACTTGCACTAGAGTCAATAATCTAGCCCTCACATCACCATGTGAATTACATTGTAATAAATCTAACACCCATACAGTTCTGGTGTTGATCATGTTTTGGCCGTGGAAGAGGTTTAGTCAGCGGGTCTGCTACATTCAGATCCGTGTGCACTTTGCATATATTTACGTCCTCCTCCTCGACGTAGTCGCGGATGAGGTTGAAGCGTCGTTTGATGTGTCTGGTCTTCTTGTGAAACCTTGGTTCCTTTGCTAAGGCAATGGCACCAGTGTTGTCACAGAACAAGGTTATTGGATCCAGTGCACTCGGCACCACTCCAAGATCCGTCATGAACTGCTTCATCCAGACACCCTCCTTAGCCGCCTCCGAGGCAGCCATGTACTCTGCTTCACATGTAGAATCTGCTACGACGCTTTGCTTGGAACTGCACCAGCTTACTGCACCCCCATTAAGAATAAATACGTATCCGGTTTGAGACTTAGAGTCGTCCGGATCTGTGTCAAAGCTTGCATCGACGTAACCTTTTACGGCGAGCTCTTCGTCACCTCCATACACGAGAAACATCTCCTTAGTCCTTTTCAGGTACTTCAGGATATTCTTGACCGCCGTCCAGTGATCCACTCCTGGATTACTCTGGAACCTACCTGCCATACTTATGGCTAGGCTAACATCCGGTCTAGTGCACAGCATTGCATACATGATAGAGCCTATGGCTGAAGCATAGGGGACGGATCGCATATGCTCTCTATCTTCATCAGTTGCTGGGCACTGAGTCTTACTCAATCTCGTACCTTGTAACACTGGCAAGAACCCTTTCTTGGACTGTTCCATTTTGAACCTCTTCAAAACTTTATCAAGGTATGTGCTTTGTGAAAGTCCTATCAGGCGTTTTGATCTATCCCTATAGATCTTAATGCCTAGAATGTAAGCAGCTTCTCCTAGGTCCTTCATAGAGAAACTTTTATTCAAGTAACCTTTTATGCTCTCCAAAAGCTCTACGTTGTTTCCAATCAGTAATATGTCATCCACATATAATATTAGAAACGCCACAGAGCTCCCACTCACTTTCTTGTAAATACAAGATTCTCCAACCACTTGTATAAACCCAAATGCTTTGATCACCTCATCAAAGCGTTTGTTCCAACTCCGAGATGCTTGCACCAGTCCATAAATGGATCGCTGGAGCTTGCACACCTTGTCAGCATTTTTAGGATCGACAAAACCTTCGGGTTGCATCATATACAACTCTTCCTTAAGGAAACCGTTAAGGAACGCCGTTTTGACATCCATCTGCCAGATTTCATAATCGAAAAATGCAGCTATTGCTAACATGATTCTGACGGACTTAAGCATCGCTACGGGAGAGAAAGTCTCATCGTAGTCAATTCCTGGAACTTGTGAAAAACCCTTTGCCACAAGTCGAGCTTTATAAACGGTCACATTACCGTCAGCGTCCGTCTTCTTCTTAAAGATCCATTTGTTCTGAATAGCCTTGCGGCCCTCAGGCAGTATCTCCAAAGTCCACACTTTGTTCTCATACATGGATCCTATCTCGGATTTCATGGCTTCTAGCCATTTGTTGGAATCTAGGCCCACCATTGCTTCTTCATAATTTGCAGGTTTGTTGTCTAACAACATGATTGATAAGACGGGATTGCCGACCACTCTGGAGCAGCGCGTGATCTCGTCGACCTGCGTGGTTCAACAGAAACTTGAACTGGAGTTTCATGATCATCATCATTAACTTCCTCCTCAACCGGCGTCGCAATGACAGAGGTTTCCTCTTGCCCTGCGCCACCATCCAGAGGGATGAGAGGTTCGACAACCTCGTCAAGTTCTATCTTCCTCCCACTCAATTCTCTCGAGAGAAACTCCTTCTCGAGAAAAGTTCCGTTCTTAGCAACAAACACTTTGCCCTCGGATTTGAGATAGAAGGTGTACCCAACTGTCTCTTTTGGGTAACCTATGAAGATGCACTTTTCCGCTTTGGGTTCCAGCTTTTCAGGCTGAAGCTTTTTGACATAAGCATCACATCCCCAAACTTTAAGAAATGACAACTTTGGCCTTTTGCCATACCACAGTTCGTATAGTGTCGTCTCAACGGATTTCGATGGTGCCCTATTTAAAGTGAATGCAGCTGTTTCTAATGCATAACCCCAAAACGATAACGGCAAATCAGTAAGAGACATCATAGATCGCACTATTTCTAACAAAGTACGATTACGACGTTCGGACACACCATTACGCTGTGGTGTTCCAGGCGGTGTTAACTGCGAAACAATTCCACATTGTCTTAAGTGAGTACCAAACTCGAAACTCAGATATTCACCCCCACGATCAGACCGTAGGAACTTGATCTTCTTGTTACGATGATTTTCCACTTCACTCTGAAATTGCTTGAACTTTTCAAATGTTTCAGACTTGTGCTTCATCAAGTAGACATAACCATATCTACTTAAATCGTCAGTGAAGGTGAGAAAATAAGGATATCCGCCGCGTGCCTCCACGCTCATTGGACCACACACATCGGTATGTATGATTTCCAACAAGTCACTTGCACGCTCCATTGTTCCGGAGAACGGAGTCTTAGTCATCTTGCCCATGAGGCATGGTTCGCACGTGTCAAGTGAATCAAAGTCAAGTGACTCCAAAAGTCCATCAGCATGGAGTTTCTTCATGCGTTTTACACCAATATGACCCAAGCGGCAGTGCCACAAAAATATGGTGCTATCATTGTTTACTCTAACTCTTTTGGTCTCAATGTTATGTATATGCGTATCTCTATCAAGATTCAATATGAACAATCCTCTCATATTCGGTGCATGACCATAAAAGATGTTACTCATAGAAATAGAACAACCATTATTCTCAGACTTAAAAGAGTAACCGTCTCGCAATAAACAAGATCCAGATATAATGTTCATGCTCAACGCAGGCACTAAATAACAATGATTTAAGTTCATCACTAATCCCGATGGTAGTTGAAGTGACACTGTGCCGACGGCGATTGCATCAACCTTGGAACCGTTTCCTACGCGCATCGTCACTTCATCTTTTGCCAGCCTTCGTCTATTCCGCAGTTCCTGCTTCGAGTTGCAAATGTGAGCAACAGAACCGGTATCGAATACCCAGGCACTACTACGAGAGCCGGTTAAGTACACATCAATAACATGTATATCAAATATACCTGATTTTTCTTTGCCCGCCTTCTTATCTGCCAGATACTTGGGGCAATTGCGCTTCCAGTGACCCATACCCTTGCAATAGAAGCACTCTGTTTCAGGCTTAGGTCCAGCCTTGGGTTTCTTCGGCGGATTGGCAACAGGCTTGCCGCTCTTCTTCGAATTGCCCTTCTTGCCTTTGCCGTTTCTCTTGAAACTAGTGGTCTTGCTCACCATCAACACTTGATGCTCTTTACGGAGTTCAGACTCTGCGACTTTCAGCATCGCAAACAACTCGCCGGGAGACTTGTTCATCCCTTGCATGTTGTAGTTCAACACAAAGCCTTTATAGCTTGGCGGCAGTGATTGAAGGATTCTGTCAGTGATAGCTTCTTGCGGGAGTTCAATCCCCAGTTCAGCTAGACGGTTTGAGTACCCAGACATTTTGAGCACATGTTCACTGACAGACGAGTTTTCCTCCATCTTGCAAGCATAGAATTTATCGGAGGTCTCATACCTCTCGATCCGGGCGTTCTTCTGAAAGATAAACTTCAACTCCTGGAACATCTCAAATGCTCCATGACGCTCAAAGCGACGTTGAAGTCCCGGTTCTAAGCCATACAAGACTGCACATTGAACTATTGAGTAGTCCTCCTTACGTGCTAACCAAGCGTTCTTAACATCCTGATCAGCCGTAGCGGGTGGTTCATCTCCTAGCGCAGCATTAAGGACATAATCCTTCTTTCCAGCTTGTAAGATAAGCCTAAGATTACGAGCCCAGTCTACAAAGTTGCTTCCATCATCTTTCAACTTAGCTTTCTCTAGGAACGTATTAAAATTCAGGATGACACTTGCGTGAGCCATGATCTACAACACAAATATATTCAAAGTGGACTTAGACTATGTTCAAGATAATTAGAGTTCAACTTAATCAAATTATATGCTAAACTCCCACTCAAAAAGTACATCTCTCTAGTCATTTGAGTGGTTCATGATCCACTTACACTATCCCAAGTCCGATCATCACGTGAGTCGAGAGTAGTTTCAGTGGTAAGCATCCCTATGCTAATCATATCAACTATATGATTCATGATCGACCTTTCGGTCTCATGTGTTCCGAGGCCATGTCTGCACATGCTAGGCTCGTCAAGCTTAACCCGAGTGTTCCGCGTGCGCAACTGTTTTGCACCCGTTGTATGTGAACGTTGAGTCTATCACACCCGATCATCACGTGGTGTCTCGAAACGACGAACTGTAGCAACGGTGCACAGTCGGGGAGAACACAATTTCGTCTTGAAATTATAGTGAGAGATCACCTCATAATGCTACCGTCGTTCTAAGCAAAATAAGGTGCATAAAAGGATTAACATCACATGCAATTCATAAGTGACATGATATGGCCATCATCACGTGCTTCTTGATCTCCATCACCAAAGCACCGGCACGATCTTCTTGTCACCGGCGCCACACCATGATCATCCATCAACGTGTTGCCATCGGGGTTGTCGTGCTACTTATGCTATTACTACTAAAGCTACATCCTAGCAAAATAGTAAACGCATCTGCAAGCACATATGTTAGTATAAAGACAACCCTATGGCTCCTGCCGGTTGCCGTACCATCGACGTGCAAGTCGATATTTCTATTACAACATGATCATCTCATACATCCAATATATCACATCACATCATTGGCCATATCACATCACAATCATACCTTGCAAAAACAAGTTAGACGTCCTCTAATTTTGTTGTTGCATGTTTTACGTGGTGACCAAGGGTATCTAGTAGGATCGCATCTTACTTACGCAAACACCACAACGGAGATATATGAGTTGCTATTTAACCTCATCCAAGGACCTCCTCGGTCAAATCCGATTCAACTAAAGTTGGAGAAACCGTCACTTGCCAGTCATCTTTGAGCAAAGGGGGTTACTCGTAACGATGAAACCAGTCTCTCGTAAGCGTACGAGTAATGTCGGTCCAAGCCGCTTCAATCCAACAATACCGCGGAATCAAGAAAAAGACTAAGGAGGGCAGAAAAACGCACATCACCGCCCACAAAACCTTTTGTGTTCTACTCGAGAAGACATCTACGCATGAACCTAGCTCATGATGCCACTGTTGGGGAACGTCGCATGGGAAACAAAAATTTTCCTACGCGCACGAAGACCTATCATGGCGATGTCCATCTACGAGAGGGGATGAGTGATCTACGTACCCTTGTAGATCGTACAGCAGAAGCGTTAGAGAACACGGTTGATGTAGTGGAACGTCCTCACGTCCCTCGATCCGCCCCGCGAACAATCCCGCGATCAGTCCCACGATCTAGTGCCGAACGGACGGCACCTCCGCGTTCAGCACACGTACAGCTCGACGATGATCTCGGCCTTCTTGATCCAGCAAGAGAGACGGAGAGGTAGAAGAGTTCTCCGACAGCGTGATGGCGCTCCGGAGGTTGGTGATGATCTTGTCTCAGCAGGGCTCCGCCCGAGCTCCGCAGAAACACGATCTAGAGGAAAAACTATGGAGGTATGTGGTCGGGCAGCCGTGAGAAAGTCGTCTCAAATCTGCCCTAAAAGCCCCATATATATAGGAGGAGGGAGGGGGACCTTGCCTTGGGGTCTAAGGGATCCCCAAGGGGTCGGCCGAGCCAGGGGGGAGGACTCTCCCCCCCCCCCCCAAACCGAGTCCTACTTGGTTTGGTGGGAGGGAGTCCTTCCCCCTTCCCACTTCTTCCTTTTTTTTTCCTTTCCTTTGATTTTTTCTTCCTTGGCGCATAGGGGATTGGTGGGCTGTCCCACCAGCCCACTAAGGGCTGGTGTGACCCCCCCAAATACCTATGGGCTACCCGGAGTGGGTTGCCCCCCTCCGGTGAACTCCCGGAACCCATTCGTCATTCCCGGTACATTCCCGGTAACTCCGAAAAACCTTCCGGTAATCAAATGAGGTCATCCTATATATCAATCTTCGTTTCCGGACTATTCCGGAAACCCTCGTGACGTCCGTGATCTCATCCGGGACTCCGAACAACATTCGGTAACCAACCATATAACTCAAATACGCATAAAACAACGTCGAACCTTAAGTGTGCAGACCCTGCGGGTTCGAGAACTATGTAGACATGACCCGAGAGACTCCTCGGTCAATATCCAATAGCGGGACCTGGATGCCCATATTGGATCCCACATATTCTACGAAGATCTTATCGTTTGAACCTCAGTGCCAAGGATTCGTATAATCCCGTATGTTATTCCCTTTGTCCTTCGGTATGTTACTTGCCCGAGATTCGATCGTCAGTATCCGCATACCTATTTCAATCTCGTTTACCGGCAAGTCTCTTTACTCGTTCCGTAATACAAGATCCCGCAACTTAAACTAAGTTACATTGCTTGCAAGGCTTGTGTGTGATGTTGCATTACCGAGTGGGCCCCGAGATACCTCTCCGTCACACGGAGTGACAAATCCCAGTCTTGATCCATACTAACTCAACTAACACCTTCGGAGATACCTGTAGAGCATCTTTATAGTCACCCAGTTACGTTGCGACGTTTGATACACACAAAGCATTCCTCCGGTGTCAGTGAGTTATATGATCTCATGGTCATAGGAATAAATACTTGACACGCAGAAAACAGTAGCAACAAAATGACACGATCAACATGCTACGTCTATTAGTTTGGGTCTTAGTCCATCACGTGATTCTCCTAATGACGTGATCCAGTTATCAAGCAACAACACCTTGTTCATAATCAGAAGACACTGACTATCATCGATCAACTGGCTAGCCAACTAGAGGCATGCTAGGGACGGTGTTTTGTCTATGTATCCACACATGTAAATGAGTCTTCATTCAATACAATTATAGCATGGATAATAAACCATTATCTTGATACAGGAATTATAATAATAACTATACATTTATTATTGCCTCTAGGGCATAATTCCAACACAGGAGTATATGGATCCTCTGCAACGTGAGATACTTGTTATGCCGCAGCCCGATTATGTGGATTAGACTGTTGGGCAAGAGAAACCTAAACGACAGTGGAAACGGAAGTTATATCCGATATCTGCGGTATGTAGGAGTGCTAGATTTCATACTGCAAAGAAATTACATGATGAAAAATAAGAGGAATCTTTTGGAATAGCAGAGGTCTAAAGGATTTGGCTAAAAGGCGGTTCCCTGCGGAGGCAACGAAAGAACATAGTTGGATTTTATTGCATTAATGGAGACAGGGCATGGCAATTTCACCTCTCAATTCTTAAGCAATTTATCGGGAGGTGTGGATTTTGATTGGAATTGCCTACCTCTAAGAGAAAGGTCTGGTGGGATCTTACTTGGTATTAGATGTGAGGTTGTTCAAGTACGAGAAGTGATTTTGGGGGAGTTTGCGGTTAAGTTCAGGGTTCGTACTAAAAGTGATGGCTTTCAGTGGGCATTGGTAGCTGTATATGGACCAACTCAAGCAGAGCTCAATCCGGATTTCCTCGCATATCTGGTTCGGATCTGCGATGAAAGACTTCCTACCTTGATTGGGGGAGATTTCAATATTATCCGGAGAAGAGAGGAGAAGAATAACGATAATTTTGATGGTAGATGGTCATTCATGTTTAACACAATTATCGAGAGCCCAGACCTGAGGGAGATTAAACTCTTAGGGAGGAATTTTACCTCGGCAATTTCTTTGGAAAACCAAACTTTTGAAAAGCTGGACCGGGTTAGTACCAGAGTTAATTAGGAGCGAAAGTTCCCTCTCATAACGGTTCGTGCTTTGCAAAGAGCCATTTCTGATCATACCGCTCTGCTGGTAGACTCAGGTGAGGAAACTCATGTAGGCAACAAGAGTGGTTTCTCTTTCGAAATAGCATGCTTTATAAGAGACGGATTCATTTACATGATTGCCAGGGAATGGGCTAAGGACTTAGGAAGGTGGTCTAATGTTGATAGATGGCTGAATAAAATTAGGCACCTCAGACAGTTCTTGAGGGGTTGGTCTAAGAATGTGTGTGCTATCCATAAGGAAGAGAAGGAGAGGCTTCTCAAACTTATCGATGAACTAGATCGGAAAGCGGAGACTCATCTACTTGATGCACATGACAAGGCATCAAAAAACGAGGCGGAGCAGAGACTTCATGAGCTCCACTGAGAAGAAAAAATGAAATGGGCACTTAGAGCTAATTAAAGTGCAGGCTATCGTTCAAGACGATGATGACACACCATTTTTCCATTTGATTGCAAATGGAAAACATAGAAAGAAGAAAATTTTGCAGCTTGAGCAAGATGAGGGTACAACCGTAGGTCATGAGAACCTAAAATTGTATATCGCATAGCTTTTTGGGGCTCCAGATGAGAGTTTGTCTCTATGGGTGAGGGTTTGGTCGCGGATATTCCTCAGCTCAGAGATGTCAAGAATGAGATTTTAACTGCGCCTTTTATGGAGGAATAGGTGTTTGATGCCATTGTGCAAATGAAAAATAACAAAGCTCCTGGACCGGACGGTTTTCTGGTTGAGTTACATAAAAAATGCTGGCACGTAGTTAAAGATGATCTTATGCCAATGTTGCAGGATCTGTTCAATGGGAAATTGCAGCTTTTCCACCTGAACTTCACAACTATTAAGAAGGAACGTGCAGTGCGCATTGATCAATTTCGTCCAATTTTCCTTCTAAATGTTATCTTTAAGATTTTCACTAAGGTGGGAACTAACAGGTTGACAAGGATTGCACATTCTGTGGTGCAGCCGACTCAAACTGCTTTCATGCGAGACCGGAACATTTTAGGAGTGGTTGTTTTGCATGAGACGTTACACGAAATTCATTCGAATAAACTAGATAGGGTTATCTTCAAAGTGTATTTCGAGAAAGCGTATGATAAAGTCAAATGGTCTTTCCTGCAACAAGCCTTATGTATGAACGGTTTCGATGAGCTATGGAGGAAGCATATCAATTGCTTTGTAATAACAGGCAGCGTTGGAGTAAAACTGAATGATGATACATGTCACTATTTCCAAATGCACAAGGGACTCAGACAAGGGGATCCTATTTCTCCTATTTTGTTCAACATTGTCGCTGATATGTTGGCAATTATGATAGGAAGGGCTAAAGAGGAAGGACTTGTGGGGGGACCTGTGCCTCATCTAGTTGATGGTGGAGTGTACATTCTACAATACATTGACGACACGATTCTCTTTATGGAGCATGATGTGGAGAAGGCCAGAAACATGAAACTCATCTTATGCTTATTCGGACAGTTATATAGGTTGAAGATAATCTTTAATAAAAGTGAATTCTTCTCCTTTGGAAATGCCAAGGACGAACAAGTTGCTTACAAAGCATTGTTCGGGTGCGAATGTGGAAATTTACCATTCAACTATATGGGTATTCCTATTTAGCATCGTAAGCTAACGAATAAGGAGTGGAAATGTATCAAGGATCGATTTGAAAAAAAGCTGAGCTGTTGGAAGGGCAAGCTTTTATCCTATGGGGGAGACTCATACTGGTTAACTCAGTGTTTACGAGTATGCCGATGTTCCTCCTCTCTTTTTTCGATATACCAATTGCGGTGCAAAAAAGGTTGGATTTCCATCGATCTCATTTTTTCTAGCAGAGTGATGAGATTAAGAGAAAGTATCGACTCACTAGATGGGATGTCATTTGTAGACCACAGTAGCAAGGTGGCCTTATAATTGAGAAGTCAGAGATTAAAAACAGGTGTTTGCTCAGCAAGTGGCTGTTCAGACTTTGTGTGGAAAATGAAGGCATGTGGATACAACTTCTTAGGAACAAGTACCTACAAAATAAGAACTTAGCCCAGGTTTCTGTCAGGCCGAATGATTCGCTATTTTGGAAGGGCTTGTTGATGACGAAAGCAACCTTTTTCCAACGAACCAAGTTTAGCATTGGTAATGGTTAGTCGACGAGATTCTGGAAGGATGCGTGGTTAGGGGAAACGCCACTAGCCATCCAGTATCCTCGGCTATATAATATTGTCCAACGTAAAGAAGTTTATGTTGCTACAGTATTATAGTATGTGCCACTAAATATTCAATTTCGAAGGTCTTTGGTGGGTAATCGGTGGAATGAATGGCTGCATCTTGTCCGACGGTTCATGGACATCAATCTCTCTGATTTGTCAGATAGTGTTCATTGGAAATTGAGTAGGAATTGCATTTTTTGGTAAAATCTATGTATCTCTAGCTCATAGATATGGGGCCTATAGTCAAGTCAATTCATATTTGGAAGGTCAAAGTCTCGTTAAGAATAACGTTTTTTATGTTGTTTGCCCACAAAGAAGTTATTCTAACAAAGGACAATTTGGCAAAAAGTAATTGGATACGTAGTCTAAGATCTAGTTCTTGTGATAACAACGAGAGTATCAAACACCTCTTATTAGAATGTCCAATGGCTAGGATTTTATGGCGCTCGGTTCATATAGCTTTCAATGTCCACGCTCCCTACAGTATACACACGTTATTCGGGACGTGGTTACATGGGGTTGAGATTAACACGGCAAAACATATATGGTTGGGTGTATGTGCGTTACTTTGGGCTATATGGAACTGCATGAATGATTTGGTGTTTAAGAGAAAGAGTTCTATTATCTTTTTGCAGGTTATCTGCAGGGCTATTGCCATGATCCGTAGGAAGCCAGAGAGCCTTTGGTTACTGGGTGTGCCCGTTGGGAGATGGTAGCTCAGGATATCTTCAACCGGTTTGGATGGCGGTCCATTAATACGATAGCAGGTTAATCATCTAGCCCTGTTTCAGCCGGTTGTGGCGATTTGGATGTTTATTTCCTTTCAGTACTTGAAGTCATGTTGCTCAGCTTTGTGGACTTGTTTTTGGATTTGTTAAATAAATGGCTGCATGCATCTATTGATGCAGAGGCCGGGGTTCTCCTCCTATTTAAAAAAAAGAACGAGCAGCTGTGTGGTAGACTAAGTGAAGGGAGCGACTCGAGGCATCGAGTGCTGAGCGGCATCATGAATTGGCACATGACCTTCTTTGATCGTCACTTTGTTTCAAATCGTCTACTCCAGCCAGTGGTATGATTCCTCGTTCCATGGTCCTAGAACCGTAATTCAATTGTCTCATACCCAAGTGATCAACAACAACAACAACAACTAAGCCTTTAGTCCCAAACACATTAGGGTATCCTAGACGTGAAACCCATAAGATCTCGCGATCAACTGATGGTTCTTGCACATGGATAGCAAGTTTTCATGCATCCCTGTCCATGGTTAGTTCTTCGGTGATGCTCCAATTCTTCAAATCTCTCTTTACAGACTCTTCCCATGTTAAATTCGGTCTACCATGTCCTCTTTTGACATTATCAACACGCTTTAGCCATCTGCTATGCATTCGGGATTCTGGAGGCCTGCGTAGAATATGCTCAAACCATCTCAAATGATGTTGGACAAGTTTCTCTTCAATCCGTCCTATTCCAACTCTATCTCGTATATCATCATTTAGGATTAGGTCCTTCCTTGTGTGGCGACACATCTATCTCAACATGCGCATCTCCGTCACACCTAACTATTGCACATGTCGCCTTTTAGTCGGTCAACACTGAGCGTGATACAACATTGCCGGTCAAACTGCCATCCTATAGAACTTGCCTTTTAGCTTTTATGACACTCTCTTGTCACAAAGAATGACAGAAGCTTGGCGCCACTTCATCCATCCGACTTTAATTCGATACTTCATATCTTCATCAATATCCCCATCCTTCTGCAGCATTGACCCCAAATATCGAAAGTTGTCCTTCTGAGGCACCACCTGCCCATCAAGCGTAACATCCTCCTCCTCGTACCTAGTAGTACTGAAAGCGCACCTCATGTACTCGGTTTTTGACCTACTAAGTCTAAAACCTTTCGATTCCAAGGTTTGTCTCCATAACTCCAACTTCGTGTTGACCTCAGTCCGACCATCATCGACTAGCACCACATCATTCGCAAAGAGAATACAGCATAAGATATCTCGTTGTATATCCCTTGTGACCTCATACATCACAAAGGCAAAAATATAAGGGCTCAAAGCTAACCCCTGATGCAGTCCTATCGTAATCGGGAAGTCATCAGTGTCGCGGTCACTTGTTCAAACATTTATTACAACATTATCGTACATGTTCTTGATGAGGGTAATGTACTTTGCTGGGACTTTGTATTTCTCCAAGGCCCACCACATAATATTCCGCGGTATCTTATGAGAAGCCTTCTCCAAGTCAATGAAACACCATATGCATGTCCTTCTTTTGCTTACTATATCTCTTCATAAGTTGTCGTACCAAGAAAATGGCTTCCATGGTCGACCTCTCACGTATGAAACCAAACTGGTTTTTGGTCACGCTTGTCATTCTTCTTAAACGATGTTCAATGACTCTTTCTCATTGCTTCATTGTATAGCTCATCAGTTTTTACTCACGCTTCTCATAGCCAAGTGATTCATTGTCTAAAATGTTGGCACACAACACCTAATTGGACGCATTAGATTTGTTTAGCTATCGTCTTGCATCAACTGATGGAATGGTCAAACTCCATTGACCACATGACATTTCCATCAGGACTTATGAGTTGGTCTGCACCTGATTCCTCTAGAAAAACCAGCAGTGTACGTAGTAGTACACAAAGACAATTAATTTGCTCTCTCATTTTTCCATGATCATAGCAAAGCGTTGCATAAGCAATTTGTTTTTACTTTGGAAGTGTCTTAATCATCAATCCTAAGAAGTTTCTTGGTGGATCGCAGGTCATCAGCGCTGCGGCCAGAGTTACCGTTCAAGGTGGCTTTGTCCGAGGCTGAACCACATCAACTTAACGCCGTCGAACGACGGGATGTACAGAAAGAAAGGAAACTGGTGAGTGGCTCTCGTGCTGAATTCAACTCTACTGCTTTCCAGCGCTAATCAGAGCTAAACATCATGCTAACCTACAAGCCAATGACGAAAACAGTTTTCCTCGCTTTGCATTACAACGCAACCAATCATAATATCCGACGAAAGCAGCTGGGACGGAAACAGCACAGTCATGCCCAAAAAATGGAAACGAAAATACAAAAGAAACAAATGCCGACACCGGCGGATCGACAGAAAATACAAAAGATTCGAGACCGCTGCGCCCACCAAGAGTCTTCCACCAAGCTTCATGACTTCGAAGCACCGGTACCCATCAACATCTCCAAGAAGGAATGTGACGATGACGACACTGCTGCCAAGGGTTTCCCCTGGTACACGACGGCGGAAGGAAGGGTAGCCCCGATGCCCTCGTGGAGGGTTCGGCGACACCCAAAGGTGTCAACGCTTAAGTTTCGGTCGGGCCGACAGGGGTTTCCCCCGATCCCAACCTGCACCTCCGGCGCTTCGGAGCGTGTCACCAGACCGATCTACACCCTGCCCCAACACGGTCCTGAGGCCCCTGCACTGTCTCACCACGACACCATAAAGAGAAGCCTGCACAGTGATGAAGAGGAGCCAGGACTAGGAGCAGCAACAAAGTCGGCACGCGGGAGGGCTCAACCGCCACCGTCAACGACGGTAGGCGACCGGACGCAATAGCAGGAGCATACCAGGCCCATGGGCTGATGACCCACAAGTGTAGGGGATCTATCGTAGTCCTTTCGATAAGTAAGAGTGTCGAACCCAACGAGTTGCAGAAGGAACTGACAAGTGGTTTTCAGTAAGGTATTCTCTGCAAGCACTCAAATTATCGGTAACAGATAGTTGTGTGATAAGATGATTCGTAGCAAGTAGCAAGTAGCAAGTAACAATAGTAACAAAGATGCAGCAAAGTGGCCCAATCCCTTTTGTAGCAAGGGACAAGCACTAGTAGAAAAAGGGGCTTCCGTCCCAGCTCAATTTACACATTAGTCCGGGTTCCATTATGAACCGGGACTAATGTTAGCATTAGTCCCGGTTCGAACGGCAAGGGCGTCGGTCGGTCATTAGTCCCGGTTCAAAAGGGACCTATAGTCCCGGTTCGTGTCTCGAACCGGGACTAAAGGGTTTGGAGGCTTTAGTCATGGTTCGTGTCTTGAACCGGGACTAAAGGATAGACCTTTAGTCCCGGTTCGAGACACGAACCGGAACTAAAGGGGTTTTATATTTTTTTTTCCTCTTTTTAAATTTTATTTCTGTTTGTAGTTTCTGTTTTAAATTGCTTATATCTTTTAGGATATTTCATTTTTTTTGAGTGATTCTTTTTGCATTATATTCAAAATTTTGTCTAGTTTCTGTTTGTGCAATTAATTTTTAAATTTGAATTTGTACAAATTTGCTTCAAACCCAAATTGTGAATAACTTGAGTTTACAAATAGTTTTTAATTTAATTCTTTTTTCTCCTAGTCATCTCTTAGATTGTTATCACAGTAAGATTTATTTGGTTATGTTTAGAATAATTTAAATTTGGATTTTAATTAAAACAATATTGTTTTGCTTATATAGTTGTTTTAGTCATTTAATTGTTTTTTTTATTATTTTTAGTTAGTACCTTCTGTAGTTTTTAACATGTTATAGTATGGTGTATATTGAATGCATAAAAAGTCTGGAATTAAAATCATTTTAATAAAATGCCTTTGTAGCAGATGGGTTTTCGTCTGAAACCTTGATACTTTGAAGGATGATCCAGTTTGTACACGAAGTGCATCCAGTTTTTATCGTAACTCTCTCAACTTTTTAGCACATGCCATGTGGGTGAAACTATGATACCATGCCAACTTCCAACCTTTTCAGAGTTAATTTGTAATGCTTTTCAATTTCAGGGTCAATTAGCTCAAAAAAGTAATTAATGCATTAAAAATACCAAATGAAGCCAGAAAATATTGAAAATTTATGATATGGCTTTAAATGGTGTATTTTAAACAAACAAAAAGTATGGAGTTCAAATAAGTTCAAAAAAATGAAATCCCTTTGCAATAGATGAGTTTTCGTTCGAAACCCTGATACTTCGAAAGAGATTGTCCATTTTGTACACGAAGTGCATCCAGTTTTTGACGTAACCCTCGCAACTTTTTAGCACATGCTATGTGGGAGAAATGATGATACGATGCCAAGTTTCAACCTTTTCAGAGTTCATTTGTCGGGCTTTTCTATTTCAAGGTCATTTAGGTCAAAAAATCATTAAATGCATGAAAAATAGCAAATGAAGTTATAAAGGGTCGAAATTTAGGATGTGGTTTTGAATGGTTTATATTGAATGCACAAAATGCATAAAATTTCTGAAGTTGAAATAAGTAAAAAAATAAAATATCTTTCTAGCAGATGGGTTTTCGTCCGAAACCGTGATACTTCGAAGGAGATGGTCCAGTTTGTACACGAAGTGCATCCAGTTTTTTTCGTAACCCTCTCAACTTTTTAGCACAAGCTATGTGGATGAAATGATGATACCATGCCAAGTTTCAACATTTTTAGAGTTCATTATAGTTCTTTTCAATTTCAGGGTCATTTAGCTCAACATAGCAAATAAAGTTAGAAAGGGTTAACTCTGGCTTGGTTAAGCTTAGTTGTGATTCTGGCGGGGACGGTGCTAGCAAATGTAGTCGACGGGTATGATTGGACTCTTGGCTAAAGGGGGATTCTGAAATTTTCAAACTCTACCCTCCCTGGACTGTCTTTTTTAGTTTTGTAGAAAATAAACAAAAATGTTAAAATCTTCAAAAAATAAAATCCTTTGAGATGTAGTTAGGTTTTAGTGCCTAGTTGCTATACAAATTTTGAGATATGAATTTTGACCGTTTTTTCAAAAAAGGGGAAAATGTAAAACGGCCATAACTTTTGCATACGACGTAAAAAAAAGTTTAATATATCAAAAAAAAATAGAGAAAATTGCGAATCGATTTCACCCGGGCTTGCCCGGTGAAGTTTTCTCAGATGCTCAAAATTCCAAATGTAAAAAAAGTTATGGCAAAAAGAAGTTTTTTCCACAAAAATAAGAAAAAATAGTTTTATTTAAAATCTTTAGGTTGTTTTCATTAAAATTCACTATTATTATTACTTATTTTGTATATTTTAATAACTGTTTGAATTCAAAAAATTAAATCATATGACATGACATCAAACCCTAGGTTGTTTAGGATTGATAGCTTACTATTGTCAGGAGAACAACAAGTGCAGACTTGGCAACTAGGGGCGATAGAACCAGGAAGTTAAGCGTGCTCGGGCTAAAGCAGTGAAAGGATGGGTGACCGGCCGAGAAGTTAGACGATTTGAAATGAGTAATCTATGCTAGAGCAGTGAGGATGGGTGATTAGAGATTAAATTGTCAAATAAATCAAAGATTTAAAAATTGAAATAAAACATAAAAACAAATCAAAGAATATTCAAAAATAAAATTTGAAAAATAAATAAAAAAAGGTACCTTTTTGGGTCAAACAAACAAAATAAACAGATGGATCCTTTAGTCCCGGTCCGTGTTAAGACCCGTGACTAAAGGGCGTGCCCGTGAGGGCGCTCCGAGGCGCCCACGTGGAGCACCTTTGGTCCCGGATTGGAACAGGGCCGGGACTAAAGGTTAGGCCTTTAGTCCCGCCTCTTTGGTCCCGGTTGGTGAACCGGGACTAAAGCCCCTTACGGGCCGGGACTATAAGCCCTGTCCCCACTAGTGAAGCGTGGACAAACTCTTATAGGAGGTGAAGTGCTCCCGAGGACACGTGGGAATTTCTATCAAGCTAGTTTTCATCATGTTCATATGATTCTCGTTCGCTACTTTGATAGTTTGATATGTGGGTGAACCGGTGCTTGGGTGCTGCCCTTACTTGGACAAATATCCCACTTATGATTAACCCGTCTCGCAAGCATCCGCAACTACGAAAGAAGAATTAAGACAAAGTCTAACCATAGCATTAAACTAGTGGATCCAAATCAGCCCCTTACGAAGCAACGCATAGACTAGGGTTTAAGCTTCTGTCACTCTAGCAACCCATCGTCTACTTATTACTTCCCAATGCCTTCCTCTAGGCCCAAATAATGGTGAAGTGTTATGTAGTCGACGTTCACATAACACCACTAGAGGAAAGACAACATACAACGCATCAAAATATCGAACGAATGCCAAATTCACATGACTACTTATAGCAAGACTTATCCCATGTCCTCAGGAACAAAAGTGACTACTCACAAAGCATAATTATGTTCATGACCAGAGAGGTATTGAATAGCATTAGAGATATGAACATATGATGTTACACAGAGTAATCTAACTAGCATCAACTAGAAAGAGTAATTAACACTACTGGCAACCTTACAAGTACCAATCGGAGTCGCGAGACGGAGATTGGTTACAAGAGATGAGATGGTGTTGATGAAGATGTTGATGGTGATGAGTCCCCTCCGATGAGAGGAGTGTTGGTGCTGACGATGGCGACAATTTCCCCCTCCGGGAGGGAAGTTTCCCCGGCAGGAGGGCCCTGCCGGAGCTCTAGATTGGTTCTGCTCAAGTTCCACCTCGTGGCGGCGGCGATTCCTCCCGAAAGCCTTCTCCTGATTTTTTTCTGGAACAAAACCCTCCTTATAGCAAAAGATGGGAGCCAGAGGGGAAACAGGGGGCCCACAAGCCTCCTAGGCGCGGCCAGGGGGTAGGTCGCGCCTGGCAGGCTTGTGGCCTCCTCATGGCTCCCCTCTGGTACTTCTTCCGCCCAGTAATTTTTATAAAATCCAAGATAATTCCTCATTGATTTTCACGGCTTTTGGAGTTGCGCAGAATAGGTATCTCAAACTTGCTCCTTTTTCAGACCAGAATTCCAGCTGCCGGCATTCTCCCTCTTCATGTAAACCTTATAAAATAAGAGAGAAAAGGCATAAGTATTGTACCGTGAAGTGTAATAACAACCCATAAAGCGATAAATATCAACATAAAAGCATGATGCAAAATGGACGTATCAACTCCCCCAAGCTTTGACCTCGCTTGTCCTCAAGCGGAAGCCGAGATCAATAAATATGCCCACATGTTTAGAGATAGAGGTGTCGATAAAACAAAATACGGACATGCATGCATCATGATCATAATTAGAACAACAATATCGTCATATAAACTCTTATGCTGAAGTGACAATTCCTTCACAAAGTAAAGTATGGATGAAGAACCTTATTGAGAATTAACAACCAATAGCCTTTAGTCATTGAAGCAATTGCAATTTATCATAACATCGGAAAGAGTCAAATAAGAGCTTGTAAAGCAAATCCACATACTCAATCATCCTTTCGTATCCTACTATTGCTAAAACTCATGTGGTACTCATGAGATCAACGTTTCAGTTGGACACAGAGAAAGATAGGGGCTTATAGTTTCGCCTCCCAACTACTTACCTCAAGGGTAATGTCAACAATAATAATTCATGGATACTTACTTCCAAGTTGACATATGAATATAGATCTTTCCCTAGCACATGACGTTAGCCAAGATAAAGGCGAAATAAGGAATTGGTGTCGATCACCATGACTCTTTTAAGGACAAAAAGTAAAGGTACAAGATAGGCCCTTCGCAGAGTGAAGCAGAGGTTGTCATGCGCTTTTCAGGTTTGGATGTGTGACCTCTTAGTGCGAAGGAACGTCACTTTATATTGCCTCCTGTGATAAATAACTTTATTATGCAGTCTGTCGCTTTTATGTCTTCCTCATCACAGGTTCGTACAAAGCTTATTTTCCACACACTAATAGATCATACATATTTAGGGAGCAATTTTTATTGCTTGCACCGATGACAACTTACTTGAGGGATCTTATTCAACCCATAGGTAGGTATGGTGGACGCTCATGGCAAAACTAGGTTGGAGGTTTATGGATGCACAAGTAGTATCTCTACTTAGTGCGGAAGTTTTGGCTGATATGAGGTGGAAGCAAGCGTCACATGCTAAGGGATCTCTAATCATATAACATTGTTCGGAACCAAACAAACATAATTCATTATGTTGTCTTCCTTGTCCAACATCTACTTCTAAGCATGTAATAGTTTAATGAGTGTTCACAATCATAGATGGTGCCCAAGATGATATATTTATATGTGAACCTCTCTTTCTTTATTACTTCCTATTAATTGCAACAATGACCAAGGTCTATGTTTGTCCACCCACAACAAGTTTCAATCAACATTCTTTTTATATGTGAAGCCATCACTTCCAATAAGATCATTACATGATCTTTCATGCTTTTGTTCTCTTATTATTCTTTTCTTTAGATCATGGCATGAGGCAAGGCCCTTAACTAAAACACTCTTTATTATATGACTCACGAGCTCGAATACATTGGGGGTGACACAAAGAAAAACTCAAGCCTAGAACACTAAGAACTTTATTCTACTAGAGAAAGATAAAACCAAAAAGGATCGAACTAAGAAAAGGTAAAGGCAAAAGATGTGATGGTGATACGATACCGGGGAAACTCCCCCAAGCTTGGCACAAGCCAAGGGGATTGCCCATACCTGTGCTTAGTTGTCTTCCTTCGAAGGTGATGGTGGTGTAGTTGTTGCAACCTGGGTTTGATCCTCCGTCTTCCAAGGCATAGGTGCTCCATCATGGAAAGATGATCGAGTCTCCGGAATCCTCAAATCTGCAACCAATCATATTGATTTAAATCTATACTCATACTCACAGTTTTGGTTCTGCGGGTCATAGATCTGGGCTTGGAGGTGATCAATTCTGGCATAGAGCCTGGAGAGGTGCTTCCCGATGTCACTGGCATCGATCTTGTGCTTGTCGGTGAACTCCGTGATCATCATATGGTTGGCGTTGAGTCCGCGTTCCACCATCCCTTGGCAGTTGAAGACTTGCTGCTCCATTGCTTCGAGCCTTTCCTCCATGCTTCCGGTCTTCTTGGGCCGCTCAACATCACGGATGTGCAGCACCCCCTCATGCATCTCGACAGATTGAGGGTGTTGCAGCACTCCCACGAGATAGGGATTGAAGACCTTCTCGAAGAACTTGTCCTTCGGAACTTTTGGGGACGCCATAGCGATCTAGATCTGTCTGCACAGTAGCTCGAAACGAAAACAGAGGATATTTGCACGATACGAGGGTCAGACCTTTCGGGAGAATATATAATTAATGTTTCCCAACCAAAAGGAGTACTCCGCAAGAAAACGGAGTCCGGGAGGCACACGAGGTGCCCACAAGCCACCCAGGCGCGGCCATGAGGGTAGGTCGCGCCTGGCAGGCTTGTCGCCTCCTCGTGCGCTTTCCGGACTACTTCAAATTTTTCTATTTTTCTAAAAATTCCAAAACAGAGAAAAATTGCTACTGGAAAAGTTTTGGAGTCGGTTTACTTACCGAATCACATTCCTCTTTGTTTTTGGAGTGTGAAACAGGCTGATAAATATCCCTTATGTACTCCCCTGGAGTTATGGTATTAATAACATTGCTTTCAACATTTATGGGAGTACCTGAGATATAATGCTTGATTCTTTGCCCATTTACCACTCTTGGAAAATTACCTTCCGTGTTGTTGATCTTGATGGCACCGGAACGATATACTTCCTCAACAATGTAAGGACCTTCCCCTTTAGAGAGAAGCTTGCCTGCAAAAAATCATAAACAAGAATTGTATAGCAAGACATAATTACCTACATTGAACTCACGTTTTTGTATCCTTTTATCATGCCACCTCTTAACTTTTTCATTCAACAACTTGGCATTTTCATATGCCTGAGTTCTCCATTCATCAAGTGAGCTAATACCAAATAACCTTGCCTCACCAGCAAGTTTGAAATCAAAGTTGAGCTCTTTGATTGCCTAATAAGCCTTATGCTCTAGCTCAAGAGGTAAATGACATGCTTTATCGTAAACCATTTTGTACGGAGACATGCCCATGGGATTCTTATAAGCAGTTCTATAAGCCCATAGTGCATCATCAAGCTTCTTAGACCAATTCTTTCTAGACCTATTAACAGTCTTTTGCAGAATTAGTTTAATCTCTCTATTACTTAGCTCTACTTGACCACTGGACTGAGGGTGATAGGGAGATGCAACTCTATGGTTGACATCATACTTAACAAGCGTTTTACGGAAAGGACCATGAATAAAATGTGAACCACCATCAGTCATTAGATATCTAGGGACTCCAAATCTAGGGAAAATAACTTCTTTAAGCATCCTAATATAGGTGTTGTGGTCAGCACTACTATTGGGATAGCTTCTACCCACTTAGTAACGTAATCAACAGCAACTAGGATATGAGTATACCCATTGGATTTTGGAAAAGGTCCCATATAATCAAAACCCCAAACATCAAATGGTTCAATGACATGTGAATAATTCATAGGCATTTCCTGACGTTTACTGATATTACCTATTTTTTGACATTCATCACAAGACAAGACAAACTTACGGGCATCCTTGAAGAGAGTAGGCCAATAGAAACCTGATTGGAATACCTTGTGTGCAGTTCTATCTCCCGCATGATGTCCTCCGTAAGCCTCGGAGTGACACTTCTGTAGGATCGGTCCCTGTTCATGCTCAGGTACACAACGTCTAATAACACCATCTACTACTTCCTTATAAAGGTGAGGATCATCCCAGAAGTAATGTCTCAAATCAAAGAAGAATTTCTTCTTTTGCTTGTATGTGAAACTAGGTGGTATATATTTGGCAACGTTATAATTTGCATAATCAGCATACCACGGTGTACTACGTGAAGCATTGATGACATTCAATTGCTCATCAGGAAAGCTATCATCAATAGGTTGTGGGTCATCAAGAACATTCTCCAACCTAGACAAGTTATCTGCTACGGGGTTCTCAGCACCCTTCCTATCAACAACATGCAAATCAAATTCTTGCAGCAAGAGAACCCATCTGATAAGTCTAGGTTTAGCATCTTTCTTTTCCATGAGATACTTAATAGAAGCATGCTCATTGTGAATAGTAACCTTGGAATCAACAATGTAAGATCTGAACTTTTCACAAGCAAACACGACTGCTAAAAATTCCTTTTCAGTAGTAGCATAGTTTCTTTGGGCACTGTCTAGAGTTTTACTAGCATAGTGAATAACATTCAACTTCTTGTCAACTCTTTGTCCTAGAACAACACCAACAGCATAATCACTAGCATCACACGTAATTTCAAAAGGTAAGTTCCAACCAGGTGGTTGAACAATAGGTGCAGTTATCAAGGCCTTCTTAAGTATTTCAAAGGCTTCCTCACAATCGTCGTCAAAAAACAAAAGGAATATCCTTTCGCAAGAGATTGGTAAGAGGCCTAGAAATCTTAGAAAAGTCCTTAATAAACCTTCTATAGAAACCAGCACGACCAAGGAAACTTCTTATACATTTAATGTCTGTAGGGCATGACATATTCTCGATCGCATCAACCTTAGCCTTATCGACTTCAATACCTCTTTCAGAAATTTTATGTCCTAAGACGATGCCTTCATTAACCATAATGTGGAACTTCTCCCAGTTCAAGACAAGGTTGGTATCTTTACATCTATGCAAAACTCGATCAAGGTTGCTGAGGCAATCATCAAAAGAAGACCCGTAAACGGAGAAGTCATCCATGAAGACCTCAACAATCTTTTCACAAAAGTCGGAGAATATAGCCATCATACATCTTTGAAAGGTAGCAGGTGCATTACATAAGCCAAAAGGCATACGTCTGTAAGCAAAGGTACCGAAAAGGCAAGTAAAAGTGGTTTTCTCCTGTTCAGATTGTGCAACAGGTATTTGGGAGAAACCAGAATAACCATCTAGAAAGCAGAAGTGTGTGTGTTTAGATAATCTTTCTAGAATTTCGTCAATAAAAGGCAAAGGGTAATGATCTTTCCTAGTGGCTTTATTCAATTTCCTAAATCAATCACCATCATATAGCCAGTAATAAGCCTATGTGGAATCAATTCATCTTTATCATTAGGGACAACGGTAATACCTCCCTTCTTAGGGACGCAATGCACCGGACTTACCCAATCACTATGAGCAACATGATAGATAATACCTGCTTTCAGGAGCTTTAGTATTTCTTTTATTACTACCTCTTTCATCTTAGGATTTAATCTCCGTTGATGATCGGCAACTGGTTTGAAACCCTCCTTATAGCAAAAGATGGGAGCCAGAGGGGCAACAGGGGGCCCACAAGCCACCTAGACGCGGCCAGGGGGTAGGCCGCGCCTGGTAGGCTTGTGGCCTCCTGGTGGCTCCCCTCTGGTACTTCTTCCGCCCAGTAACATTTACAAAATCCAAAATAATTCCTCGTTGATTTTCACGTCTTTTCGAGTTGCGCAGAATAGGTATCTCAAACTTGCTCCTTTTTCAGACCAGAATTCCAACTGCCGGCATTCTACCTCTTCATGTAAACCTTATAAAATAAGAGAGAAAAGGCATAAGTATTGTACCGTGAAGTGTAATAACAACCCATAAAGCGTTAAATATCAACATCAAAGCATGATGCAAAATGGACGTATCATGGGCCCATAGGCAAGGCTAGGACACCCCTCGTGTAAAGCTCTCGCCATCACGCTGGAACAAGCGCGCCGTCGACGATGCCGCCCCGAGTCCAAGCTGCTCATCCTCCCCACCACGCAGAAGACACCGCAATCATATGCCGAGAGCCGGCCCGCTAGGACCCAGATGGGGCCCGCAGGGCCCAGATCTGGGCCAGGGCCACGCAGCCGGCCATCCCACACAACCACGCCGCCATGCCGCCAAGGAGCAGTGACGCCGCCTCACCCGTCGTCGGCCACCACCACCGGGTCGCCGGACCGCAGCCGGCCAAACTGCACCGCCGCCGTCCCCTGCCCCCGGGAAGGGGGAACGCGCGCGCCGGAAAGCAGGGCCCGCCGCCGCTGGCACCAGCCGGGCCAGAGCCGCCCGCCGACGACGACGGGGTAGGAGACGAAGGAGAAAGGGCCCGAGGAGCTCGCGTGCCATCCCGACCACCTCCGAGGGAGGCGGCGCGAGGGCTGATCTGGGAGGATAGGGGACGGGGGCGGGGGAGGGGGAGTCTGACTGGCGGCCGGCGGCGGCGGCAGGGGGAGGGCGAAAACCCTAGTCGCCCATGTCGCCAATCAGTGAATGACAGCAAGGAGATCCAGTCACCTACAAGCCAATACTGACAGAATATAAACTAGATTGAAAATACATCACAGAGACATTTGTACTCTGCTACAACATAAGGTTGATGATTTTAGTTTTAGAGTAGTAGACTAATTTCCCTATGCTTGCAACTCCGATGCTGAATCACTGATATATGGAGCCAAAAAATGTTTTTGTCAAGTGTTGGGTTCATGTTATGACTGATTCCCTACCTGGTATGCTGGAAAACCTGCATATAGAACTCCATTCTTAAGAGTGTACTGAGGCTAGATTATTTCGTAGCTCAATTTACAGGCTTTCTCCATGGTTAATAGAAATTATGTATGGATCAGGAGGTATGTTGATGCTACTACTAATAATTGTTAGTTAAGACTGTTACCAACATTATCCTTTCCCCTGTCTCAAAATTGTGAAGCTGGCTCACAGAATGAACTTTTTCTTTAGGATTCATCATTTTTTTGTGAGATCTGAAGTAGTCGGAGGCCTACTTAGAGAGACTAGTACAATCGGCCAACATCAAAGGTATAACACTTGTCGGTATGTCTGCAAGCATCGTCTGATCGCCGCTGCTCCTTTGTAAAGCGGCTAGAACTGTTTTGCATGCAACAAGAGTATCCATTGCTAGTTTGATGTTCATAATTATGCCATAGCAGTGGGATCGCGTGGGGCTCTTCTTATCCACTTCTTTGACAATAATTTGGTTGTCCATGTCCAGAATCACCTGGACAGTATGGATCGCTGCCAGCGATTGTAGACCCACCAGGGCAGCTCTTGCCTCTGCCTCCTCGACGTCATGGGTCACCGGTAGTCCTTTGCAAGCAAATAATAGCACGACGTCGCAGTGGTCTCTGCCGACAAACCCAGCCGCACCCACCCCTGACTCCGTCTCATACTCTCATAGGATGCGTCTGTATTTAATTTAACTGTGCCAGGATAAGGTGGACACCACCACATGCTTGATGTCCCTGCATTTTTCATCTCTGAGCCGAGCTCATCAGAGTTCACTCTTCCGCCATACACCATCCCTGTGGCTCCGGCCAATCTGATTTCCTCCTCATATTTCTCAAGGAATTGTACCGATGAATTGTGCCGAGTAATAGAATATTTCCCTTACAGGCCTCTCTCATTGCTGATCTGAGCTCTCTGATTTGGTGCACATACCCGGACAATTTTTTTTGTTTTGACCAAAACGACAAACAAAACCCAAATTTGACCTCTGTTTGAAAAGATATTGAAATCAAATCTCCTTACGTGACACCAACGTCTCCGACGTCTGGATTGCACGGGAGACGCCGGGGACCATGGCGTCTGGTACGGGCCCGTTCGATCCACACCATCGTTGACCAGCTAACGCGGCAAAGGGGCCAGACGCCAGGGGCCATGGCGTCTGGTCCCCCAGACCCAAACGCTGCGCACGCTGGCGTCTGGCTCGGGTGACTTACCTGGCTCGGGCCCAACCCAACCACCCATCTTCTTCCTCATCCCCACCTCCTAATAGAAAAAAAACATCTCTCTCGCCCCCTCTTCCCCCTCACACCCCACCCCCTTGATCTACTACACCTCCTCTACCAAAATCCATAGATCCGAGCCCCCAAGCTTTCTTGAGGTAATCTCCCCCAATCCCTCCAAAATTTTATGTTTTAACATCTTATTTTGAGAGTATTTGTGAAGAATGGGTGATGTTAGATTAGGTGATTTTGTCTTAGTATTAGGGATTGTTTTGTAGTTGTTAGATTATATAGTTCCTATATATTAGATGTTAGATGTTACATGTAGTTCCTATATGTTAGATGTTTTTTTTGTAGTTGTTAGATGTTAGATATAATTCGTATGTGTAGTTCCTATATGTTAGATGTTAGATGTTAGATGTAGTTGTTAGATGTTAGATATAGTTCCTATGTGTAGTTGTATTTTTTGTGTTGTTGAATATGTTAGATGATATATATATATATGTGTGTGTGTGTGTGTAGGATGATATACCAAAATATTTATCGTGTAGGATGATATACCAAAAGATTTATTGTGTAGGATGATATATATGATAAATATGTGTAGGTGTATGTATTGGCCTTTGGGTAATTTTTTACGAAAGAGATGATGAAATACGGTGTATATTTATTTTTTGTAGGATGGTGGATGATAATGGCCCTTGGTATTATGGGTTAATCGAAGAGTTCGACAGAGTGCATCGTGCTCGTGCAATTGAGAATCATAAGGTAAGAAGACTTAATCGAAGACTTGTCAATTATTTGAGTTTTTCATGTGTGTTTGTCGTACTGATATAAAGCTCACATTCTTTGCAGCATGTAGTAGCTATGCGCATGATGGGTCATGGTGCAAATGACTTTCCATACGACGTGCGATACGAGCCCTACATTGCAAGATTGGGTCTGCTGCCCTTTGTGTTGCAATTCAAGCGAAACCCACCACTGGTGAACCATGCAGCGCTCACCGCACTGACGGATCGTTGGAGGCCTGAGACACATTCTTTCTACCTTTGCCTGTGGGGAGATGACGATGACCCTAGAGGACATGGCCATGATAAGCGGCCTTCCTCTCAACGGCGATGTTGTTACGGGTCATGTCAGTGTCGCTAACTAGCGAGAGCGGGTTGGCGTTTTAATTGGTGTTGAACCCCCTCCCCCTCTGCCAGGCAAGGCCGATGGCTCAAAAGTGAAGCATTCCTGGTTAAAACAAGTCAGAGGAGCACTGTGTCCTGCGGATGCGGATGAGATTGTTGTGCAGCAGTATGCTCGGACCTATCTTTGGTATGTACTAACCAAAGTAGTCTTCACAGACGCAATTTGGAGCTTGGCCCTCTAGATGTATTTGGAGCTACTCAGGGACTGGGATACTCAATATAGCTGGGGTTCAACAACACTAGCATACTTGTATCATCAGGTAAGAGCTATTTGTAGACATTTATTTTTAGTTTGCCATGCGTCACATGTTGCTGACATTTATGTTTAATTGTAGTTGGACTAGACGCCAACGAGGACAAGAGATACATCTTCATTGTCTGGGTTTGTGTGGAGTCTCTCTATGTGGAGGTCGGAGCGGTTGACGGTTGGACGACCCATGTTAAGAAATCCCGATAATCCAAACCCCAATCCACATGAAGGGCTTCATGATGTAGATCCATATCGTCGCCCCACAGTTGCCTATCATTGGAATCGGGTGTCTGTTTACACAGGAAGCTCTCATGTGCGAGACAAGTGCTATGTGAACGAGTTGGACACCTTAACTGCTGAGCAGGTACCCACATTTCAGTTCCTTCTATTGTAGGTTTTCTAACGGCCTTATGAGAATGTGTACCTAACATCTCAGCTCGTCCTATTGTTGTACGTTTTCGGGCGGCCTTATGAGGAAGATCGTGAGTACGACCTCAACGATATGTGCATGCGTGATAATAATATTTGGAGGTTTAGGAGTCCAATGACATGATTTGACGCTGTTGAGCATCACTTTGTAGACCGTGTTGCCAGGCAATTTGAGAAACGACAAGGCATTCCAACTAAGGAGAACGAGTCGGTAATCACACATCTGCATGGGTGAGCCAAAATGTCTACGAGATTTGTACTATAGCATTGTTAAAGTCGAAGTTTGCTAATGGTTTATATCGTGCATCGTTTGTAGGTACAGTCGAAGGAACAATCAGGATATATCGGATGGGGCCAACCAACACCATCACTGGATAGCATTGTAGAATCAAACAGACAGTTTAGTTGACTCAGAGAATATACCCCACAATGATTCAACCTACTTGAAATATCTTGTGTGGTATGGGCAACGTTACCGGTTGAAGCTTAAGCCCGGTTGGACTAGGGAAAAGTGGTCTGAGTTGGTGTCGGAAGATCCATCGGCTGCAGAAGGGTATCATACCTTCAACATGGTTGTACGAGAGGCCGCAGGTAGTCAAGTTGACTATGCACCCATGGATGACGAAATGGTAAGTGAATGAATCAGAACCAACCAGAATTACATTGCCTTCTTCAATTCTGAATGTTTGTTGTGTTAATGAATTGAAGGTCGGAGAGTTCCTTATGTGCGTGAACGATGCCAATGTAGCACTAAGTCATCCCTCACGAGGTGCATTTTGTGAGAGAACTCTTAGGACCATGGTGGAGGTATGACCATGGTTACAAATGTCTCTTCCGAATCGATAGTCTCCTCTGAATGACTCCATTTTGTGACTTATCCAGTCAGTAGTCTCTTCCGAATGACTCTGAAAGTACTCATTAAGCTGGAAGAAGGTATACTCCACTATTGCTGTCACCGGTAATGAACGAGCACCCTTGAGCACGTTGTTGAAACATTCAACCAAGTTGGTTGTCATGTCGCCATACCGCCTTCCTCCATCATCATGAGTACGTGCCCACTTGTGCTTCTCGCTGAAATTCCTGGTTAAGAATTCTTTTTCCCCGGCATTCACTGTTGCAAAGAGTTTGTTGTACCGAGCATCAAAAGCTTGGATGGTGAAGGCAACACATACATGGGTAAGGTCTTTACTGAACTCCTTGCTCTTACATGCCCCATAAAAGTTGGCCACAAAATGCCTCATGCACCATCTCTGGCAAAGCTTTGGACAACCTGGAGTAACAATGTCCACTTCCTTGAGTATGCCATCGTGTCGGTCTGATATGATGCATACCTCCCTATGAACAATCACCTTGTGCCTCACATGACCCATGAACCACTCCCAATTGTCTTGGTGCTCGGAAGGCACCAAAGCAAATGCAACCAGCAACACATTGTCGTTCGACGAGTGGGCCACTGCTACCATTAGTGTGCCCTTGTATCTGCCGGTCAAGAAGGTGCCATCTACAGACACTAGTAGAAAAAGGGCCTTTAGTCCCGGTTCGGTTGGGCCATTAGTCCCGGTTCGCGAACCGGGACTAATGCTAGCCCTGGTTCGGCCCCGAACCGGGGCTAATGGCCTTCCGCGTGGCGGGAATGGGAGCGAGGGGGGAGGGGTATTAGTCCCGGTTCGTATTACGAACCGGGGCTATTTCATCGCTGTTTTTTTTAGCAATTTTTGGATTTAGGGTTTTGCAATAAATTGGATGGGCTATTTTTTGCTCCCTATTTTCCCATTTATTTGTTACATATATATTGCACATCGTCACGAATATATTACACCATCTCATCCGTCGTGCTATGTAGAACATATTTACAAAATGTAGACACGAGTTACATGCACATATATGCATCTTTTTACACTATATGATTTCATATCATTTCCGTCGAATAGCAATAGTATTCTAACCGATCATCTAACAACTCATCATCATCTTAATCATATACCAAGTTATCATATGATACACATAAAGTAAAACAGAGAAACATCATAATAGTCATCATATGCATGCATCCTAATCAATCATGTCAAGTAATAATATAAACCAGAATAACTTGTCTCTCATAAGACCTAGTCCTTGCTCTTAGGTATAATGTCATAAAACAGAATAACACCTATGTCTCCATGATGAAGCACAAAGATCCAACGGTCTTCAACTTGTGGCTTGCCAACCTTCTTTATTTCTTTCCATGCTTCAATTTGGAGCCTTTTTATCTTGATTTGAGGTTACTCGACTATGGAGCATCGAACTCAGCCCTCAGCGGGCTTCTAATTTTCATTTGATCTTCTAGGTGCATCAACAGAGGCACTGCATCATGTGACAGTTGCTGTTGAAGAACATAATAATAACCTAGCTAGCAATGTAATCAACACCATTTATGCAATAGTAGAGCGTACTTAATTAGGAAACTCTTACCAAGATATTTCGGCAAATGTCATCCGGCCTCAACCTGTGCACTAGTGGCATGTAAAATGTATAATTTTGGCCAATTCCAAAATTATACGGAAAGGTATCCCTAGAAAACAGAACACCAGCAACATGTGTAGTCCTCAGGTTAGCGCTCCTCGTCTCAATTCTCTTGTGGTCTTCGAAACCGAGCCTCTCCAACACATATCTTCTTGCATGGCAAGGGAGGAACATATCTCCATTCTCGTCAAGCTTCATGCTGAAGAACCTACCGTCTCGCAGGTGAGGCGTGTCGCACATACCCCAACAGTCGCCGCAATATTCACACTCCCAATATTCATCGTCAGACATTTCCTGTTTTAATGTGGTAAATGTGTGTAAACAACAATCGTGACACTATATATATCGAAAGAATTGAACATATATATATATATATATAAACCTAGCTAGTTAGGCCACTCGGACATTCCGACAAAACTTAGCACAATTTAGCAAGCAAAAGTGAGAAACTCACTACTGTTTTATGCATTGTATTAACACCAACAGAAGGATGATATTTGTAGGTTGGTGAAATATGTATGTGCCCTTTTTCCTCTCCAAAGTTTAAATAAGTTGTTTGAAACCATTGGTTGTCTAATTCAAACCTAATGTGCCTACTTACATGAAATTTACAAACATGATATTTTTTCTTATTTCAAGTTAGCCCATCAAAAGATCTTCAATAAACATATATATCTTGATTTTCTTATTAACATATGCATCTCAGTTTCCATTATTTCAATTTGTTCTAGCTTGAACCGATGGCCCTAAAATCTAAATGGCAGCAGCCTTGGGGTGCCTAGAGCGGGAGGGGAGGGGGTAGCGGCGCCTGGAGGGGGTGGGCTTACCGGAGCGGGATGGGGAGGGGGCCGGCCGGCTTACCGGAGCGGGAGAGGGGAAGGGGGCTTACCGCGGGAGGGGGGCGACGACGACGATGACGAGGCGAGGGAGCCGGCGGCGGGGAGGAGCGCGGAGATGGCGACGGCGACAGGGAAGAGTCGACGTCGAGGGTTCGTCCGTGTCGCGCGCGAGAGGAGGAAGAAGATGGAAACCGCGATTTGGACATCACAAATTTCCAACTACCGCCTATATAGGCGGAGTTTTGGTCCCGGGTCGTGGCTCAAACCGGGACTAAAGACCACCTTTAGTCCCGGGCCGAGCCCGCCCCGGGACTAAAGACCCCTTTTCGGCAAGCGGAGTGGCGGGAAATGATGGTCTTTTGTCCCGGGTCGTAGCTCGACCCGGGACTAAAGGTGGTCTTTAGTCCCGGTTCGAGCCACGACCCGGGACTAAAGACCTTGGGCTCGCGGCATTCCAAAGTTTAGTCCCACCTCGCTTGTTGAGAGGAGCCGCGACTGGTTTATAAGCCCGCTGCCCCAACCGTGTCGAGCTCCTCTCTAAAGCAGGCTTATGGACCTAAACACACTGTAAATTTAAAAATTAAAAATATATGTGAAATTAAAGACTAAATTCAACCTAAATTCAAAGTGAGGTCACTTCTCAATTTGAATTTAGGTTGAATTTTCTCTATAAATTCTTATATAGTTTCAATTTTTTTCCATTATTTTTGTTTTGTTCTTTGCTTTATTTATTTTGTTTTTTCTACTTACAACTAAATATTTAGTTTTCAAAATTGAATTCTTTAAAATTCGTGAATAACTTTACTTTCATTTTTTGCTATTAAAGATTTTTTTTCTCTTCTATTTTAGTTTTTCTATTAAATATTTTAACCAAAAAACTTTATGAAAATTCTTTTGAGTTGATTTTTTTGTTTATTTTTAGTTAATGTTTTACTTGATTCTTTTTAACAAATAAGCACTTTGATAATTTTAGTTGATTATTTTTAATTCATTCATTTCAGTCAATGTTTTAGTTGATTCTTTTTAGCTCACTCTTTTTTTTGTTTTCTATTAAATACTTTCACAAATTTTCAACAATGTTCTCACTTCATTTGTTATTTTTCGTGCATTTAATTATTATTTTTGAGCTAGTTGACCCTGAAATTGAAAAGCACTACAAATGAACTCTGAAAATGTTGAAAGTTGGCATGGTATCATCATTTCACCCAGATAGCATGTGCTAAAAAGTTGAGAGGGTTACGACAAAAACTGGATGAACTTCGTGTACAAAACGGACAATCTCTCTCGAAGTATTAGGGTTTCGAATGAGAACTCATCTGTTACAAAGGGATTTTATTTTTTGAACTTATTTTAACTCCATACTTTTTGTGTGTTGAAAATGCACCATTCAAAGGCACATCACAAATTTTCAAAAATTTCTCACTTCATTTCCTATTTTTCATGCATTTACTTTTTTTGAGCTAGTTGACCCTGAAATTGAAAAGCACTACAAATGAACTCTGAAAATGTTCAAAGTTGGCATGGTATCATAATTTCACCCACATAGCATGTCCTAAAAAGTTGAGAGGGTTACGAAAAAAAACTGGAAGCACTTCGTGTACAAAACGGACAATCTCTCTCGAAGTATGAGGGTTTCGAACGAGATCCCATCTGTTACAAAGGGATTTCATTATTTTGAACTTATTTGAACTCCATACTTTTTGTGTCTTGAAAATGCACCATTCAAAGGCACATCACAAATTTTCAACAATTTCTGACTTCATTTGATATTTTTTGTGCATTTACTTTTTTTTGAGCTAGTTGACCCTGAAATTGAAAAGCACTACAAATAAACTCTGAATATACTGAAATTGGCATGGTATCATCATTTCACCCAGATAGCATGTGCTAAAAATTTGAGAGGGTTACGACAAAAACTGGATGCACTTCGTGTACAAAACGGACAATCTCTCTCGAAATATCAGGGTTTCGAATGAGAACTCATCTGTTACAAAGGGATTTCATTTTTTGAACTTATTTGAACTCCATAATTTTTGTGTTTTGAAAATGCACCATTCAAAGGCACATCACAAATTTTCAACAATTTCTGACTTCATTTGCTATTTTTGTGCATTTACTTATTTTTTTTGAGCTAGTTGACCCTGAAATTGAAAAGCACTACAAATAAAATTCTGAAAATGTTCAAAGTTGGCATGATATCTTAATTTCAGCCACATAACATGTGCTACAAAGTTGAGAGGGGTACGACAAAAACTGGAAGCACTTCGTGTACAAAACGGACAATCTCTCTCGAAGTATCAAGGTTTCGAACGAGAACTCGTCTGTTACAAAGGGATTTCATTTTATTGAACTTATTTGAACTCCATACTTTTTATGTGTTGAAAATGCACCATTCAAAGGCACATCACAAATTTTTAACAATTTCTGACTTCATTTGATATTTTTTGTGCATTTACTTTTTTTTGAGCTAGTTGACCCTGAAATTGAAAAGCACTACAAATGAACTGTGAAAATGTTGAAAGTTGGCATGGTATCATCATTTCACCCACATTGCATGTGCTCAAAAGTTGAGAGGGTTACGACAAAAACTGGATGCACTTCGTGTATAAAACGGACAATCTTTCTCGAAGTATTAGGGTTTCGAATGAGAACTCATTTGTTACAAAAGGATTTCATTTTTTTGAACTTATTTGAACTCCATACTTTTTGTGTGTTGAAAATGCACCTTTCAAAGGCACATCATAAATTTTCAACAATTTCTGACTTCATTTGGTATTTTTTGTGCATTTACATATTGTTTTTGAGCTAGTTGACCCTATAATTGAAAACCACCACAAATGAACTCTGAAAATGTTGAAAGTTGGCATGGACCGAATAATTCAAGGAGGGGCGCACAGCGGGGAGGGTCCTTTTTAGTAGATGACTCGTCAGGCCGTCAGAGCAGGACTTCTTTGGTAAAAATAACTTGATTCTATTCCTTTTTAGTAAGGAGGCGACGCAGGAGAAATTCCTTGAAGGTAGTATTAAAGGGATGGGGCATTACCGATGTTAGCGACGAAGGGATTGTTTGCAAGAGAAGGTTGCCCTGTTAAGATACGAACAGGGGCGGGTCCGGTACCAAACGGACCCGAAGGACGCCTTTGGGCTTTGCCTGCCGACTTTCTAATAAAGAATTCCGGCTCGGCGCGGGAAAGCGCTGGCAACAACATAAAGAAAGGGGTCCATGTAGCTGCTGCGCCCGCCCACTGAGCAGCAGGTTCGGCTATCATCATTTCACCCACATAGCATGTGCTAAAAAGTTGAGAGGGTTACGACAAAAACTCGATGCACTTCCAGTACAAAGCGAACAATCTATCTCGAAGTATTAAGGTTTCGAACGAGAACCCATCTGTTACAAAGGGATTTCATTTTTTTGAACATATTTGAACTCCATAATTTTTGTGTATTCAAAATGCACCATTCAAAGGCACATCACAAATTTTCAACAATTTCTGACTTCATTTGGTATTTTTCATGCATTTACTTATTTTTTTGAGCTAGTTGATCCTGAAATTAAAAAGCACTACAAATGAACTCTAAAAATGTTGAAAGTTGGCATGGTATCATTATTTCATCCACATAGCATGTGCTAAAAAGTTGAGAGGGTTACGACAAAAAATGGATGCACTTCGTGTACAAAACGGACAATCTCTCTCGAAGTATCACGGTTTCGAACGAGAACTCATCTGTTACAAAGTGATTTCATTTTTTGAACTTATTTGAACTCCATACTTTTTGTGTGTTCAAAACGCACCATTCAAAGGCACATCACAAAATTCAACAATTTCTGACTTCATTTGGTATTCTTCGTGCATTTACTTTTTTTTGAGCTAGTTGACCCTGAAATTGAAAAGCACTACAAATGAACTCTGAAAATGTTGAAAGTTGGCATGCTATCATCATTTCAACAACATAGCATGTGTTAAAAAGTTGAGAGGGTTACAACAAAAACTGGATGTACTTCGTGTACAAAACGGACAATCTCTCTTGAAGTATCAGGGTTTCGAACGAGAATTCATGTGTTCGAAAGGGATTTCATTTTTTTTGAACTTACTTGAACTCCATACTTTTTGTGTGTTCAAAATGCACCATTCAAAGGCACATCACAGATTTTCAACAATTTCTGACTTCATTTGGTATTTTTTGTGCATTTACTTATTTTTTTGAGCTAGGTTACCCTGAAATTGAAAAGCACTACAAATGAACTCTAAAAATATTGAAAGTTGGCATGGTATCATCATTTCACCCACCTCATTTTTCGACCGTCGATGATGGTCGCTACTCCTTCTTCCCCTAGTGCATAACAAATACCTAGCACAAGGAGAAGAAGGAGAAGCGACCCCCACAACAACAGTCAGCATTCTTCTTCTCTCATATATGGTGGACACTCCCTCACCTGATTTTTCGACCGTTCATGATGGTCGCTATTCCTTCTTTTCCTAGTGCACAACAAATATCTAGCACAAGGAGAAGAAGGAAAAGCGACCCTCAAACAACAGTCGACATTCGTGTTCTCTCACATATGCTGGACACTCCCTCACCTGATTTTACGATCGTCGATGATGGTTGCTACTCCTTCTTACCCTAGTGCATAACAAATATCTAGCACAAGGAGAAGAAGGAGAAGCAACCCCCACAACAACAGTCGTCATTCTTTTTCTCTCATATATGGTGGACACTTCCTCACCTGATTTTTCGACAGTCGATGATGGTCGCTATTCCTTCTTCCCCTAGTGCATAACAAATATCTAGCACAAGGAGAAGAATCTTCCCCTAGTGCATAACAAATATCTAGCACAAGGAGAAGAAGGAAAAGCGACCCCCACAACAACACTCGGCATTCTTCTTCTCTCATATATGGTGGACACTCCCTCACCTGATTTTTCGACCGTCGATGATGGTCGCTACTCCTTCTTCCCCTAGTGCATAACAAATATCTAGCACAAGGAGAAGAAGGAGAAGAGACCCCCACAACAACAGTCGGCATTCTTCTTCTCTCATATATGATGGACACTCCCTCACCTGATTTTTCGACCGTCGATGATGATCGCTATTCCTTCTTCCCCTAATGCATATCTAACACAAGGAGAAGAAGGAAAAGAGACCCTCACAACAACAGTCGGCATTATTCTTTTCTCATATATAGTGGACACTCCCTCACCTGATTTTTCGATCGTCGATGATGGTCGCTATTCCTTCTTCCCCTAGTGCATAACAAATATATAGCACAAGGAGAAGAAGGAGAAGCGACCCCCACAACAACAGTCGACATTCTTCTTCTCTCATATATGGTGGACACTCCCTCACCTGATTTTTCGACCGTTGATGATGGTCGCTATTCCTTCTTCCCCTAATGCATAACAAATATCTAACACAAGGAGAAGAACGAAAAGCGACCCCCACAACAACAGTCGGCATTCTCTTCTCTCATATATGGTGGACACTCCCTCACCTGATTTTTCGACCGTCGATGATGGTCGCTACTCCTTCTTCCCCTAGTGCATATCAAAAATCTAGCACAAGGAGAAGAAGGAGAAGCAACCCCCACAACAACAGTCGTCATTCTTTTTCTCTCATATATGATGGACACTCCCTCACCTGATTTTTCGGCCGTCGATGATGGTCCCTATTCCTTCTTCCCCTAGTGGATAACAAATATCTAGCACAAGGAGAAGAATCTTCCCCTAATGCATAACAAATATCTAGCACAAGGAGAAGAAGGAAAAGCGACCCCCACAACAACACTCGGCATTCTTCTTCTCTCATATATGGTGGACACTCCCTCACCTGATTTTTTGACCATCGATGATGGTCGCTACTCCTTCTTCCCCTAGTGCATAACAAATATCTAGCACAAGGAGAAGAAGGAGAAGCGACCCCCACAACAACAGTCGGCATTCTTCTTCTCTCATATATGATGGACACTCCCTCACCTGATTTTTCGATCGTCGATGATGATCGCTATTCCTTCTTCCCCTAACGCATATCTAGCACAAGGAGAAGAAGGAAAAGCGACCCTCACAACAACAGTCGACATTCTTCTTCTCTCATATATGGTGGACACTCCCTCACCTGATTTTTCGATCGTCGATGATGGTCGCTACTCCTTCTTCCCCTAGTGCATAACAACTATATAGCACAAGGAGAAGAAGGAGAAGCGAACCCCACAACAACAGTCGACATTCTTCTTCTCTCATATATGGTGGACACTCCCTCACCTGATTTTTCGACCGTTGATGATGGTCGCTATTCCTTCTTCCTCTAATGCATAACAAATATCTAACACAAGGAGAAGAACGAAAAGCGACCCCCACAACAACAGTCGACATTGTCTTCTCTCATATATGGTGGACACTCCCTCACCTGATTTTTCGACCATCGATGATGGTCGCTACTCCTTTTTCCCCTAGTGCATAACAAATATCTATCACAAGCAGTAGAAGGAGAAGCGACCCCCACAACAACAGTCGGCATTCTTCTTCTCTCATATATGGTGGCTCGGGCATTTCATGTGCATGAACTAGAGTGGCAAGAGCATGACATGCATGGTCACACCTCAACGTCCAAAAACAGAGAAGAGGGTGGGCAGGGGCGAGGGGTTATATAGGCAACACTTTAGTCCCGGTTTTTATCTAAAACCGAGACTAATAGCCTACCCTTTAGTCCCGGTTCGTGCCACAAACCGGGATTAATGATCTGCGGCACGCCACGTGGCAGTCGCTGGATCTATAGTCCCGGATTTTCCCCGAACTGGGACTAATGAGGTGAACCGAACCGGGACCAATGCCCCGGCATACCGAACCGGGATCAATGCGTGGCATTGGTCCCGGTTTTGATTTGAACTGGGACTAATGGTCTTTCGGCCCTCGACCAAAAGACCCTTTTTCTACTAGTGAGACAAGATCGGACGACAATGCTTAAATGCTTCTACACATTGTCCATAACACCAGAAAGCACGGTGGAACACTCCGTGCTTATCTTTGACGACATGATACATGTCCGGGTTCCTATGTGCAATCGCTCCCAACAATCTGGGGAGCGGGTTGTATGCTTCTTTGTAACCACCATACAACATCTAAATAGAATTTGCCTTGGCCCTCCATGCCTTCTCATACTTGACAGCATAACCATATAGTTTCTTTGTCGTCCTCATAAGAAACCTCACTTTGACAGTGGGATCAACGGCTATGTCTCTCATAAATTTGTATCCCGGGTACTCAGACGTGAGCTGACGGTGTGTCTTATGATCATGTTTCTTTGGTCGTCTGAAAAATGAGTGGGAACACAACTTCTTAACACCCATTCTCCGGTTTCTTCTAACTTTCTGGCACGAACCTTCCATAGGCATCCTTCATCTACTTTCTCACACTTCACAGTGAACCGCAAATTTATGTCGGAGTGCTCAACATAAAATGGCCCGTGGTTTCGAATGGCATAGTGAGACAACCAAACCTTCATGGCAGGCAAAGTTGGAACTTCACTCCTTTCTTCAAATAAGCATTCTTGTCATCATCCTCATCCCTTGGTTCACCTGGATCAGGGCAAGGTGTTGGCTCAATCGTTGTCTTCCTCATGCCCACCATCAACTACGGTTTTATGGGCAAGGCTGAGATCTCGAAACAAGTGAGTTCTTTTTTCCATGCCGATCAACTCGAAGTTAATTTGGTTTTCCTCCTTCGTGAATCCATCCTCGTCCAATTCTTCCTGAGGACCTTCGTCATCTGAGTCATATACCCATATAGATGCCTAAAAGGTAACTGAAGATCCATCTCCTTTTGTGCTATGTATGCATCCAAGTCACCAATATCAATACCATGAAACCCTTCCTCTACCTCATCGAAATCACCATCAACATCACCATCACCATCCTTTAGAATTACTTCCTCACTAGCAATCACATCAACTTTATTTGCTTGGCTTGTTTGTGTTGGGCTACAAGCATTAGGGGCATGAAATTCAACCTCACTTTCTTTGCTAGTTGGTGGTTGGCTATAACCATTGGAGGCATCAATCATAATCCTTTGCTCAACAAAAGGCACACTTGTCCTCTCGGTCATTGAGGAAGATACAAGCCGGTTCAAGTCAATTTCAGCCCAAGGTGGTTCAACCTTCGTGGCAAACAATTCAATTGACTTGTCATCTGATTTTTCAGCTTGTACCTTGTACACGTCCCAATGCAAGTCAGAGGTGATAGGCATACTTTTCAAGCGAGATTTGACTCCAACTCCAACTCCAAGCTTGGGGGCTCGGATGTACGGATTTTGGTGGAGGAGGGAGTAGATCAAGGGGGTGGGGTGTGAGGGGGAAGAGGGGGGGCGAGAGAGATGTGTTTTTCTGTTAGGAGGTGGGGGTGAGGAAGAAGATGGGTGGGTGGGTCGGGCCCGAGCCAGGTAAGTCACCCGAGCCAGACGCGAGGGTGCGCGGCGTTTGGGTGTGGGGGACCAGACGCCATGGCCCCTAACGTCTGGCCCCTTTACCACGTCATCTGGTCAACCACAATGTGGATTGAGGGGGGCCGTACCAGACGCCATGGTCCCTGACGTCTCCCGTGCAATCCAGAAACTAGAGACATTGGCGTCGCGTAAAGAGGTTAGATTTGAATTTCTTTTCAAACAGAGGTCAAATCTGGGTTTTATTTGTCGTTTAGGTCAAAACACAAAAATTGTCTAAAATGTTGGCACACAACACCTAATTGCACGTATTAGATTTTGCTTAGCTATCGTATTGCATCAACTGATGAAATGGTCAAACTCCATTGACCACATGACATTTCCATCAGGACTTATGAGTTGGTCTGCACCTGATTCCTTCAGAAAAACCAACAGTGTACGTAGTAGTACATAAAGACAATTAATTTGCTCTCTCATTTTTCCATGATCATAGCAAAGCGTCTGAATCATCAATCATAAAAAGTTTCTTGGTAGATCGCAGGTCATCAGCGATGCGGCCAGAGTTGCCGTTCAAGGTGGCTGAACTACCTTTGTCGGAGGCTGAAGCACGGCAACTTAACGCCGTCGGACGACGGGATGTACAGAAAGAAAGGAAACTGATGAGTGGCTCTCGCGCTGCATTCAACTCTAATGCTTTCCAGCGCTAATCAGAGCTAAACATCACGCTAACCTACAAGCCAATGACGAAAAAGGGTTTCATCACTTTGTATTACAAAGCAACCAACCAGAACATTCGACGAAAGGTGCTGAGACAGAAACAACACAATCACGTGCAAAAAATGAAAAAGAAAATACAAAAAAAAACAAATGCCGACACCGACGGATCAACACAAAACACAAAAGATTCACGACCGCTGCGCCCACCAAGAGTCTTCCACCAAGCTCCACGACGCCGAAGCACCGGTACCCATCAACATCTCCAAGAAGGAATGCGACGATGACGACGCTGCTGCCAAGGGTTTCCCCGGTACGCGACAAAGCGCGAGGAAGGGTAGCCCCGACGCCCTTCAGGAAGGTTCGGCGACACCCAAAGACGTCAACGCGTAAGTGTCGGCCGGGCCAACAAGGGTTTACCCCGATCACAGCCTGCATCTCGGACGCCTGCCACCAAACCGACCTACACCCTACACCAACACGGTCTTAAGGCCCCTGCACCGTCTCACCACGACACCATAAAGAGAAGCCCGCACAGGGATGAAGAGGAGCCAGGACTAGGAACAGCAACAACGTCGGCACGCAGAAGGGCTCAACCTCCACCATCAACGACGGTAGGCGACCAGACGTAATAGCAGGAGCAAACCAGGCCCGTCTGCCCATAGGCCCAGCAAGGACACCCCCCCCCCCCCCCCCCGCGCGCGCGCGCATTAAGCTCTCGCCTTCACGCTGCAACAAGCGCGTCGTCGACGATGCCGCCCCCAGTCCAAGCTGCTCATCCTCCCCACCACGCAGAAAACACCGCAGCCACACGCCGGGAGTCGGCCCGCTAGGACCCAGATGGGGCCCGCAAGGCCTAGATCTGGGCCGAGGCCGCGCATCCGGCCACCCCGCACAACCACGCCGCCCTGCCGCCAAGGAGCAGCGCCGCCACCTCATCCGTCGCCGGCCACCACCGCCGGGTCGCCGGACCGCAGCCGGCCAAACTGCACCGCCGCCGTCCCCTGCCCCGGGAAGGGGGAACGCACGCACGGGGAACGGAGAGCCCGCCGCCGACGACACCACCCGGGCGAGAGCCGCCCGCCGACGGCGAAGGGGTAGGAGACGAAGGAGAAAGGGCCCGAGGAGCTCGCGTGCTGCCCCGGCCACCTCCCCGGGACGCGGCGCGAGGGCGGATCTGGGAGGGGGGGGGAGGAGGGGGAGTCTGACTGGAGGCCGGCGGCGGTGGGAGGGCGAGGGCGGAAACCCTAGTCGCCCATGTCGCCGATCAGTGAATGACAGCAAGGAGATCCACTCACCTACAAGCCTATACTGACAGAATGTAAACTAGATTGAAAATACATCAGAGACATTAGTAGTCTGCTACAACATAAGGTTGATGATTTTAGTTTTAGAGTAGTAGACTAATTTCCCTTTGCTTGCAACTCCGATGCTGAATCACTGATATATGAAAGCCAAAAATTGTTTTTGTCAAGTGTTGGGTTCCTGTTATGACTGATTCCCTACGTGGTATGCTGGAAAACCTGCATACAGAACTCCATTCTTAAGAGTGTATTGAGGCTAGATTATTTCGTAGCTCAATTTACAGGCTTTCTGCATGGTTAATAGAAATTATGTAAGGATCAGGAGGTATGTTAATGCTACTACTAATCATTGTTAGTGAAACAAATGTCATTTGAGAAATATCGGCCCATTGTTCTTGATAATGAAGACTGTTACCAACATTATCCTTTCCCGTGTCTCAAAATTGTGAAGCTGGCTCACAGAATGAACTTTTTCTTTAGGATTCATCATTTTTTTTGTGAGATCTGAAGTAGTCGGAGGCCTACTTAGAGAGACTAGTACAATCGGCCAACATCAAAGGTCTAACACTTGTCGGTACGTCTGCAAGCATCGTCTGATCGCCGCTGCTCCTGTGTAAAGCGGCTAGCCCGTGAGCCAGGCAGTTGCTGCATCGCTTTACATGAACTGTTTTGCATGCAGCAAAAGTATCCATTGCTAGCTTGATGTCCATAATTATGACATAGCAGTGGGATCGCGTGGGGCTCTTCTTATCCACTTCTTTGACAATAATTTGGTTGTCCATCTCCAGAATCACCTGGCCAGTATGAATCGCTGCCAGCGATTGTAGACCCACCAGGGCAGCTCTTGCCTCTGCCTCCTCGACGTCGTGGGTCACGGGCAGTCCTTTGCAAGCAAATAGTAGCACGACGCGGCAGTGGTCTGTGCCGACAAACCCAGCCGCACCCACCCCTGACTCTGCCTCATAGGCTGTGTCTGTATTTAATTTAACTGTGCCAGGATAAGTGGACACCACCGCATGCTCGATGTCCCTGCATTTTTCATCTCTGAGCCGAGCTCATCAGAGTTGACTCTTCCGCCATACACCATCCCTGTGGCTCCGGCCAATCTGATTTCCTCCTCATATTTCTTAAGGAATTGTACCGATGAATTGTGCCGAGTAATAGAAATTTTTCCCGTGTATCCTCAGTTTTAGAGTCTAGCAGGACCTGTAGCAGTTGTCGCCTGTGTACCAGAACTTTTTTTCTATTGGCAGGTTACAAGCCTCTCTTATTGCTGATCTGAGCCCTCTGCTTTTGGTGTATATACCGGGACAATTTTTGTGTTTTGACCTAAACGACAAACAAAACCCAGATTTAACCTTTGTTTGAAAAGAAATTCAAATTTAATCTCCTTACGTGACGCCAACGTCCCTGACGTCTGGATTGCACGGAAGACGCCAGAGACCATGGTGTTTGTTACGGGCCCGTTCTTTCCACACCATCGTTGACCAGCTCACGTGGCAAAGGGGTCAGACGCTAGGGTCCATGGCGTCTGGTCCCCCAGACCCAAACGCTGCGCACCCTGGCGTCTGGCTCGGGTGACTTACCTGGCTCGGGCCCGACTCACCCACCCATCTTCTTCCTCACCCCCACCTCCTAACAGAAAAACACATCTCTCTCGCCCCCCTCTTCCCCTCACAGCCCACCCCCTTGATCTACTCCCTCCTCCATCAAAATCCGTAGATCCGAGCCCCCAAGCTTCCTTGAGGTAATCTCCCCCAATCCCTCTAATTTTGTTTGTTTCAACATCTTATTTTGAGAGTGTTTGTGCAGAATGGGTTATGTTAGATTAGGTGATTTTGTCTTAGTATTAGGGATTGTTTTATAGTTGTTAGATGATATAGTTCTTATATGTTAGATGTTAGATGTTAGATGTAGTTCCTATATGTTAGATGTTATTTTTTTGTAGTTGTTAGATGTTAGATATAGTTCCTATGTGTAGTTCCTATATGTTAGATGTTAGATGTTAGATGTAGTTGTTAGATGTTAGATATAGTTCCGATGTGTAGTTGTATTTTTTTGTTGAATATGTTAGATGATATATATGTGTAGGATGATATACCAAAAGATTTATTGTGTAGGATGATATACCAAAAGATTTATTGTGTAGGATGATATATAGGATAAATATGTGTAGGTGTATGTGTTGGTCTTTGGTTAATTTTTTGCAAAAGAGATGATAAAATTTGATGTATGTTATTTTTTTGTAGGATGGTGGATGATAATGGCCCTTGGTATGATGGGTTAATCAAAGAGTTCGACAGAGTGCACTGTGCTCGTGCAATTGAGAATCATAAGGTAAGAAGACTTAATCGAAGACTTGTCAATTATTTGAGTTTTTCATGTGTGTTTGTCGTACTGATATGAAGCGCACATTCTTTGCAGCATGTAGTAGCTATGCGCATGAGGGGTCATGGTGCAAATGACTTTCCATACGACGTGCGATACGAGCCATACATTGCAAGATTGGGTCTGCAGCCCTTTGTGTTGCAATTCAAGCGAAACCCACCACCGGTGAACCATGCAGCGCTCACCGCACTGACGGATCGTTGGAGGCCCGAGACACATTCTATCCACCTTTGCCTGTGGGGAGATGACGATGACCCTAGAGGACATGGTCATGATAAGCGGCCTTCCTCTCATCGGCGATGTTGTTACGGGTCATGTCAGTGTCGCTAACTGGCAAGAGTGGGTTGGCGTTTTAATTGGTGTTGAACCCCTCCCCCTCTGCCAGGCAAGGCTGGTGGCTTAAAAGTGAAGCATTCCTGGTTAAAACAAGTCAGAGGAGCACCGTGTCCTACGGATGCCGATGAGGTTCTTGTGCGGCAGTCTGCTCGGGCCTATCTTTGGTATGTACTAACCGTAGTAGTCTTCGCACACGCAACCGGGAACTCGGCCCTCTGGATTTATTTGGAGCTACTCAGGGACTGGGATACTTAGTATAGCTGGGGTTCAGCAGCACTAGCATACTTGTATCGTCAGGTAAGAGCTGTTTGTAGACATTTATTTTTAATTTGTCATGCGTTACACATTGCTAACATTTATGTTTAATTGCAGTTGGACCAGGCGTCAGCGAGGACAAGAGAGACATCTTCATTGTCTGGGTTTGTGTGGAGTCTCTCTGTGTGGATGTGGGAGCTATTGCCGGTTGGACGGCCCGTGTTAAGAAATCCCGATAATCCAAACCCCAATCCATATGAAGGGCTGCATGATGTAGATCCATATCGTCGCCCTACAGTTGCCTATCATTGGGATCGGGTGTTTGTTTACACAGGAAGCTCTCATGTGCGATACAAGTGCTATGTGAATGAGTTGGACACCTTAACTGCTGAGCAGGTACCAACATTTCAGTTCCTTCTATTGTAGGTTTTCTGACGGCCTTATGAGAATGTGTACCTAACATCTCAGCTCGTCCTATTGTTGTTGGTTTTCTGGCGGCCTTATGAGGAAGATCGTGAGTACGACCTCAACAAGATGTGCACGCGTGATAATAATATTTGGAGGTTTAGGAGTCCAATGATATGCTTTTACGCTGTCGAGCATCACTTTGTAGACCGTGTTGCCAGGCAATTTGAGAAACGACAAGGTATTCCAATTGAGGAGAACAAGTCGGTAATCACACATCTGCATGGGTGAGCCAAAATGTCTACAAGATTTGTATTATAGCATTGTGAAAGTCGAAGTTTGCTAATGGTTTATATCGTGCATCGTTTGTAGGTACAATCGAAGGAACAATCAGGATATATCGGATTGGGTGAACAAACACCATCACTGGATAGCATTGTAGAATCAGAGAGATAGGTTAGTTGACTTAGATAATATACCCCACAATGATTAAACCTACCAGAAATATCTTGTTTGGTATGGGCAGCGTTACCGGTTGGACTAGGGAAGAGTGGTCCGAGTTGGTGTCAGAAGATCCATCGGCTGCAGAAGGGTATCATGCCTTCAACATGGCTGTACGAGAGGCCGCAGGTAGTCAAGCTGACTATGCACCCATGTATGACGAAATGGTAAGTGCATGAATCAGAACCAACTAGAATTACATTGCCTTCTTCAATTCTGAATGTTTGTTGTGTTAATGAATTGAAGGTCAGAGAGTTCCTTATGTGCGTGAACGATGCCAATGTAGCACTAAGTCATCCCCCACGAGGTGCATTTTCTGAGAGAACTCTTAGGACCACGGTGGAGGTATGACCATGTATACAAATGTCTCTTCTGAATGACTCCATTTTCTGACCAATCCAGTCGGCAATCTGTTCCCAATGACTCTGAAAGTACTCACTAAGCTTGAAGAAGGTATACTCCACTATTGATGTCACCAGTAATGAACGGGCACCCTTGAGCACGTTGTTGAAACATTCAACCAAGTTGCTCGTCATGTCGCCATACCGCCTTCCTCCATCATCATGAGCACGTGCCCACTTGTGCTTCTCGCTGAAATTCCTGGTTAAGAATTCATTTCCCCCAGCATTCACTGTTGCAAAGAGTTTGTTGTACCGAGCATCAAAAGCTTGGGTGGTGAAGGCCACACATACATGGGTAAGGTCTTTACTAAACTCCTTGCTCTTACATGCCCGGTAAAAGTTGGCCACGAAATGCCTCATGCACCATCTATGGTGAAGCTTTGGACATCCTGGAATAACAATGTCCACTTCCTTGAGTATGCCATGGTGCCGGTCTGATATGATGCAAACCTCCCTATGAACAATCACCTTGTGCCTCACATGACCCATGAACCACTCCCAATTGTCTTGGTGCTCGGAAGGCACCAAAGCAAATGCAACTAGCAACACATTGTCGTTCGACGAGTGGGCCACTGCTACCATTAGTGTGCCCTTGTATCTGCCGGTCAAGAAGATGCCATCTACAGACAAAACCGAACAACAGTGCTTAAATGCTTCCACACATTGTCCATAACAGCAGAAAGTACGGTGGAACACTCCGTGCTTATCTTCGACGACATGATACATGCCCGGGTTCCTATGTGCAATCGCTCCCAACAATCTGGGGAGCCGATTGTATGCTTCTTCGTAACCACCATACAACGTCCGAATAGAATTTGCCTTGGCCCTCCATGCCTTCGCATACTTGACTGCATAACGATATAATTTTTTCGCCGTCCTCATAAGAAACCTCACTAACTATGTCTCTCATAAATTTGTATCCCACGTACTCAGACGTGAGCTGATGGTGTGTCTTACGATCATGTTTCTTTGGTCGTCTGCGAAAATGAGTGGGAACACAACTTCTTAACATCCATTCTCCGGTTTCTTCTAACTTTCTGGCACGAACCTTCCATAGGCATCCTTCATCTGCTTTCTCACACTTCACAGTGAACCGCAAATTAATGTCGGAGTGCTCAACATAAAATGGCCTGTGGTTCCGAATGGCATAGTCAGACAACCAAACCTTCATGGCAGGCAAAGTTGGGAACTTCACTCCTTTCTTCAAATAAGCATTCTCGTCCTCATCCTCATCCCTTGGTTCACCTGGATCAGGGCAAGGTGTTGGCTCAATCGCCGTCTTCCTCATGCCACCATCAACTATGGTTTTATGTGCAAGGCTGAGATCTCGAAACAAGTGAGTTCTTTTTTCCAAGCCAATCAACTCAAAGTGAATTTGGTTTTCCTCCTTCGTGAATCCATCCTCGTCCAATTCTTCCTAAGGACCTTCGTCATCTGAGTCATACCCATGTAGACGCCTAAAAGGTAACTCAAGATCCATCTCCTTTTGTGCTATGTATGCATCCAAGTCACCAATATCAATACCATGAAACCCTTCCTCTACCTCATCGAAATCACCATCAACATCACCATCACCATCCTTTAGAATTACTTCCTCACTAGCAATCACATCAACTTCATTTGCTTGGCTTGTTTGTGGTGGGCTACAACCATTAGGGGCATGAAATTCAACCTCACTTTCTTTGCTAGTTGGTGGTTGGCTATAAGCATTGGAGGCATCAATCATAATCCTTTGCTGGACAGAAGGCATACTTGTCCTCTCGGTCATTGGGGAAGAGACAAGTCGGTTGAAGTCAATTTCAGCCTGAGGTGGTTCAACCTTCGTGGCAAACAATTCAATTGACTCGTCATCTGATTTTTCAGCTCATTCCTTGTACACGTCCCAATGCAAGTCAGAGGTGATAGGCATACTTTTCAAGCAAGATTTGACTCCAACTCCAACTCCAAGCTTGGGGGCTCGGATCTATGGGTTTTGGTGGAGGAGGGAGTAGATCAAGGGGGTGGGGTGTGAGGGGGAAGAGGGGGGCGAGAGAGATGTGTTTTTCTGTTAGGAGGTGGGGGTGAGGAAGAAGATGGGTGGGTGGGTCGGACCCGAGCCTGGTAAGTCACCCGGGCCAGACGCCAGGGTGCGCGGCGTTTGAGTGTGGGGGACCAGACGCCATGGCCCCTGGCGTCTGGCCCCTTACCACGTCATCTGGTCATCGACGATGTGGATCGAGCGGACCCGTACCAGACGCCATGGTCCCTGACGTCTCCCGTGCAATCCAGACGTCAGGGACGTTAGCGTCATGTAAAGATCTTAGATTTGAATTTCTTTTTAAACAGAGGTCAAATCTGGGTTTTGTTTGTCGTTTAGGTCAAAACACAAAAATTGTCTAAAATGTTGGCACACAACACCTAATTGCACGCATTAGATTTTGTTTAGCTATCGTATTGCATCAACTGATGGAATGGTCAAACTCCATTGACCACATGACATTTCCATCAGGACTTATGAGTTGGTCTGCACCTGATTCCTTCAGAAAAACCAGCAGTGTACGTAGTAGTACATAAAGACAATTAATTTGCTCTCTCATTTTTCCATGATCATAGCAAAGGGTTGCATAAGCATTTTTTTTACTCTGAAAGTGTCTGAATCATTAATCCTAAGAAGTTTCTTGGTGGATCGCAGGTCATCAGCGATGCGGCCAGAGTTGCCGTTCAAGGTGGCTGAATTACTTTTGTCCGAGGCTGAAGCACGGCAACTTAACGCCGTCGGACGATGGGATGTATAGACAGAAAGGAAACTGGTGAGTGGCTCTCGCGCTGAACTCAACTCTACTGATTTCCAGCGCTAATCAGAGCTAAACATCACGCTAACCTACAAGCCAATGACAGAAAAGGATTTCCTCGCTTTGTATTATAAAGCAACCAACCAAAACATCCGACAAAAGGTGCTGGAACGGAAACAACACAGTCACGTAAAAAAAGAAAAAAATACAAAAGAAACAAATGCCGACACCGGCGGATCGATAAAAAACACAAAAGATTCGCGACCTCTGCGTCCACCAAGAGTCCTCCACCAAGCTCCACGACTCCGAAGCACCGGTACCCATCAACTTCTCCAAGAAGGAATGCGACGATGACACGCTGCTGCCAAGGGTTTGCCCCCGGTACGCGACAAGGCGCGAGGAAGGGTAGCCCAAACACCCTTCAGGAAGGTTCGGCGACACCCAAAGGTGTCAACGTGTAAGTGTCTGTCGGGCCGACACGGGTTTCCCCCGATCCCAGCCTGCACCTCGGGCACTCCGGAGCCTGCCATCAAACCGACCTACACCATAAAGAGAAGCCTCCACAGCGATGAAGAGAAGTCGGGACTAGGAGCAGCAAGAACGTCGGCACGCGGGAGAGCTCAACCTCCACCGTCAACGACGGTAGGTGACCGGACGCAATAGCAGGAGCATACCAGACCCGTGTGCCCATAGGCCTGACCAGGACACCCCCCTCCCGTAAAGCTCTCGCCATCACGCTACAACAAGCGCGCCGTCGACGATGCCGCACCCAGTCCAAGCTGCTAACCTCCCCACCACGCAGAAGACACCGCAACCACACGCCGGGAGCCGGCCCGCTAGGACCCAGATGGGCCCCGCAAGGCCTAGATCTGGGCCGGGGCCGCGCAGCCGACCACCCCGCACAACCACGCCGCCCTGTCGGAGCAGCGCCGCCACCTCACCCGTCGCCGGCCACCACCGTCGGGTCGCCGGACCGCAGCCAGCCGAACTGCACCGCCGCCGTCCCCTGTTGTCCGGGGGATAACCCCCGGGTAGGCTCAACGAGCCTACTCCCATATCTCCGGCCCCGAAGGAATATGGAGCTTGGCCGGTCGTCGCGACCTCTATATAAGCCACTCGCGGGCTCGATCTCAATGGTTCAACAGTTGTAATCTTTTACACCCCCCATAAACAAACACCAGCCTCAGGGCTTGAGACGTAGGGCTATTACCACGTTCGAGTGGGCCTGAACTCATAAATTCGAGTGCATCCACTCCGCCTAGCTAGACTTCGCCCCTTAGGTTACCGATGGACTATGATATTAAGCAATAAAAGGTAACGGAAAACATGCATGAATCACTAAGAACGTCATATAAAAGGAGAACCAAATATATAACTCATAACAATATGAACATAATCTCATAATCCATCGGATCCCATCAAACTCAACATATCAATAGCAAGATAATTACATATGTGCCTTGATCATGTAGGGTAGCTCACAAGGACAAACCATTGAAGCACAAGATAGGAGAGAAGACATCACATAGCTACTGGTCATGGACTCATGGTCCAAGGAGGACTACTCACGGCACGTCCGGGAAGCGTCCATGGAGGTGGAGAAGCTCCCGGAGATCAATCCTTCCTCTGGAGGGTGCCGGGAAGAGGTCTCCTGACACTCCCGATCTGGAAAGCGCAACGGCGGCGAAACGGTGGAGGAATTTGTGATTCTCTATACGGTACGAGGGTTTTCCATCGGAAGGGTAAATATAGGCCAAAGAAGGGCGTTAGAGGAGGTGGGCCCCACCCAGGCGACCTGGTGGCGCGGCCAGGGGCCATGCCATGCAGGGAGGCCGCCTGGGCAGGCCCTGGCCCCCTGCGGCCCATCTTTGGTGATCCGGGAGTTCACGTCACGCTGATTTATATATATTTTTCTCGTCATTTTTGGGACTCTGGAAAATTGGGTAAAAGTCCCTGCAAAAAAGACATCAGCAGAAAGAAAATAGCAGTGGCGCACTGAGTTAGTAGGTTAGTCCAAATATGTGTAAAATGATATAAAGGTATTGCAAAACATATAACAATGTCACCAAAAAGATCATGGAACAAGCAGAAATTATAGATACGTTAGGGACGTATCAGTGATACGTCTCAAACGTATCTATAATTTTTGATGATTTCACGCTGTTATCTTGCCTTCTATACGTTAGGGACGTATATCTTTTTGGGACTAACTTATTAATTCGGTGCCAAGTGCTAGTTCCTGTTTTTCCGTGTTTTTGACTCTTTTCAGATCTGATTTTGGAACGGAGTCCAAACGGAAGAAAAACCCCGAAATGATTTTTTCCCGAACGGAAGAAGTCCATGGGGCTTTTGGGCCAAGCCAGGTGGGCTCCAGGGAGCCCACAAGCCCCCACTCCGCCACCAGGGGGGAGGCGGCGGTAGGCAGGCTTGTGGCCTCCCTGGCCGCCCCCTGACCTAGGGCTTTGGCCTATAAATTCCCAACTATTCCGCAAAAAATCAGGGGAGCCTCGAAAATACTTTTCCGCCGCCGCAAGCTTCCGTTTCCGCGAGATCTCATCTGGAGACCCTTCCCGGCACCCTGTCGGAGGGGACTTTGGAGTTGGAGGGCTTCTTCATCATCATCATCGCCCCTCCAATGACTCGTGATTAGTTCACTTCAGACCTACGGGTCCGTAGTTAGTAGCTAGATGGCTTCTTCTCTCTCTTGGATCTTCAATACAGAGTTCTCCATGATCTTCATGGAGATCTATCCGATGTAATCTTCTTTGGCGGTGTGTTTGTCGAGATCCGATGAATTGTGGACTTGTGATCAGATTATCTATGATATATATTTGAGTCTTTGCTGATTTCTTATATGCATGATTTGATATCCTTGTAAGTCTCTTCGAGTCTTGGGTTTTGTTTGACCAACTAGATCTATGATTCTTGCAATGGGAGAAGTGCTTGGTTTTGGGTTCTGCCATGTGGTGACCTTTCCCAGTGACAGTAGGGGCATCAAGGCACACATCAAGCAGTTGCCATCAAGGGTAAAAAGATGGGGTTTTTATCATTGGTTTGAGATTATCCCTATACATCATGTCATCTTACTTAAGGCGTTACTCTGTTCTTAGGGACTTAATACACTAGATGCATGCTGGATAGCGGTCGACGTGTGGAGTAATAGTAGTAGATGCAGAAAGTATTGGTCTACTTGTTTCGGACATGATGCCTATTGAAATAATCATTGCATAGATATCGTCAAGACTCTGCAGAGTTCTGTCAATTGATCGACAGTAATTTGTTCACCCACCGTCTACTTGCTTTCATGAGAGAAGACACTAGTAAACACTACGGCCCTCGGGTCTATTCACATCCATCGTTTACAACTCGCTTTTACTTTGCTTTGTTACTTTGTTTCTTTCAGTTCTCACTTGCAAACAATCTATAAGGGATTGACAACCCCTTCATAGCGTTGGGTGCAAGTTTTGTGTTTGTGTAGGATCTTGAGATACTCCTCCGCCGGATTTATACCTTGGTTCTCAAACTGAGGGAAATACTTACCTCCGCTGTGCTACATCATCCTCTCCGCTTCGAGGGAACACCAACGCAGAAGGATTCCTGGTGTCGTCAACGTGCCCATTACTGGCGCCACAGGAAGGTCTTTTGTGCTGTAGCACAACGGACATCAAGAAGTATTTCTGGCGCCGTTGCCGGGGTTACACAGCAGATATGAGAAGTATTTCTGGCACCGTTGCCGGTTAGGAGAAATCCAGATCTATCCAAGTAGGTCTCACAAACTCATCTCCTGCATTTACTTTTGTTGCCAGTTGCCTCTCGTTTTCCTCTCCCCCACTTCACATTTGCCGTTTTCGTTTGCCTTTTTTCGTTCGCCCTTTTCTCTCGCTTGCTTTCTGTTCGCTTGTGTGCCATGTGCCCTCAATATGCTTGCATCTTCGCTTGCTGAAAGTCTAGTGATATGGATCCTCATCCACTTGCTAGTCTCTTTAAGAGACCCACTCGTGTGGAACAAATTGCTAGTGAGTTGAGGGCAATTGACTATTTCTTTGGAGTTTTGCATAAGATGCGTGAATCTGAAAATTGGGAGGAAGAAATTCATGAAGTGATTCACGAGGGCTCCTTGGATGAAAAGCATGATTGCAATGGTTTCACTATAAATTCTATTAGTGATAATCATGCTAAAATTATGCAAAACCCTAAGCTTGGGAATGCTAGTTTTGCTTTGTCCACTACTTGGCAATAATCACGATTGGGGTGATGATCATTCTTATGATCTTGAAAATTTGTTCAAACCTCATGATGAATATGATATTTGCAACAATACTGAAAGTGGGATTGTAGAAGTCATGACTTTATTTGATGATAATCCTACTAATTTTGAAGCGCGCCAACTTTGCATGCATGTGGATCATGAAAAGAATATCCTATGGGATAGCTATATTGTTGAATTTGAATATGACCCCACATGTAATTGCTATGAGAGAGGAAAATATTGTGGTAGAAACTCTCATGTTACCCAATGACCTCTCGTTATGTTGAGATTGCTATTGTCTCTCTTTCTTCTTCCTTGCATATGGCAACTATTGGTTGTCTTGACAATCTGTTTTCCTATAAAATGCCTATGCATAGGAAGTATGTTAGACTTAGATGTGATTTTCACATGCTTTAGGATGCTCTCGTTGTGCTTCAATTCTTGTCTTTTGTGAGAGCATCATTGAATGCCTAGCTAAGGGCGTTAAACAAAAGCGCTTGTTGGGAGGCAACCCAACGAATCTATCCTTTTTTTTTCTATTTTGTGTTTTCCACACTTTCATAATTCTGTTATGATTGTGTTTTTTGTGTTTCTTTTTGCGTTTGTGCCAAGCAAAACCATTATGATTAGTCTTGAGGATGATCGTTTGGTCACGCTGGAAAAGACAGAAACTTTCTGCTCACGAAAAGAATTTTCATTTTTTTTTTGTAAGAGATTTTGAGTTGATTCTTTTTGCTGATGATTGCTACGCAAATTCTTCAGGCTGTCGTAAATTTTCAGAATTTATGAAGTTCCAGAGGTATACAAAACATACAGATTTCTATAGACTGGTCTGCTATTAACAGATTCTGTTTTTGTTGTGTTGGTTTCTTATCTTGATGAAACTATGGATAGTATCGGGGGGTATTAGCTATGGAAGATTGAAAGTACAGTAACCCAACATCAGCACAAGTAGAATTTAAGTTTGCTACAGTACCTAAGGAAGTGGTAGTTTGCTTTCTTGTACTAATGTTATCACGAGTTTCTATTTAAGTTTCGTGTTGTGAAGTTTTCCAGTTTTGGGTGAAGTTCTTATGGACAAAAAGATAAGAGTGGCAAGAGCTCAAGCTTGGGGATGCCCAAGGCACCCCAAGAGATACAAGGATGCCGTAAAAGCCTAAGCTTGGGGATGCCCCGGGAAGGCATCCCCTCTCTAGTCTTTTTTTGAAGGAAAACTGTAAGGGAAACCCCCCACAGTGAGTTTTTTTTTAAATAATAAGAACCCAAATTCGCGCCCGTGGCCCCTCTCTAGTCTTCAATCCATCGGTAACGTTACTTGGGGCTATATTTTTATTCACCACATGTTATGTGTTTTTGCTTGGAGCGTCTTCTATCGTAGGAGTCTTTTATTTTTGTTGTGTCACAATCATCCTTGCTGCACACCTAGAGAGAGAGACATGCACACACCGTGATTTTGTCAAGCTTCACTTATATCTTTTGGTAGACAATTCAGCTCACATGTGCTTCACTTATATCTTTTGAGATAGATACTTTTGCTCTATGTGCTTCACTTATATCTTTTAGAGCGCAGCGTTGCATGGCTTGGTAGTTGATCTATGCTTTGAAAGTAGTCTCAAAAGGGGTTGTTATCCAAAGGGATACAACTTCCACCTTCATGTGCATTGAATAGTAGAGAAGTTTGATTCATCTCAATTAGTTTTGAGTTGTGGTTATGGTAATATTGAAGTCATGCTAGTAAGGTGTTGTGGATCTAGAAATACTTGTGTTGAAGTTAGTGATTCCCGTAGCATGCACGTATGGTGAACCTCTATGTGATGAAATCTGAGCATGATTAGTATATTTATTGTTATCCTTTGCGTAGCGGTCGGGATCGAGCGATAGTTTATACCTACCAACCCTTCCCCTAGGAGTATGCATTGAATGCTTTGTTTCGATTACTAATAAAACTTTTGCAATAAGTATATGAGTTCTTCATGACTAATGTTGAGTCCATGGTTTAGATGCACTTTCACCTTCCACCATCACTATCTTCTTAGTGCCGTGCAACTTTCGCCGGTGCACAAAACCCACCATTAGCCTCCTTCAAAACAGCCACCATACCTACCTACTATGGCTTTTTCAAAAGTCATTCCGAGATATATTGCATGCAACTACCACCATGACATGTGCCACCATGTCTACTTTGCCTTTGCATGATTGTAAGATAGCTAGCATGATGTTTCCATTGATGTCTATGCCATGCTAGATCATTGCCACGGTACACTACCGAAGGCATTCCATATAGAGTCATAATTGCTCTAAGTTTTGAGTTGAAAGTGTGATGATCATCATTATTGGAGCATTGTCCCATGTTAGGAAATAAAAGAGGCCAAAGAATCCCATAAAAAAGAGGCCAAAGAGCCCACCAAAATAAAAAAAATGAGAGAAAAAGAGAGAAGGGACAATGCTACCACTTTTTCCACACTTGTGCATATTTAGCACCATGATCTTCATGATTGAGAGTTTGTCGTTTTGTCACCACCATATAGCTAGTGGGAAATTTTCATTATATAACTTGGCTTGTATATTCCAATGATAAGCTTTCTCAAATTTGCCTTAGGTCTTCATGAGCAAGCAAGTTGGATGCACACCCACTAGTTTTCTTTAAGAGCTTTCACATACTTGTAGCTCTAGTGCATCATTTGTATGACAATCCCTACTCATTCACATTGATATCTATTGATGAGCATCTCCACAGCTCATTGATATGCCTAGTTAATGTGACTATCTTCTCCTTTTTTTCTTGCAACCTCCACCACATTCCACACCATCTATAGTGCTATAACCATGGCTCACGCTCATGTATTGCGTGAGAGTTGAAAATGTTTGAGAAAGTAAAGGTGTGAAACAATTACTTGGCCAATACTGGGGTTGTGCATGATTTAAATTCGTTGTGCAATGATGATAGAGCATAGCCAGACTATATGCTTTTGTAGGGATAACTTTCTTTTGGCCTTGTTATTTTGAAAGTTCATGATTAATTTGCTAGTTTGCCTAAATTATTATTATTTCCACGTCAATAGCAAACTATTGTTTTGAATCTAATGGATCTGCACATTCACATCACATAAGAGGAATTAGAAAGGACACCTATGCTAGGTAGGATGAAAGCATAAAAAATTCATTCTTATGATTTCCCTACTCGAGGACGAGCAGGAGTAAAGCTTGGGGATGGTTGATACGTCTCAAACGTATCTATAATTTTTGATGATTTCACGTTGTTATCTTGCCTTCTTTGTATTTTTTATGTACCTTTTTATATCTTTTTGGAACTAACTTATTAATTCAGTGCCAAGTGCGAGTTCCTGTTTTTTCCGTGTTTTTGACACTTTTCAGATCTGATTTTGGAACGGAGTCCAAACGGAAGAAAAACCCCGAAATGATTTTTCCCGAACGGAAGAAGTCCAGGGGGCTTTTAGGCCAAGCCAGGTCGGCTCCAGGGAGCCCACAAGCCCCCACTCCGCCAAAAGGGGGGAGGCAGTGGTGGGCAGACTTGTGGCCTCCCTCGCCGCCCCCTGACCTAGGTCTTTGGCCTATAAATTCCCAAATATTCCGCAAAAAATCAGGGGAGCCTCAAAAATACTTTTCCGCCGCCTCAAGCTTCCGTTTCCACGAGATCTCATCTGGAGACCCTTACCGGCACCCTGCCGGAGGGGACTTTGGAGCTGGAGGGCTTCTTCATCATCATCATCGCCCCTCCAATGACTCGTGAGTAGTTCACTTCAGACCTACGGGTCCGTAGTTAGTAGCTAGATGGCTTCTTATCTCTCTTGGATCTTCAATACAAAGTTCTCCATGATCTTCATGGAGATCTATCCGATGTAATCTTCTTTGGCGGTGTGTTTGTCGAGATCCGATGAATTGTGGACTTGTGATCAGATTATCTATGATATATATTTGAGTCTTTTGCTGATTTCTTATATGCATGATTTGATATCCTTGTAAGTCTCTCCGAGTCTTGGGTTTTGTTTGGCCAACTAGATCTATGATTCTTGCAATGGGAGAAGTGCTTGGTTTTGGGTTCTGCCATGTGGTGACCTTTCCAAGTGACAGTAGGGGCATCAAGGCACACATCAAGCAGTTGCCATCAAGGGTATAAAGATGGGGTTTTTATCATTGGTTTGAGATTATCCCTCTACATCATGTCATCTTGCTTAAGGCGTTACTCTGTTCTTATGGACTTAATACACTAGATGCATGCTGGATAGAGGTCGACGTGTGGAGTAATAGTAGTAGATGCAGAAAGTATCAGTCTACTTGTTTCAGACGTGATCTCCTATAGAAATAATCATTGCATAGATATCGTCACGACTCTGCACAGTTCTATCAATTGCTCGATAGTAATTTGTTCACCCACTGTCTCCTTGCTTTCATGAGAGAAGCCACTAGTAAACACTACGGCCCCCGGGTCTATTCACATCCATCGTTTACAACTCCGCTTTTACTTTGCTTTGTTACTTTGTTTCTTTCAGTTCTCAGTTGGCAAACAATCTATAAGGGATTGACAACCCCTTCATAGCGTTGGGTGCAAGTTTTGTGTTTGTGCAGGATCTTGAGATACTCCTCCGCCGGATTGATACCTTGGTTCTCAAACTGAGGGAAATACTTACCTCCGCTGTGCTACATCATCCTCTCCGCTTCGAGGGAACACCAACACAGAAGGATTCCTGGTGTCGTCAACGTGCCCATTACTGGCGCCACAGGAAGGTCTTTCGTGCAGTAGCACAACGGACATCAAGAAGTATTTCTGGCGCCGTTGCCGGGGATACACAAAAGATATCAATAAGCAAGGTGAAGGAACTGAAGAGGCAGCAACGTCCAAGGACTTAATCCATCACATGAAGCGCACTGAAGATCCACGTTACCAGTAACGCCAGGGGTAAATGCTACCGTTAACTGTAACCTCCCTCTTTGTTGTCATTTATTGCCTTGTAATGGAGCTTGGCCGGTCGTGGCGACCTCTATATAAGCCACTCTCGGGATCGAGCTCAAGGGTTCAGCACTTGTAATCTTTTACACCCTCCATAAACAAACACCAGCATGAGGGCTCAAGACGTAGGGCTATTACCACGTCCGAGTGGGCCTGAACTCGTAAATCCGAGTGCATCCACTACGCCTAGCTAGACTTCGCCCCTTAGTTCATACCCTCGGTACTATTGTGAGGATCATTCCCACGACAACATCCACTTCCAAGAGTTCTCTTGTGCTTATTCTATTTTGTAGCTGGAGTTTTTGTAGCCACTCTCGAAGCAAAGATTCAAACTTTTCCAGGCACTTTTGCTTTCCAAATTAGTTCCCAGATGTTGTGGTTAGTTGGTTCCCTCGAGGAGCTTTACGGGGTGTACCTTGGGAGAGCCCGATTTTCAACGAGTTTGTATGCACTTTTGACAGGGAAAACTCCACTCTTCTCGTAATGCCATGCTACTTGGTCCTCCGTATGAGATGCGGGGATAGGGATTTCACATAACTCATCAGCATCGAAAGTGCACTAGTAGAAAATATGCTTTAGTTCTAACCCGATCATAGCAATAGTTTCGGTCGCATTACGAACCAGGACTAATGTGAGCATTAGTGATGGTTTGAACAGCTAGGAGTGGATGGATGGCCACTAGTGGAAAACAGGGCATTAAACCCGGTTCCAGAGGGCCTTCAGTCCCGGTTCTTGAACCGGGACAGAACAAACAGGACAAATACCGAGAACCTTTACTCCCGGTTGGCCTACGAACCGGGACCAAAGGAGCTCCATGCGGCCGCTGCGGGGCGCCCAGGCAGGGAGATCTTTACTTCCGGTTGGTAACACCAACCGGCACCAAAAGGCAGCCACGCGTTAGCAGCCTGCATGAACTAGGTTTTTTTGAAAGGGGGTGGTTAGGGGTTTTGGAGGGTTTTAGGGGTTTCATATTGTGTTAGCTAGCTACTACATATAGAGAGAAGTGACATCTCTTTCTTCGTGCTTGGTCGACGGTAGCAACTTTATATAGAGAGAACTCGACGCTAGATAGTAAGAAAATGAAGGAACCATTAATTACACAACATCGTGATCATGAACATATATAGCGAGAAGTGACCTCTCTTTCTCCGTGCTTGGTCGAACAACAACTTTTCGTATATCTATCCGACGCTACTACGCATGTACAATATAACATCCCTCACATCATCAAGCGCCAAACTCCCATTGAATTACTGTATAGTATTCTCCCTTTTCATTTATGACTTTGTCAAGAAAGAATCACATCAATTCCTCTTAAATTGCTCGTATGCGATCTTGTGGTAGGAGTTCATCCCACATCTGCCAGAGCTAATTTAAAGAAGGGGGTCATACGTATATATGAATGAAAATCAACACAATTGATGGTAATAAAATAAAATTGTGAATATTTCTTAGGTACTTCTAATTGTTTTGAAGTTATGCCCCTCTCATTTTTCGAGTTGCGAATGAACTCGCAAACGTAGTATACACATAAATTATTCCCGGGTGCCAGCCACATGCACTTTACGAGAATAGAGTTTAGTAAAACTGATAATCAAGCATGATAATGGTATTGAAAGTAGAATCAATGAGAAATGCGTGGAACTAGCTAGTAGTGCTTAATTTGGGGGGTGTAAATTGCACGTCGTTCTTTAGACCTGAAACCATTCCGGTGAACTTTTTCCAAACCCCGCGAGGCAAAGAAAATTACTTGATATCAGGAAATGAACAAAAGTTATCGATATGGTCCCGGTATTGATTGAACTTACTTGTGGAGCATTGCAGTCATGTCTGCATAATCTTTGGGATCTTTACGTCTCAAGTCTAAGACAGCTAGTACTCCCCTGTCAAGCTTAATGCATAGCAGAATAAAGTGAAACCTCTGCACGCATAACTCATCAGTTATAGTACTTAACCTCGAGTAAGCAAAACTGAATATGCACAAGACAGTAACACTCGCTTGAAGTTATAAGGAAAGAGTATTTCCCTTTTGTTTTGATGTCAAAGGAACGCTTTTAGCAAGTTTTCCTCCGTATCTTTAACTCTGTTTTCTACCGTCCATTGTTTTACGGTATTTGGGCAAATGAGCCGAATGTCATAGATTTTTCCTTCTTTGCATTCAATGATCTTCAATCTGCATAATATAGTGAGGACAATAATATATACATGCAATGTCGTGGGTATAAGCCTGACAGTAGATGTATAGGGTACGAATGAGATGGGCAGAGTCCTAGCTACGGCGAGGTTGTATGAGTTCAGGCCCCTCTGCGGTGGAGGTAACAACCCTACGTCTCAGTGCTCTCGGAGCTCTTTGTCGAGTGTAATATGGAATACAATGATTTGCTAACCCCTCTACCAGTGGAGGAGGGCGGCATATATAGAGTGCGCTGCCCTCCGCAACGGTTCCGGTACAGGGGTGGAGTAACGGGGGTTGAATGCGTACGTTACAGGTAACGTATGCCCTAAATGCTAATAAATGCACCCGGAAACGTACGGCAGTTTCCCTCCAGAGAGGCTACGATTTACCGAGTGTAGACAGTCGGTCAGCGTGGTATCCTCCGAATGCTAGTCTCCCACTGGGTGATTCAGGACCTGTTACCGACTGGATGATGGGGACTCCTTAATTCAGTCGGGGCAGACTTAGGGCCCTGTCCTTTGTGTGGGGTAGTCCTTGGGTAGGACCTGTATGACAGGCCTATGACCCTACCCTAGGACTATGACTCCATCATTAGTCTCCGAATGGATTGGGGTTGAAACGACGAAGCGGTGCTTGAAGTTCGGATCCGACTGGATTAGATTCTGCTTGGGCGTTGCTTGCCTCTATCCATTTTATCTTTTCTGACCAACAATCCGAGTGGAAGTGCTTGCGAAATAGACTGTCGGGAGCCGAGTGTTTCCGCGGCATCTTTTGACGCGACCGATCAACTGACAGCGGCGGATTTTCCGGGATCTCAAATTTCGGGTTCCGCGCGCTCAGCGGGGACGACGTCAGCGCACTCGAGTAGCGCCTGACGCCTCAATTCTCGCGCCTTCAAGTCCTCCACTGATATCGTCGCGGCCGGTCGGGCGGATAAGGTTTCGGGGCCACCCGCCAGTGACCCAGTCGGAACCCTATTTAAATCTGGGCGGCGAGGCTTCTTCGTTACGCTCGCCGAATCTTTCGTTCTCGCCTGCTCCGTCTTCCTCGCCACCTCCAGCGCTCCCACACTCCCTCCTTCTCCTTCCTCTTGAGAGTTCGCCGTCGCCTCCATAACCAAGGGTCAGACCAGCAAGATGGAGGCGAGGAAGAAGAAGGGCAAGGCGGCGGCGCCTGCTCAGCGGCGGCAGCGGCCGCTGCCGGCGGGATGGATCCAAGGAGACTTCATCCCCTCCACGGTGACGGAGGGAGATCTGCTGCAGCTGGTGGAGCACGGAGTGCTCGTGCATAAGTCCTAGAGACTGCCGACGGAGGACGAGGTCGAGCCAGCGCCTCGGGAGGGGGAGCGCGTCCTGCTCCTCAGCCATGTCCACCGAGGTTTTTCTTTGCCCCCGCATCCTTTCTTTAAGGGCATCATGAACCACTTAGGGGCCCAACTTCACCATTTTCCTCCGAATGCCATCGCCCATCTTTCTGCCTTTATAGTTTTGTGCGAATGTTTCATCGGTTGCCCTCCCCATTGGGGTTTGTTCAAACACATCTTCTCCACCCGATCCCAAACTATCAAACGACTTAGCCAGTCGGATGACAAGACACACCTCCTCCAGCTCCGCGGGGGTTTAGGATTCCAGAAGAAGAGTCGGAGTAGCTATCCTGCTCTCCAGTTAAGTGAGTCGGTTAGGAATTGGCAGTCGACGTGGTTCTACTGCCAGGATATCGCCTGTCCGAATGCGTCGACTGGGCTGCCTCCTTTTAGTCTAGACCGGCCCGCCCCGCCTAAGCGGCTTGCGCTCTCGAAGGCGGAGAAGAACGACGTCCGGCCCTTGGTTGAGGCACTCGTGGACGTCGTCAGGAGGGGGGTCACCGGTATAGACCTGCTGGAAGTCTTCCTTGGTCGGCAGATCCAGCCTCTGCAGGCTCGCGACCATGCCATGTGACATTACACGGGGCCCGAGGATTCCACTCGGACCAATGTTATGGGCGTGACTGAGGAGAGGGTGACCTCGTGGGTGCTCCAGATCACGGGCCCCTGCGAGAATCCCAAAGGATCACGGCAAGTGAAGCCCTTCTGCGCGGATAATCCTCCGCCGAATCAGGTGAGAGACTCTTGTCGAGTGCTCCTAACTGTCTTAATCTTGTCGTTTGCTTGAATCTCTGTGTGATGCTTGATGTCGCCGACTCAATTTTATGCAGGAGTGGACCAACTGGTTTTCTCCCGTCTCGAACGGGAACTCGGCCGAGGAGGAGGAGGGCAGCCAGGAGGGCAGCGTGGAGAGCGCTGAATATGTCTCCGACAGTGGGGAGTCGGAGGAATAGTCCAGCGAGGAGGAGGAAGAAGACGAGGAGCAAGACTTGCCACCTCCACAACTGGAGCATCGGACTAAGCGCCGACACGAGCCCGCTGTCCCCTCAGCTCCTCCCGCGTCTTCGAGTGCTCCGCCTACTGCTCCAGTGGCCCCGAGTGTTCGAAGCGCTAAGAGGACCAGGGATGTCGCCGCTGAGCCTGCGGGCCAATCTTCTAAGGCGCCCAAGCCGAGTGGGCCTAAACCTCGGAAGGCTCTGCCGCGAATGAGGGTCGCTGTCCCCCTCACCTCCACGTAAGTGCACTCAGCTTTCAGTTTTTTCTCATATCCGAGTGAACTTCTGTTTACTGGCCGAATGGATCTCACTCAACAGGGTCGCTACCTCTGCCACCTCTCCGCCGCGTCAGGAGGACGACCCCATGGACACGGACAACGTCGTCTCGTCTCAGCCAGGTGCGTTGTAGGAACGTCGAGTGTTTTATACCATCGCGTCCCAGCCAGGTCATTCTTTCTTTTTCTGAGACCTCGTGTCATTCGGCCTGTCAGGGGCGATCTGCCTGGACGAGGGCGTCCAGGGGAGAGCCGACCCAGCTGTGGAGCCTGTTCTTGAGGCTGCTCCTCCTGCTGCCGCTCTCGCCGCCGACGTGCTGCCGACAGAGGCGCTGCCGCCGACTGAACTAGTGCTGGTGGAGGAGGAGCCGACTGGGGCGGACCTTGGGATGCCTCAGGAACCTCCGACGGTTCCAGGTTCGTCGAATGCTGAATTCAGCATCCAACGTCTTCCGGAGGAGCAGGTGGGAGCGGCCAAGGGGGCTATGGTGCAGGCGGAGCTGATGGCTGGAGAAGCCAAGAGGGCCTATGACTCCATTGCGGCCTTGTACCAGCGAAGCTTGGAGCTGCGCGATGATATCCGAGTATGTGGTCTAGTGAGTATTTACTTTTCCCCTGTAACCCACTGGGTGTTATTGAATATCAGCTGATGTTTGCCCTGGGTTCACTCTGAGTGAACCCAGTGGGTGTAGTCCCCGAGACTTCTGTCGAGTGCTTGCACCGACAGTTGTCTTTATACACTTTGCCTTGAGTTTGGTTGTGTCCGTAGATAGGATTACCGAGTGGGAGTAGTTGTTGCAGTCGGAGTGTACTTACGGTAAGAGTCCCCGAGAGTAAGTTGTACTCAGGTCGGGTAGTATTGGCCTCGGAGGCGTAGGTGATAACATGCATTTCAATAGGGCAGGCCTGCTTGAGGTGCATGCCAGTGGGGTCACTCTCAGTGAACCCACTGGGTGTAGTCCCCGAGACCGCTGTCGACTGCTTGCGTCGGCAGGGGTCTGAAAAACTTAGACTGTTAACTGTTGAACTTTCTGATTGTCCCTTGTTTCTTGTTGGCAGAAAACTTGTGAAATGGGGACGGCCTATGAGACTCTCAAGGCGGAGAGGAATCAGTTCGCTGGTGAACTTGATGCGGCCATGCTTGCAATGGCCGGCATGAGGGATGCTCTGGCAGAACGGGAGAGGTCATTGGAGCAGGCGCGTGAAGTGAACAAGGTGTTGACTGAGGAAGTGGAAAAGATGGGGAAACAGAGGACTGCGCTGATGAGTCAGATGGATGTGTTGAACAAACGATGCAGGGCGCAAGAGAAATATGTGAGCGACTGGGCTCGGCAGATGATGACGCATCTGGCTGGTAAGTCCTGCTTTTTCCGAGTGGTTGTGCTATGCGCGTAACATTCAGCGCTTATTGTCTGTTTGTCCTATCTTTGCAGATTTTTGCTTTGACGCCGAAGCTGAAGCGGCTGACGTGGAGCGTTCGATTCTTGAGAACGTTCCACTCGGCGACGACGCCAATCGGGATCTGCTCCGCGCGCACATCCGCGTGGGCAAAGTTGGTCCTTTCATCGGTCGACTGAGAGAAATCGTCGGCCGAATCGACAAGGAGCTTTAGCCAGAAGATGATTCGCGGCAGGAGATGGAGAACCTGATGACCCGACTGGAGGAGATTCCCAACAGAGTACAGTCGTGGAACAAATCGGCAGCTCGTTGCGGTGCAGATGTTGCTCTGTCCTTGGTCCGAGTCCATTGCAAGGAGGTGCGTGAGGAAAAACTGAAGACTCTGAAGGTCGCCAACATGAAGAAGCTTCGATTCGAAGACTTCATGGAGACGTTCCTTGAGAGTGCTACCCGCATCGCCGATGGAATTGACTTGGACACTTTCGTGGAGCCCTCCAGTCCTGGAGCCGGCCCAGCTGACGCATAAGAAACTTTATCCTCGGTATGCCGAGTGTTTATCTGTAAGGTACTTTGGCCACTTTTGTTGGCCGTCATACTTTTAAATCGGTGCGGGTAAGCTTGATCCACACCGAGTTAGCTATCCTTGCGAGAATTTTGGAATCCGATTTTTGCTCTTCTGTTGCAATGTTGATTCGAGTTTTTCTTTGGCGTTTGTTGGTGAAGCCAAAGGCAAACAGTCGATGCTGGATCGCTGCTAAGTCCCCGAGTGTGACGTTAAGTGCACAGTCGGAGAAGATTAATACTTAGGCGATGCAGGATCGCAGCTAAGCCCCTGAGTGTGACGTGTAGTGCACACTCGGAGATGGTTAGTACGTGAGCGACTGTAGATCGCAGCGAAACCTTCGAGTGTGACGTTAAGTGCACACTCGGAGAAGTTATACTTAGGCGATGCTGGATCGCAGCTAAGCCCCCAAGTGTGACGTGAAGTGCACACTCGGAGAGGTTTAATACTTAGGCGATGCTGGATCGCAGCTAAGCCTCCGAGTGTGACGTTAAGTTCACACTCGGAGAAGTTTAATACTTAGGCGATGCTGGATCGCACCTAAACCTCCGAGTGTGAGGTGAAGTGCACACTCGGAGAAGGTTAATACTTAGGCGATGCTGGATTGCAGCTAAGCCCCCGAGTGTGACGTTAAGTACACACTCGGAGAAAGTTAATACTTAGGCGATGCTGGATCGCAGCAAAGACCCCGAGTGTGACGTGAAGTGCACATTCAGAGAAGGTTAATACTTAGGCGATGCTGGATCGCAGCTAAGCCCCCGAGTGTGACATTAAGTGCACACTCAGAGAAAGTTAATACTTAGGCGATGCTGGATCGCAGCTAAGCCCCCGAGTGTGACGTTAAGTGCACACTCGGAGAAAGTTAATACTTAGGCAATGCTGGATCGCAGCTAAACCTCCGAGTGTGACGTTAAGTACACGCTCGGAGAAAATTAATACTTAGGCGATGCTGGATCGCAGCTAAGCCCCCGAGTGTGACGTTAAGTGCACACTCGGAGAAAGTTAATACATAGGCGATGCTGGATCGCAGCTAAGCCCCCGAGTGTGACATTGAGTGCACACTCGAAGAAAGTTAATACTTAGGCGATGTTGGATCGCAGCTAAGCCCCCGAGTGTGACGTTAAGTGCACACTCGAAGAAAGTTAATACTTAGGCGATGCTGGATCGCAGCTAAGCCCCCGAGTGTGACGTTAAGTGCACAGTCGAAGAAAGTTAATACTTAGGCGATGCTGGATCGCAGCTAAGCCCCCGAGTGTGACGTTAAGTGCACACTCAGAGAAAGTTAATACTTAGGCGATTCGGGGTCGCAGCTAAGTTTTTTTTAAGACCGGAGTCTGCGACCGCAGAAGAACTTTGAACCTGCAAAAGACTCAATCTGCTTTATATTATTTCGCCGATACTTGTTCTTTACATCGCTTCAGTCGACGGTCACGTGTAGAAGCGCTTCAGGAGGTTTCCGTTCCATGCGCACGGCTCGTCTGTCTCCCTCTGAATGTTGTAGAGTCTGTATGCTCCGTTGTTCAGCACCTTGGAGATGATGAAAGGCCCTTCCCAGGCCGGAGCCAACTTGTGGGGTCTTTGCTGATCCACTCGGAGCACTAAGTCGCCTACTTGGAATGTGCGACTCCTAACGTGACGCGCATGAAAACGTCGCAGATCTTGCTGGTAAATTGTTGAGCGAGTTAGCGCCATCTCGCGTTCCTCCTCTAGAAGATCTACTCCATCTTGCCTTGCTTGTTCTGCTTCAGCTTTGGAGAAGATTTCGACTCGTGGGGCATTATGAAGCAGGTCACTCGGAAGGACCGCTTCTGCTCCATAAACCAGGAAGAACGGTGATCGCCCCGTTGATCTGTTCGGAGTGGTGCGGAGGCCCCAAAGCACTGAAGATAACTCGGTGACCCATGCGCCAGCAGCGTGTCCCACCTCTCGCAGGAGTCTGGGCATCAAACCTTGAAGAATAATCCCATTCGCCCGCTCAGCTTGTCCGTTGGATTGAGGATGTGCTACGGAAGCAAAATCCACTCGGATACCCTGACTCGCACAGAAACCTTTGAATCTGTCCAAGTCGAAGTTTGTCCCGTTGTCCGTGATTATGCTGTGAGGTACCCCGAACCTGGAAATGATGTCCTTGACAAACTTGACAGCTGTTGAGGCGTCCAGTTTCTTGATGGGCTTGGCTTCTATCCATTTTCTGAACTTGTCGACTGCCACCAACAGATGTGTGTAGCCGCCTTGGCCTGTCTTGAATGATCCGACTGTATCTAATCCCCAAACTACAAATGGCCACATAAGAGGGATTGTCTTCAATGCAGATGTTGGCTTGTGGGACTTGTTGGAGTAGAACTGACAGCCTTCACATCTGTCGACCATATCTTTAGCCATCTCGTTTGCCTGCAGCCAAAAGAAACCGGCTCTGAACGCCTTGGCGACGATTGCTCTTGAAGAAGCGTGATGACCGCAGGTTCCCGAGTGAATATCCTCTAGGACCAACTGCCCTTCCTCTGGGGAAATGCAACGTTGAAGAACGCCTGAAACACTCTCCTTGTACAATTGGCCATCAATGATAGTGAATGCCTTTGACCTGCGGACTATTTGCCTGGCTTGGATTTCGTCTTCTGGAAGTTCTTGCCTGAGGATATATGCAATGATCGGCACAGTCCAATCGGGAATGACAGCCATAATCTCCATGACCAGATCAACCACAGCAGGTACATCGACTTCAGTCGGATCTGTTGTGCTCTTGGGTTGTACCGGTTCCTCTGTGAAGGGATCTTCTTTGACTGAGGGTAGGTGGAGGTGCTCGAGGCAGACATCAATCGGGACTGGTCTCCGAGTGGATCCGAGTTTTGCCAACTCATCAGCTGCTTGGTTCTTCAGTCTCGGAACATGGTAGAGCTCTAGACCTTCAAACTTCTTCTCCAGCTTCCTTACTGCATTGCAGTATGTGGTCATGGTGGGGTTCCTGACGTCCCACTCTTTCATCACTTGATTGACCACCAAATCCGAATCGCCGTAGACCATCAAGCGACGGACGCCGAGTGAGATGGCCATGCGCAATCCGTAGAGGAGAGCTTCATATTCTGCCTCGTTGTTGGAGGAATCAAAGTGTATCTGCAGCACATACTTGAGCTTGTCGCCCTTTGGTGATATGATCACAACACCAGCGCCGGAGCCATTCAACATCTTAGACCCATCGAAGAAGATTGTCCAATGAGCCGAGTAGATGTGGGTCGGTTGCTGTTGTTCTACCCATTCTGCTATAAAGTCAACCAGGGCTTGAGACTTAATAGCTTTCTTGGCCTCGAACTTGATGTCACAGTACAGCATCTCCATTGCCCACTTCGCCACTCGGCCTGATGCGTCTCGATTGTGGAGAATTTCCGACAACGGAGCATCAGAAACGACAAATACCGAGTGGTCTTGGAAATAATGAGCCACCTTCTTCGCAGTCATATAGATCCCATAGATAAGTTTTTGATAATGGGGATACCTCTGCTTGGAAGGAGTCAGGACTTCGGAGACGTAGTACACTGGCCGCTGAACTTTGTATGCTTTGCCTTCTTCTTCTCGCTCGACTGTAAGAACAGTACTGACGACTTGATTTGTAGCCGCGATATATAGAAGAAGGGGCTCTTTACTGAGCGGAGCAGTAAGAACCGGCTGGGTGGAAAGTAGGACTTTGAGGTCGTCGAATGCGACTTGAGCTTCGTCTGTCCACTCGAAGGTATCTGATTTCTTCATGAGTCGGTACAGAGGGAGCGCTTTTTCGCTGAGTCGACTGATGAACCTGCTCAAAGCTGCTAGGCAACCTATGAGCCGTTGAACATCGTGTATTCTGACCGGGCTCTCCATTCGGACGATGGTCCCGATCTTTTCGGGGTTGACGTCGATCCCTCGTTCGGAAATGAAGAAATCGAGTAACTTTCCGCTGGGAACACCGAATGAACATTTGGCTGGGTTGAGCTTGATATCGTACCTACGAAGGTTGGCGAATGTTTCTGCCAAGTCAGTCAGCAGGTCAGAACCTTTGCGTGACTTGACTACGATATCATCCATATATGCCTCCACATAGCGACCGATCTAGTCGAGGAGACATTTTTGGATCATGCGCATAAAGGTAGCTCCTGCATTCTTCAGACCGAAAGGCATAGTGATGTAGCAGAAGCACCCGAATGGGGTGATGAAGGATGTCTTTAACTCATCGGGACCATACAGACGTATCTGATGATAGCCCGAGTAGGCATCGAGAAATGACAGACGCTCGCAACCCGCAGTCGAATCGACAATTTGATCTATGCGGGGGAGCGGAAAATGGTCTTTCGGGCAGACCTTATTGAGATGCTTGAAGCCGATGCACATTCGGAGCGACTTGACCTTCTTGGGCACCATGACAACATTGGCGAGCCAGTCGGAGTGGTGAACCTCGCGAATGAAGTTGGCTGCCAACAGCTTGGCCACCTCCTCCCCGATTGCCTTCCTCTTGTGCGCGGCGGACCGGCGCAGGCGTTCTCGGACAGGCCGAGCCGTGGAATCCACGTGCAGTCGGTGCTCAGCCAACTCCCTGGGTACACCTGGCATGTCAGAGGGTTTCCATGCGAAGATGTCCCAGTTCTCACGGAGGAATTGGGTGAGCTCGGCTTCCTATTTAGGATCGAGGGTGGTGGAGATGTTCGTCGGGGCAGCAGTGGCGTCTGTCGGGTGGATGTTGACTTTCTTCGTCTCTCCCGCTGACTGAAATGCAGACTCTGAAGCTGGCTTTTTCGAGCGCATCAGGTTGGAGGGGTCGACTATTTTCTTGTACTCGTCCAGCTCGAGGACGGCCATCTGCTGGTCGGCGATTCTTGATCCCTGCTGCAGACACTCTTCAGCTCGCTGCCGATTGCCTGTGATGGTGATCACACCTTTCGGGCCCGGCATCTTCAGCTTCAGGTACACGTAACATGGACGGGCCATGAAGTGCGCATACGCTGGGCGACCCAGAATTGCGTGATAAGCACTCTGGAAGTCAACCACTTCGAACGTCAGCTTTTCCTTGCGGAAGTTCTTGTCGGAGCCGAAAACGACGTCCAACGCGATCTGGCCGAGTGACTTGGCCTTCCGTCTAGGGACGACTCCGTGGAACTGCAGGCTGCTCTCACTGAGTCGGGCATCGGGATGCCCATCCCCTTGAGGGTGTCGGCGTACATGATGTTCAAGCCGCTGCCGCCATCCATGAGGACTTTGCGCAGTCGGACTCCTTCTACCACCGGGTCGACGACCAGGGCTTGTCTTCCCGGGGTGGGTACATGTGCCGGATGATCCGAGTGGTCAAAGGTGATCACAGTCTGGGACCATTTGAGGAACTTGGGGTTGGAAGGGGTGGCCATGTTCACCTCTATGTTCACCAGCTTCAGTCGGCTCTTGCTCTCGACGTCAGCAAAGATCATCAGGGTTGCATGGACTTGGGGGAACGGATCATCCTTATCCTCCTCGTCCTGTTCATGGTCCTTCTCACTCGGTTGCCCTTCGCTGAACCCCTGGATTAGGAGGCGACACTGTCGAGTGGTATGCTTCGCGTATATGGGGTTGCCTTCTTCGTCCATCTTCGTGTGAACCGGACAGGGCTGGTCCAGGATGGGATTATCGAACTGCTTCTTCTTGGGGGTGAATTGATCCTTCCCTTTGCCCTTGAACTTGGCATTGGTTACGGCTGCAGCTTCTACTTGCGGAGCGGCTGGGGCCTTCTGCTTCTGCTTCCGAGTGTTGCCCCCATCGCCGTCAGCGACTGTTTTGTGTCTGCCGCTTCGGATGCGGTCCTCTTCTTCGCCATTTGCATAGCGAGCCGCTATCTCCATCATCTTGCTCATGGAGATGTCGCATGTTCGACCGAACTTTAGGTACAGCTCTCTGTACCCCACGCCTGCCTTGAAGGCGCAGACTGCTTGGTGCTCGGTGACGTTCTCCACCGTGTGGTAGAGAGTTGTCCAACGCTGGATGAAGTCGCGCAGGGGCTCATTCGGCTTCTGGACATAGTGCTGGAGCTCCACAAGGCCTGCAGGGCGCTTGCACGTCCCTTCGAAGGTCCTGATGACCACTCGGGCCAGATCCGCCCAACTGTAACTGCTTGAGGGGGCCAACTGGTTCAGCCACGCTCGCGCCGAGCCGTCGAGCATCAGAGGGAGGTGCTTCATAGTGACATGGTCGTCCCCTCCTCCGACCTGGACTGCTACTCGGTAGTCATCCAGCCATGTTTCCGGCTTGGACTCTCCTGTAAACTTACTGATTCCCGCTGCCAATCGGAAGTTGGGCGGGATGTCAGCCGAGCGGATGGCTCGACTAAAACACTCGGGACCGGACACGATGGCCCTGCTTCCACTCGGACGGTCCATATCGTGACCATCATGGTGGGCTCGACCCCTGTCGACTCTTCGCTGGGCGACACGTCCTCTTGCGTCGGATCTTGGGTCGTAAGTGTCGCCGACTGAACGCCGATCATCATGATGTCGGGACCCATAGAGCCCACCCCGCGGAGGGGTGCGTGAGCGGCGGCGATCTTCATGGATCACGGAACGGCTGCCTCCCCTGTGGCGCTGATGGGATCCAGGGCTGTGAACCGACCGATGCGTGTTTGCGTGGACGAAACTATTGTAGATCCGGTTGTGCGACTCGGAGACTGCAGAATTCTGCTGCTGCGCCGTGTGCAACAGGGCTCGGATCTGCTCGATCCCTCTACCAGCCTCTGAATCAGTCGGCTGGAGGGAATCGACTATTTTGGCAGCTGCAGCCAAGTTGAGGAGAGGTGTGCGGAACAGCTCCACGTTGCTCCGCCGAGTGTGCCGACTAGCAGAACGGCGAGGTGGACGACGTGCGCCGGACGTTTCGCCGATCTCGCGCTCGTTCCAGCTAGCCTGACGGGGATCTTCATGGGAGTTGGCCATGTGTACTTCTGCTGCAGGCCCTCGACCCGCGTACTCGGAAGGAAACTCAGTCGGAACTGAGCCCGAACGCTGGGAACGCGGGGCAACCACAACAGACTCCAGAACTGCCACTTGAGAAGACGCGATCTGACGCGCTCGGGCATGCTGCACCCAACGTTGGAGACACGGACGGCGGGACCGCTTGTTGCGGCGCATGACGGAGGTGCGGGTCGACAACGGAGCCGATTGTTGGAGAAGAAGAACGCCGCGGGCGCCGGCACGGAAGTGTGTGGCCCCGCGACGGGGAAGCGCCTCGACGTCGAGAGGCGCCTCCCGAAGCCACGCCGAATCGTCAACGGTGAAGGAGAGAGCGCCGAAGAAGATCTGGTGACCCATGCTTGAATCTCCACCGGACGACATGACGAAAAGAAGTAGTCGCAAACTCGCCGGAAGTCGCTTAGACGCCTGCCCCACGGTGGGCGCCAACTGTCGTGGGTATAAGCCTAACAGTAGACGTATAGGGTACGAATGAGATGGGCAGAGTCCTAGCTACGGCGAGGTTGTATGAGTTCAGGCCCCTCTGCAGTGGAGGTAACAGCCCTACGTCTCAGTGCTCTCGGAGCTCTTTGTCGAGTGTAATATGGAATACAATGATTTGCTAACCCCTCTACCAGTGGAGGAGGGCGGCTTATATAGAGTGCGCTGCCCTCCGCAACGGTTCCAGTACAGGGGTGGAGTAACGGGGGTTGAATGCGTACGTTACAGGTAACGTATGCCCTAAATGCTAATAAATGCACCCGGAAACGTACGACAGTTTCCCTCCACAGAGGCTACAATTTACCGAGTGTAGCCAGTCGGTCAGCCTGGTATCCTCCGAATGCTAGTCTCCGACTGGGTGATTCAGGACCTGTTACCGACTGGATGATGGGGACTCCTTAATTCAGTCGGGGCAGACTTAGGGCCCTGTCCTTTGTGTGGGGTAGTCCTTGGGTAGGACCTGTATGGCAGGCCTATGACCCTACCCTAGGACTATGACCCCATCATGCAATGAACGAGCTGAGGTAGAGACTTAATTACAAAAGTGATACTTATAGACAGTAGCGAGTCATGAGTTATTTGTCGAGGGCCCCTTGATTGAATAATTGAAATGATTCCACATATTGAATAGGCATCAGGTCGACTCCAATGAAGTCATGCTCCTCCTTAATTCTCACCATCAAACTATCATTCCCAGACTTCCTGCAACTTTCCAAGTACTAGTTATGCAATCTTTGCATCAACGTTGTTAGACGAGGGAAGTGATTAAGTTTGACAAGAGGCTTCCCGTGCTCATATCTAAAGATCTCTACTACCTCAGCTGTTTCAAACTGTACTTCATCGCCCACGTAACCACCAAGATTGTTAATGGAGAGTAGCGCCGGATGATTAGCGATATCGCTAGACACCTTGAGCGGGAGCATGATTGCTTCTCCTGTTCGCCAAGCTGGGGAATTTTTTTTGCACTTCTTTGTTATGTTAATATTGCATCACTAGTAGTACTTCCCGACCGTCGCGCTTCAACATATGTCCTTTTAATACAGCTAGCGGTCATAGTTGGATTCCAGCGGAGGTGGTGGTGGTTGATGCCAACTGTTCTTCCCCTTTGCAATGGCACGAGAAGAATGTTGTTAGCACTCTCCGGCAATCGAAAGTAGAAGAATGTTGTTCACGGCCCACAAGCGCATGGGATCACAGCAGTTTTCGAGGGTAGAGTATTCGACCCAATTTGTTGGTTTACCAGACAGGAGGTGAGAGGACACTCTCAAGTATAAGCAGCTGAATATGTCAGATTCAACCACACCTGAAAGATTAGTATCTGCAAGCACAGTAGTAACAGCAAAGTAGTATGATAACAACGGTGTCAGAAACGATCTGTTGACGGCTGACTATTCCTAACGATTGTATCAATGGAGCCAAGTTGCCTCGTTGACGGAAGTAGTCAGTTCCCGTCAACGACCAGCGAACCAAAATTGTAGCAGGTAGCAGCAGTGTAACGAGCAATAGCAGCGGCAAGGAAAAGCAGTAGTGATAGCAGTAGCAAGTAGCAACAGTAGTAGCAGCAGCAGAGCAAGACAAGTAACAACAGTAGCAACAGTAGTAGCAGCAGCAGAGCAAGACAAGTAACAACAATAGTAGGACAAACTCGTAGGCAATGGGTCGGTGATTTGTCTGGATGATATTCATCATGCAACAGCTATAACACGAAGAGATATGTGGCTAGCTCCCGTTCATCAATGTGATGTAGGAATGCATTCCGTGTGTCGTCATACGTGCTTAGGGAAAAGAACTTGCATGCCATCTATTGTCCATCCCTCCCGTGGCAGTAGGGTCCAAAAGGAAACTACGGGATATTAAGGTTCTCCTTTTAATAAAGAACCGGACCACCGCATTAGCATTTGGTGAACACATGAACTCCTCAAACTATGGTCATCACCGGGAGTGGTTCCGGTTATTGTCACTCGAGGGTTGCCGGATCATAACACATAGTAGGTAACTACAACTTGCAAGATCGGATCTAAAACACACATATATTGGTGACAACATAATAATTTCAGATCTGAAATCATGGCACTCGGGACCTAGTGACAAGCATTAAGCATGGCAAAGTAGTAGCAACATCAATCTCAGAACATAGTGGATACTAGGGATCAGTCCCCATCAAAACTAACTCGATTACATGATAGATCTCATCCTACTCATCACCGCCCAGCGAGCCTACGAATAGATTACTCACGAACAACGAAGAGCTTCATGGAATTGGAGATGGAAGAAGGTTGATGATGACGATGGCGACGATTTCCCATCTCCGGAGCCCAAGACAGACTCTAGATCTGCCCTCCAGATGAAGAACAGGTGGTGGCGGCGCCTCCGTATCGTAAACGCGACGAAAACTTCTCTCTTTATTTTTTCTGGGACGAAAGGGATCTTATAGACCTGAGATTGGGGGCGGCAGAGCCGTGTGGGCCCCCAAAGCCTGCGCACCGCCACCAGGGGTGGTGGCGGAGCTAGGGCTTGTGGCCCACTGGCCCACCCCCTGAGGTGGAACTTGGCGCAGATATTTTTTATATTTTCCAAAACTGCTCCCCGTAAATTTTCAAGACGTTTGGAGAACTTTGATTTCTGCACAAAAATAACACCAAGGCAATTCTGTTGAAAAAAGCGTCAGTCCAGGTTAGTTCCATTCAAATCATGCAAATTAGAGTGCAAAACAAGGGCAAAAGATTTGGAAAAGTAGATACGATGGAGACGTATCAGTGCTTGCTTAAGGGCATCCAGAGTGTGCTTCACTTCCACCGGATCTATTGTTTCCTCCGGAGGTGGAGGTTTCCATTCAAAATGGGCCTTTACTTCGGCAGCAATAATGTCCGCGTTTTTCTCGTTACTCCTCTCATATGGTAACTTTGCATGAGCCTTGAGGCTTGGACGACTAAATTTGAATTTCTTCTCGTCTCTTGTACTGCTAGCCGCCGGAGCGGCGGCATCTCTCTTCCGTTGTTGCTGATGCATCGGAGGAGGCGGAGAAGGAGGCGGAGTGCGCTCACACGCCGAAGGAGGCAGAGGAGGAGGAGGGGAGTCTGCTGATCAGTCTGCTGAGGCGTCCAGTTTGGAAGCTTGATGCACTCCTTTCTCCATAGACATGTATATATTAAAGTATTTTCCACATAAATCTCCCCTTCACCTGTAGGGTAGTAAAGCTCGAGCTCCTCAAATCCCTCCATTATTTCGTCCACCATCACAATAGCATAGCCATGAGGTATCAGATGGCAATGGAAAGTTCCCTCAACTCGAGGAGGCAGAACAGAGCCGAGTGCCACCTTCAAGGTCAGGTTCTGGCATTTCGTCATTAGCACACAATGTTCAGCCTTTGTGATACTATCCACGACGTAGAGAGGAGCCGTGAAATCAGGTTGAACGAGCTCAGTCCAAGCCACACTGGTTCTCCGCTCAGATGGTGGGATAGCTTCTGTGGCAGCGTCCAAGTAAGGATCTTCGTGCCACTTAGATGGTTGGTCAGTAGCTCGCTGGCTCTCAAATTCCTCTAGTTTCGCTAATCTTGCACTGAGCTTCCGCATTACGGTTGCTTCCCCTTTTTTATTTCTCTATCGGCTTCTATAACCATCGCTGTCGGGAAACCCATGCACCGACGGAATGGAGCCTGATGTGCCTCGTGTTCGTCCAGGGTGTTCAGGATTCCCGAGGGCCTGTGTCAGCTCGTCCTTCTATCTATCAGGAATGAACGTCCCTTCCTGCGCTTCCTTGATTGCCTTCTCAAGCTTGGTCATGGGTATTGCAAGTTGTTCGTTCGTCCAAACACACTTCCCTAATTCTGGGTCCAAAGTTCCCCCAACCCCAAATGAGCCAAGTCCTTGATCGATCTGGCCAATGCAATGTCGCTGGTTGGACCCCTTTAGCAAGCATTTCTTGCTCAGCTTTGTCCCATAATGATCGGGCTTTGCTGTAGCCACCTGACCCCATGGCATGGTGATACTTCTTCTTTGCAATATTTCGCTTGTTTGTCTCTGACCTTTGTTTACCCTTGTTCGATTTGTTGTAGGCCACAAATGTGGGTGAGTGATCTCTGATCTTCTCATATTGACCGATGAACCTTGGAGTCTCGTCTTTCTCGACAAACTTTGTGTTCAAATGTTTTCGCCAGTTCTTGAATAGTTGTGCCATCTTCTTAACAGCAAACACCTTGAGCTTTCGCTCTATAATTGGGATATTCGGATCCTCCTCTGGCGGTAGGCTAAAAAAATCATCAGCAAGGTACAAAGATCATCTTTCAGTCTATCATGGACGTAAGAAACTTCAGGGTCCTTCTTCTTATTCCATTCATGGATTATGATCGTGATGCTGTCCTTAACAACAACTCCGCACTAATGTACAAATGCGTCCTTGGTCTGCTTGGGAGCAATCGGTTGGCCATTTTTCGCGACTTCTATGATCGTAAACCTTTCATCATCGCGCAACCTTTTCTTCGGGCCTCGTCTCCTTATGGAAGTTTGGCTCGATGGGGAGGGATAAAAGAATAAAGAAGCATTAATATACATACCAAAACAATTAATGCATCGAGTCAACGTAGGATTATATATATACCTTGTCGGACTTTGCAACAGTTAAGGCTCCCTCCTTCGTTCGGTCACGGGAGCCATTATCATGATCTCCTTCCTCCACCATTCGCTCACCGGAGCCGTTATGACTTCTTTCCTCCTCCATTGTTGGATCACCGGAGCCGCCATCCTCTACTTCTTGACCATCGGTATCGTTGAGAAATGACACGGGATCACCTCCGTTGTGGATTATATCCCCCAACAACTCTTCTTGTTCCAAGTCTTTGTCCATAGTTTCTGCAAATACTACAACATGGCAATATACAAACATGAGGGATGGGTTAGCATGGCAAACATGGGCTTAATATCACAACAAGGAATCATACGCATATGAGCAATGGATTAGAGGCAAACATCGTTGAGGACTCCTCCCCCTCATGTCTGATGAGTCGTCCTATATATCTTTCGAGAGAGGATACTTTGCGGACCGCCTCTCTCATGCATGTACGGCGTCCCCCCTCATGTCGAAGTTATCAGGTTATATTTTCAGGAGAGTACACTATATAGTATTAAACATAACAATTACGGGTAGGGGTTGGAGGGGGTAGATCGACAACGACGCTCTTTCTTCTAGGGTTTGTGAGTCTTTTAATTAACACATTTTGAATATATAAACCTTTTAACTTAGTAACTTAGTAACTTGGTAGGTTTTAACTAATTTCTATGAACAAAAAATATTCTATGAACAAAAAAACATCATATGATCGTTTTCTATATATATACATCCATTCATCCATACATACATACACATACATATATACATGGACCAAAAAAGGCTATGAACAAAAAACAATCTATGTAAAAAATCATCATATGAACTAAAACATTATATGAACAAAAAAGCATACATCATCTATCATCAACATCATTATCTATCATCAACATCATCATCTAACAATCATCTATCATCTATCATCTATCATCAAAATCATCATGAAAAATTATGAAAAAAGTAGGGGACAGGGAAGACAGGGAGGAAATGGGGCCAGCCGGCCGAGGAGGAGGGGTGGTGTCGTCGGGGCAGGAGCACGGTGTGGCGCGTCGGAGCAGGGCAGGGGCGCGGGGAGCAGCGCCGACATGAGGGCCGAGCGCGCGTCGGGGCAGAGGGTATTGAGGGTGTTGGCGGCGAGGTTGAGCGGCCTGATGGCGAGGGCGTCCACGGCGAGCTCGGGCAGCCACGTGGTATCGATGTGCTCAGCGTCGTTGGGGGCAATTGCTAGATGAAATTTAAAAATTCCTAATTGTTCCTTATATACACAAAGCATTGGTCCCAGTTGGTGCCACCAACCGGGACTAAAGGTCTATTTTCAGTAGCCTAAAGAGCAGGAAGTAGAGACCTTTAGTCCCGGTTGGTGGCACCAACCGGGACGAAAGGAGGGTGTTGGTCCCCGTTGTTGCCACCAACCGGAACGAAAGGGTGTTGCTACCATGATAAAAAGTTTTGTCCCACCTCGCTAGTTGAGATGGATTCAGAGTGGTTTATAAGCTCCGCTGACGCTGCCACCTGGAGCTCCTCTCTAATGCAGGCAATACTTGCCTATCTAACCCCCAGTTGGGCCTGCTGGGCCCGCGGGCCTGCATCCTCGCCCATGTACACATGGGTTTCTAGTCGTATGCAGGCTGTGGAGGCCTAGTAGGCGGGCAATTTTTTTTGTTATTTTAATTTGCTATTAAAACTTTAACAAAAAACTTTACGAAAATTCATTTTAGTTGATATTTTTTGATTCTTTTTAGTTCATGTTTTACTTGATTCTTTTTAGTTCATTCTTTATAGTTGATTCTTTTTAACAAATAAATACTTTGATAATTTTAATTAATATTTTAGTTGATTATTTTTAGTTAATGTTTTAGTTGATTCTTTTTGGTTCATTCTTTTTAGTTAATATTTTAGTTGATTCTTTTTAGTTCAGTCTTTTTAACAAATAAATACTTTGATAGTTTTAGTTAATATTTTTTGATTATTTTTAGTACATTTTTTAAACAAATAAATACTTTGATAAATTTAGTTAATATTGTTTGATTCATTTTAGGTCATTCTTTTTGCTATTAGTTTATTCTTTGAGCTAAATGACCTTGAAATTGAAAAGCACTACAAATGAACTCTGAAATGGTGGAAAGTTGGCATGGTATCATCATTTGATCCAAATAGCATGTGCTACAAAGTTGAGAGGGTTACGGCAAAAACTGGATGCACTTCGTGTACAAAATGGACAATATATTTCGAAGTATCACGGTTTCGCACGAAAACTCATCGGCTACATAGGGATTTCATTTTTTTGAACTTATTTCAACTCCAGATTTTTGTGGGTTCAACATGTAACATTCAAAGCCACATCATCAATTTTCAACCCTTTCTCATTTCATTTGATATATTTCATGTATTTACTAATTTTTTATACTTAAGTGAGCCTGAAATTGAAAAGCACTACAAATGAACTCTCAAAAGGTTGAAAGTTGGCATGGTATCATCATTTCGCCCACATAACATGTGCTAAAAAGTTGAGAGGGTTACGGCAAAAACTGGATGCATTTCCTGTACAAAATGGACAATATCTTTCGAAGTATCAGGGTTTCAGACGAAAACTAATGTGTTACACAGGGATTTCATTTTTTTGAACTTATTTCAACTCGAAACTTTTTGTGCGTTCAACATGCACCATTCAAAGCCACATCATTAATTTTCAACCCTTTCGCGACTTCATTTGTTATGTTTCATGCATTTACTGATTTTCTAGCAAAATGACCCTGAAATTGAAAAGCATTACAAATGAACTCTGAAAAGGTTGAAATTTGGCATGGTATCATCATTTCACCCACATAGCATGTGTTGAAAATGTGAGAGGGTTACGGCTTAACATGGATGCCCTTCGTATACAAAATGGTCAATTTCTTTCGAAGTATCAGGGTTTCGGACGAAAACTCAACTACTATAAAGGGATTTCATTTCTTCGCGTAACTAAATCCATCATCAGAGCCATCATCTGAATAGTTGTGGAGACCAATTCTTCACTTTTTCTTCGCGTGTGTCCCTTGCTTATTGCGCCGTAACCATGGATAATCTCCATCGCTTAACAGGGTGTTTGGGTCAGCCTTCACTTTGAAGGGAGGAATTTCATGAAACTTCTCATAATATTCAAACATGTCTGTCTTGCCCTCCACTCTCACGATGTCTCTTTTCCCTGAAAGAACTATGTGGCGCTTTGGCTCATCGTATGATGTGTTCTCTTCCTTATCGTTTCTTTTTCTCGGTTTGGTAGACATGTCTTTCACATAGGAAACCTACACCACATCATTGGCTAGGACGAATGGTTCGTCTGTGTACCCAAGATTGTTATGATCCCCTGTTGTCATTCTGTACTGTGGGTCTACCTGTACCCCGCCTCTTGATAGATTGACCCATTTGCACCGAAACAAAGGGACCTTAAAATCATGTCCATAGTCAAGTTCTCATATGTCCACTATGTAACCATAATATGTGTCGTTTCCCCTGTTGGTTGCTCCATCAAAGTAGACACCACTATTTTGGTTGGTGCTCTTTTGATCTTGGGAGATCGTGTAAAATGTATTCTCATTTATCTCGTACCCTTTATAAGTCAATACAGTCGAAGATGGTCCCCAGGCCAACGAGTACAGCTCATCTTCAACAGTATTGTCACCCATGAAATGTGTTTGCATCCAACTGCCGAAAGTCATAATGTGTTCACATGTAATCCAGTCGTCACACTGCTCCGGGTGTTTGGAGCGCAGAATATTCTTGGTTTCATTAGCATATGGGGTCACCAAGGTACAATTCTGTAGAACTATGTAGTGTGCTTGAGCCCAAGAATGCCCGTCCCTATATATTATTTAGTCTGCTCCTAGCGTACCTTTTCCTGCCAGTCTCCCCTCAAACCGCGATTGAGGGATACCAATCTTCTTATGGTCAGGAATGAAGTCAACACAAAACCCAATGACCTCCTCTGTTTGATGGCCCCTGGAGATGCTTCCTTCTGGCCTAGCACGGTTACGAACATATTTCTTTAAGGCTCCTATGAACCTCTCAAAGGGGAACGTGTTGACTTTATCCCCGACCTTAAACCGATTTATTTTCCTCAATCGCAGCATGAGGGAACACTCGGTGGAAATGGCATGCTAGGAAAGAAAGCAATAATATGTAGGGATGGACATTCTTTCACTCAAGCACACTACACAGTTCTACAAAGTTCTACCTTGGTGGCCCCGTATATCAATTCTACAAGAATATTGTACACTCCCAATACCCAGGGCAGTCTAATGACTGGATTACACGTGCACACATGGCGACTTTCGGTGGTTGGCTCAAACACATCTCACGAACAACATCACCATTGAAGATGAGTTGTACTTGTTGGCCAAAACACCATCTTCAACTGTATTTACTTTCCAACTGTACGAGATAAATGGAAATACATTTTACATGATCGCCCAACATAAAAAGAGCATCAACCAAAACAGTGGTGTCTGCTTTTATTCAACAAACACCAATAAGGAAAATAACACATATTATGGTTACATAGAGGAGATATGGGAGCTTGACCATGGAAGTTCTTTTAGTATCCCTTTGTTTCGGTGCAAACGGGTCAATCTGAAAGGAGGCGGGGTAAAGGTAGACCCGCGGTACCGAATGACAATAGTGGATCTCAACAATCTTGGGTACATAGACAGACCATTTGTCCTAGGGAATGATGTGGCGCGGGTTTTCTATATGAAGGACATGTCTACCAAACCTATAAAAAGAAAATATAAGGAAGCGAATACATCATACGATGAGCCAAAGCGCCACATAGTTCTTTCAGGGAAAACATCGTGGGAGTGGAGGACAAGACAGACATGTCAGAATATTATGAAAAGTTTGATGAAATTCTTCCCTTCAAGGTGAAGACTGACCCAAGCATCTTGCCGAATGATGAAAATTCTCCATGGTTATGGCGCAATCATAAGCAAGGGACACACGCGAAGGAAAAGTTTTATACCCCAAGATCCCACTATGGGATGTGACCGGCTACACCATCATCACTTTCTATCTAGTGAGTTACATGATTTATAGCTAGAAAGCCCCACTTCGGACAAACTGGAGGAAATCTTTGTAAGAGTTAGTGTATATATGTGTTTTAGGTGTTCCTCGCTAGGTGGACTACGGAGGGTCGGAATCCAACCACAAAGCTAGGTCATTTTGGAATTTGAGGAGTTAATCAATGCAATTATGTCCAAACAAAATATGAATGTCTTGTGAGCATTCCAGATAAGCCGCTTGAGGTTGACAAGCATAGTCCATACACCCTCACGAGTTGTAGTGATTCCAGTCCCAAGTTTTGCAAGAATCCACCCCTAGCTAGCACTGGTCATGCCCCCATGTTCAAGCAAATAGAAAGTAAATCAAAACTTCAAAAAATCCAAATAAAAACTCCTAAGGGAACTATACGACTTAACTACGAATAACAAAAATAGTTTTTGTCCTAAATAAAATTTAGAAGCAAATAAAAATACTAAAATGATAACTTAATAGAAAAGAAAATATAACATTATTATGTCAACAAAAAGTATTTTATAATATTCTTCAATAGCAAAAAGAATCAACTAAAAAGCTTTTATAAAACTCTAGTTATGGTCAAAATAATATTAACTTAGAATTAAATAAAAAACAATTAATAATAGAAAATGTTTCTGATCTAAAGTAAAGTTAAAAGAAAGTAAGAAAAATATCCAACTAAAATTTTCATAAAGTATATTTTGTTAAAAACATTCAAAGCAAAAAGAATTGAATCGAAAGTATTTTTGAATCCCTTTAAAACAAAACAAAAATAATTTGTGTGATTAGTCCGAGTTGATGGCTCCAAGCGGGACTATAGGCCAAATATTTCTCGCCCTTTCCGTTACACGCAAAAACAGGTTTAGCCCCGGTTGGTGGCTCCAACCGGGACTAAAGATAGGCCTTTAGTCGAAATTGGAGCCACAAAGTGAGACTAAAGGGCTAGCGTTATTTAAACCGCTTCTTCTCCCTCCCCGATCTTCCTCACTATTCCCTCGCCCGATAGCTCGCTCGAGCCACTCCCGTCGCCGGCCTCCAAGCGATGCTGTCAGGCCTCGCGCCCGACCCTGACGCCGAATAGCTCGTCGCCATTGCCATCACCGGTCCTCATCTCCGACCTCCTCCTCGCAGTTGTCCAGCTTCTCCGTCCCATTCAAGATGAGGCCCTCGTCCGCCTCTCCTCGCTGACCACCGAATTCACGGTTGTTGCTCCATGGCATTGGGGCTCGAGCCACGATGGCATGCTGCGTCTAGGAGGGAGAGGGGAGACATATTGGAAATACGCCCAAGAGGCAATAATAAATTAGTTATTATCATATTTCCATATTCATGATAACATTTATTATCCATGCTATAATTGTATTGATTGGAAATTTAAATACATGTGTGGATACATAGACAACACCGTGTCCCTACTGAGCCTCTACTAAACTAGCTCGTTGATCAAAGATGGCTAAGGTTTCCTATCCATAGACATGAGTTGTCATTTGATAACGGGATCACATCATTAGGAGAATGATGTGATGGACAAGACCCAAACTATGAACGTAGCATATGATCGTGTGAGTTTATTGCTATAATTTTTGCATGTCAAGTATATATTCCTATGACCATGAGATCATGCAACTCACTGACACCGGAGAAGTACCTCGTGTGTATCAAACGTCGCAACGTAACTGGGTGATTATAAAGATGCTCTATAGGTATCTCCGAGGGTGTCTATTGAGTTGGCATGGATCAAGACTTGGACTTGTTACTCTGTATGACGGGGAGGTGTCTCAGGGCCCACTCGATAATACAACATCAAACAATTCTTGGGTTTGATGAGAATAGCAGTAGTGGATGGTACCTAATGGGGCGGTCCGACGAGATGGGTAGACTAGTGAAGGAGAAGCAGGGTGGATCTTGGATGGAACGCTGGTTGTGATGGAGATGTAGAGTTCTGGCAGGGGCATGGCGTGGCAGACGGGGTGGTGATGCGGCGGCAAAGGCAAGAGAGAAGAAAAAGAAGGAGAGAAAATAAAGAGGATGGAGGCGCGGGTCCGGCGAGTAATTTGGATGTGCCGAGGGTGTCGGAGGCCAACGTGTTTGTTGTGCATACTCCCACGAAGCACCTACGTTTATCTCAGATTTGTCAAAAATAATATAACCGAACCGTTTGATGGACCTATACGGACCCGCGTTGAATGGCAAACCACACACAGACCCACGGTTCAAACAGTTACGGTAAATTTGAGGGTGAGCATTTGAGATACCCTTACGGGTACCCATGCGGCTTGATGGAGGCGGCACCATGCTGAAACAAAACAAACAAATAATATGATGTAGGTTCCACAATTTCTTACGATCTCCATCCGACACTACAAAACAAACCATTCATACATGGGAGCAAGTGCATCACACCATTAGATCACTTATCATACGAAATCAATCAAATGTTTGAAACAAAAAATATAAGGGAAGGCCGCTTAGAGACGAAAGAGACAGACAATACTCCTTCCGTTTTTATTACTTTGCATATTAGTTTTAATCTAAGTCCAATTTTATAATGTTTGACCAAGTTTTTTTAAACAATCTAAACTTATACTATAAAAAAATATGATATGAAAATATATTGAATGGTGATTTCAATTGTACTTGATTTGGTATAGTGGATGTTAATAAAAAATTATATAAACTTGATCCAAATTTAAAAAGTTTGACTCAAGACAAAGCAAATGTGCGAAATAAATAAACACGACGGAGGTATTATTTTGTAAATTTGATTGTTTGACACGTTTGTGTGCCATGTGGTTTGCTTATTTGAAACTCTTCTGCACATTTCCTTAACATAGTACACATGCATACGTTCGTATATATGCATATATACTCATGTATTTGCTAATGCCAAGTTTAAGATTAAACCATGGTGGGTTAATTCCACCACAAATAACCTAACCATCTGACCTATCCTGCTAAACGAGCACCAGTTTCAGATGGACAAGTACAACCATAATCAACTGTACTAATAGGACATATACCTTTATTTATAACTGTTTCGCACATGTAAGATGTACCAGCATATCAATTTGAGATGTAGGTGCATCTTCAACAACCGCGCAAAAAGGCGCGCGTGGTAAACATCCATTTTAACGCGCGCGGGACAGAATGGCGCGCTCCAGCGGTGGAGGGAAAACCGCGCGCGCGAAAAGGCGGCAACTCGTGCGCCATTTTTGTGGCGGCGCGTCCCGCGCGCCTATAAAAGCGCAGCGCGCTGCCGCTCCCTCGCGACACCGCTCCGCTGTCTCTCTCTCTCCATCTGCCTCTCGCGCCGCTGCCGCCCCAGAGCCCCGCCACCGCTCCAGCGCGCCGCTCCCGACGCGCCACCATGCCGCCGCGCCGCCGTTCTGCGTCGGGTTACCGCGGCGTCCGCCAGCGTCCCAACGGCGGGTTCTACGCCGAGATACGCTCCGGCGATCTCCGGCTTAGCCTCGGAACCTACGACACGGCGCACGAGGCCGCCCGCGCGTTCGACGCGGCGACGTGGCACCTAGGCAGGCCGCGCCGCCAAATGAACTTTCAGGACGTCCACACGCTCCAGCAGGCGTTAGACGTCGCTCCGCCGCCTCGTCTAAACTCCGCACAAGACCGTGCGGAGCACACTGCCCTGCAGCGCCACCTCCTCGTCGCCCAGGAGGACGAGCGGGTCATGGCGGAGTGGCGCCAGCGCCACCCGGAGGACGTCGCCTACGAGCAGGAATATTGGGCAAGGCGCCGCGAGGAGGACACGCACCGGCGCCGCGAGGAGCGGTTGGACAGGCGTCGACGGAAGGCATTGGCGAGTGCGCAGGCCGACATCGTCAATGCAGACGGGAGGTCCTTCTTCACTGAAGAAGATGAGCGTTGGTTGGACATCTGGCTGTCAACCTCTGACGACACCAACGACGATGATGATGGTGCAGATGATTGGAGCGACTGGGATTAGTTTTATGTTTTCGAACTACCTAGCACCGAACTATCTATCTATGTTTTCGAACTACCTATCTAGTTGCAATCTATGTAAAATAACTTTGTATCTTTTTTATTTTAATGCAATCTATTTATTAAAAAATGTTGTGCGCGCGCTGCATTTTTGGACACTGCCGGAGCGGCGCGCGCTGCATTATAGCGCGGCTGTTGGAGCCAGCGCCTATCCCCGCGCTAAACCAACCGAAGCGCGCGCGGCAAACACATTTTTAGACGCGGCGCGTAGCGCGGCTGTTGGAGATGTTCTAAGCAGTTGTAATCAATTATACGAGTGGGTCACGAATGCAACAACACATTAATACGTGATGTTGCAATGAAAATAGGGAGTTAGTTCATCAAAACAACTATAAATTATATTGTTCGACTTGCCACTGTCTTAGTCTCGTGCATGTGGTATCTTGTGTACCATCATAAAAACAATTTTAAATTATATTGTTGTCTGATTGACTTTCGAGCCGGTGCGGACCAGAAAGAAAATGACCTGATTCCGCGTGCAAATCACACATATTTTCAAAATGAGGTGTCAACACAATACCATAGCTGGAGAGGCTGCCCGTGTCAGCCATTCCGGCCACAGGCCGCGCTCGCGAGACGAGCTTCCCCGGACCTCCTCCGCAACCCAAGGTACGTCATCAGTTCACCGTTTTTGTTAAGTTCAACATCATGGCATACATTGATAATAGCAAGAAGCAACCGAAAACAACAATGTGGTGAAGGTCCTAGGACCAGAAGATCCGAAGATCAAGGAAAAGAAAAAAAAATAGCCCTAATGGCCACATAATAACACTCCATACAAACCAAAACTAGACACCACAGCTCCGACTCCGACGGTGCACTACACAGGAATAGGCAAGGTTGGCATCACGGAGGATCACCGAATGAACCACCTGTCACACGTCATCGTATACCACCGGCCTCCCACTAAGGCTTCGACTTCGCAGCAACAAACAGTAAAGGCACACCCTCGGACACGCCATAGAAGAAGAGTCGACTACCACGGCAAAGACCACGCCTCTGACATTGTCCACCGCCGTCATCGTTGCCACAGAAGCCCCCGTGCGCATCCAGTCATAAGAAGCACCAGAGGGATCAAAGTCTTCAAGACGGTGCCCTAAAGAGGGGAACGGTGTTGAAGCCGACGCCACCACCTGACCCTATAGCCGGATCTGGGCTTTCACCCGAAGAAATTGATCTGGTAACAAAGGCTGCGAAATTCTCGACGATGCCTCCAAGAAGGATAAAAGACACCCACGGGCGCCGTCACCGCCGGTCGGCCAACACTGGCGAGGCTTTCACCCGGGGCAGCCACTCTTGCGCAACAGGCCTAGGTCGACATGTGCCTCCACTAGACCGCGCACCCCCACACAACAATCACGCCACCGTTGTCCAGGACCACCAAGAAGCATCTTCGACGGCGGGCCTACAGAGACCGGATCGGGTCGTGCACCACACATCCATCCGCAGCCGGAGCCTCCCTGCTCCGGCAAACGACATTCGAGCACCACCAGCCGTCGGTAGTGCCCCTCCCGGGCCGCCCGCCACGAACGACCTGCCAAGCAGCCAGGTCACCGCGCCACGACCACCAGAGCGACTGTCCTCGCCCTGTCCGAACCGCCATCACCGGCCACGCTTGCAAACCGGCCGCAGTCACCATGCGCCAGATCCGAGCTGCAGCCAACCTACCTGACCGACCACCTCCGCGTGCCACGCCAACAGTCGGACTTCCTGCAACCAGCGTCGCGCCATCTTCAGGTCTGCCCTAGCCTAGATCTGGCTTGTGCGCCCACCAATGCGCAACACTGCGTGCATACCTGGTAGTAGCATGGCAGATCCATTGCGCTAGCCGACGCCCGCGCGAAAAGCAAGCAACCCACGGCCACGCCTCCGCCCACGAGGAACACTCCGTCTGAGGCCCCTCCTAGATGCCTGCCCGAGGGCCATAGATCGGGAAAGGCGGTTCCAGATCCAGGCCGCTGAGCAAAGCACCGACGCCCATGCCACAACGGTGCGGCAACCACCAGGCCCAACCGAGCCGCCGCGCTGAGCCCTTGCCTCGGCCGCTGCCGCGGCCGCCCCTCCGCCCACAGCTCCATGCCTCAATCGCACCGTGCCGTCGCGCGCATCTGGAGGCACACCTCGTCGCGGCCCAAACACATCTCGCCACTCCACGCGCCCGTGCTCTACACTAGGCGCCCGCCGACGTCCTGACCCGGCCCCGCGCTGCACTGAGGGAGGGAGCTATTGCCCTGCCATTACCTTCCTTGGGCCGACCCGAGCTGCGACGGGCTACGACCTCCGACGGCGACGGAACAAGAAGAGGAGGACTGTGGTATCCCTTGCTCACCATAGTTCAAGTCTCAGATTTGATGTCGTGCTTGTATTTTTTTGAATTTATTTTAGGTCTTTCGGCGATGTGTTTTCAGTGGGAGGAGACGTTTTTGTTGACAACGAAGACGTGAGTGACGATTTCGTCAACCTTAAAATGATGTGCCGTTTTAGTCTTTCAAAAGTTCTCATAAAAAAAGATATGCATGTGTGCATTCATATGGATGAATCGTATATTCATGTATGTGAAGGCCGCAACCTCATGAGCTAAATTATTACAGGCTCGGTAAATAATGCCTTCAGAAGAGAGGTCGAATTCATCAGATTGTAGACCTTTAACTAGGTTCTGGCTGTCCGATTCCAACTGAATGTGAACCATCCCCCAACTTGCTGCCGCAGACAGCGACTCAGAGCATGCTTCCGCCTCCGCGTGGGCAGCACTCGCGACGTGCATAATAAAATGTCTGGCTCCTGGACCTCTAACAGCGCCTGTACTGTCCCTGATAACAAAGCCCCAGCCACCCTGCCTGCTACTCACATTAAATGCTTCATCAGTGTTAATCTTTAGACTGGCTTCATCAGTGTTAATCTTTAGACGGGCTTCAATGGGAGTATCATATAATAGTATCATGTATTTGATATTATTGTAGGATAGTACCTTCATAATGCATAATATTATAAACTAGTATCCTAGATGACCTTATTTATTGAAATGCATTACACATAGTTGCATAACATTTAACATGTTACAGTATCTATCTATGTTACTTTAACCCTTTCTCTCTTCTTTAATTATGTGCCACATCATCATGTTTGCTAGTTTTAAGATTATGATACTAGCCATAATACCCCCACAGCCTTAACCGATCCCCGACCTGCCGCTGCAAGTTTCAGTTAAAATGTTGAACTACGGGGACCGTGTTTAAGTTTTTTTCCTTGCGAGAAACTTCCAATCTATTCATCATTAATTATGGTAGTCCACTGAATATACCACAAACAATAAAACTTACACTCAAATACGTAGACCATCTGAAGCGAGCCGAAGTAGCGCCGTCGTCATCACCCCTTCCCACGGAAGCCGAGCAAAACTTGTTATACACTAGTAGAAAACCGAGCTTTGGTCCACGCGATGAAAGGGCTTTAATCCCGGTTCTGTTACAAACCAGGATCAATGGGTGTATCAGTCCCAATTCGTGAGGCGAAGGCGTCGGCCTGGTCAGGGTCCCGGTTTCAGACACGAAGCGGGGCCAATGGTCCTCGTTCCTAGCGCAACACCTTTAGGGTTGTTAGCTGGAACCGGGACTAAAGGTCAGTCTTCTGTCCCGGTTTTGGCCATCAACCGGGACTAAAGAGATGCCTATATATACTCGCCCCGGCCCACCCTCTCGTCTGTTTTTTTACCGTAGAAGGTGGGAGGTGTCTGTGCTGCTCTATTCTGCCTTCCAATGCACATTAGGTGTTCGATGAAATGTCCGAGCCACACTTAAGCTTTCTCCTCTCCAAGCTCGACCTCCAAGGTTTCATTTTCCTCAAGATTTGTTTAGGTTTGGCTGTACACCAACTGCACAAGTGTTTAGAAGGTTAGCTATTTTATCATTTCATCTCTCCAATCTAGTTTAGCTCATTTTAAATGCTCTAAAAGTAGAGTGGTTTGTGAGTTTTAGAATAATAGTGTATGTGGAAGTTCTTTGATTTAGATGCACAATTTGAGCTCAAATAACTTCTTATAGTCTGCACATGTGTAAGGTACCGTCTCCCCGTCCTCACTGTCGTCGATCGCCCACGCCGATCTCGTCGCCGACATCATCGTGATGAGCCTCTTGTTCTTATGTTATTTTTAAAAGAAAAAATTCTTACTTCTATGATCTAGATAGATACTTGTATAAATTTCTTATTTTTATTATTGTTTGTCCGCTTGGGTCGCCCGGTAGACACCAACGCCCGCTTCTTCGTTTGGGTCGGCGCATGCACTCAACGCTGGCCTGACCTATTTTGACTACGCGTGAAAAAAATATGCAAACCATTTTCGAAAATAGAAACAAATATTAATTAAACATTAAAGCCGGCCACGAAGGCAGCGAGAGTCCACGCGTCCCCATTACATTAATTAAACATTAAAAAACACGTTACCCTAGGCGTCCACGTTGTCGGTGTCGGGGCCGATGAGGTCGACCAGCATCGGTGCAGGACTGGCCCAGGCGAACGCGATGTTCCAGACGATGTTCATGTCGGGGGCGGGCTGTGCCAGCGCGGGCAGTGCTCATGGCGACGGTAGCGCGGCACGAGCGCGCTCCTCCTCCTTCCTCTCGAGCCGTTCCTCCACCGCTTCCCGCTCTAGCTGCATCTGCGAGCCACGCCTCGTACGATTCATCCTCTGTTGGAAATATGCCCTAGAGGCAATAATAAATTAGTTATTATTATATTTCTTTGTTCATGATAATCGTTTATTATCCATGCTATAATTGTATTAATTGGAAACACAATACTTGTGTGGATACATAGACAAAACACTGTCCCTAGTAAGCCTCTAGTTGACTAGCTCGTTGATCAAAGATGGTCAGCGTTTCCTGACCATAGGCAAGTGTTATTACTTGATAACGGGATCACATCATTAGAAGAATCATGTGATGGAGTAGACCCAATCTAATGAACGTAGCATGTTGAGCGTGTCATTTTGTTGCTACTTTTTTTCTGCGTGTCAAGTATTTATTCCTATGACCATGAGATCATATAACTCACTGACACCGGAGGAATGCCTTGTGTGTACCAAACGTCACAACGTAACTGGGTGACTACAAAGATGCTCTACAGGTATCTCCGAAGGTGTCCATTGAGTTAGTATGGATCAAGACTGGGATTTGTCACTCCGTGTGACGGAGAGGTATCTCGGGGCCCACTCGGTAATACAACATCACACACAAGCCTTGCAAGGAATGTGACTTAGTGTATGTCACTGGATCTTGTATTATGGAACGAGTAAAGAGACTTGCCGGTAAACGAGATTGAAATAGGTATGCGGATACTGACGATCGAATCTCGGGCAAGTAACATACCGAAGGACAAAGGGAATGACATACGGGATTATATGAATCCTTGGCACTGAGGTTCAAACGATAAGATCTTCGTGGACTATGTAGGATCCAATATGGGCATCCAGGTCCCGCTATTGGATATTGACCGAGGAGTCCCTCGGGTCATGTCTACATAGTTCTCGAACCCGCAGGGTCTGCACACCTAAGGTTCGGCGTTGTTTTATGCGTATTTGAGTTATATGGTTGGTTACCAAATGTTGTTCGGAGTCCCGGATGGGATCACGGACGTCACGAGGGTTTCTGGAATGGCCCGGAGACGAAGATCGATATATATGATGACCTCATTTTATTACCGGAAAGTTTTCGGCATTACCGGGAATGCACCGAGAGTGACGAATGGGCTCCGGATGTTCACCGGGGGGGGGGGGGCAGCCCACCCGGGGAAGCCCTTAGGCCTTAGGGGTGCTGCACCAGCCCTTAGTGGGCTGGTGGGCAAGCCCAAGAAGGCCCCTGCGCAGGAGATAAGAAAAATCAAAGAGAAAAAAAGGGGAAGTGGGAAGGAAGGAAAGGACTCTACCTTCCAATCCTAGTTGGACTAGGATTGGAGGAGGATTCCTCCTACCCCCCCCCCCCCCCCTTCGGCCGACCCCCTTGGGGCTCCTTGAGCCTCAAGGCAAGGCCCCTCCCCTCCCTCCTATATATACTGAGGTATTAGGGCTGATTTGAGACAACTTTGCCACGACATCCCGACCACATACCTCCACGGTTTTTCCTCTAGATCGCGTTTCTGCGGAGCTCGGGCGGAGCCCTGCTGGAATAAGATCACCACCAACCTCCGGAGCACCGTCATGCTGCCGGATAACTCATCTACCTCTCCTTCTCTCTTGCTGGATCAAGAAGGCCGAGATCATCGTCGAGCTGTACGTGTGCTGAACGCGGAGGTGTCGTCCGTTCGGCACTAGATCGGAGCGGATCGTGGGACGGATCGCATGACGGTTCGTGGGGGGTTCGCAGAGCGAATCGAGGGACATGAGGACGTTCTACCACATCAACCGCGTTTCTTAACGCTTCTGCTGTGCGATCTACAAGGGTACGTAGATCGGAAATCTCCTCTCGTAGATGAACATCACCATGACAGGTATTGCGTGTGCGTAGGAAATTTTTTGTTTCCCATGCGACGTTCCCCAACAGTGGCATCATGAGCTAGCTTCATGCGTAGATGGTATCTCATGTAGAATACAAAAGTTTTTGTGGGCTGTGATGTGCGATTTGCTGCCCTCCTTAGTCTTTTCTTGATTCCGCGGTATTGTTGGATCGAAGCGGCTCGGACCGACATTACTCGTATGCTTACGAGAGACTGGTTTCACCGCTACGAGCAACCCCGTTACTCAAAGATGACTGGCGAGTGTCGGTTTCTCCAACTTTAGTTGAATCGAAATTTGACCGAGGAGGTCCTTGGAGAGAGGTTAAATAGAAATTCATACATCTCCATTGTGGTGTTTGCGTAAGAAAGATACGATCCTACTAGATACCCATGGCAACCACGTAAAACATGCAACAACAATTAGAGGACGTCTAACTTGTTTTTGCAGGGTATGTTTGTGATGTGATATGGCCAACGACATGATGTGATATATTGGATGTATGAGATGATCATGTTGTAATAGTTAATATCGACTTGCACGTCGATGGTACGACAACCGGCAGGAGCCATTGGGTTATATTTAAACTAACGTTTGTGCTTGCAGATGCGTTTACTATATTGCTAGGACGTAGCTTTAGTAGTAATAGCATGAGTAGCACGACAACCCCGATGGCGACACGTTGATGGAGATCATGGTGTGACGATGGTGACAAGAAGATCGTTCCGGTGCTTTGGTAATGGAGATCAAGAAGCAAATGATGATGGCCATATCATGTCACTTATGAATTGCATGTGATGTTAATCCTTTATGCACGTTATCTTGCTTAGAACGACGGTAGCATTATGAGGTGATCTCTCACTAAAATTTCAAGATGAAATTGTGTTCTCCCCGACTGTGCACCGTTGCGACAGTTCATCGTTTCGAGACACCACGTGATGATCGGGTGTGATAGACTCAACGTTCACATACAATGGGTGCAAAACAGTTGCACACGCGGAACACTCGAGTTAAACTTGACGAGCCTAGCATGTACAGACATGGCCTCAGAACACAAGAGACCGAAAGGTCGAGCATGAATCGTATAGTTGATATGATTAGCATAGAGATGCTTACCAGTGAAACTATTCTTGACTCACGTGATGATCGGACTTGAGGTAGTGGATTTGGATCATGTACCACTCAAATGACTAGAGAGATGTACTTTTTGAGTGTGAGTTCTTAAGTAATATGATTAATTGAACTAATTGTCATGAACATATTCTAATGGTCTTTGCAAATTAAGATGTAGCTTGCGCTATAGCTCTACTGTTTTTATATGTTCCTAGAGAAAATTTAGTTGAAAGTTGATAGTAGCAAACTTTGCGGACTAAGTCTGTAAAAGTGAGGATAGTCCTCGTTGCTACGCAGAAGGCTTATGTCCTTAATGCACCACTCGGTGTGTTGCACCTCAAGCGTCGTCTGTGGATGTTGTGAACATCCGACATACACGTTTCTGATGACTACGCAATAGTTCAGTGCAAAATACTTAATGGCTTAGAAGCAAGGCGCAGAAGACGTTTTGAAACGTCACGGAACATAAGAGATGTTCTAAAGAGATGAAATTGTGATTTCATGCTCGTGCCCTTGTTAAGATGTATGAGACCTCCGACAAGATTCTTTGTCCACAAAGTAAAGGAGAAAAGCTCAATCGTTGAGCATGTGCTCAGATTGTCTGAGTACGACAATCGCTTGAATCAAGTGGGAGTTAATCTTCCAGATGAGATAGTGATGGTTCTCCAAAGTCACTGCCATCAAGCTGTGAGAGCTTCGTGATGAACTATAACATATCAAGGATCGATACAATGATCCTTGAGCGATTCGCGATGTTCGACACTGCGAGAGTAGAAATCAAGAAGGAGCATCAATAGTTGATGGTTAGTAAAACCACTAAGTTTCAAGAAAGGCAAGGGCTAGAAGGGATACTCCGTGAAACGACAAAACAGTTGCTGCACTAATGAAGAGACCCAAGATTAAACCCAAACCCGAGGCTCAGTGCTTCTGTTATGAGGGGAACGGTCACTAAGGCGGAGCTACCCTAGATGCTTGGTAGATAAGAAGGCTACTGATACGTCTCAAACGTATCTATAATTTTTTATGTTTTCACGTTGTTATCTTGTCTTCTTTGGTTGTTTATGTACCTTTTATATCTTTTTTGGGACTAACTTATTAATTCAGTGCCAAGTGCCAGTTCCTGTTTTTCCGTGTTTTTGACTCTTTTCATATCTGATTTTGGAACGGAGTCCAAACGGAAGAAAAACCCCGAAAAGATTTTTTCCCGAACGGAAGAAGATCAGGGTGCGTTCGGGCCAGGCCAGGTGGGTTCCAGGGAGCCCACAAGCCCCCACTCCGCCACCAGGGGGGAGGCGGCAGTGGGCAGGCTTGTGGCCTCCCTGGCCACCCCCTGACCTAGGACTTTGGCCTATAAATACCCAAATATTCCGCAAAAAATCAGGGGAGCCTCGAAAATACTTTTCTGCCACCGCAAGCTTCCGTTTCCGCGAGATCTCATCTGGAGACCCTTCCCGGCGCCTTGCCGGAGGGGACTTTGGAGTTGGAGGGCTTCTTCATCATCATCATCGCCCCTCCAATGACCTGGGAGTAGTTCACTTCAGACCTACGGGTCTGTAGTTACTAGCTAGATGGCTTCTTCTCTCTCTTGGATCTTCAATACAAAGTTCTCCATGATCTTCACGGAGATCTATCCGATGTAATCTTCTTTGGCGGTGTGTTTGTCGAGATCCGATGAATTGTGGATTTGTGATCAGATTATCTATGATATATATTTGAGTCTTTGCTGATTTCTTATATGCATGATTTGATATCCTTGTAAGTCTCTCCGAGTCTTGGGTTTTGTTTGGCCAACTAGATCTATGATTCTTGCAATGGTAGAAGTGCTTGGTTTTGGGTTCTACCATGTGGTGACCTTTCCTAGTGACAATAGGGGCAGCAAGGCACACATCAAGTAGTTGCCATCAAGGGTAAAAAGATGGGGTATTTATCATTGGTTTGAGATTATCCCTCTACATCATATCATCTTGCTTAAGGCGTTCCTCTGTTCTTATGGACTTAATACACTAGATGCATGCTGGATAGCGGTCGACGTGTGGAGTAATAGTAGTAGATGCAGAAAGTACCGGTCTACTTGTTTTGGACGTGATGCCTATAGATATAATCATTGCATAGATATCGTCACGACTTTGCGCGGTTCTATCAATTGCTCGACAGTAATTTGTTCACCCACCGTCGACTTGCTTTTGTGAGAGAAGCCACTAGTAAACACTACGGCCCCCGGGTCTATTCACATCCATCGTTTACACCTCCGCTTTTACTTTGCTTTGTTACTTTGTTGCTTTCAGTTCTCACTTGGCAAACAATCTATAAGGGATTTACAACCCCTTCACAGCGTTGGGAGCAAGCTTTTGTGTTTGTGCAGGATCTTGAGATACTCCTCCACGGGATTGTACCTTGGTTCTCAAACTAAGGGAAATACTTACCGTCACTGTGCTTCATCACCCTTTCCACTTCAAGGGAACACCAACGCAAGGCTCCAAGGCCATGGGGGAAATCCTTTGCATACTTGCCTAGGAAGTCCCTTAAGGCGTAGCCGCAGCTGAAGGATTCCTGGTGCTGTCGACACACCTATTTCTGGCGCCGTTGCCGGGGATACACAGCTGACATCAGAAGTATTTCTGGCGCCGTTGCCGGGGAGGAGAAATCAAGATCTATCCAAGTAGGTCTCACAAACTCTTCTCTTGCATTTACTTTTGTTGCCAGTTGCCTCTCCTTTTCCTCTCCCCCACTTCACATTTGCCGTTTTTGTTTGCCTTTCTTCTTCGCCGTTTTCTTTTGCCTTTGCCGTTTTCCTTTGCCGGTTCTCTTGCTTGCTTGTGTGCTTGTTTGTTTGTTGAAGTCACCATGTCTGAAAACACCAAACTTTACGACTTCTCGAGCACTAATAATAATGATTTGATTAGTACTCCGATTGCTCCCGCCACTAGTGCGGAATCGTATGAAATCAACGGAGCTTTGCTGAATCTTGTTATGAAAGAGCAATTCTCTGGCCTTCCTAGTGAAGATGCCGCATCCCATCTCAATACCTTCATTGAGCTTTGTGATATGCAAAATAAAAGAGTTGTGGATAATGACGTGATTAAGTTGAAACTTTTTGCTTTCTCGTTGCGAGATCGCGCAAAACCTTGGTTTTCTTCTTTGCCTAAAAATAGTATCGATTCTTGGGATAAGTGCAAAGATGCTTACATATCCAAGTATTTTCCGCCGGCTAAGATCATCTCCTTACGCAACGATATCATGAATTTCAAGCAACTTGATCATGAACACGTTGCGCAATCTTGGGAGAGGATGAAGCTTATGATTAGAAATTGTCCCGCTCATGGCTTGAGTTTGTCGATGATTATACAAATCTTTTACGCTGTCTTGAATTTCGCTTCTCGCAATATCTTGGACTCCGCCTGAGGTGGAACGTTCATGGAAATCACGTTAGGTGACGCTACAAAACTCCTAGACAATATCATGACCAACTACTCTCAGTGGCACACTGAAAGGTCGCCTGCTAGCAAAAAGGTGCACGCTATAGAAGAGATTAACTCGCTTAGTGCTAAGATGGACGAGTTGATGAATTTGTTTGCTAGTAGAATTGCTACCGTAGATCCTAAGGACATGCCACTATCTTCTTTGATTGAGAGTAGCAACGCTAGTTTGGACGTGAATTTTGTTGGTAGGAACAATTTTGGCAACAACAATGCTTTTAGAGGAAACTATGTTCCTAGGCCTTTTCCTAGTAACTCCTCTAAAAATTATGGCAATTCCTATGTAAACACTTATTGAAATCACAACAAATTACCCTCTGATCTAGAGAGTAATATCAAAGAGTTCATCAACTCTCAAAAGATTTTCAATGCGTCCATAGAGGAAAAACTACTCAAAATAGACGATTTGTCTAAGAGCGTTGATAGGATGTCTTGTGATATTGATGCTTTGAAAGTTAGATGCTCTCCTCCCAAGGTCAACTTGGATGAAACTTTGAAAGCTATGCGTATCTCCATGAATGAGAGCAAAGAAAGAACTGCCCAAATTCGCGCTAGACATGAATGGTTTAAAAGGGTGCGTTATAGTGATGCAAATCACGAAGATCTTAAAGTGCTTGGTGTGTCTCCTCTTTAATCTTTGTTTTCACATGTCAAACCTACTTATGGAGGGGCTGGATATGAATCCACATTGGTTGAAAAACGCCCCAATGATTCGGAGTCCACCTATCTTAATGATAAATGTGTGGAGAGTGGAGTAGAAGAAGTCAAAATTTTGGGTAGTAATGAAACTCCCACTTTGGATTTCAAAGAATTCAATTATGATAATTGCTCCTTGTTTGAATGCATTTCTTTGATGCAATCCATTGCAAACTCTCCACATGCTTATAGCCAAAGCAAAGCCTTTACCGCGCATATCGTAGATGCTATGATGAAATCTCTTGAAGAGAAGCTCGAACTAGAGGTCTCTATACCTAGAAAACTTCATGATGAGTGGGAACCTACTATCGAAATCAAGATAAAAAACTATGAGTGCAATGCTTTGTGTGATTTGGGTGCTAGTGTTTCCGCGATTCCAAAGTCTTTATGTGATATTCTTGGTTTTCATGAGATTGAAGAGTGTTCTCTTAATTTGCATCTTGCGGATTCTACTGTCAAGAAACCCATGGGGAGGATCGATGATGTTCTTATTGTTGCAAACAAGAACTATGTATCCGTGGATTTCATTGTACTTGACATAGATTGCAATCCTTCATGTCCCATTATTCTTGGTAGACCTTTCCTAAGGACTATTGGTGCTATCATCGATATGAAGGAAGGGAATATTAGATTTCAATTTCCTTTAAATAAGGGCATGGAGCACTTTCCTAGAAAGAAAATAAGATTGCCTTATGAATCTATGATGAGGGCTACCTATGGTTTGAGCACCAAAGATGACTATACGTGATTTCATCACCTTTCGCCTAGCTAAGGGTGTTAAACAAAAGCGCTTGTTGGGAGGCAACCCAACGAATCTATCATTTTTCTTTCTGTTTTGTGTTTTCCACACTTTCATAATTCTGTTATGATTGTGTTTTTGTGTTTCTTTTTTGCGTTTGTGCCAAGAAAAACCGTTATGATTAGTCTTGGGGATGATCATTTGGTCATGCTGGAAAAGACAGAAACTTTCTGCTCACGAAAAGAATTTTCATTATTTTTTTGTAAGAGATTTTGAGTTGATTCTTTTTGCTGCTGATTGCTACGCAAATTCTTCAGACTTTCGTAATGTTTCAGAATTTTTGAAGTACCAGAAGTATACGAAATATACAGATTGCTACAGACTGGTCTGCTGTTAACAGATACTGTTTTTGTTGTGTTGGTTGCTTATTTTGATGAAAATATGGATAGTATCGGGGGTATTAGCCATGGAAGATTGAAAGTATAGTAACCCAACATCAGCACAAGTAGAATTTAAGTTTGCTACGGTACCTAAGGAAGTGGTGGTTTGCTTTCTTGTACTAATGTTATCACGAGTTTCTGTTTAAGTTTCGTGTTGTGAAGTTTACAAGTTCTGGGTGAAGTTCTTATGGACAAAGAGATAAAGAGTGCCAAGAGCTCAAGCTTGGGATGCCCAACGCACCCCAAGAGATTCAAAGATGCCGTAAAAGCCTAAGCTTGGGGATGCCCCGGGAAGGCATCCCCTCTCTCGTCTTCAATCCATCGGTAACGTTACTTGGGGCTATATTTTTATTCACCACTTGTTATATATTTTTGCTTGGAGCGTCTTGTATCGTAGGAGTCTTTTATTTTTGTTGTGTCACAATCATCCTTGCTGCACACCTAGAGAGAGAGACATGCACACACCGTGATTTTGTCGAGCTTCACTTATATCTTTATGTAGACAATTCAGCTCACATGTGCTTCACTTATATCTTTTGAGCTAGATACTTTTGCTCTCTGTGCTTCACTTATATCTTTTAGAGCACAGCGGTGTGTGGCTTGGTAGTTGATCTATGCTTTGAAAGTAGTCTCAAAAGGGGTAGTTATCCAAAGGGATACGAAAACTTCCACCTTCATGTGCATTGAATAGTTAGAGAAGTTTGATTCATCTCAGTTAGTTTTGAGTTGTGGTTATGGTAATACTGAAGTCATGCTAGTAAGGTGTTGTGGATCTAGAAATACTTGTGTTGAAGTTAGTGATTCCCGTAGCATGCACGTATGATGAACCGCTATGTGATGAAATCTGAGCATGATTAGTATATTGATTGTCTTCCTTTGCGTGGCGGTCGGGATCGCGCGATGGTTTATACCTACCAATCCTTCCCCTAGGAGTATGCGTTGAATGCTTTGTTTCGATTACTAATAAAACGTTTGCAACAAGTATATGAGTTCTTCATGACTAATGTTGAGTCCATGGTTTAGATGCACTTTCCCTTCCACCATCACTATCTTCTTAGTGCCGTGCAACTTTCGCCGGTGCACAAAACCCACCATTAGCCTCCGTCAAAACAGCCACCATACCTACCTATTATGGCTTTTTTCAAAGTCATTTCGAGATATATTGCCATGCAACTACCACCATGACATGTTCCACCACGTCTACATTGCCATTGCATGATCGTAAGATAGCTAGCATGATGTTTCCATTGATGTCTATGCCATGCTAGATCATTGCCACGGTACACTACCGAAGGCATTCCATATAGAGTCATAGTTGCTCTAAGTTTTGAGTTGAAATTGTGATGATCATCATTAATGGAGCATTGTCCCATGTGAGGATATAAAAGAGGCCAAAGAAGCCCACCAAAAAAAAGAGGCCAAAGAGCCCACCAAATAAAAAAAATGAGAGAAAAAGAGAGAAGGGACAATGCTACCACTTTTCCACACTTGTGCATATTAAGCACCATGATCTTCATGATTGAGAGTCTCTGGTTTTGTCACCACCATATAGCTAGTGGGATATTTTCATTATATAACTTGTCTTGTATATTCCAATGATAGGCGTCCTCAAAATTGCCTTAGGTCTTCGTGAGCAAGCAAGTCGGATGCACACCCACTAGTTTTCTTTAAGAGCTTTCACATACTCGTAGCTCTAGTGCATCATTTGTATGGCAATCCCTACTCATTCACATTGATATCTATTGATGAGCATCTCCACAGCTCATTGATATGCCTAGTTAATGTGACTATCTTCTTTTTTTTGTCTCGCAACCTCCACTACATTCCACACCATCTATAGTGCTATAACCATGGCTCACGCTCATGTATTGCGTGAGAGTTGAAAAGGTTTGAGAAAGTAAAAGTGTGAAACAATTACTTGGCCAATACCGGAGTTGTGCATGATTTAAATTCGTTGTGCAATGATGATAGAGCATAGCCAGACTATATGCTTTTGTAGGGATAACTTTCTTTTGGCCTTGTTATTTTGAAAGTTCATGATTACTTTGCTAGTTTGCTTGAATCATTATTGTTTCCACGTCAATAGCAAACTATTGTTTTGAATCTAATGGATCTGAACATTCACGTCACATAAGAGGAATTACAAAGGACACCTATGCTAGGTAGCATGAAAGCATCAAAAATTCATTCTTATCACTTCCCTACTCGAGGACGAGCAGGAGTTAAGCTTGGGGATGCTTGATACGTCTCAAATGTATCTATAATTTTTTATGGTTTCACGTTGTTATCTTGTCTTCTTTGGTTGTTTTATGTACCTTTTATATCTTTTTTGGGACTAACTTATTAATTTAGTGCCAAGTGCCAGTTCCTGTTTTTTCCGTGTCTTTGACTCTTTTCAGATCAGATTTTGGAACGGAGTCCAAACGGAAGAAAAACCCTGAAATGATATTTTCCCGAACGGAAGAAGATCAGGGGGCCTTTGGCCCAGGCCAGGTGGGCTCCAGGGAACCCACAAGCCCCCACTCCGCCACCAGGGGGGAGGCTGCGGTGGGCAGGCTTGTGGCCTCCCTGGCCGCCCCTTGACCTAGGTCTTTGGCCTATAAATTCCCAAATATTCCGCAAAAAATCAGGGGAGCCTCGAAAATACTTTTCCGCCGCCGCAAGCTTCCGTTTCCGCGAGATCTCATCTGGAGACCCTTCCCGGCGCCCTGCCGGAGGGGACTTTGGAGTTGGAGGGCTTCTTCATCATCATCATCGCCCCTCCAATGACTCGTGAGTAGTTCACTTCAGACCTACGGGTCCGTAGTTAGTAGCTAGATGGCTTCTTCTCTCTCTTGGATCTTCAATACAAAGTTCTCCATGATCTTCATGGAGATCTATCCGATGTAATCTTCTTTGGCAGTGTGTTTGTCGAGATCCGATGAATTGTGGATTTGTGATCAGATTATCTATGATATATATTTGAGTCTTTGCTGATTTCTTATATGCATGATTTTATATCCTTGTAAGTCTCTCCGAGTCTTGGGTTTTGTTTGGCCAACTAGATCTATGATTCTTGCAATGGGAGAAGTGCTTGGTTTTGGGTTCTACCATGTGGTGACCTTTCCCAATGACAATAGGGGCAGCAAGGCACACATCAAGTAGTTGCCATCAAGGGTAAAAAGATAGGATTTTATCATTGGTTTGATATTATCCCTCTACATCATGTCATCTTGCTTAAGGCGTTACTCTGTTCTTTTGGACTTAATACATTAGATGCATGCTGGATAGCGGTTGCTGTGTGGAGTAATAGTAGTAGATGCAGAAAGTATCGGTCTACTTGTTTTGGACATGATGCCTATAGATATAATCATTGCATAGATATCGTCACGACTTTGCGCGGTTCTATCAATTGCTCGACAGTAATTTGTTCACCCACCGTCTACTTGCTTTCATGAGAGAAGCCACTAGCAAACACTACGCCCCCGGGTCTATTCACATCCATCGTTTACACCTCCGCTTTTACTTTGCTTTGTTACTTTGTTGCTTTCAGTTCTCACTTGGCAAACAATCTATAAGGGATTGACAACCCCTTCATAACGTTGGGAGCAAGCTTTTGTGTTTGTGCAGGATCTTGAGATACTCCTCCACCGGATTGATATCTTGGTTCTCAAACTGAGGGAAATACTTACCGTCACTGTGCTACATCACCCTTTCCGCTTCAAGGGAACACCAACGCAAGGCTCCAAGGCCACGGGGGAAATCCTTTGCATACTTGCCTAGGAAGTCCCTTAAGGCGTAGCCGCAACTGAAGGATTCCTGGTGCCATCGACACACCTATTTCTGGCGCCGTTGCCGGGGATACACAGCTGACATCAGCTGGCAAAGTCGAAAGAAGTATATTTGATATACATGATGATGATGTGTACTTTACCAGTACTCCTAGTAGCGCGAGGGTATTGGATACCGGTTCGGTTGCTAAGTGATTAGTAACACGAAATGAAAGATACGGAATAAACGGAGACTAGCTAAAGGCGAGGTGACGATACGTGTTGGAAGTGTTTTCAAGGTTGATATGATCAAACGTCGCACGCTCCCTCTACCATCGGCATTGGTGTTAAACCTAAATAATTTTTATTTCGTGCTTGCGTTAAGCATGAACATGATTGGATCGTGTTTATTGCAATACAATTATTCATTTAAATAGAATAATGGTTACTCTATTTGCTTGAATAATCACCTTCAATGGTTTATAGAATCTCGATCGTAGTGATACACATGTTCATGATATTTGTGCGAAAAGATACAAGGTAATGATGATAGTACCACTTACTTGTGTCACTGCTGCTTGAGTCATGTTGGTATAAATTGCATGAAGAGGCTTCATGCTCATGGATCTTTATACTCACTTGATTTTGAATCACTTGTGACATGCAAATCATACCACATGAGCAAGGCCTTGTTTTCATTGAGATGAAACAAGATAGTAACTTGTTGGAAGTAATACATTTTTATGTGTGCAGTCCAATAAGTGCTAAGGCACGCAGTGGATATCGTTATGTTCTTACTTCACAGACGATTTGAGTAGATACAGGAGTATTTACTTGATGAATCACAAGTCTGAAATATTGAAAAGTTCAAAGCTATTTTAGAGTGAAGATCGTCGTGAAAAGAGGATAAACAGTCTACGATATGATTATAGAGATGAATATCCGAGTTACGAGTTTTGGTACGTAGTTAAGACAATGTGGAAATTGTTTCAACTCATCTGCTACAAAGGGATTTCATTTTTTTGAACTTATTTCAACTCCAGATTTTTGTGCGTTCAATATGTAACATTCAAAGCCACATCATCTCATTTCATTTGGTATTTTTCATGTATTTACTAATTTTTTATACTTAAGTGAGCCTGAAATTGAAAAGCACTACAAATGAACTCTGAAAAGGTTGAAAGTTGGCATGGTATCATCATTTCACCCACATAGCATGTGCTAAAAAGTTGAGAGGGTTACGGCAAAAATTGGATGCATTTCCTATACAAAATGGACAATCTCTTTCGAAGTATCAAGGTTTCAAACGAAAACTAATGTGTTACAAAGGGATTTCATTTTTCTGGACTTATTTCAAGTCGAAACTTTTTGTGTGTTCAACATGCACCACTCAAAGCCACATCATTAATTTTCAACCCTTTCGCGACTTCATTTGTTATGTTTCATGCATTTACTGATTTTCTAGCAAAATGACCCTGAAATTTAAAAGCATTACAAATGAACTGTGAAAAGGTTGAAACTTGGCATGGTATCATCATTTCACCCACATAACATGTGTTGAAAATTTGAGAGGGTTACGGCAAAACTAGGATGCACTTCTTATACAAAATGGACAATTTCTTTCGAAGTATCAGGTTTTGGATGAAAACTCATCTACTACAAAGGGATTTAATTTCTTCGCGTAACTAAATCCATCTTCAGAGCCATCATCTGAATAGTTGTGGAGAAAAATTCTTCACTTTTTCTTCGCGTGTGTCCCTTGCTTATTGCGCCGGAACCATGGATAATCTTCATCGCTTAACAGGGTGTTTGGGCCAGCCTTCACTTTGAAGGGAGGAATTTCATGAAACTTTTCATAATATTCAAACATGTCTGTCTTGCCCTCCACTCTCACGATGTCTCTTTTCCCTGAAAGAACTATGTGGCCCTTTGGCTCATCGTATGATGTATTCGCTTCCTTATTGTTTCTTTTTCTCGGTTTGGTAGACATGTCTTTCACATAGGTAACCTACGCCACATCATTGGCTAGGACGAATGGTTCGTCTGTGTACCCAAGATTGTTCTGATTCACTGTTGTTATTCCGTACTGTGGGTCTACTTGTACCCTGCCTCTTGACAGATTGACCCATTTGCACCGAAACAAAGGGACCTTAAAATCATGTCCATAGTCAAGTTCCCATATGTCCACTATGTAACCATAATATGTGTCATTTCCCCTGTTGGTTGCTGCATCAAAGCGGACACCACTATTTTGGTTGGTGCTCTTTTGATCTTGGGAGATCGTGTAAAATATATTCTAATTTATCTCGTACCCTTTATAAGTCAATAAAGTCGAAGATGGTCCCCACGCCAACGAGTACAACTCATCTTCAACAGTGTTGTCAGCCATGAGATTTGTTTGCATCCAACTGCCGAAAGTTCTAATGTGTTCACATATAATCCAGTCGTCACACTGCTCCGGGTGTTTGGAGCGTAGAATATTCTTGTGTTCATTCGCATACGGGGTCACCAAGGTACAATTCTGTAGAACTATGTAGTGTAATTGCGCCCAAGAATGCCCGTCCCTACATATTATTTAGTCTGCTCCTAGCGTACCTTTTCCTATCAGTCTCCCCTCATACCGCGATTGAGGGAGACCAATCTTCTTACGGTCAGGAATGAAGTCAACACAAAACCCAATGACCTCCTTTGTTTGATGGCCCCTGGAGATGCTTCCTTCTGGCCTATCACGGTTATGAACATATTTCTTTAAGGCTCCCATGAACCTCTCAAAGGGGAACGTGTTGACTCTATTCCCGACCTGAAGCCGATTTATGTTCCTCAATCGCGGCATGAGGGAACACTCGGCGGAAATGGCATGCTAGGAAAGAAAGCAATAATATGTAGGGATGGACATTCTTTCACTCAAGCACACTACACAGTTCTACAAAGTTCTACCTTGGTGGCCCCGTATATCAATTCTACAAGAATATTGTACGCTCCCAACACCTAGGGCAATCTAACGACTGGATTACACGTGCACACATGGCGACTTTCGGTGGTTGGTTGCAAACACATCTCACGAATAACATCACCATTGAAGATGAGTTGTACTTGTTGGCCAAAACACCATCTTCAACTATATTTACTTTCGAACGGTACAAGATAAATGGAAATACATTTTACATGATCGCCCAACATAAAAAGAGCACCAACCAAAACAGTGGTGTCCACTTTTATTCAACAAACACCAACAGGGAAAAGGACACATATTATGGTTACATAGAGGAGATATGAGAGCTTGACTATGGAAGTTCTTTTATTATCTCTTTGTTTCGGTGCAAACGGGTCAATCTGAAAGGAGGCGGGGTAAAGGTAGACCCGCGGTATAGAATGACAATAGTGGATCTCAACAATCTTGGGTACACAGACAGACCATTTGTCCTAGGGAATGATGTGGTGCGGGTTTTCTATGTGAAGGGCATGTCTACCAAACCTATAAAAAGAAAAGATAAGGAAGCGAATACATCATACGATGAGCCAAAGCGCCACATAGTTCTTTCAGGAAAAACATCGTGGGAGTGGAGGACAAGACAAACATGTCAGAAGATTATGAAAAGTTTTATGAAGACTGGCCCAAGCATCTTGTCGAATGATGAAAATTCTCCATGGTTATGGCGCAATCATAAGCAAGGAAAACACGCGAAGGAAAAGTTTTATACCCCAAGATCCCACTATGGCATGTGACCGGCTACACCATCACCACTTTCTATCTAGTGAGTTACATGATTTATAGCTGGAAAGTCCCACTTTGGACAAACTGGAGGAAATCTTTGTAAGAGTTAGTGTATATATTTGTTTTAGGTGTTCCTCGCTAGGTGGACTACGGAGCGTCGAAACCCAACCAAAAAGCTAGGGCATTTTGGAATTTGAGGAGTTAATCAATGCAATTATGTCCAAACAAAATATGAATGTCTTGTGAGCATTCGAGATAAGCCGCTTGAGGTTGACAAGCATAGTCCATACACCCTCACGAGTTGTAGTGATTCCAGTCCCAAGTTTTGCAAGATTCCACCCCTAGCTAGCATTGTTCATGCCCCCATGTTCAAGAAAATATAAAGTAAATCAAAACTTCAAAAAATCGAAATAAAAACTCCTAAGGGAACTATACGACTTAACTCCGAATAACAAAAATAGTTTTTGTCCTAAATAAAATTTAGAAGCAAATAAAAATACTAAAATAATAACTTAATAGAAAAGAAAATATAACATTATTAGGTCAACAAAAAGTATTTTATAATATTCTTCAATAGCAAAAAGAATCAACAAAAAAGCTTTTTATAAAACTCTAGTTATGGTCAAAATAATATTAACTTAGAATTAAATAAAAAACAATTAATAATAGAAAAAAATTCTGATCTAAAGTAAAGTTAAAAGAAAGTAAGAAAAATATCCAACTAAAATTTTCATAAAGTATATTTTGTTAAAAACTTTCATAGCAAAAAGAATTAAATCAAAAGTATTTTTGAATCCCTTTAAGACAAAACAAAAATAATGTGTATGATTAGTCCCGGTTGATGGCTCCAAGCGGGACTAAAGGCCAAATCTTTCTCGCCCTTTCGGTTACACGCAAAAACAGCTTTAGCCCCGATTGGTGGCTCCAACCGGGACTAAAGATAGGCCTTTAGTCGAGATTGGAGCCACAAACCGGGACTAAACACCCTTTAGTCCCGGTTTAGCCACCAACCGAGACTAAAGGGCTAGCGTTATTTAAACCGCTTCTTCTCCCTCCCCGATCTTCCTCGCTATTCCCTCGCCCGATAGCTCGCTCGACGCCACTCCCGTCGCCGGCCTCCAAGCGATGCTGTCAGGCCTCGCGCCCGACCCTGACGCCGAATAGCTCGTCGCCGTTGCCGTCACCGCTCCTCATCTCCGACCTCCTCCTCTCCGTTGTCCAGCTTCTCCGTCCCATTCAAGATGAGGCCCTCGTCCGCCACTCCTCGCTGACCACCGAATTCGCGGTTGCTGCTCCATGGCATTGGGGCTTGAGCCACGATGGCGTGCTGCGTCTAGGAGGGAGAGGGGAGACATGTTGGAAATACGCCCAAGAGGCAATAATAAATTAGTTATTATCATATTTCCTTATTCTTGATAAATCCATGTTATAATTGTATTGATTGGAAATTCAAATACATGTGTGGATACATAGACAACACCGTGTCCCTACTGAGCCTCTACTAAACTTGCTCGTTGATCAAAGATGGCTAAGGTTTCCTAGCCATAGACATGAGTTGTCATTTGATAACGGGATCACATCATTAGGAGAATGATGTGATGGACAAGACCCAAACTATGAACGTAGCATATGATCGTGTGAGTTTATTGCTATAATTTCTGCATGTCAAGTATATATTCCTATGACCATGAGATCATGCAACTCACTGACACCGGAGGAGTACCTCGTGTGTATGAAACGTCGCAACGTAACTGGGTGACTATAAAGATGCTCTATAGGTATCTCCGAGGGTGTCTATTGAGTTGGCATGGATCAAGACTTGGATTTGTTACTGCGTATGACGGGGTGGTGACTCAGGACCCACTCGGTAATACAACATCAAACAATTCTTGGGTTTGATGAGAATAGCAGTAGTGGATGGTACCTAATGGGGCGGTCCGACGAGATGGGTAGACTAGTGATGGAGAAGCAACGTGGATCTTGGATGGAACGCTGGTTGTGATGGAGACGTAGAGTTCTCGCAGGGCGTGGCGTGGCAGACGGGGTGGTGATGTGGCGGCAAAGGCAAGAGAGAAGAAAAAGAAGGAGAGAAAATAAAGAGGATGGAGGTGCGGGTCCGTTGAGTGTTTTGGATGTGCCGAGGGTGTCGGAGGCCAACGTGTTTGTTGTGCAGACTCCCACGAAGCACCTACGTTTATCTCAGATTGTCAAAAATAATATAACCGAATCGTTTGATGGACCTATACGGACCCGTGTTGAATGGCAAACCACACACAGACCCAAGGTTCGAACAGTTACGGTAAATTTGAGGGTGAGGATTTGAGATACCCTTACGGGTACCCATGCGGCTTGATGGAGGTGGCACCATGCTGAAACAAAACAAACAAATAATATGATGTACGTTCCACAATTTCTTACGATTTCCATCCGACACTACAAAACAAACCATTCATACATGGGAGCAAGTGCATCACACCATTAGATCACTTATCATACGAAATCAATCAAATGTTTGAAACAAAAAATATAAGGGAAGGCCGCTTAGAGACGAAAGAGACATACTTTACTCCTTCCGTTTTTATTTACTTTGCATATTAGTTTTAATCTAAGTCAAATTTTATAAAGTTTGATCAAGTTTTTCTTAAACAATCTAAACTTATACTATAAAAAAATATGATATGAAAATATATTGAATGGTGATTTCAATTGTACTTGATTTGGTATAGTGGATGTTAATAAAAAAAATTATATAAACTTGATCCAAATTTAAAAAGTTTGACTCAAGACAAAGCAAATGTGCGAAATAAATAAACATGACGGAGGTATTATTTTTGTAAATTTGATTGTTTGACACGTTTGTGTGCCATGTGGTTTGCTTATTTGAAACTCTTCTACTCATCCTCATTAACACATGCACATACATCCGACCGTTTTGAGCATCTCTAGAGATTGAGATGATACATCATGTTAAGATTGATGAAGTAGTCATAGACGCCTTCATAACTGATGAAAATGTCTTCTTTTATTAAATACACATTGCCGGCCGGAAGCCCTGAAATAAATTCAGAAAAAATGTATTTGCTAATGCCAAGTTTAAGGTTAAACCATGGTGGGTTAATTCCACCACAAATAACCTAACCATCTGACCTACCGTGATAAACTAGCACCAATTTCAGAAGGACAAGTACAACCATAATCAACTGTACTAATGGGACATATAACTTTATTTATAACTGTTTCGCACATGTAAGATGTACCCGCATATCAATTTGAGATGTAAGCAGTTGTAATCAAGTATACGAGTGGGTCACGAGTGCAACAACACATTAGGCTGGTGATAGTGGGGAGTAACATATAGTAATATCATGCATATGATACTATTATATGATACTACTTTCATAGTGCATAGTATTATAAAGTAGTATCATAGATAACTTTATTTATTGACATGCATGACACATAGTAGCATAACATTTAACATGTTACGGTATCTATCTATGTTACTCTAATCCTCTCTCTCTCTTCTTTAATTGTCTGCCACATCAACATATTTGCTTGTCTCAAGTATATTATACTATCTTAGTTACTTCCACTATGGCCAGTCTTAATACGTGATGTTGTAATGAAAATAGGGAGTAAGTTCATCAAAACAACTTTAAATTATATTGTTCGACTTGCCACTGTCTTAGTCTCTTGCATGTGGTATCTTGTGTACCATCATAAAAACAATTTTAAATTATATTGTTGTCTGATTGACTTTCGAGCCGCTGCGGACCAGAAAGAAAATGACCTGATTCCGCGTGCAAATCACACATATTTTCAAAATGAGGTGTGAACACAATACCATAGCTGGACCGCGAGACGAGCTTCCCCGGACCTCCTCCGCAACCCAAGGTACGTCATCAGTTCACCTTTTTTTTTAAGTTCAACACCATGGCATACATTGATAATAGCAAGAAGCAACCGAAAAGATAAAGTGGTGAAGGTCCCACGACCAGAAGATCCGAAGATCAAAGAAAAGAAAAAAAACAGCCCTAATAGCTACATAATAACACTCCATACAAACCAAAACTAGACAGCACACCTCCGACTCCGACGGTGCACTAAACAGGAATAGACAAGGTTGGCGTCACGGAGGATCACCGAATGAACCACCTGTCACACATCCTCGTATACCACCGGCCCCCCACTAAGGCTTCGACTTCGCAGCAACAAACAGTCAAGGCACACCCTCGGACACGCCATAGAAGAAGAGTCGACTACCACGGCCAAGACCAGCCTCTGACATTGTCCACCGTCGTCATCGTTGCCACAGAAGCCCCTGTGCGCATCCAGTCGTAAGAAGCACCAGAGGGATCAAAGTCTTCAAGACGGTGCCCTAAAGAGGGGAACGGTGTTGAAGACAATGCCACCACCTGACCCTATTGCCGGATCTGGGCTTTCACCCGAAGAAATTGATCTGGCAACAAAGGCTGCGAAATTCTCGACGATGCCTCCAAGAAGGATAAACGACACCCACGGGCGCCCTCACCGCCGGTCGGCGAGCGCCGGCCAGGCTTTCACCCGGGGCAGCCACTCCTGCGCAACAGGCCGAGGTCGACATGTGCCTCCACTGGACCGCGCACCCCCACACAATAATCACGCCACCGATGTGCAGGACCACCAAGAAGCCTCCTCGACGACAGGCCTACAGAGACCAGATCGGGTCGTGCACCACGCATCCATCCGCGGCCGGAGCCTCCCTGCTCCGGCAAACGACATTCGAGCACCACCAGCCGTCGGTAGTGCCGCTCCCGGGCCGCCCGCCACGAATGACCTGCCAAGCAGCCAAGTCGCCGCGCCACGACCGCCAGAGCGACCGTCCTCGCCCTGTCCGAACCGCCATCACCGGCCACGCTTGCATACCGGCCGCAGTCACCATGCGTCAGATCCGAGCTGCAGCCAACCTACCTGACCGACCACCTTCGCGTGCCACGCCAACAATCGGACTTCCTGCAACCAGCGCCGCGCCATCTTCAGGTCTGCCCTAGCCTAGATCTGGCTTGCGCGCCCACCAATGCGCCACACTGCATGCATACCTGGTAGCAGCCCGGCAGATCCATTGCGCTAGCCGACGCCCGCGCGAAAAGCATTCAACCCACGGCCACGCCTCCGCCCACGAGGAACACTCCGTCTGAGGCCCCTCCTAGATGCCTGCCCCAGGGCCATAGATCGGGAAAGTCGGTTCCAGATCCAGGCCGCTGAGCAAAGCACCGACGCCCATGCCACAACGGTGCGGCAACCACCAGGCCCAACCGAGCCGTCACACTGAGCGCTTGCCTCGGCCGCTGCCGCGGCCGCCCCTCCGCCCACAACTCCATGCCTCAATCGCACCGTGCCGTCACGCGCATCTGGAGGCACACCTCGTCGCGGTCCAAACACATCTCGCCACTCCACACGCCCGTGCTCTACACCAGGCGCCCGCCGACGTCCTGATCCGGCCCCGCGCTGCACTGAGGGAGGGAGCTATTGTCCTACCACCACCTTCCTTGGGCTGACCCGAGCTGCGACGTTCTACGCCCTCCGACGGCGACGGAACAAGAAGAGGAGGAGAAGATGTAGTTTGCGGCTAGGGTTTTCTCTCCCGAGCCGTGAGAAAGTGACGCGGGGTCGGCTCACCTCACGATATAGTTCACTCTTGTGGCACACTTGATTCCTACGACCTGCATACGGATGCGGTCTTTCTTTGCTGCTATGGACTTTTTTACGTTTGCACGTTGATGGGGTTATAGTCCCAGGGTAGGATCATAGGTCTACCCTATAGGTCCTACCCAAGGACTACCCTTCATAGAGGACAAGGCCCTTAGACAGTTCCGACTGAACTAAGGACGCCCCCATCATCCAGTCGGCGACGATCCACTCGGAGCATATCTAACGTACCGACTGGAATCCACTCTGTACGTCGTAACCTCCCAGAAGGGCAACGGTCATACGTTTTCATACACCATAACTAGCATTTAAGGCTTACGTTACCAGTAACGCGAGCCTTTACTCGCCACTACTCCACCCCTGTCCACCGGGCCATTATGAAGGGCATCGCACTCTATATAAGCCGCCCTTCACCACTGGTATGGGGGTTGGCACTTGCTGTAATCCCTTGATACACTCGACACAAAGCTCCCAAGAGCACTGAGACGTAGGGCTTTTACCTCCACCGTAGAGGGGCCTGAACTTATACATCCTCCCCGTAGCTAAGGCTCTGCCCATATACGTTCGTACCCCGTACTTCTACTGTCAAACTTATACCCATGACAGTTGGCGTTCGAGGTGGTAGACTTCCAGAGTGCATACCATGCCATTCTGGGCCGTCCGGCATATGTACGCTTCATGACCCGTCCATGTTACGTATATTTGAAGCTGAAGATGCCTGGTCTCAAAGGCGTGATTACTGTCACAAGCAATCGGCAGCGGGCCGAGGAGTGTCTGCAGCAAGGGTCGAGAATTGCAGAGCATCAGATGGCTGTACTCGAGTTGGATGAGTACAAGAAGATTGCCGACCCCGCCGACCTGATGCAGTGAAAGAAGTCAGCTTCTGAGTACGCATTCCAGTCGGCGGGAGACACGAAGAAAGTAAGCATCCACCCGACGGATGACACCGCCGCCCCAACAAACATCTCCACCACCCTTGATCCAAAATAGGAAGCCGAGCTCATCCAATTCCTCCGTGAGAACTGGGACATTTTTGCATGGAAGCCTGCTGACATGCCAGGTGTACCCAGGGAGTTGGCTGAGCACCGACTGCATGTGGATCATGCCGCTCAGCCCGTTCGAGAACGCCTGTGTCGGTCCGCCGCGCACAAGAGAAAAGCAATCGGAGAGGAGGTAGCTAAACTTCTGGCTGCCAACTTCATTCGCGAGGTACACCACTCCGAGTGGCCCGCTAATGTTGTCATGGTGCCCAAGAAGGACAAGTCTCTCCGTATGTGCATCGATTTCAAGCACCTTAATAACGTCTGTCCGAAAGACCACTTCCCGCTCCCCCGCATTGATCAAATTGTTGATTCGACTGCGGGCTGCGAGCGCTTATCCTTCCTTGATGCCTATTCGGGCTATCATCAGATCCGTCTGTATGGTCCAGATGAATTAAAAACATCTTTCATCACCCCATTCGGGTGCTTCTGTTACATCACTATGCCATTCGGTTTGAAAAATACAGGAGCAACTTTTATACGAATGATCCAAAAATGCCTCCTAGCCCAGATTGGTAGAAATGTGGAGGCATACATGGACGATATCGTAGTCAAGTCACGCAAAGGTTCCGACCTACTGACTGACTTGGCAGAAACATTCACCAACCTACGTAGGTACGATATCAAGCTCAACCCAGGCAAGTGTTCATTCGGCGTTCCCAGCGGGAAGTTACTCGGTTTCTTCGTTTCCGAACGAGGGATCGATGTCAACCCCGAAAAGATTGGGACCATTGTTTGAATGGAGCGGCCGGTAAGAGTACATGACGTAAAAAAGCTCACAGGTTGCCTAGCGGCCTGTAGCAGGTTTATCGCTCGACTCGGCGAGAAGGCGTTACCTCTGTACCGACTCATGAAGAAGTTGGATACCTTCGAGTGGACAGACGAAGCCCAAACCACATTCGACGACCTCAAAGCCCTGCTTTCCACCCAGCCGGTTCTTACTGCCCCACTCAGTAAAGAGCCCCTTCTTCTGTACATCGCGGCTACAAATCAAGTCGTTCGTCAGCACCGTTCTGACAGTCGAACGCGAAGAAGAAGGCAAAGCATACAAGGTTCAGCGGCCAATATATTATGTTTTCGAAGTCCTGACTCCTTCCAAGCAGAGGTATCCCCATTATCAGAAGCTTATTTATGGGATCTACATGACTGCAAAGAAGGTGGCTCATTATTTCCAAGACCACTCGGTATCTGTCATATCTGATGCTCCGTTGTCCGAAATTCTCCACAATCGGGACGCATCAGGCCGAGTGGCAAAGTGGGCAATGGAGATGCTATACTGCGACATCAAGTTCGAAGCCAAGAAAGCTATCAAGTCTCAAGCTCTTGCTGACTTCATAGCAGAATGGGTAGAACAACAGCAACCGACTCACATCTACTCGGCTCATTGGACCATGTTCTTCAATGGGTCCAAGATGTTGAATGGCTCCAGCGCCGGCGTAGTGCTCATATCCCCGAAAGGTGATAAACTCAAGTATGTGTTGCAGATCCATTTTGATTCTTCCAACAACGAAGCAGAGTACGAAGCTCTCCTTTACGGGTTGCGCATGGCCATCACACTCGGCGTCCGTCGCCTGATGGTCTATGGCGACTCGGGTCTAGTGGTTAATCAAGTAATGAAGGAGTGGGATGTAAGGAACCCCACCATGACTGCATACTACAACGCAATAAGAAAGCTAGAAAAGAAGTTTGAAGGTCTGGAACTTCACCATGTTCCCCGACTGAAAAACCAAGCAGCAGATGAATTGGCAAAACTTGGATCCACACGGAGACCTGTCCCGAGTGATGTCTACCTCGAGCACTTACACCTCCCCTCGGTAAAAGAAGATCCTTTTACAGAAGAACCTGTGCAACCGAAGAGCTCAACAGATCAGACTGAAGTCGAGGTTCCCGCTGTGGTCGACCTGGTCATGGAGATTCTAGCTGTCATTCTCGAATGGACCGTGCCATTCATTGCGTACATCCTGAGGCAAGAGTTATCGGAAGACGAGGTCCAAGCTAGGCAGATCGTTCGCAGGTCGAAGTCCTTCACCATCATTGATGACCAGTTATACAGAGAAAGTGTTTCAGGCGTCCTTCAGCGGTGTATCTCTCCTGAGGAGGGTCAGTTAATTTTGGAAGAAATTCACTCGGGAACTTGTGGCCATCATGCCTCCTCAAGGGCAATCGTCGCCAAATCATTCAGAGCTGGTTCCTTCTCGTTGCAGGCGAATGAAATGGCAAAATATATAGTCGACCATTGCGAAGGTTGTCAGTTCTACTCAAACAAGTCCCACAAGCCAACGTCCGCGCTGAAGACAATTCCCCTTTCTTGGCCATTCGCCGTGTGGGGATTAGATACAGTCGGACCATTCAGAACAGGCCAAGGAGGATTCACCCATCTGCTTGTAGAAGTCGACAAGTTTACCAAATGGATTGAAGCCAAGCCAATCAAGAAGCTTGATGCCCTTACGGCCATCAAGTTCATCAGAGACATCATCGCCAGATACGGGGTTCCACACAGCATAATCACCGACAATGGCACAAACTTTGACTCGGGCAGGTTCAAAGGTTTTTGCGCAGGCCAAGGTATCGGAGTGGATTTTGCATCCGTTGCGCACCCCCAAACAAACGGACAAGCGTAGCGGGCGAATGGACTCATTCTTCAAGGGTTGAAGCCTCGACTCCTGCGGGAAGTTGGACATGCCGCCGGCGCATGGGTCACCGAGCTGCCTTCGGTGCTGTTGGGCCTCCGAACAACTCCGAATAGATCGACAGGACGATCCCCGTTTTTCTTCGTTTATGGCGCAGAGGCAGTCCTTCCCAGTGACTTGCTTCACAACTCTCCACGAGTCGAACTCTTCTCCGAAGCCGAAGCAGAGCAAGCCAGGCAAGACAGAGTGGACCTTTTAGAAGAGGAGCGCGAGATGGCATTGATCCGTTCAACAATTTATCAACAAGATCTGCGGCGATTTCATGCCCGGCACGTCAGGAGCCGCACGTTCCAAGCAGGCGACCTGGTGCTCCGAGTGGATCAACAGAGACCACACAAGTTGGCTCCCGCCTGGGAAGGACCGTTCATCATTTCTAAGGTGCCGAACAACGGAGCATATCGACTCTACAACCTTGACAGGGAGACGGACGAGCCGCGAGCATGGAATGGAGATCTACTGAAGCGCTTCTACACATGACCGCCGACAGAGACAATGTAAAGAACAAATGTCATCGAAGTAATACAAAGCAGATTCATTTCTTGCCGATTCAAAATTCTTCCGCGTTTGCAGACTCCGGTCTAAAAAACTAACTCCGAGTGTGCACCAAAAGTCACACTCGGGGACTTAGCTGCGGCCCAGAGTCGCCTAAGTAACCAACTTGCTCCGAGTGTGCACCAAAAGTCACACTCGGAGACTTAGCTGTGACCCAGAGTCGCCTAAGTAAACAACTCGCTCCGAGTGTGCACCAAAAGTGACACACGGGGACTTACCCGCGACCCAGAGTCGACTAAGTAAACAACTTTCTCCGAGTGTGCACCAAAAGTCACACTCGGGGACTTAGCTGCGACCCAAAGTCGCCTAAGTAAACAACTCGCTCCGAGTGTGCACTAAAAGTCACACTCGGAGACTTAGCTGCGACCCAGAGTCGCCTAAGTAAACAACTCGCTCCGAGTGTGCACTAAAAGTCACACTCAGAGACTTAGCTGCGACCCAGAGTCGCCTAAGTAAACAACTCGCTCCGAGTGTGCACCAAAAGTCACACTCGGGGACTTAGCTGCGACCTAGAGTCGCCTAAGTAAACAACTTGCTCCGAGTGTGCACCAAAAGTCACACTCTGGGACTTAGCTGCGACCCAGAGTCGCCTAAGTAAACAACTCGCTCCGAGTGTGCACTAAAAGTCACACTCGGAGACTTAGCTGCGACCCAGAGTCACCTAAGTAAACAACTCGCTCCGAGTGTGCACGAAAAGTCACACTCGGAGACTTAGCTGCGACCCAGAGTCGCCTAAGTAAACAACTCGCTCCGAGTGTGCACCAAAAGTCACACTCGGGGATTTAGCTGTGACTCAGAGTCGCCTAAGTAAACAACTTGCTCCGAGTGTGCACCAAAAGTCACACTCGGGGACTTAGCTGCGACCCAGAGTCGCCTATGTAAACAACTTGCTCCGAGTGTGCACCAAAAGTCACACTCGGGGACTTAGCTGCGACCCAGAGTCGCCTAAGTAAACAACTTGCTCCGAGTGTGCACCAAAAGTCACACTCGGGGACTTAGCTGCGACCCAGAGTCGCCTAAGTAAACAACTCGCTCCGAGTGTGCACTAAAAGTCACACACGGAGACTTAGCTGCGACCTAGAGTCGCCTAAGTAAACAACTTGCTCCGAGTGTGCACTAAAAGTCACATTCGGAGACTTAGCTGCGACCCACAGTCGCCTAAGTAAACAAATCGCTCCGAGTGTGCACCAAAAGTCACACTCGGGGACTTAGCTGCGACTCAGAGTCGCCTAAGTAAATAACTTTCTCCGAGTGTGCACCAAAAGTCACACTCGGGGACTTAGCTGTGACCCAGAGTCGCCTAAGTAAACAACTCGCTCCGAGTGTGCACCAAAAGTCACACTCGGGGACTTAGCTGCGACCCAGAGTCGCCTAAGTAAACAACTTGCTCCGAGTGTGCATCGAAAGTCACACTCGGGGACTTAGCTGCGACCCAGAGTCGCCTAAGTAAACAACTTGCTCCGAGTGTGCACCAAAAGTCACACTCGTGGACTTAGCTGCGACCCAGAGTCGCCTAAGTAAACAACTAATTTCGAGTGTGCACCAAAAGTCACACTCGGAGACTTAGCTGCGAACCAGAGTTGCCTAAGAAGAGAGCTTCCTCTCAGTGAGCACACAAGTTGCACTCGGAGGCATAGCTGAGTCGCCTAAACATAAACCACGAGCCAAAATCGTGTCAAAAAAAAAACTCAGCGAAAGAAGAGCAAAAGATCCGATTTGAATTCAAATTGATTTTAACGATCAGTCGGCTCGGTGTGAGTCAAGTTTATCCACACTGAGCAACTAATGTACCGGCCAACAGCAGTGGCCAAAGTTTAATACAAATTCCACTCGGCATACCGAGGTAAACACGCGTTCAGCATAAAGTCAATCAAGCATCGTCGGGGCTGGCAGGCTCGACGAAGGTGTCGAGGTCGATTCCATCTGCAATCCGAGTGGCCGTGTCGAGGAAGGTCTCCATGAAGTCTTCAAATCGAAGCTTCTTGGTGTTGGCGACCTGCAACATCTTCAGCTTGTCTTCATGAGCTTCCTTATAATGCACTTGGACTAGAGACAGTGCCACGTCCGCGCCACACCGAGCGGCAAACTTCTTCCATGCCCGCACTGTGCTTGGAACATCATCCAGTCGAGTCATCAACCCCTCTATCTCATTCCGGGAGTCATCTTCAGGCCACAGCTCTTTGTCAATTCGGCCGACAACTTCTCTCAGGCGACCAATGAAAGGACCCACCTTGTTAAGGCGGGAATTCAGTCGGAACATGTCCCGGTTAGCTTCATCACCGAGTGGAACATTCGGTTGCCCAAGCGACCGTGCAATTTCGGCGGTTTCGGCTTCAACGTCCCGACAGAAATCTGCAAAGAAAAGTCAGGGAGAAAATAAGCGCGGAGTGAACTCCAAAGTCAAAGAGCACTCGGCAAGCAACTTACCACCAAGCAGTGCGACCATCAACTTCGCCCAGTCGCCGACGTAGTTCTCCTGCGCTTTGCACCGAGCATTCATTAACTTCAGCTGGCCTATCCATTCAAATCTCTCCTTCTTCATTTTTTCTACCTCGGCTAGCAGTGCCTTGTTAGTCCCTCGAGATTCCTCCAAAGATACTTCTCGTTCAGTGAGAGCCTTCTTCATGCCAGCCAGATCATTCGCATCTACCTCCAAGTCGGCAACAAGTTGAGTCTTCTCAGCCTTCAGAGCATTATTGGCCGATCCCATTTCACAAGTCTTCTGTCAAAGAGACACAAAGGGAGGATCAGCGAGGTTCAACAAGGAAAAAGTCTCGACAGGTTCTTCAGACCCCTGCCGATGCAAGCAATCGACAGTGGTCTCGGGGACTACACCCAGTGGGTTCACTGAGAGTGACCCCACTGGTATGAAGCTCGAACAGGTCAGTCCCATTGAGCTCCATAGCAAACCAACAACACTATGAGATTACTCTTACTCGACCCGAGTAACACTACTCTCGGGGACTACACCCAGTGGGTGCACTCGGCGTGCCCCCACTGGTACCATTCGGACAGATCAGCTCTGATCTGTAGAGATTATGGAAAATACATATAAAGACAACTTCCGGTGCAATCACTCGGCAGAAGTCTCGGGGACTACACCCACTGGGTTCACTCGGAGTGAACCCACTAGAAAATTAACCTACTGTATCCGAGTATCTCACCAAAACCCCCAATGGGCACCAAGAGGAATGTAAACACTTACTAGCGCACTTACTCGGATATCATCTCGAAGCTCCAAGCTCTTCTTGTACAGGGACACAACGGAGTCATATGCTCCCTTGGCTTCGCCCACCATCAGCTCCACTTGTACCATGGCGTCCGTGGCGGCTCCTACTTGATCTTCTGGGAGGCGTCGGGCATCATATTGAACAGTCGACGGACCCGGCGTGGCAGAAGGCGCCCTAGGTATACCGAGCTCCCTGGGCATCCCGAGCTGTGCTCCAGTCGGTTCTGCCGTGAAGACCATCGTCTCAGTCGACGACACGCTCATAGCGGGGTTGGCAGTAGGTTGGATAACCCCAAGGACAGGTGCCAAAGCTGGTTCTGACCTCCTTTGGTCGTCGTCGTCCAGATGGATCACCTTCGAAGGAAGCCCGACTGAACAAAATAAAAATACAGAAAAAGATCAAGATCAAAGACAGCACTCGCGAAACGGTAATACAGCTCTCGGAGTCGTGACAACGTACCTTGGTGGGACGTGGCGGCGTTATCAGTGTCCATTGGATCATCACCCTGACGCGGCAGAGAGGTGGCGGAGGTAGCAGCTCTGTTGAGTGAAATCCATTCGACGGGTAAACATGAATTCCTAAAAAGAAGAGTCCAATCGGATACTGAAGGAAGATGGAAGAGCAAAGATACTTACGCTGAGGCGACCGGAACAGCGATCCTCATCCGGGGCAAAGCTTTTCGAGGTTTAGACCCGCTGGGTTTAGCCACCTTTGACGGCTGATCCACGGACTCGGCAGAAGAACCCCTGGTTCTCTTCACACTCCGAGCACTCGGGACCACGGGAGGAGCCGACGGAACAGCGGGGTCATGACGGTGCTTGGTTCGGTGTTCTGGTGGTGAGGGTGACGAGCTCTGCTCTTCACTCTCCTCCTCCTCCTCTTCTGTTTCCTCCTCCGTCTCCCTACTGTCAGAGACGTACTCGGCACTACCCGCGCTACCCTCCATGCTGCCTTCTTCGTCCTCGACCGGATTCCCATTTGAGACTGCAGAATGCCAGTTCGTCCACTCCTGCACAAAACACAGTCGGCAACGTCAGTCAGCGAGACAAGAAAAGAAATAAAACTGAGAAGGTTAAAAGCACTCGACAACGTGTGCTCACCTCATTCAGAGGAGGATGTTGGGCGTGGAAGGCCTTCACCTGTCGAGCTCCCACGGGGTTATCACATGTGCCCGTGATGCTGCGGACCCACGCACCCACGGTCTCCTCGCTCACGTCTTCAGGATGGGACCGAGTGGTATCCGAAGGCCCCGTGTAATGCCACATTGCGTGGTCTCGGGCCTGGAGCGGCTGGATGCGTCGACCCAGAAAAGTCTCCAACAGGTCCATGCCGGTGACTCCCTTCCGGACGACGGCTACCAGCGCGTCGATCAAAGGCTGGATCTGGGTTTTTTCTCCCTTAGAGAGCGCTAGCTTCCTGGGAGGGCCCGAACGGTCTAAACTGAAGGGTGGTAATCCACTCGAAGCATTCGGGCAGGCAATGTCCTGGCAATAGAACCAGGACGATTGCTAGTTCCTAACCGACTCGGATAGCTGAAGGGAGGGATAACTACTTTTCATTTTCTTCTGAAATCCTAAACCCCCACAGAGCTGGAGGATGTGTGTCTTATCATCAGACTGGCTAAGCTTCTTAACCGTTTGAGATCTAGCGGAGAAAACATATTTGAAGAGCCCCCAGTGGGGAGGACATCCTATGAAGCACTCGCAGAGGGTGATGAATGCGGAAAGATGAGCTATCGCATTCGGCGGAAAGTGATGGAGCTGCGCCCCAAAGTAATTCATGATACCTCGGAAGAAAGGATGGGGAGGCAGGGAGAAACCTCTGGCCACGTGGCTGAGCAGCAGAACGCGCTCCCCCTCCTTCGGCGCCGACTCCATCTCGCCTTCCGGCAGCCTCCAAGACTTATTGACGAGCATGCCGTGCTCCACCAGCTCCAGCACGTCGGTCTACCTCACCGTGGAGGGGAGGAAGTCCCCCTGGATCCAGCCCGCCGGCAATGCTCGCTGCCGCCGCTGAGTGGAGGCCGCCCCCTTCTTCTTCTTCTTCGCCTCGAGCTTGCTGGTCTGCCCCTTCGTCATGGCGAGGGTGACAGATCCGCAGAGGAGGAGGGGAAGGAGGTGGCTAGAGGTGTGCAGGGAGTTGCGGAGAGGCGAGATCGATGGGAGGAAGACGAGCAGCGCAACAGGAAGGTCCGCCGGGAAGGCTTTAATAGGCCTCCGACTGAGTCACCTACAGGTGGGTCCAAGATCTTATCCTCCCAACCGGCTGCTGCAAGATTAGTGGAGAAGATCGCGGTGCGGTAATCGAGGAGGCGAAATCTACTCGATGGCGATGTCGTCATCCCCGCTGAGCGCGCGGCAACCGAAATTTGATGATCCCGAAAAATCCGGCGCTGTCAGTATGACAGGTCACTTCGAAAGATTCTGCGGAAGCAATCGGTCCCTCACGGTTCGTTTCGTTTGCATATTCACTCGGATCACTAGCCGCAAAGATAAAATGGATCGAGGCAGACAACGCTAAGATCACCTCAATACAAGTCGGCTCCAAACTCCGGACATCACTTCATCGGTCCAACCCCGATCCATTCGGGGACTAATGATGGGGTTATAGTCCCAGGGTAGGGTCATAGGTCTGCCCTGTAGGTCCTACCCAAGGACTACCCTTCATAGAGGACAAGGCCCTTAGACAGTTTCGACTGAACTAAGGACGCCCCCCATCATCTAGTCGGCGACGATCCACTCGGAGCATATCTAACGTACCGACTGGAATCCACTCTGTACGTCGTAACCTCCCAGGAGGGCAACGGTCATACGTTTTCATACACCATAATTAGCATTTAAGGCTTACGTTACCAGTAATGACAGCCTTTACTCGCCACCACTCCACCCCTGTCCACCGGGCCATTATGAAGGGCAGCGCACTCTATATAAGCCGCCCTTCACCACTGGTACGGGGGTTGGCACTTGCTGTAATCCCTTGATACACTCGACACAAAGCTCCCAAGAGCACTGAGACGTAGGGATTTTACCTCCACCGTAGAGGGGCCTGAACTCATACATCCTCGCCGTAGCTAAGGCTCTGCCCATATACTTTCGTACCCCGTACTTCTACTGTCAGACTTATACCCACGACACACGTTCTTTTTTGAAACCTGGAAACGTTCCATCTTATACTGGCTCGGCAAACGTGTCCGCCATACGGACCCTTACAGAGTTCGACAACTCTTCATACGAGAGGTTTCTGACACTGCAAACCAACTCGTGGTTGGATGGTATCCCTTGCTCATCATAGTTCAAGTCTCAGACTTGATGTTGTGCTTGCATTTTTCTGAATTTATTTTAGGTCTTTCGACGATGTCTTTTCAGTGGGAGGAGACGTTTTTGTTGACAACGAAGACGTGAGTGACGATTTCGTCAACCTTAAAATGATGTGCCGTTTTAATCTTTCGAAGGTTCTCATAAAAAAAAAATATGCATGTGTGCATTCATATGAATGAACGTATATTCATGTATGTGAAGGCCGCAACCTCATGAGCTAAATTATTACAGGCTCGGTAAATAATGCCTTCAGAAGAGAGGTCGCATTCATCAGATTGTAGACCTTTAACTAGGTTCTGGCTGTCCGATTCCAACTGAATGTGAACCATCCCCCAACTTGCTGCCGCAGACAGCGACTCAGAGCATGCTCCCGACAGCGACTCAGAGCATGCTTCCGCCTCCGCGTGGGCAGCACTCGCGACGTGCATAATAAAATGTCCGGCTCCTGGACCTCTAACAGCGCCTGTACTGTCCCTGATAACAAAGCCCCAGCCACCCTGCCTGCTACTCACATTAAATGCTTCATCAGTGTTAATCTTTACACTGGCTTCATCAGTGTTAATCTTTACACTGGCTTCAGTGAGGAGTATCATATAATAGTATCATGTATTTGATACTATTGTATGATAGTACCTTCATAATGCATAATATTATAAATTACTATCCTAGATGATCTTATTTATTGAAATGCATGATACGTAGTTGCATAACATTTAACGTGTTACAGTATCTATCTATGTTACTTTAACCCTCTTTTTTTTTTTAATTATGTGCCACATCATCATGTTTGCTAGTTCCAAGATTATGATACTAGCTATGATACCTCCACTATAGGCAGCCTTAACCGATCCCCGACCTGCCGCTGCAAGTTTCAATTAAAATGTTGAACTACGGGGACCGTGTTTAAGTTTTTTTCCTTGCGAGAAACTTCCAATCTATTCATCATTAATTATGGTAGTCCACTCAATATACCACAAATAATAAAACTTACACTCAAATACGTAGATCATCTGTAGCGAGCCGAAGTAGCGCCATCGTCATCACCCCTTCCCACGGAAGCCGAGCAAAACTTGTTATACACTAGTAGAAAACCGAGCTTTGGTCCACGCGATGAAAGGGATTTAATCCGGGTTCTGTTACAAACCAGGATCAATGGCTGTATCTGTCCCAATTCGTGAGGCGAGGGCGTCTGCCTATCCAGGGTCCCGGTTTCAGACACGAAGCGGGACCAATGGTCCTCGTTCCTAGCGCAACACCTTTAGGGTTGTTAGCTGGAACCGGGACTAAAGGTCAGTCTTCTATCCCAGTTTTGGCCATCAACCGGGGCCAAAGAGATGCATATATATACTCGCCCTTGCCCAACCCCTCGTCTGTTTTTTTACCGTAGAAGGTGGGAGGTGTCTGTGCTGCTCTGTTCTGCCTTCCTATGCACATTAGGTCTTCGATGAAATGCCCGAGCCACACTTAAGCTTTCTCCTCTGCAAGCTCGACCTCCAAGCTTGATTTTCCACAAGATTTGTTTAGGTTTGGCTGTACACCAGCAGCACAAGTGTTTTAAAAGGTTAGCTATTTCATCATTTCATCTCTCGGTGCTAGTAGCTCATTTTAAATGCTCTAAAAGTAGAGTGGTTTGTGAGTTTTAGTATAATAGTGTATGCGGAAGTTCTTTGATTTAGATGCACACTATGAGCTCAAATAACTTCTTATAGTCTGCACATGTGTAAGGTACCGTCCCGTCCCCGTCCTCACTGTCGTCGATCACCCACGCTGATCTCGTCGCCGGCATCATATCGTCATGAGCCTCCTGTTCTTATCTTATTTTTAAAAGAAAAAAATTCTTACTTCTATGATCTAGATAGATACTTGTATAAATTTCTTATTTTTATTATTGTTTATCCGTTTGGGTCGCCCGGCGAACACCAACACCCGCTTTTTCGTTTGAGTCGGCGCATGCACTCAACGCTGACCCGACCTATTTTGACTACCCGTGAAAAAAATATGCAAACCATTTTCGAAAATAGAAACAAATTTTAATTAAACATTAAAGTCGGCCACGAAGGCGGCGGGACTCCACGCGTCCCCATTACATTAATTAAACATTAAAAAACCCGTTGCCCTAGGCGTCCACGTCGTCGGTGTCGGGGCCGATGAGGTCGACCAGCGTCGGTGCAGGACTGGCCCAAGCGAACGCCATCTTCCAGAAGATGTTCATGTCGGGGCGGGCTGTGCCAGCGCGGGCAGTGCTGGTGGCGACGGTAGTGCGGCACGAGCGCGCTCTTCCTCCTTCCTCTCCAGCCATTCCTCCTCCGCTTCCCACTCCAGCTGCATCTGCGAGCCGCGCCTCGTACGATGCATCCTTTGTTGGAAATATGACCTAGAGGCAATAATACGTTAGTTATTATTATATTTCTTTGTTCATGATAATCGTTTATTATCCATGCTATAATTGTACTTATTGGAAACACAATACTTCTGTCGATACATAGACAAAATACCGTCCCTAGTCTAGTTGACTAGCTCGTTGATCAAAGATGGTCAGGGTTTCCTGACCATAGGCAAGTGTTATTACTTGATAACGGGATCCCATCATTAGAAGAATCATGTGATGGACTAGACCCAAACTAATAAACGTAGCATGTTTATCGTGTCATTTTTTTGCTACTGTTTTTCTACGTGTCAAGTATTTATTCCTATGACCATGAGATCATATAACTCACTAACACCGGAGGAATGCCTTGTGTGTACCAAATGTCACAACGTAACTGGGTGACTATAAAGATGCTCTCCAGGTATCTCCGAAGGTGTCCGTTGAGTTAGTATGGATCAAGACTGGGATTTGTCACTCCGTGTGACGTAGAGGTATCTCGGGGCCCATTCGGTAATAAAACATCACACACAAGCCTTGTAAGCAATGTGACTTAGTGTATATCACGGGATCTTGTATTACGGAACGAGTAAAGATACTTTCCGGTAAACGAGATTGAAATAGGTATGCGGATACTGACGATCGAATGTCGGGCAAGTAACTTATCGAAGGACAAAGGGAATGACATACGGGATTATATGAATCCTTGGCACTAAGGTTCAAACGATGAGCTCTTCATAGAATATGTAGGATCCAATATGGGCATCTAGTTCCTGCTATTGAATATTGACCGAGGAGTCCCTCGGGTCATGTCTACATAGTCCTCGAACCCGCAAGGTTTGCACACTTAAGGTTCGGTGTTGTTTTATGCGTATTTGAGTTATATGGTTGGTTACCGAATGTTCTTTAGAGTCCTGGATGGTTTCACATACATCACGAGGGTTTCCGGAATTGTCCGGAGACGAAGATTGATATATAGGATGACCTCATTTGATTACCGGAAAGTTTTCTGCATTACCGGGAATGTAGTGGGAGTGACGAATGGGCTCCGGATGTTCACTGGGGGGGCAGCCCACCCCGGGGAAGCTCATAGGCCTTAGGGGTGCCGCACCAGCCCTTAATTAGTGGGTTGGTGGGCAAGCCCAAGAAGGCCCCTGCGTAGGAGATAAGAAAAATCAAAGAGAAAGAAAAAAGGGAAGTGGGAAGGAAGGGAAGGACTCCACCTTCGAATCCTAGTTGGATAGGATTGGAGGAGGATTCCTCCGCCCCCCCCCCTTCGGCCGACCCCCTTGGGGCTCCTTGAGCCTCAAGGCAAGGCCCCTCCCCTCCCTCCTATATATACTGAGGTATTAGGACTGATTTGAGACAACTTTGCCATGGCAGCCCGACCACATACCTCCACGGTTTTTCCTCTAGATCGCGTTTTTGCGGAGCTCGGGTGGAGCCCAGCTGCAATAAGATCACCACCAAGCTCCGGAGCGCCGTCACGCTGCCGGAGAACTCATCTACCTCTTCGTCTCTCTTGCTGGATCAAGAAGGCCAAGATCATCGTTGAGCTGTACGTGTGCTGAACGCGGAGGTGCCGCCCGTTCGGCACTAGATCGGAGCGGATCGTGGGACGGATCGCGGGACGGTTCGTGGGACGGTTCGCGGGGAGGATCGAGGGACGTGAGGATGTTCCACTACATCAACCGCGTTTCTTAACGCTTCTGCTGTGCGATCTACAAGGGTACGTAGATCGGAAATCTCCTCTCGTAGATGAACATCACCATGACAGGTATTGCGTGTGCATTGGACATTTTTTGTTTCCCATGCGACGTTCCCCAACAGTGGCATCATGAGCTAGGTTCATGCGTAGATGTTATTTCAAGTAGAACACAAAAGTTTTTGTCGGCGGTGATGTGCGATTTGCTGCCCTCCTTAGTCTTTTCTTGATTCGCGGTATTGTTGGATCAAAGCGGCTCGGACCGACATTACTCGTACACTTACGAGAGACTGGTTTCATCGCTACGAGCAACCCCGTTGCTCAAAGATGACTGGCGAGTGTCAGTTTCTCCAACTTTAGTTGAATCGGATTTGACCGAGGAGGTCCTTGGAGAGAGGTTAAATAGCAATTCATACATCTCCGTTGTGGTGTTTGCATAAGTAAGATACGATCCTACTAGATACCCATGGCAACCACGTAAAACATGCAACAACAATTAGAGAACGTCTAACTTGTTTTTGCAGGGTATGCTTGTGATGTGATATGGCCAACGACGTGATGTAATATATTGGATGTATGAGATGATCATGTTGTAATAGTTAATGTCGACTTGCACGTCGATGGTATGGCAACCGACAGGAGCCATAGGGTTGTCTTTAAACTAACGTTTGTGCTTGCAGATGCATTTACTATATTGCAGGATGTAGCTTTAGTAGTAATAGCATGAGTAGCATGACAACCCCGATGGCGACACGTTGATGGAGATCATGGTGTGACGCCGGTGGCAAGAAGATCGTGCCGGTGCTTCGGTGATGGAGATCAAGAAGCAAATGATGATGGCCATATCATGTCACTTATGAATTGCATGTGATGTTAATCCTTTATGCACCTTATCTTGCTTAGACTGACGGTAGCATTATGAGGTGATCTCTCACTAAAATTTCAAGATGAAATTGTGTTCTCCCCAACTGTGCACCGTTGTGACAGTTCGTCGTTTCGAGACTCCACGTGATGATCGGGTGTGATAGACTCAACGTTCACATACAATGGGTGCAAAACAGTTGCACACGCGGAACACTAGGGTTAAACTTGACGAGCCTAGCATGTACAGACATGGCCTCGGAACAAAAGAGACCGAAAGGTCGAGCCTGAATCGTATAGTTGATATGATTAGCATAGAGATGCTTACCACTAAAACTATTCTCGACTCACGTGATGATCGGACTTGAGATAGTGGATTTGGATCATGTACCACTCAAATGACTAGAGAGATGTACTTTTTGAGTGTGAGTTCTTAAGTAATATGATTAATTGAACTAACTTTCATGAACATATTCTAATGGTCTTTGCGAATTAAGATGTAGCTTGCGCTATAGCTCTACTATTTTTATATGTTCCTAGAGAAAAATAGTTGAAAGTTGATAGTACCAAACTTTGCGGACTAAGTTTGTAAAAGTGAGGATTGTCCTTGTTGCTACGCAGAAGGCTTATGTCCTTAATGCACCACTCGAAGTGCTGCACCTCAAGCGTCGTCTGTGGATGTTGTGAACATCCGACATACACGTTTCCGATGACTACACGATAGTTCAGTGCAAAATACTTAATGGCTTAGAAGCAAGGCGTAGAAGACGTTTTGAAACGTCACGAAACATAAGAGATGTTCTAAAGAGATGAAATTGTGATTTCATGCTCGTGCCCTTGTTAAGAGGTATGAGACCCACGACAAGATTCTTTGTCCACAAAGTAAAGGAGAAAAGCACAATCATTGAGCGTGTGCTCAGATTGTCTGAGTACGACAATCGCTTGAATCAAGTGGGAGTTAATCTTTCAGATGAGATAGTGATGGTTCTCCAAAGTCACTGCCACCAAGCTGTGAGAGCTTCTGATAAACTATAACATATCAAGGATAGATACAATGATCCTTGAGCGATTCGCGATGTTCGACACTGCGAGAGTAGAAATCAAGAAGGAGCATCAATAGTTGATGGTTAGTAAAACCACTAAGTTTCAAGAAAGGCGAGGGCTAGAAGGGATACTTCGTGAAACGACAAAACAGTTGCTGCACTAATGAAGAGACCCAAGATTAAACCCAAACCCGAGACTAAGTGCTTCTGTTATGAGGGGAACGGTAACTGAGGCGGAGCTACCCTAGATGCTTGGTAGATAAGAAGGCTGGCAAAGTTGAAAGAAATATATTTGATATACATGATGATGATGTGTACTTTACTAGTACTCCTAGTAGCGCGAGGGTATTGGATACCGGTTCAGTTGCTAAGTGATTAGTAACACGAAATGAAAGCTACGGAATAAACGGAGACTAGCTAAAGGCGAGGTGATGATACATGTTGGAAGTGTTTCCAAGGTTGATATGATTAAACGTCGCACGCTCCCTATACCATCGGGATTGGTGTTAAACGTAAATAATTGTTATTTGGTGCTTGCGTTAAGCATGAACATGATTCGATCATGTTTATTGCAATACGATTATTCATTTAAAGAGAATAATGGTTACTCTATTTGCTTGAATAATCACCTTCAATGGTTTATTGAATCTCGATCATAGTGATACACATGTTCATGATATTGGTGCCAAAAGATACAAGGTAATGATGATAGTACCACTTGTGGCACTGCCACTTGAGTCATGTTGGTATAAATTGCATGAAGAGGCTCCATGTTGATGGATCTTTATACTCACTTGATTTCGAATCACTTGTGACATGCAAATCATACCACATGAGCAAGGCCTTGTTTTCATTGAGATGAAACAAGATAGTAACTTGTTGGAAGTAATACATTTTGATGTGTGCAGTCCAATAAGTGCTAAGGCACCCAGTGGATATCGTTATGTTCTTACTTCACTGACAATTTGAGTAGATACAAGAGTATTTACTTGATGAATCACAAGTCTGAAATATTGAAAAGTTCAAAGCTATTTTAGAGTGAAATCGTCGTGACAAGAGGATAAACAGTCTACGATATGATCATAGAGATGAATATCTGAGTTACGAGTTTTGGTACGCAGTTAAGACAATGTGGAAAATGTTTCGCAGTTCAAGCCACCTGGAACACCATAGTGTGATGATGTGTCTGAACGTCATAGACACGCCCTATTTGATATGGTGCATACTATGATGTCTCTTATCAAATTACCACTATCTTTATGGGTTATGCATTAGAGACAACCGCATTCACTTTAAATAGGGCACCACGTATTTCCGTTGAGATGACACAGTATAGACTGAGATTTATAGAAATCTAAGCTGTCGTTTCTTGAAAGTTTGGGGCTGCGATGCTTATGTGAAAAAGTTTCAGTCTGATAAGCTCGAACCCAAAGCGGTTAAAAGCATCTTCATGGGATATCCAAAACAGTTGGATACATCTCCTATCTCAGATCCGGAAGCAAAGTGTTTGTTTCTAGAAACGGACCTTTCTCGAGGAAAGGGTTCTCTCGAAAGAATTGAGTGGGAGAGTGGTGGAACTTGATGAGGTTACTGAACCGTCACTTCAACCAGTGTGTAGCAGGGCACAGGAAGTTGTTCCTGTGGCGCCTACACCAATTGAAGTGGAAGCTGATGATAGTGATCATTAGAGCTTCAGATCAAGTTACTACAAACCTCGTAGGTCGACAAAGGTCGCGTACTACTACAGAGTGGTACGGTAACCCTGTCTTGGAGGTCATGTTGTTGAACAACAGTGAACCTACGAGTTATGGAGAAGCAATGGTGGGCCCGGATTCCGACAAATGGCTGGAGGCCATGAAATCCGAGAGAGAATCCATGTGTGAGAAGAAAGTGTAGACTTTGGAGGAACTTCTTGATGGTAGTAAGACTATTAAGTAAAGATGGATCTTTAAAAGGAAGACGGACGATGATGGTGATAAGTCACTATTAAGAAAAGCTCGACTTGTCGAAAGATATTTCCGACAAGATCAAATAATTGACTATGATGAGACTTTCTCACTCAAAGCGATGCTAAAAGTCTGTTAGAATTATGTTAGTAGTTGCTGCATTATTTATGAAATATTGCACATGGGATATCAAAACATTGTTTCCTCGACGTTTTGCTTGAGGAAAATTGTATGTGATACAACCAGAAGGTTCTATCGATCCTAAAGATACTAACAAGTATGCAAGCTCCAGCGATCCTTCAATGGACTGGTGCAAGTATCTCGGAGTTGGAATATACACTTTGATGAGATGTCAAAGATTTTGGGTTTGTACAAGGTTTATGAGAAACTTGTATTTCCAAAGAAGTGAGTGGGAGCACTATAGAATTACTGATAAGTATATGTGGTTGACATATTGTGGATCAGAAGTAATGTAGAATTTCTGTAAAGCATAAAAGGTTGTTTGAAAGGAGTTTTTGAAAGGAATACCTGGAATGCGCTACTTGAACGTTGAGCATCAAATCTATGGAGATAGATCGAAACGCTTAATAGAAGTTTCAACAAGATGCAAGCCTTGACAAGTTTTTGAAGGAGTTCAAAGTAGATCAGCAAAGAAGGAGTTCTTGGTTGTGTTGTAAGGTGTGAATTTGAGTAAGACTCAAAACACGACCCTGGAAGAATAAAGAGAATAGACGAAGGTCGTCTTCTATGCCTTGGTCGTAGAATCTGAAGTATGCCATGCTGAGTACCGCACCTGATGTGGGCCTTGCCTCAAAGTCCGTTGAGGGGTACAAAGACTGATCCATGATTGAATCACTAGCAGCGGTCAAAGTTATCCTTGGTAACTAAATGGACTAAGGAATTTTTCTCGATTATGGAGGTGGTTAAAGAGTTCGTCGTAAAGGGTTACGTCGATGCAAGCTTTGACACTAATCCGGATAACTATGAGTAGTGAAATGGGTTCGTATAGTAGAGCAGATATTTGGAGTTTTTCCGAATAGCACGTAGTAGCAACATCTATAAAGATGACATAAAGATTTGTAAAGAACACACGGATCTGAAAGTTTCAGAACCATTGACTAAAACCTCTCTCACGAGAAAAACGTGATCAGACCTGAGAACTATATGGGTGTTGGATTCGTTGAAATCACATGGTGATGTGAACTAGATTATTGACTCTAGTGCAAGTGGGATACTGTTGGAAATATGCCCGAGAGGCAATAATAAATTAGTTATTATTGTATTTCTTTGTTCATGATAATCGTTTATTATCCATGCTATAATTGTATTGATTGGAAACACAATACTTGTGTGGATACATAGACAAAACACTGTCCCTAGTAAGCCTCTAGTTGGCTAGCTCATTGATCAAAGATGGTCACGGTTTCCTAACCATAGGCAAGTGTTATTACTTGATAACGGGATCACATCATTAGGAGAATCATGTGATGGACTAGACCAACATAATGAACGTAGCATGTTGATCGTGTCATTTTGTTGCTACTGTTTTTCTGCGTGTCAAGTATTTATTCCTATGACCATGAGATCATATAACTCACTGACACCGGAGAAATGCCTTGTGTGTACCAAATGTCACAACGTAACTGGGTGACTATAAAGATGCTCTACAGGTATCTCCGAAGGTGTCCGTTGAGTTAGTATGGATCAAGACTGGGATTTATCACTCCGTGTGACGGAGAGGTATCTCGGGGCCCACTCGGTAATACAACATCACACACAATCCTTGCAAGCAATGTGACTTAGTGTATGTCACGGGATATTGTATTACGGAACGAGTAAAGAGACTTGCCGGTAAACGAGATTGGAATAGGTATGCGGATACTGACGATCGAATCTCGGGCAAGTAACATACCGAAGGACAAAGGGAATGACATACAGGATTATATGAATCCTTGGCACCGAGGTTCAAACGATAAGATCTACGTAGAATATTTAGGATCCAATATGTGCATCCAGGTCCCGCTATTGGATATGGATCGAGGAGTCCCTCGGGTCATGTCTACATAGTTCTCGAACCCGCACGGTCTACACACTTAAGGTTCGGCGTTGTTTTAAGCGTATTTGAGTTATATGGTTGGTTACCGAATGTTGTTTGGAGTCCCGGATGGGATCACTGACGTAACAAGGGTTTCTGGAATGGTCCGGAGACGAATATTGATATATAGGATGACCTCATTTGATTACCGGAAAGTTTTCGGCATTACCGGGAATGTACCAGGAGTGACGAATGGGTTCCGGATGTTCACCGGGGGGGGGGGGGAAGCCCACCCCGGGGAAGCCCATAGGCCTTAGGGGTGCCGCACAAGCCCTTTGTGGGCTGGTGGGCAAGCCCAAGAAGGCCCCTGCACAGGAGATAAGAAAAATCAAAGAGAAAGAAAAAAGGGGAAGTGGGAAGGAAGGGAAGGACTCCACCTTCCAATCCTAGTTGGACTAGGATTGGAGGAGGATTCCTCCTCCCCCTCTTTGGCCGACCCCTTGGGTCTCCATGAACCTCAAGGCAAGGCCCCTCCCCTCCCTCCTATATATACTGAGGTATTAGGGCTGATTTGAGACAACTTTGCCACGGAAGCCCATCCACATACCTCCACGGTTTTTCCTCTAGATCGCGTTTCTGCGGAGCTCGAGCGGAGCCCTGCTGGAATAAGATCACCACCAACCTTCGGAGCACCGTCACGCTGCCAGAGAACTCATCTACCTCTCTATCTCTCTTGCTGGATCAAGAATGCCGAGATCATCGTCGAGCTGTACGTGTGCTGAACGCGGCCGTCCGTTCAACACTAGATCGGAGCGGATCGTGGGACGGATCGCGGGACGGTTCGTGGGACGGTTCGCGGGGAGGATCGAGGGACGTGAGGACGTTCCACTACATCAACCGCGTTTCTTAACGCTTCTTCTGTGCGATCTACAAGGGTACGTAGATCGGAAATCTCCTCTCGTAGATGAACATCACCATGACACGTATTGCGTGTGCGTAGGAAATTTTTTGTTTCCCATGCGACGTTCCCCAACATGCTGCTCCTCGGCCTTACGCCGCTCTTCCTCCCCGCTCTCGCGGAGTGCGGCTACCAGCGCCGTCTGGTAGGCGGCCTCGGCATCCTGGTCCTCGTCGCTGACAACGGGCGCGTGCGATGGAGGGCCTCCTGGCTGCACGTCGTGCACGCTGCTCCTCGTGCTCGAGCACGAACCATATGATGGGGTTATAGTCCTAGGGTAGGGTCATAGGCCTGCCCTGTAAGTCCTACCCAAGGACTACCCCTTGTAAGGGACAAGGCCCTTAGTCAGTTCCGACTGAATTAAGGAGTCCCCATCGTCCAGTCGGCAACAGGTCCTCGACCATCCAGTCGGAGACTAGCATTCGGAGAACATCCAACTAACCGACTGGCTGCCACTCGGAACATCGTAACCCCCCCGGAGGGAAACGGTCGTACATTTCCCTGTGCATTTATTAGCATTTAGGACGTACGTTACCGGTAACGTACGCATTCAATCGCCACTACTCCACCCCTGTACCGGAACCGTTCTGGAGGGCAGCGCACTCTATATAAGCCACCCTCCCCCTCTGGTGCAGGGGTTAGAAAATCATTGTATTCCATATTCCACTCGACAACAAGCTCCCAGAGCATTGAGACGTAGGGCTATTACCTCCACCGTAGAGGGGCCTGAACTCATACAACCTCGTCGTAGCTGGGACTCTGCCCATTCCTTTCGTACCCTACACATCTACTGTCAGGCTTATACCCACGACAGTTGGCGCCCACCGTGGGGCAGGCGTCTGAGCGACTTCCGGCAAGTTTGTGACTACTTCCTTTCGTCATGTCGTCCGGTGGAGATTCGAGCATGGGTCACCAGATCTTCTTTGGTGCCCTCTCGTTCATCGTCGACGATTTGGCGTGGCTTTGGGATGCTCCTCTCGATGTCGAGGCGCTTCCCTATTGTGGGGCTATGCACTTCCGTGCTGGCGCCCGCGGCATTCTTCTTCTCCAGCAGTCGGCTCCGGTGCTGACCTATACCGCCGTCACGCGCCGCAGCAAGCGGTCCCACCATCCGCGACTTCAGCGTTGGGTGCAACACGCCCAGGCGCGCCAGAACGCGTCTTCACAAGTGGCGATTCTAGAGTCTGTTGTGGTTGCCCCGCTGTCCCAGCACTCGGGCTCGGTTCCGACTGAGTTTCCTTCCGAGTACGCGGGTCGCGGGCCTGCAGCAGAAGTACACATGGCCAACTCTCATGAAGATCCCCGTCAAGCTGGCCGGAACGAGCACGAGATCGGCGAAACGTCCGGCGCGCGTCGTCCGCCTCGCCGTTCTGCCAGTCGACACACTCGGCGGAGCAACGTGGAGTTGTTCCGCATGCCCCTCCTCAACTTGGCTGCGGCTGCCAAGATAGCCGATTCCCTCCAGCCGACTGATTCAGAGGCTGGTAGGGGAATCGAGCAGATCCGAGCCCTGTTGCACACGGCACAACAACAGAATTCGGCAGTCTCCCAGTCGCATAACAGGATCCATAATAGTTCTGTTCATGCGAATACGCATCGGTCGGTTCATAGCCGAGGTTCCCATCAGCGGCACAGAGGAGGCAGCCGTTCCATAAATCACGAAGATCGCCGCCGTTCACGCACCCCTCCGCGGGGTGGGCCCTACGGGCCCCGACATCATGATGATCGACGTTCAGTCGGTGACACTTACGACCCAAGGCCCGACGCAAGAGGGCATATCGCCCAGCGGAGGGTTGACAGGGGCCGGGCCCACCGCGATGGTCACGATATTGACCGTCCGAGTGGAAGCAGGGCCATCGTTTCTGGTCCCGAGTGTTTCAGTCGAGCCATCCGTTCGGCTGACATCCCTCCCAAGTTCCGATTGGCAACGGGAATTAGCAAGTTTACAGGGGAGTCCATGCCAGAAACGTGGCTGGATGATTACCGAGTAGCGGTCCAGATCGGAGGAGGAGACGACCATGTCGCCATGAAGCACCTCCCTCTGATGCTCGACGGCTCGGCGCGAGCGTGGCTGAACCAGTTGGCCCCCTCAAGCATCTACAGCTGGGCAGATCTGGCCCGAGTGTTCATCAGGACCTTCGAAGGGACGTGCAAGCGCCCTGCTGGCCTCGTGGAGCTCCAGCACTGCGTCCAGAAGTAGAATGAGCCCCTGGGAGACTTCATTCAGCGTTGGACAACTCTCTACCACACGGTGGAGAACGTCACCGAGCATCAAGCAGTCTGCGCCTTCAAGGCAGGCGTGCGGTACAGAGATCTGTACCTGAAGTTCGGCCGAACACGCGACATCTCCATGAGCAAGATGATGGAAATAGCGACGCGCTATGCTAATGGCGAAGAAGAAGACCGCATCCGAAGCGGCAAGCACAAAACAGTCGCTGATGGAGATGGGGGCAACACTCGGAAGCAGAAGCAGAAAGCTCCAACTGCTCCGCAAGCAGAAGCTGCAGCCGTAACCAATGCCAAGTTCAAGGGCAAAGGGAAGGCTCAGTTCACCCTCAAGAAGAAACAGTTCAATAACCCCATCCTGGACCAGCCATGTCCGGTTCATACGAAGATGGATGAAGAGGGCAACCCCATATATGCGAAGCATACCACTCGACAGTGTCGCCTCCTGATCCACGGGTTCGGCGAAGGGCAACCGAGTGAAAAGGACAACGAACAGGATGAGGAGGATAAGGAAGATCCGTTCCCCCAAGTCCATGCAACTCTCATGATTTTTGCTGACGTTGAGAGCAAGAGTCGACCGAAGCTGGTGAACAGAGAGGTGAACATGGCCACCCCCACCAACCCCAAGTTCCTCAAATGGTCTCAGACTGCGATCACCTTCGACCAGTCGGATCATCCGGCACATGTACCCACCTCAGGGAGACAGGCTCTGGTCGTCGACCCGGTGGTGGAAGGAGTTCGACTGCGCAAAGTCCTCATGGACGGCTGTAACATCCCAAAATTATGAATTTTGGAATGTTAATATAATTATTAGATTGATTGTTTGTTTGTTTGCTGAGTGACTGAAACTTGTGTGAAATTTGAAACTTTTCGAAACTTTTGAATGAGAGGGAATAAAATGACTTTCCCCCTTCTCCTGTGAATTCAAATTCAATCATTTAAAAACAAAGAGAGAAGATGACATGACTTCTTCAACTACAAAGAATTTGAACGGAGATATTTGCATTGAATTCTTTTTGCATTTCCATTCGTTTTCTTCGCGCAAGAAAATACCGGCAAATACATTCGGTCAAACAGAAAAGAGCGGAGGAACATGACCCTCAAATACCCGGGCATTTTGAATGTTATTTGCACCCTCAAACTTAGAGGATCATTTGAAAATTATTTGCAAAAAAGAAATAATGCTTTTAGGGATTTTTGGAAAAACATTTTTTCTGAAGTTTGTATTTTTGCGGTGGAAAAATGCCCATAATCTATATTTTATTTTTCTGATAATTTTAGTATATAAAAACTCTTTATTCCGAATTGATTTGATTTCGTTTTTAACGTTTTAGTTTCCTAGTTTTGAAAATAGGAAGGAGATCACTTTTACTAGGAAATACCCCCCTGGCCCATTAAGAGCTTTCCAAACTTGGCCCAAGAAGATCATCTTCTTCGTCCTCCATCAATTCACGTGACAAAGAAACTTTCCCTCCATGGAGAGGAGATCCCCTCCTCCGGGATTCGTGACGCACATACCTTCCCGGCGCCTCCCGTCGCCTCTATAAGAAGCCCCTACCTCTCCTCGTTCCATTCCCGTCGAAAAGTTTCACCTCTCCTCGCCCCTAGCTCGTGCCCCACCTCGCCGGAGTCGTCACCGGAAACTCACCAGAGAGCACACCAACAGGAGCATCCTCCTCCACCTTGCCGGCCCCTCCACCTCTCCTCCCTCGCGGCACCCCCCTCCTCCACTTCGGCCTCCTCCACCGCCGCACCCTTGCCACCCCGCCACCCCTCCACCCCCTGCTGCACCTCCCCATCTCCATCACCAGCGAACAACAGCAGCTTCCACCTCGCCCCCCCTACAGCCCCCTCCCTCCACCTCGCCTCCCACCCCCCCACCTTCGGCCCCCCTTCCCCACTCCCGCCGCCCCCCTCCCCACCGGAGCACCCCACCCCACCTCGCCACCAGCACCAGCACGGGAGGAGCATCCCAGCGAGGTAACCTCTCCTCCCTTCTTTCTTTTCTTACTTGTTTTGTTTTGTTTTAGTTTTAGCCCTTAGATCTCTAGTAGATGGCTTAGATTAGATCTTAGAAATACCCTTTCGGTTTAGTTTAGAAAACCAGCGGTTTTTTACTTCCACTTATGATTTAACCAGCGAGTTTTCTTAGCTTAGGCCGTTTGCTCCAAACCATGAAACAAACGCCCTCCGCAGCCAATAGCAACCTGCCACGTGTACCCCTCTGTTAGTACTAGTTAGCTTCAGTTTTCTGCCTGTTTGCAAAAAACAGAAAGTTTCAATTTTGTTTTGGCCACAACTTTTGATCCCGAAGTCCAATGATAGTGATTATTTTTCCAGTAGCTCAAAAATTTCCTTTAGTTTTTAAAAATGTATAATTTGTCTATGTTTGAAATTTTCAAATATAAGTTAGATCAGATTTAGTTTAAACCTTGTTTTGCCTATTCCAGGAGTTTAAAAATAGCTTTTAATTTGATTCCTTTTGGTACTGATCACTAGTGATCTTATGTATCAGTGGTAAAATTTTAAGATTTGTTTGAGTATTTTAGCTCACTGTTTATTGTGAAACAATTTCTGTTTCACCTCTTTTAGGATTTCGGCAAATTCCTTTTCTATCTTTGTTTTAAAATATTTTCTTTATTATTTCAGAAACATTATTATGTTTTGTCTCTGTTAGTTAACATTAGTTTTGCAACAAATTTTTATTTTATTTTTATTTGTTTTCATGAAATCAATTCTAGTTCCGTAGTAACTTGCAATTGTTTTCACCGTTGTTTCAAATCCCGTTTGGGAATACTTTCAAAAAGTTTTGTGAAAAATACTTTATTTTATCTTAGTTAGATTTATATCTTAGTTCCTTGTTATTATTTTCTGTTAGACAAAAACTATTTAGTGTTTGACGTAGTAGAAGATTCTCTAGTCTTATTTGAAGTTTCTTTCGGTTTCTTATTCGCTCTCTCTCTTTTGTTTCGATTGTTAGAATGATTGCTAGTATGAGTGCTTATGTGAATGATATGTTTGTTATATAGATTTCATCGGAGAGTGACGAGTAGTCTATGAAGTTATTTTCTCGAGAAATTCTTCTTCGTCAACATCACCAGGCAAGTCACTTTGATCATACTATCACCTATGTTTTATGCATTGCAGTTCTACCATCCTATGCCCAATTGCATGCTGCTTAGGTACTTGGAAATTTTAGTATAGATTGTAGTATCATGTGGTAGGCACACTACAACCCCGATACTTGGCCCGGGACGACAAATTTCATATTGCTATGCTTGAGTAGACGTGATTTCGGTTGAGTGCATAACACGAGTGATGCGAGGTTGATTAATAATCAAGACCGGTTAAGACAAGATTTTCAAGACCTCGGACGCAATGCAACACTGGGTGAAGGACGGTTGATCGGCTCCCTGGAAAACCCAGTGGATGCCCGGGATGCTGGAGAGGCCATGACATCCTGCGGAAAGCTTCACCCAGGCTCAAAGAGACAGACGGATATTTTCAAGACCCAAGGCTTACCTGCACAGCCACAAGTCATTATGGGCTCTGGCTTGGTTGGACAACGCGGCGACTCTGGACAGGCGGTGCTAGCAGATGTAGACGAACGGTAGGAATGGATGGGCACCGACATGGATTCAGAGGGACCCGTTGAAAGACCATGTTTTGATCATCCGGTCTTCAAACACCCTGAAGTGCGAGGACATACACGGAGGCGATCAAATCTTGTGGGGAACGTGTGCAAAACTCTGCAGAGTACTCAAACCTAATCGATTAGCCGTGTCCACGGTCATGGACAACTTGAGCCAAAGGAACTGAAGTTATCTGGATTTCTCAACACCATTAAATATATTTGATGAGGGTAATAATGATAACTCGGGTATGAGAACTGGTTGGCGGAACCATCTCATTAACAACCAAGTACGTAGTAATATTTTGCTTTTAGCCCCTCTCTTGATGTAGGAGAAAACTTGCTTTTCGCTAAAAAAACTTATAGCCCCACCTGCCATATATGCATATAGTATAGATGATTTCTTTTCACCCCTCTCTAATGTGACTTGCCGGCATATTCAATATGCTGACCTACATGGCTGAAACGTCTTATGTTGCAGATATTTTTCTTCGACGAGTAAGAGTACGATTCAGGGTTACGGTCTACACTCAACTTGCCGTTGGTGTTTATTGGGACTCCACTCCCTTGACCGCTTCCGCTGAGATATTTAAGGTATATATCAGTTTTACGCTATTTACATGTGATTGCACTTTGATATATACATTGATGTACTGTGTGTGCCAGCATACTGATCCAGCGATGGCACAGAAACACAGAGGCTTGACTCGTCTTGAGTGGGATCGCTACAGAGATGGTATCAGAGCACATGTTGACTGTAGGACGTGACCCTAGAAACTGGAAATTTCTTCGGAAAGGATCTCTCAAAAATTTTATTTTCAACAACACCTTTTACTTCTCGTCTCTTCTGATTTCATCGAATGTTCCCTCTCACCTCAAATAGTTATACAATCCCCTTACCCCTTTGACCTCATGAAGAATCAACGGAGTTCTACTTCAAAGTAAAGAGGATTTCAACATGCATTTGAAGAATTGAAGGTGCACCAATTGAAGACTCTCAAGACCCGCAGAACTCGAAGACCCCGAAACGTTCCCATGTTTATTAGAAGTCCAAACCCCAATTATATACCCACGTTAGTTACGATGATTTGTGAGCCATCATTGGTGTGTGTTTTCCGACGGCCACAAATAAAACCTATTCTCAAAAATATTGTTTGTATTGTGTGTATCTCCCTCCATCTCTTACCCGTCTCATCCCCAAAACCTCAACCCTACCAGATGGAGTATGAAGCTGGACTTGTAGTCTCTGGACCAATGACCCAACTGGAAGCTGAAATATGGATTCAAAACATGGAGAACCACTTCGGGAGTAACTTGATCTCAAGGAAGTATGAAGTGGAACACGATCTCCAGTACTTTACCCAAAGTGCTGCTATCTGGTGGAAAATGCACCATGCCATACAAGGATTTAGCGGAGCAGAAAGTTGGGAAGAATTCAAGAAGACTCTGTTAAGATCCCGTCTCATTCGGAAGTGCTATGATTATCCGAAGGAGAAGACCTGTGCATGCAAGATCTGTGGAGAAATAGGACACACCCAGGAAGAACACACGGATGGATGCACTCATTGTGAAGAAAATCACCCAACTGAGGAGTGCCCAAGCAGTTAGGTGACTTGTTTCTTGTGTGAAGGAACCACCCACTACCCAGCTCAGTGTCACATTTACACCAAGGTACAACAAGTTGTCAAGCAGCAGAAGGATGCAGTAAAGGAAACACTCCAGAAGAAGATTCTAGAAGGACCGGTGATGAACGAAAATGTTGAAGACCCTGATGGACAAGGTCTGACCAGATTTTTCTCCAATGCATGCTACTCATGTGGACAAGAAGGACATTATTCACAGGACTGCACGAAGAGAAGCCAAGAGTATCTAGGATACTTCCCGACGGAAGAAGTGGAGTTTGATCCGCTTGAAGTAGAAGAACTGGCCAAGATGAAGGAGTCCGGAAAGAAGAAAAAGTACCCTCGGAAGAACCAAATCTCTGCAGACATAGACCTGAGTCATGTCAGATGTTACAAGTGTATGAAATTCGGCCACCACAAATACATGTGCTCAGGAAGGAAGCCGAGAATCCAAGGAGCAAAAGCAGAAGCTAAGAAGCCTCGAGACTGGTCAGAACTCATTTGCTTTTGTTGCAAGGAAGCAGGACATTTTGCTAGCGATTGTCCACAAAGGAAGAAAGCTAAGAAGGAGTAGTTAAGTTTTGACCGCGGCAATTAGTGTAATATGAATAACTCTTGTTTTTCATGAGATCATGGAGTGAAATTTTTTGTAACAGAAGTCCGTGAGATTGTAATAACATCATGAATAAATGGAATTTATTGTCTCATGATTGCCTATGTTGAAACTGTATGCGTTGTTTCTCTACGAGCAAAGATCTCTGAACATTATGAGAAAATATGGTCGATGCAGGCATGAGTATGTCTCATTTAAGTGTGGTAGTAATCGGTAAACCCACAGGATCCACTGAGTAGGAATGTACCATGATTACCAAGGAGACACATACATTCCTCTGAGTACCTATTTACTGACACCTGCAGATGACAACTCTCTACGAGTCATTCCTCAAGGGCCCAGAAACGATCATGACCCTGACCAGTGACCATGATTACCCGAAAATCCTGAAGGACATGATGAAGCACATTCATCTTGAAGGAGATGCAGTCTACAAAGGCTACCCATTCATGGAAAATGGAGTGGAACTTTGGTACGTGGAAGTACACCTCCACCATGTGAAAGGAGTTTGTCCAAAGACTATGGGGCAATACTTTTTCATTTCACGTGTACCACGAGCAACCTTCTTTGATGCTGTTCGTGAAGCTGCCATGGAAGCCATCCGTCAGATCGGAGAAATACTAGAAGCAAGACTCCGTCATACCCAGGAATACCTGAGTGAGGTACGTGCGGAGATGATGGAGATGAAGCTCATGACCACCATGATGAAGCAAAAGATGGATGATTTCAAGGAGCACCTCGGAAAGTTCGAGTGGAACTAAAGTACCTCAAAGAGAGGCAGATGAATAAAGTTGGCAGAAATGCTCGACCATACCGAACAATGTGGATGGCAGCATTTGTAATAGAGTACTTTTGAATTTGAGTTTTTGAGGAGAAATTAAGGATGTAATAAAGGATTGATTATGAAATGAATATGATTGATGGAAGAAGCTATGATGGATCAGCAAAACGTTTTCTTAGGAGCATACGAAAACCTGAAAGTTGTGAAGATACGATAGATGTTTCGTTCAGTTTGCAGAACCAATGGATTATCCGAACTTCGTTCGTGGACAAGAGAAATTCTGCAACGCTTGTGAGGATGCCCAAGTGTTAGAATGCGAGATTCGCTAAACCTTATACAGAGAAATGATTTGGGTGCGGAATGGATTGATCACCATGATGACTTACTCTTATCATTTATCTTGCTATTCGGAATGGTAAATCTGAGAGACTTACCCATAGTGAGAGACGACGTTCTTTGAAGCTTTTGTTTAAGCTTTAGAATGGTATGAGGAAAGCCCATGTACATGGCATTTGTTGTCACGCATAGGAAATTTTACGGTGAGAATGAAACCAAGACCCCTCTCTCTGCAGGATAACCACAAATGGTAGACCACCATGAGAACCATCGATATGTTATTTAGAATTGACCACGAGACTGTCAGTTAAAGAAGACCTAGTGATGAAAGAAGCTTATATCAACGGGAGAGCATCACCAAAGGATTTAATATGAAGATTGTGCGATGTTAGTTGCCAAAACCCCAGAGGATCGTAAAAGCATTTTGAGGGACCAGTATCTCTCATTTTAAGTGTGGTAGCATCCCACCTTGCCGGAGATTGGATTTGTTAGAAGACCCCCAAACCCTAATCTTTCTTTCTAGCCTCTTCGAATCTTGAGGACGAGATTCATTTTAAGTGTGGTAGTTTGTAACATCCCAAAATTATCAATTTTGGAATGTTAATATAATTATTAGATTGATTGTCTGTTTGTTTGCTGAGTGACTGAAACTTGTGTGAAATTTGAAACTTTTCGAACCTTTTGAATGAGAGGGAATAAAATGACTTTCCCCCTTCTCCGGTGAATTCAAATTCAATCATTTAAAAACAAAGAGAGAAGATGACATGACTTCTTCAACTACAAAGAATTTGAACGGAGATATTTGCATTGAATTCTTTTTGCATTTCCATTCGATTTCTTCGCGCAAGAAAATGCCGGCAAATACATTCGGTCAAACAGAAAAGAGCGGAGGAACGTGACCCTCAAATACTCGGGCATTTTTAATGTTATTTGCACCCTCAAACTTAGAGGATCATTTGAAAATTATTTGCAAAAAAGAAATAATGCTTTTAGGGATTTTTGGAAAAACATTTTTTCTGAAGTTTTTATTTTTGCCGTGGAAAAATGCCCATCATCTATATTTTATTTTTCTGATAATTTTAGTATATAAAAACTCTTTATTCCGAATTGATTTGATTTCCTTTTTAACGTTTTAGTTTCCTAGTTTTGAAAATAGGAAGGAGATCACTTTTATTAGGAAATACCCCCTGGCCCATTAGGAGCTTTCCAAACTTGGCCCAAGAAGATCATCTTCTTCCTCCTCCATCGTTTCACGTGACAAAGAAACTTTCCCTCCATGGAGAGGAGATCCCCTCCTCCGGGATTCGCGACGCACATACCTTCCCGGCACCTCCCGTCGCCTCTATAAGAAGCCCCTACCTCTCCTCGTTCCATTCCCGTCGAAAAGTTCACCTCTCCTCGCCCCTAGCTCGTGCCCCACCTCGCCGGAGTCGTCACCGGAAACTCACCGGAGAGCACACCAACAGGAGCTTCCTCCTCCACCTCACCGGCCCCTCCACCTCTCCTCCCTCGCGGCACCCCCTCCTCCACTTCGGCCTCCTCCACCGCCGCCCCACCCCTCCACCCCCTGCTACACCTCCCCATCTCCATCACCAGCGAACAGCAGCAGCTTCCACCTCGCCCCCCTGCAGCCCCCTCCCTCCACCTCGCCTCCCCAACCCCCACCTTCGGCCCCCCTTCCCCACTCCCGCCGCCCCCCTCCCCACCGGAGCACCCCATCCCCACCTCGCCACCAGCACCAACACGGGAGCAGCATCCCAGCGAGGTAACCTCTCCTCCCTTCTTTCTTTTCTTACTTGTTTTGTTTTGTTTTAGTTTTAGCCCTTAGATCTCTAGTAGATGGCTTAGATTAGATCTTAGAAATACCCTTTCGGTTTAGTTTAGAAAACCAGCGGTTTTTACTTCCACTTATGATTTAACCAGCGATTTGCTTAGCTTAGGCCGTTTGCTCCAAACCATGAAACAAACGCCCTCCGCAGCCAATAGCAACCTGCCATGTGTACCCCTCTCTTAGTACTAGTTAGCTGCAGTTTTCTGCCTGTTTGCAAAAAACAGAAAGTTTCAATTTTGTTTTGGCCACAACTTTTGATCCCGAAGTCCAATGATAGTGATTCTTTTTCCCGTAGCTCACAAATTTCCTGTAGTTTTTAAAAACATATAATTTTCTATGTTTGAAAGTTTCAAATATAAGTTAGATCAGATTTAGTTTAAACCTTGTTTTGCCTATTCCAGGAGTTTAAAAACAGCTCTTAATTTGATTCCTTTTGTTACTGATCACTAGTGATCTTATGTATCAGTGGTAAAAATTTCAGATTTGTTTGAGTATTTTAGCTCACTGTTTCTTGTGAAACAATTTCTGTTTCACCTCTTTTAGGATTTCGGCAAATTCCTTTTCTATCTTTGTTTTAAAATATTTTCTTTATTATTTCAGAAACATTATTATGTTTTGTCTCTGTTAGTTAACATTAGTTTTGCAACAAATTTGTATTTTATTTTTATTTGTTTTCATGAAATCAATTCTAGTTCCTTAGTAACTTGCAATTGTTTTCACCGTTATTTCAAATCCCGTTTGGGAATACTTTCAAAAAGTTTTGTGAAAAATACTTTATTTTATCTTAGTTAGATTTATATCTTAGTTCCTTGTTATTATTTTCTGTTAGACAAAAACTATTTAGTGTTTGACGTAGTAGAAGATTCTCTAGTCTTATTTGAAGTTTCTTCCGGTTTCTTATTCGCTCTCTCTCTTTTGTTTCGATTGTTAGAATGATTGCTAGTATGAGTGCTTATGTGAATGATATGTTTGTTATATAGATTTCATCGGAGAGTGACGAGTAGTCTATCAAGTTATTTTCTCAAGAAATTCTTCTTCGTCAACATCACCAGGCAAGTCACTTTGATCATACTATCACCTATGTTTTATGCATTGTAGTTCTACCATCCTATGCCCAATTGCATGATGCTTAGGTACTTGGAAATTTTAGTATAGATTGCAGTATCATGTGGTAGGCACACTACAACCCCGATACTTGGCCCGGGACGACAAATTTCATATTGCTATGCTTGAGTAGACGAGATTTCGGTTGAGTGCATAACACGAGTGATGCGAGGTTGATTAATAATCAAGACCGGTTAAGACAAGATTTTCAAGACCTCGGACGCAATGCAACACTGGGTGAAGGACGATTGATCGGCTTTGTGGAAAACCTAGTGGATGCCCAGGATGCTAGAGAGGCCATGACATCCTGTGGAAAGCTTCACCCAGGCTCAAAGAGACGGACGGATATTTTCAAGACCCAAGGCTTACCTGCACAGCCACAAGTCATTATGGGCTCTGGCTTGGTTGGACAACGCGGCGACTCTAGACAGGCGGTGCTAGCAGATGTAGACGAACGGTAGGAATGGATGGGCATTGACAGGGATTCAGAGGGACCCGTTGAAAGACCATGTTTTGATCATCCGGTCTTCAAACACCCTGAAGTGCGAGGACATACACGGAGGCGATCAAATCTTGTGGGGAACGTGTGCAAAACTCTGCAGAGTACTCAAACCTAATCGATTAGCCGTGTCCACGGTCATGGACAACTTGAGCCAAAGGAACTGAAGTTATCTGGATTTCTCAACACCATTAAATATATTTGATGAGGGTAATAATGATAACTCGGGTATGAGAACTGGTTGGCGGAACCATCTCATTAACAACCAACTACGTAGTAATATTTTGCTTTTAGCCCCTCTCTTGATGTAGGAGAAAACTTGCTTTTCGCTAAAAAAACTTATAGCCCCACCTGCCATATATGCATATAGTATAGATGATTTCTTTTCACCCCTCTCTTATGTGACTTGCCGGCATATTCAATATGCTGACCTACACGGCTACAACGTCTTATGTTGCAGATATTTTTCTTCGACGAGTAAGAGTACGATTCAGGGTTACGGTCTACACTCAACTTGTCGTTGGTGTTTATTGGGACTCCACTCCCTTGACCGCTTCCGCTGAGATATTTAAGGTATATATCAGTTTTACGCTATTTACATGTGATTGCACTTTGATATATTCATTGATGTACTGTGTGTGTCAGCATACTGATCCAGGGATGGCACAGAAACACAGAGGCTTGACTCGTCTTGAGTCGGGTCGCTACAACGGCGGCAGTGGCTTGAACATCATGTACGCCGACACACTCAAGGGGATGGGCATCCCGATGTCCAAACTCAGCGAGAGCAGCATGCAGTTCCATGGAGTTGTCCCTGGACAGAAGGCCAAGTCACTCGGCCAGATCACGTTGGACGTCGTTTTTGGCTCCGACAAGAACTTCCGCAAGGAAAAGCTGACATTCGAAGTGGTCGACTTCCAGAGCGCTTATCACGCAATTCTGGGCCGCCCAGCGTATGCACGTTTCATGGCCCGTCCATGTTACGTATATCTGAAGCTGAAGATCCCAGGCCCGAAGGGTGTGATCACCATCACAAGCAATCGACAGCGAGCCGAAGAGTGTCTGCAGCAGGGATCAAGAATCGCCGACCAGCAGATGGCCATCCTCGAGCTTGACGAGTACAAGAAAACAGTCGACCCGCCGACCTGATGCGCTCGAAGAAGACAGCTTCAGAGTCTGCATTCCAGTCGGCGGGAGAGACGAAGAAGGTCAGCATCCACCCGACGGACGCCACTGCTGCCCCGACGAACATCTCCACCACCCTCGATCCTAAATAGGAAGCTGAGCTCACCCAATTCCTCCGTGAGAACTGGGACATCTTCGCATGGAAACCCTCTAACATGCCAGGTGTACCCAGGGAGTTGGCTGAGCACCGACTGCACGTGGATTCCACCGCTCGTCCTGTCCGAGAGCGCCTGCGCCAGTCCGCCGCGCACAAGAGGAAGGCAATCGGGGAAGAGGTGGCCAAGCTGCTGGCGGCCAACTTCATTCGTGAGGTTCACCACTCCGAGTGGCTCGCCAATGTTGTCATGGTGCCCAAGAAGGATAAGTCGCTCGAATGTGCATCGACTTCAAGCATCTCAATAAGGTCTGCCCGAAATACCATTTTCCGCTCCCCCGCATAGATCAAATTGTCGATTCGACTGCCGGTTGCGAGCGTTTGTCATTTCTTGATGCCTATTCGGGCTATCATCAGATCCGTCTGTATGGTCCCGATGAGTTAAAAACAGCCTTCATCACCCCATTCGGGTGCTTCTGCTACATCACTATGCCATTCGGTTTGAAGAATGCAGGAGCTACCTTTATGCGCATGATCCAAAAATGTTTCCTCGACTAGATCGGTCGGAATGTGGAGGCGTATATGGATGATATTATAGTCAAGTCACGCAAAGGTTCCGACCTGCTGACTGACTTGGCAGAAACATTCGCCAACCTTCGTAGGTACGATATCAAGCTCAACCCCGCCAAATGTTCATTCGATGTTCCCAGCGGAAAGTTACTCGGTTTCTTTGTTTCCGAACGAGGGATCGATGTCAACCCCGAAAAGATCGGGACCATCGTCCGAATGGAGAGGCCGGTCAGAATACACGATGTTCAACGGCTCACAGGTTGCCTAGCGGCTTTGAGCAGGTTCATCAGTCGACTCGGCGAGAAAGCACTTCCTCTGTACTGACTCATGAAGAAATCAGATACTTTCGAGTGGACAGACGAAGCCCAAGTCGCATTCGACGACCTCAAAGTCCTACTTTCGACCCAGCCGGTTCTTACTGCTCCGCTCAGTAAAGAGCCCCTTCTTCTGTACATCGCGGCTACAAATCAAGTCGTCAGTACTGTTCTTACAGTCGAACGAGAAGAAGAAGGCAAAGCATACAAAGTTCAGCGGCCAGTGTACTACGTCTCCGAAGTCCTGACTCCTTCCAAGCAGAGGTATCCCCACTATCAAAAGCTTATCTACGGGATCTACATGACTGCGAAGAAGGTGGCCCATTATTTCCAAGACCACTCGGTGTCTATCGTTTCTGATGCTCCGTTGTCGGAAATTCTCCACAATCGAGACGCGTCAGGCCGAGTGGCGAAGTGGGCGATAGAGATGCTGTACTGCGATATCAAGTTCGAGGCCAAGAAAGCTATTAAGTCTCAAGCTCTAGCTGACTTCATAGCAGAATGGGTAGAACAACAGCAACCGACCCACATCTACTCGGCCCATTGGACAATGTTCTTCGATGGGTCCAAGATGTTGAATGGCTCCGGCGCTGGTGTTGTGATCATATCGCCAAAGAGCGACAAACTCAAGTACGTGCTACAGATACACTTCGATTCCTCCAAAAACGAGGCAGAGTATGAAGCTCTCCTCTACGGATTGCGCATGGCCGTCTCACTCGGCGTCCGTCGCTTGATGGTCTACGGCGATTCGGCTTTGGTGGTCAATCAAGTGATGAAAGAGTGGGACGTCAGGAACCCCCACCATGACCACATACTGCAATGCAGTGAGGAAGCTTGAGAAGAAGTTTGAAGGTCTAGAACTTCACCATGTTCCGAGACTGAAGAACCAAGCAGCTGATGAGTTGGCAAAGCTCGGATCCACTCAGAGACCAGTCCCGAGTGACGTCTGCCTCGAGCACCTTCACCTTCCCTCAGTCAAAGAAGATCCTTTATAGAGGAACCAGTACAACCAAAGAGTTCAACAGATCCGACTGAAGTCGATGTACCTGCTGTGGTTGATTTGATCATGGAGATTCTTGTTGTCATCCCCGATTGTACTGTGCCGATCATTGCATATATCATGAGACAGGAATTACCAAAAGACGAAGTCCAAGCCAGGCAGATAGTCCGAAGGTCGAAGTCATTCACTTTCATTGATGGCCAATTGTACAAGGAAAGTGTTTCAGGCGTTCTTCAGCGATGCATCTCTCCAGAGGAAGGGCAGCTGATCCTAGAGGATATTCACTCGGGAACCTGCGGTCATCATGCCTCTTCGAGAGCAATCGTCGCCAAGGCATTCAGGGCTGGTTTCTTCTGGCTGCAGGCAAACGAGATGGCTAAAGATATGGTTGACCGATGTGAGGGCTGCCAGTTCTACTCCAACAAGTCCCACAAGCCGACGTCTGCGTTGAAGACAATCCCTCTTGTGTGGCCGTTTGCAGTGTGGGGATTAGATACAGTCGGTCCATTCAGGACAGGCCAAGGTGGATACACACATCTGTTGGTGGCAGTCGACAAGTTCACGAAATGGATCGAAGCCAAGCCCATCAAGAAGCTCGACGCCTCAACAGCCGTCAAGTTTGTCAGGGACATCATCTCCAGATTCGGTGTACCTCACAACATAATCACGGACAACGGGACAAACTTTGACTCGGATAGATTCAAAGGTTTCTGTACAAGCCAAGGTATCCGAGTGGACTTTGCTTCCGTGGCGCACCCGCAGTCCAATGGACAAGCAGAGCGGGCGAACGGACTTATTCTGCAAGGTTTGAAGCCCCGACTCCTGTGAGAGGTAGGACACGCCGCTGGCGCTTGGGTCACCGAGCTACCTTCAGTGCTTTGGGGTCTTCGCACAACCCCGAACATATCTACAGGGCGATCACCATTCTTCCTCGTCTACGGAGCAGAAACAGTCCTTCCGAGTGACTTACTTCACAATGCTCCACGAGTCGAACTCTTCTCCGAAGCTGAAGCAGAACAAGCAACGCAAGACGGAGTGGACCTTCCAGAGGAGGAGCGCGAGATGGCAGTGACTCGCTCAACCATTTATCAACAAGATCTGCGGCGTTTTCACGCGCGACACGTCAGGAGTCATACGTTCCAAGCAGGCGACCTGGTGCTCCGAGTGGATCAGCAAAGACCTCACAAATTGGCTCCTTCCTGGGAAGGACCCTTCATCATCTCAAAGGTGCTGAACAATGGAGCATACAGACTCTACAACGTGGACAGGGAGATAGACGAGCCGCGAGCATGGAACGAAGATCTCCTGAAGCGCTTCTACACGTGACCATCGACTGAAGCAATGTAAAGAACAAGTATTGGTGAAATAATATAAAGCAGATTGAGTTTTTTGTAGGTTCAAAGTTCTTCCACGGTCGCAGACTCCGGTCTCAAAAAAAAAACTTAGCTGCGATCCAGGATTGCCTAAGTATTAACCCTCTCCGAGTGTGCACTTAACATCACACTCGGGGACTTAGCTGCGATCCCAAATCGCCTAAGTATGAACTTTCTCCGAGTGTGCACTTAACGTCACACTCGGGGACTTAGCTGCGATCCAGAATCACCTAAGTATGAACTTTCTCTGAGTGTGCACTTAATGTAATACTCGGGGACTTAGCTACGATCCAGAATCGCCTACGTATGAACTTTCTCCGAGTGTGCACTTAACGTCACAATCGGAGACTTAGCTGCGATCCAGAATCGCCTAAGTATGTACTTTTTCTGAGTGTGCACTTAACGTCACACTCGGAGACTTAGCTGCGATCCAGAATCGCCTAAGTATGAACTTTTTCCGAGTGTGCACTTAACGTCAAACTCGGGGACTTAGCTGCGATCACGAATTGCCTAAGTATTAACTTTCTTCGAGTGTGCACTTAACGCCACACTCGGGGACTTAGCTGCGATCACGAATTGCCTATGTATTAACTTTCTTCGAGTGTGCACTTAACGCCACACTCGGGGACTTAGCTGCGATCCAGAATCGCCTAAGTATGGACTTTCTCCGAGTGTGCACTTAACGTCACACTCGGGGACTTAGCTGCGATCACGAATTGCCTAAGTATTAACTTTCTTCAAGTGTGCACTTAACGTCACACTCGGGGACTTAGCTGCGATAACGAATCGCCTAAGTATTAAGTTTCTTCGAGTGTGCACTTAACGCCACACTCGGGGACTTAGATGCGATGCAGAATCGCCTAAGCACCCACATGCCTTCGACTGTATCCTACAGGTACACTCGGGTAATCAACTGACAACTACATGAGTTGCAGACCCTCATTGAGGCTCATGTGGATGTCAAAACAACTGACAACTACATGAGTTGCAGACCCTCATTGAGGCTCATGTGGAGGTCAAAACAACTGACATCTACGTGAGTTGCAGACCCTCATTGAGGCTCATGTGGATGTCAAAACAACTGACAACTACATGAGTTGCAGACCCTCATTGAGGCTCATGTGGAGGTCAAAACAACTGACATCTACATGAGTTGCAGACCCTCATTGAGGCTCATGTGGATGTCAAAACAACTGACAACTACATCAGTACCAACTCGCCCCGAGTGAGATCTGATAGTCGCACTCGACAACCTAGCGGCGATCCTACCGATCCACTCGGTGACAATACAGATCCAATCGGAAATTCCACGGACCCTCAATGAGGCTCATGCAGATGTCAAGACAACTGACATGTTCCGAATGTTTGCCTTTGGCTTCACCAAGAAACGCCAAACAAAAATTCGAGTCAAAATTGCAACAGAAGAGCAAAAGATTCGATTCAAAGTTCAACCAAAGATAGTGGCTCGGTGTGGATCAAGCTTACCCACACCGAAACAAGAATGTGACGGCCAACAGCAGTGGCCAAAGTTTCTTACAAATCAACACTCGGCATACCAAGGATCAAGTTTTCTTACACGTCGTCTGGAGTAGCGCCAGGACTGGAGGGCTCCACGAAGGTGTCCAGGTCGATTCCGTCGGTGATGCGGGTGGCACTTTCAAGAAAGGTTTCCATGAAGTCTTCGAATTGAAGTTTCTTCGTGCTGGCGACCTTCAACGCTTTCAGCTTCTCCTCGCGCACCTCCTTACAATGCACTCGGACCAAGGACAGAGCAACATCTGCACCACAGCGAGCCGCCGATTTCTTCCATGACTGCACTCGGTTGGGGACCTCCTCCAGTCGACTCATCAAGTTCTCCATCTCCCGCCGCGACTCATCTTCCGGCAAAAGCTCCTTGTCAATCCGGCCGACGACTTCTCTCAGTCGACCGATGAAAGGACCAACTTTTCCCACGCGAATGTGTGCTGCGAGCAGATCTCGATTGGCGTCCTCGCCGAGGGGAACGTTCTCACGAATCGACCGCTCCACATCAGCTGCTTCAGCTTCAGCGTCAATGCAAAAATCTACAACAAGAGGACAAGCAAACAATAAACGCCGAGTGTGACGCACATACCACAACCACTCGGAAAAAGCAGGACTTACCAGCCAGATGCGTCATCATCTGCCGAGCCCAGTCACTGACGTATTTCTCCTGCGCTCTGCACCGTTTGTTCAGCACGTCCATTTGTCCCATCAGAGCAGTCCTTTGTTTCCCCATCTTCTCAACTTCCTCAGTCAGCACTTTGTTCGCTTCACGAGCCTCCTCCAACGACTTCTCTCGTTCCGCCAGAACCTCCTTCATACCAGCCATTGCAAGCAGTGCCGCATCCCGCTCACCAGCAAACTGAATCTTCTCCGCCATCAGAGTCTCATATGCTATCCCCATTTCACAAGTTTTCTGCCAGTCAGCACCAAGAGACAATCAGACAATTCAATAATAAAACTCTAAGTTCTTCAGACCCCTGCCGACGCAAGCAGTCGACAGCGGCCTCGGGGACTACACCCAGTGGGTTCACTAAGAGTGACCCCACTGGCATGCAACTCAAGCAGGCCCGCCCTATTGAGATACATGTTACCACCTACGCCTACAAGGCTCATACTACCCGACCTGAGTAAAATTACTCTCGAAGACTCTTACAGTAAGTGCACCCCGACTGCCACAACTGTTTGCAGTCGACCATATTATTTCCAGATCTGACCAAGGCAAAGACAATATGTATAAAGACAACTGTCGGTGCAAGCACTCGACAGAAGTCTCGGGGACTACACCCACTGGGTTCACTCAGAGTGAACCCATTGCAAACATCATCCGATAACCGAGAACACCCAGTGGGTTACAAGAGAAAAGTAAATACTTACTAGCCCACTTACTCGGATATCTTCTCGCAGCTCCAAACTCCGCTGGTACAGGGATGCGATGGAGTCGTATGCTTTTTTGGCTTCTCCCGCCATCAGCTCCGCCTGCACCATGGCCCCCTTGGCCGCTCCCACTTGCTCCTCCGGGAGACGCTGGATATTGAACTCGACATTCGACGAGCCTGGCATCGTTGGAAGTTCCTGGGGCATCCCAAGACCCTCTCCGGTAGGTTCATCAGCCACCAGCGCCGTTTCAGTCGGCGGCATCGCCTCAGTCGGCAGCACGTCTGCGGCAAGAAGAGTGACTGGCGGAGCAGCCTCAAGAACACGCTCCGCAGCTTGCTGAGGTCTCCCCTGGTCGCCCTCGTCCACGCAAATCGCCCCTGATAGACCGAACGGCACGAGATCTCAGAAAAAGAAAGAGGCAAGACTTAAGATAGAAGTCGCAACACGATAATATAACACTCTCGGAGTCTCTACAACGCACCTAGCTGGGACGAGACGACGTTGTCCGCGTCCATAGGAAAATCCTCCTGGCGCGCTAGAGAGGTGGCAGAGGTGGCAATCCTGTCGAGTGAAATTCATTCGACCTTCAAACAGGAGTTCGACCGAATATCATAAGAAGTTGGAGGAACAGAACACTTACGTCGAGGTGACAAGAACGACGACCCTTATCCGCGGCAAAGCCTTCGGATGTTTGGACCCACTCGGTTTGGCCACCTTGGAAGGCTGACCCACGGACTCGACAGCAGCGTCCCTGGCCCTCTTGGTGCTCTGAGCACTCGGAACCACGGGAGCAGCAGGCGGAGCACTCGAGGATGCCAGAGGGGCTGAGGGAACCACAGGTTCATGTCGGCGCTTGGTCCGGTGCTCTGGCAGCGGAGGCGGCGAGTCCTGCTCTTCGTCATCCTCCTCTTCTTCACCAGACTCCTCCTCCGTCTCCCCACTGTCGGAGACATACTCGCCGCTCTCCACACTGCCCTCCTGGCTACCTTCTTCCTCTTCCTCGTCCGGGTCCCCGTTCGAGGCAGTAGAAAACCAGTTGGTCCACTTCTTCGTGAAATACAGTCGGCGACATCAAACGACAGGCAGAGGTTCAAGAAAACGACGAAACTAAAACAGATACGTGAACTCGACAAATGGTACTCACCTGGTTCGGAGGAGGATTCTCCGCGCTGAAAGCCCTCACTCGCCGAGACCCTTTGGGGTTCTCACTGGCGCCTGTGATCTGGAGCACCCACGACGCCACCTTCTCCTAGGTCACGCTCAAGACGTTGGTCCCAGTGGAGTGTTCGGACCCCGTGTAGTGCCACATGGCGTGGTCGCGAGCCTGCAGTGGTTGTATGCGCCGACCAAGGAAAGTCTCCAGCAAATCCATGCCGGTGACTCCCCTTCTGACGACGTCTACGAGTGCGTCGACCAGGGGCTGGATGTCGATCTTCTCCGCCTTCATAAGCGCGAGCTGCTTAGGTGGAGCGGGACGATCTAAGCTAAAAGGAGGCAACCCTGTCGAGGCATTCGGGCAGGCAACGTCTTGGCAGTAGAACCACGTCGACTGCCAGTTCCTAACCGACTCACTTAGCTGAAGAGCAGGATAACTACTCCGACTCTTTTTCTGGAAACCTAAGCCTCCGCGGAGTTGGAGAAGATGCGTTTTATCATCCGACTGACTGAGTCGTTTGATAGTTTGAGATCTAGCAGAGAATATATGTTTGAACAACCCCCAGTGGGGAGGGCAACCGATGAAGCACTCGCACATAACTATGAAAGCAGAGAGATGGGCAATAGCATTCGGGGGAAAGTGGTGAAGCTGTGCCCCGAAGTGGTTCATAATGCCCTTGAAGAAAGGATGCGGGGGCAGAGAGAAACCTCGATAGACATGGCTGAGCAGCAAGACACGCTCCCCCTCCCGGGGCGTCGGCTCGACCTCATTCTCCGCCGGCAGCCTCCAAGACTTGTGCACGATCATCCCGTGCTCCACCAGCTGCAGCAGATCCCCCTCCGTCACCGTGGAGGGGAGGAAGTCGCCTTGGATCCACCCCACCGGCAACGGCCGCTGCCGCCGCTGAGCATGAGCCGCCGCCTTCCCCTTCTTCTTCCTCGCCTCCATCTTGCTGGTCTGACCCTTGGTCATGGCGGAAGCTACGAATCCGCGGAGAGGAAGGAAGAGTGGAGAGGTTAGGTGCACTGGAGGCGGCGAGGAGGCCGAAGCAAAGGCAAAAGATCCGGCGGGCGTAACGAAAAACCCTCACCGCTGGGATCTAAATAAGGTTCCGACTGGGCCGCTGGCAGGTGGCCCCGAAACCTTATCCCCCGACCGACCGCGGCAATATCAGTGGAGAAGTTGAAGGCGCGAGAATCGAGGCGTCAGGCGCTATTCGAGCGCGCAGGCGTCATCCCCGCTGAGCACGCGGAAACCGAAATTTGAGGATCCCGGAAAATCCGCTGCTGTCAGTTGACTCGTCACGTCAAGAGATGCCCTGGGAGCACTCGGTTTTCGACAGTTTGTTCCACAAAGATTTCCACTCGGATCGTTGGTCAGAGAAGATAAAATGGATCGAGGCAGACAACACCAAAGTCGCATCCGTTCTAGTCGGATCCAAACTTCAAGCATCGCTTCGTCGTTCCAACCCCAATCTATTCGGGGACTAATGATGGGGTTATAGTCCTAGGGTAGGGTCATAGGCCTGCCCTGTAAGTCCTACCCAAGGACTACCCCTCATAAGGGACAAGGCCCTTAGTCAGTTCCGACTGAATTAAGGAGTCCCCATCGTCCAGTCGGCAACAGGTCCTCGACCATCCAGTCGGAAACTAGCATTCGGAGAACATTCAACTAACCGACTGGCTGCCACTCGGAACATCGTAACCTCCCTGGAGGGAAACGGTCGTACATTTCCCTGTGCATTTATTAGCATTTAGGACGTACGTTACCGGTAACATACGCATTCAATCGCCACTACTCCACCCCTGTACCGGAACCGTTGTGGAGGGCAGCGCACTCTATATAAGCCACCCTCCCCTCTGGTGCAGGGGTTAGAAAATCATTGTATTCCATATTCCACTCGACAACAAGCTCCCAGAGCATTGAGACGTAGGGCTATTACCTCCACCGTAGAGGGGCCTGAACTCATACAACCTCGCCGTAGCTGGGACTCTGCCCATTCCTTTCGTACCCTACACATCTACTGTCAGGCTTATACCCACGACACCGTACCTCCCAGTTGGGAGTGTCGGCCGCGCACACAGGCTTGAGCCGCTGCTCCGGCGTCATCTGCCGCCACCAGTGACTTACCTCCTCCGCGTGCGCCCGCGGCACGGCCAACACCGTGATCCTCTCCAGATCCAGATGCCAGTGGTGCGGGAGGGTCACATTCGGGTACTGCAGCGGGATGTGGTCCTCCCACTGCCACTGCGCTTGGTCCGTTGGGACGCTCACACACTGGCGACGCCGCGGGAAGGTCGCGTAGGGATAGATGGGGGATTTGCCCTTATTTTGGGAGGAGCCAGCCATGGCTGTTGGCTAGGCTTTGGTAGCCGGCGAGGGGGCAAAGATGTGGTGAGATGATGACGGGGTTCTAGAAGCAGATGAAGCCGAATCCCATCGCACACTCGGATTAAAAAAGGCCGACCACGGTCGCTGACGCGTGGGCCCGTGGAGGGCGACCGTCATTAATTTAGTTGACCGTGGGGAGTTGGACGTCCGACAGATGTGGATGGGACGGACACCGAAAGGGCGCGTGCGTCCGCTTCGCGGTTGCATCGAGCCATTTCAATTCCAATTTTGAAACAAAAGGGTCAGCGCGGATGTGTTTTGATAATGGGTCCGCGCGTTGGACCATTACTTTTGTCCGCACGAAGCCAAACGGACGGCGGCGGACGAAATAGGCCGCCCGTTGGAGCTGTTCTTATAAGCTAAAATCTTTGCTAGCATGTCATTGAATCATCCTTGTAGATCGACATCTCTGTTCAGTTAATATAGGGTAGTTTTTGACTAAAATTACGTATGTCGGCCGCTAGCGTTCCTCGCGTGTGTGCCACTAGCCGATAATGCTGGTACGAACCCAAGGGCATGTGGCCCCAAATGAGGCAATGAGAAAGTGCAGTGCTCTGCGTCGGCGCGTCGGTTGAAACTTTCGGTCAGCCGCACGCGGGCTGCCTAATCCGTCGGCCGTCCGATCCGTCGGCCGCACGCGGGCCGCACCGTTAGATCTGTCCATGCAACAAAAAATCATCGATGCAACATATTTCAGTCACAATATAGTAAATTTCGTCATGGATGCAACAAAAGTATGGTTATAACAAAAGAATATCAACGTGGTCGTAACAAAAAAATGATGTTGATGATGTGTGGTAGCAAAACAAAAAGTGGATTGTAGCAAAACAATCCGATGAACTTGGGTTGCAACTGCGAATGTGTATGCAACTTTTTTAGTGAACGTTTGGAGGAAAAAAGATACCGGTTGTAACAAAAATTAACACGTTTGTAGCAAAAAATTTGACGAACTAGGGCTGCAACTAAACATTGATGGATAAAATGTAGCAAAAATTATCAACTTTTACAGCAAAAATTCTACCGATAATAGCAAAAAAGATAACAGTTGCAACAAAAATGACACCTTGCAGCAAAAAAGAAAGCGAGGATCCACACACGGAATCGCACGACGCGTGCAGGACCGGCCAAAGTGTTCGGCCTGCGTGCCGTCGCAAAACTAAGTGATGCGAGCGACTTGACGCATCCAGTGCCGAGCCGCATCATGGATTGGCACATGTTCTTCTTTGATCGTCACTTTGTTTCAAACCGTCTACTGCAGCCAGTGGTATGATTCCTCGTTCCATTGTCCTATAACCTTGATTCAATTGTCTTATACGAGATCAACAACAACAACTAAGCCTTTAGTCCCAAACAGATCAGAATAGATTAAACTGAAATCCATAAGATCTTACGATCAACTCATGGTTCTGACATATGGATAGCAAGTTTTCACGCACCCCTGTCCATAGCTATTTCTTTGGTGATGATTCAATCCTTCAAATCTCTCTTTACGGACTCTTCCCATGTTCAATTCGGTCTACCCTGTCCTCTTTTGACATTATCAACACGCTTAGCCGTCTGATATGCACTAGGGCCTCTCGAGGCCTGTGCTGTCACATCCCTAACCCTTAAGCAAGATAGCATTGTGCTCATGTCTTCTTTGCATTTGCATCTAAGAAGTTTCAACAAAAACAACAAAGTGGCAAAGGAAATACTCAAAACCCTAGCCACCATTTCAATTAAAGAAAATCTCAAACTAGTTCAAAATCAATGAACCCAAAATGGCCTCAAGAAATGTTCAAACTTTCTGATAAATCATGAAAGTAAATGAGCATTGGAGAAAACTATTTCCTTGACACCTTAAGCTTTTTAAATTAATGCAAAAGCCACTGGTTTCAAATTTAAAAATTGAAATCAGAAACTATAATTTTCCAAAAATGTTGAAAACCTTGGAAATGGGTGGGGATGTTATAACAAATATTTCAGGAGGTCTAAAATAGTTTTTACTTTTTGTTTTGGAGCTGGATTAATTGGCAAAACAATAATTAGCAAAACAGAAAAACAAAAACAGAGAAAATGGAAAAAACTTACCTGTCGCCTAAGCCTGGCCCGGCCCATCTCCCCGCTCGTCCCCTCCCTCGCGCCAGTAGGCAGCAGGAGGTGGCCGCCGCCTCCTCCGGCGCGGCCACGCACCTGCGTGCCTGCCTGGCCGCCGCCTCGCGCTGGCGACGACGGGGATAAGCTCCCCAGAGCCTCCCCTATCCATTCCCCGCCTCGGTTCTCCTCCTCCTCCCGGATCTCCTCCTCCTCCTTCCTGCCGCCATTAGAGCCGAGCTCGAGCTCGAGCTGCCCGTGCCCCGGGCCATAGGATCCCCTCCCAGAGCACGCCATTAGCTCCGCCTCGTCGCCCTAGGTCGTCTCTGCAGAAGCCGAAGCTTCCTCGAGCCCTGCAACGCCCGCAACGCCGTCGTCTTCCACCTCCGGCCGCCGGACCTCTCCCGTCGATTCGCTTCCTCCGGCGCATCCCCGAGCCCCTCTTCAGCACCATCAGAACCGCCGTGAGCTCGTCGTCGTTTCCCCTCTCGCCCCACGCTCTCCCGTGCATCGTATCCTAGTTCCCCACCAAGGCTGAGAGCTTCTCGCCGCCGATCATGTCGCTGCCGACGCTGTGATGGCTGATCCACGCGCCCGAGCTAGGATTCGAGCTCCTGGAGCCTCCAGGAGCGTGTCGAGCCCTCCAGCTGCCCTCCCCGTGCCCTAGAACCGCCCCGTATAGAAGGTCGAGCTTCGGTCGCCGCTCCAGCTCGTCGCCGACGCCTCTTCCGGCGACCCTAGCCTCCCCAGATGGTCCTGCCCGATCGGCCACTTCGCGAGCATGCTGTAGCTGCAAACCGCGTGCGTTTTGGTGCTGTGCAGCGCCGTCTAGGTCGCCTCCGGCGAGCCCTCCGCCGCGGGCTTGGTCGCCGACGACCACCCTCCGGTGGGCGTCGACGTGGCCGGCCATTAGGGCGTAATCGCCCTCCCCTCAGTCGCTGCCAGAGGGCCCCACGCCTGGTCAAACCCCAATTAGGGGCTGGTCAGCACGGGATTAGTCCCAGAGAGGCTGACCAGTGGGGCCCCCCTGTCAGGTTTGACCTGAACAGGTCGGCTGACCTGCTGACGTCAGCCTGATGCAATAAATAGAATTTCCAGTATAAAACTAATTCAGGAAATTGCTAAAATTTGTAAAAATCATAGAAATTAATCTCTACCTCCAATGAAAATAATTTATATATGAAAAAGCATCAGAAAAATTCAAGGATTCTGATTATGCTATTTTCAACCATGTTTGAAAAAGTTACAGAACCCTAAATTGTGAAATAAGGAATAATTCAATTCTTTTAATCACTTTATAAATGGAATTTGCAAAAATATTCAAATTTCATTATATATGCAATGATCACACACTGCCCTAATTACAAATCAGTATCATAACATGACATTTCATGCATGTTAACATCAAGTTGATCTGAGCATCAGGTCGAATCAATTAAACCGGTATCCGAGAATACCCCGTTTGAATTGTTATTCGAATGTGATTCAAATCAACTCTAAACCTAATACATGTTGAAAATAATAACTTATCACCTTGCATTCTCATGCTATGCTCATGCATCATTTTGAGTGCATATGATTGTTATTGAATGTTGCCATTCTTTTCGGTAGGCTCCGCACCCCCGCATTCCACCGAATATCCGTCTGACGGATATCGTTCCTCCTCTGAGAAACAAGGCAAGCAACCCTTTTGATCATCCCGATAAATCCCATGTTCTTGCTCCTGCAACTATTTATTGCATTTAAGATCAAATGCTTCAACTGCTTTTGCCACGATAGTTGAACCCACTTCCTTTGCATGACTTAACCTTGTCACAGTAAATAGCCAAACCTTGCAACCTAGCATACCTGGTAGTAGCTTGAGCTATGATGTGCCTTATCCTGCTATGCATGCTATGCTTAGAATTGTGTATGGTCTGTCGGAGATGAACAGAATTGTGAAATGTGTTTGATGAGCAAAGGTTGTGTGTTGAACTTGATTTGGTAAAGGTACCGGTGAAAGGCTGTGTAGGAGTACATGGTGGGTTGTTTCATTGGAACCGTCCTTAGGAACTGAGTTCCGTGTATGTAATCCAAGACTAGATACTACCACATGCTGGGCCCTGAAATATGACCCCGCTCGGCCTATTAATCGCGTAGTACTCGGTCCAGGAGTTGCAAGTAGTTTCTGGTGTTTATAGTAATGCTGGAGGCCGTGCATGGTGCTGACCTGAGAGGTGGGCCGTGATGCGGTAGGCAGTGGCACGGTGTACCAAGTGGCACCCGGATGGTGGGCTTGGGAACCCTGCGCACATCGTTTGAGGCCGTGGCAGAAACCTCGGTCGGACTTCCGTACGGGTTACTCTCAGATAGGCGATAAACCTGGACTAGGTACTAGTGTGGTTAACGGTCGTGGCCGACTCCCTCGTTGGGCTTCCGCTTGAAGGTTGCCGAGGTGCATGACGTGCACATAGCGATAAGTGGCGGGAGCGTGTGTGACGAAGTACACCCCTGCAGGGTTATGATCTATTCGAATAGCCGCGTCTGCGGATATGGACTACTTGGAGACATATGTTGTTCATAGATAACTTCAATGCTTACTCATAAAATTGTCAAGATAAGCGTGAGTGTCGTGGACGGCATTTCCGTATGGAGACGGAATGATTCCATGATAGTGTATTGTTGTGGTGTTAGTGGACTCGTGTGCGAGAAATCAAGTTGTCAAAACTAATTTCAAAGTGCAAGTTGTCTAGCCACGAGTCAAATGCTGGCTTCCCGCATGAAACCCCACAATACCTTTTGATACCTTGCATGAGTAGTTAGTTCTCCTAAAGTCTTGCTGAGTACCTTCGTACTCATGTTTGCTTAATAAATGTTGCAGAGGTTGCTAATGACCCTAATGGAGGGTTCTTCGTAGACATCGACGACGACGAGTAGCTGGTGTCCCAGCTACGATCCGGCCCTACGTCGGCTCTGTAGTATAGTCAGGCCATGTGCCTTCTAGTTGCCCTGTCTGTACCCAGACAGTTTATAACTCTTCCGTTGGCTTGTATTGTATGACTACTATTATGGGTCGTGAGACCCTTAATGTGTAATATTATGTGTGTGGCTCTTCCGAGCCTCTTAAATAAAGCTTGTATGTTTATGGTTATGTTGTGATGCCATCGATGTATCTATACATATCGGTATGACATGCGTACGTGTGTCTTACTTGGTATGTATGGGGTTCGAATACCTAGTCGTGAACTTTAGTAGCACTCCTTACAAGGAAATGCCCCTTTGTGATCCAACGAGCCTTGGTAGTTCGCTACTGCTCCGGACACATTGGTTGACCGACATCTGTCCTTCTTAGCTGCTGTGTCTGTCCCCTTTGGGGAAATGTCACGCGATGTAATGGAGTCCCTGTAGCTTGCTACGACTCGTCTACATTCGCCGATGACCGACACCTGCTTTGTTGGGTCATGTATGCCTGTCCTTGTGCGGTACTGCCACTTTGGTTCATGACTAGACATGTCGATCCGGGTTCTTTGACATTGGATTGCTAGCGACACTATCGCATACGTGAGTCAAAAGACGCAAACGGTCCCGGCTAAGGTAAGGCTGCAGCCGTGGAGTTAACCGTGCGTGAGACCACAAAGGGATGCGATGTGTTACAGGCTAGATTCCTATGGCTTAGGATCGGGGTCCCGACATGTGCAGAATATGCACAAAGCATCTTAGATGATGTTGAACAAGTTTCTCTTCAATCGGCGCTATGCCAACACTATCTCGTATATCATCATTTCAGATTTGGTCCTTTCTTGTGTGGCCACACATCTATCTCAACATATGCATCTCCGTCACACCTAACTATTGCACATGTCGCCTTTTAGTCGGCCAACACTGAGCGCCATATAACATTGCGGGCCGAACCGCCATCCTATATGACTTGCCTTTTAGCTTTTATGACACCCTCTCGTCACCAAGAATGCAAAATCTTGGTACCACTTCATTCATCCGACTTTAATTCGATACTTCAAATCTTCATCAATATCCCGATCCTTGTGCAGCATTGGTCCAAAACATCGAAAGTTGTCCTTCTGAGGCACCACCTGCCCATCAAGCGTAAGATCCTCCTCCTTCTCGTACGTAGTAGTACTGAAAGCGCACCTCATGTACTCGGTTTTTGTCCTACTAAGTCTAAAACCTTTCGATTTCAAGGTTTGTCTCCATAACTCCAACTTCCTTTTGACCCCCGTCCGACTATTATCGACTAGCATCACATCGTTCGCCAAGAGCATACACCATGGGATATCTCGTTGTATATCCCTTGTGAGCTCATACACCACCAAGGCAAAAATATAAGGGCTCAAAGCTAACCCTTCATGCAGTCCTATCGTAATCGGGAAGTCATCAATGTCGCCATCTCTTGTTCAAAAACTTACCACAACATTATCGTACATGTCCTTGATGAGGGTAATGTACTTTGCTGGGACTTTGTACTTCTCCAAGGCCTATAGTTCCGGTTCACCAACCGGGACTATTAACCTGGGACTAATGACCCCCCCTTTAGTCTCGGTTTGTATCGAACCGGGACTAATACCCTTCCACGTGGATCGCATGGTGCGTGGCGTGGCCGGGATCTTTAGGCCCGGTTGATAACATCAACCGGGACTACATGCTTTCACTAGTAGAAAAGGGCCTTTAGTCCCAGTTCCAGAGGCCCTTTAGTCCCGATTCTGCAACCGGGACTAAAGGGTCGAGACTAAAGGCCCCCCTTTAGTCCCGGTTGCATTACGAACCGGGACTAAAGGCCCTCCACGTGGCAGCTTTCTGGGGCAGGGGAGGGAGGACCTTTAGTCCCAGTTGGTGTTACAAAACCAGGACTAAAGACTCCACCTTATTTTTCGGAAAACAAATTGAATTTTTTTGAATTTTATATTTGATTTGTTTTTAAGTTTTATTATATTTGATTTGTTTTTAAGTTTTATGTCGATTTTCAAATCTTTGAATTATTAGACAATTTAATGTCGTCACTGTTCCAGCATGGAGTACTGGTTGTACCGCCCCTAGTTTCCAAGTTTGCATGTGATGTTTTCCTCACAATAGTAAGCTATCAATCCTATTAACCCTTAGGTCTTGATGTCACATATTCTTATTTTTTTAATTCCAAACAATTATTAAAATAAACAAAATAAGTAATAATATTATTAAATTTCAATGAAAAGAAAATAAGTAATAATATTATTTTATTCGTTTTTTGCCATTTATTCATTGAATATGGCATAATTAATATCTTTAAATGTGTAAATTGAAACTTGACAAATAATATATCCATTATTATGAGAAAAATGCGAGGAATCCACATATGACATCATTTATTTTTAAATAAAATTATTTTTTAATTTTGTTTTTTATTTTTCTGGAAAAAAATCTTCTTTTTGAAATAACTTTTTTACATTTGGAATTTTGAGAATTTGAGAAAACTTCACCACGTAAACCCGGGTGAAAACGTCACCCAGTTTTTCTCTAGTTTTTTTATATATTAAACCTTTTTTTCCTACGTCGTATGCAAAATTTATGGTCGTTTAACATTTTTTTCCTTTTTCGGCAAAAACGGTTAAAATGCATATTTCAAAATTTTAATACCAACTAGACATTAAAACCTAACTACATCTCAAAGGATTTTATTTTTTGAAGATTTTATCATTTTGTTTATTTCCTACAAAACTAAAAAAGGCGGTCCATGAGAGGGGGGTAGAGTTTGAGAATTTCAGAACCCCTTTAGTTCGGGTTTGTGTCTATCCAATCATACCGTCGACTACATCTACTAGCATCGTCCCAGCTAGAGTCACAACTAAGGTTACACAAGCCAGAGTTAACCCTTTCAAACTTCCTTTGATATTTTTCATGCATTTAATGATTTGTTTATGAGCTAAATGACCCTGAAATTGAAAAGCACTACAAATGAAGTCTGAAAAGGTGGAAACTTAGCATGGTATCATCATTTCACCCACATAGCTTGTGCTAAAAAGTCGAGAGGGTTACGGGAAAAACTGGATGCACTTCGTGTACAAATTGGACCATCTCCTTTGAAGTATCAAGGTTTTGGACGAAAACCCATATGTTACAAAGGCATTTAATTTTCTGTAACTTATTTCAACTACATACTTTTTGTGCATTTTGTGCATTCAATACACACTATTCAAAGCCACATTCTCAAATTTCAACCCTTTCTAACTTCATTTGCTATTTTTCATGCATTTAATGATTTTTTGAGCTAAATGACCCTGAAATTGAAAAGCCCTACAAATAAACTCTAAAAAGGTTGAAACTTGACATGGTATCATCATATCACCCACATAGCATGTGCTACAAAGTTGAGAGGGTTACGACAAAAACTGGATATACTTCGTGTACAAACTGGACCATCTCCTTCGAAGTATCAAGGTTTCGGACAAAAACTCGTATCTAACAAGGGCATTTCATTTTTTCTAACTTATTTCAACTCCAGACATTTTGTGTATTCAATATGCACCATACTACAACATGTTAAAATCTACAGAAAGAACTAACTCATAATAATAAAAAACAACAATTAAATGACTAAAACAACTATAAAAGCAAAACATTATTGTTTTAATTACAATCTTAATTTAAATTATTCGAAAAATAACAAATTAAACCTTACTGTGACAACAATCTAACACGTGACTAGGAGCAAAAAGAATTAAATTAAAAACTATTTGTAAACTCAAGTTATTCACAGTCTAGGGTTTGAAGCAAATTTGAACAAATTCAAATTTAAACCATTGAAATTTTAAAAATAATGGCATAAACAGAAACTAGACGTGCTTGTGAATCTAATGCAAAAAGAATCACTGAAAAACATCAAATATCCTAAAAGATATAAGCAATTTAAAACAGAAACTAAAAACAGAATATAAATGTAAAAACAATAGAAAAAAAAACTTCAGAACCTCTTTAGTCCCGGTTGGTGTCTCCAACCGGGACGAAAGGTCTAACCTTTAGTCCCGGTTGGAGAGACGAACCGGGACTGATACCCGACCGACGCCCTAGCCGCTCGAACCGAGACTAATGCTCACATTAGTCCCGGTTCGTAAAACAACCGGGACTAATGTGTAGATCGAGCGGGGACGAAAGCCCTGTTTTCTACTACTGTTTGTTGATTTGGGGTTTTGGAGTTTATTGTTTATTTTTGCTTTTCATTTTCTGTTTCCATTTAATTCTTTTTCATTTATAACATATCTTATGCTAGTACATACCGTACACGTTATGCACATTTCTTAGGATTTCTCATAGGACCAATCATAGATCATAAAATTTCTCGTACGACCATGCATGCATATAACACACACATATTTATAGATACATACAATTTGGTATATACAATTGCTCCTTCAACTTGCGGATCAATTACATGCATGCATTAATTGGTGAAGTGGTATTCTCCATTGGGATCTATGACCTACTCCAACAAAAATCCTGAAAATTCCTCTTGAAGTGCTCGTATGCGTTCCGTTAAGAGGAGTTCATACCTTTTCTCCGACGTATTTTAAAGAAGGAGACCAATATGAATATTTTATATGTATATATATATTAGACCATCATATAAAAATTGTTAATATTGTTTACGTACCTCAAGAGTTCGTGGATTTTTGGCCCGTTCGGTCATAAAGCGAATGTTCTCGCAAACATAGTATTCATACATATTATTCACCAGTTCCTGTCGCATGGAATACTTTACGAGAATAGAATTCAGTCAGATAATAATCAAGCAGTATAATGGTATTGAAACTACAACTAAAGAGATGCGCAGACGTAGCTAATACTACTTAATTACCCTGAACGTTGTGCATCGCAGCTCTAGTTTCCATTCACCGCGGACATTCTTGATGAACCGGCTCTAAACCCTGCCCGGTAAAGAAAAAGAATAAGAGGAGTCGTTGATTAATTGATATCAGGAAATGAACTAAAGAGGCCGACATAGTGCGATAATGATTAAAATTACCGGTCGAGCAACAAATTCAGGGACATGTACTCGTCTTTGTCTTTTCTTATTGAGTCTAGTACGTGAACTCTTCCCGTGTCAACTGTAACGACTAGTAGGATCTAGTGGAATCTGCGTTGTATAAGAGGGCATGCATGCAACTCATCAAGCACTATAAGTAAACTTAACATCGATCGGGTAAGCAAAATAGAATTTATAGTACAAGACAGTAATACTCACCTGAAGTTGCAAGGAAATAATATTTTTTTATTGTGACTTAGTATCTCCAAAAACGGAACAAGTTGTCCTCTGTATCTTTTGGGAATTCTATTACCGCCTTCTCATAAATGCTATTTGGGTCAATCAAGCCAATGCCATATACTCCATCTCCTTTCATTTCAAACATCTTCATTCTGCATAACACCACACATAAAAGAATATAGTAAGGATAATTAGAGGCAAATGTGTTGGGGAACGTCGCATGGGAAACAAAAAATTTCCTACGCGCACGAAGACCTATCATGGTGATGTCCATCTACGAGAGGGGATGAGTGATCTACGTACCCTTGTAGACCGTACAACAGAAGCGTTAGTGAACGCAGTTGATGTAGTGGAACATCCTCACGTCCCTCGATCCGCCCCGCGAACTATCCCGCGATCAGTCCCACGATCTAGTGCCGAACGTACGGCACCTCCGCGTTCAGCACACGTACAGCTCGACGATGATCTCGGCCTTCTTGATCCAGCAAGAGAGATGGAGAGGTAGAAGAGTTCTCCGGCAGCGTGACGGCGCTCCGGAGGTTGGTGATGACCTTGTCTCACTAGGGCTCCGCCCGAGCTCCGCAGAAACGCGATCTAGAGGAAAAACCGTGGAGGTATGTGGTCGGGCTGCCGTGGAAAAGTTGTCTCAAATCAGCCCTAAAACCTCCGTATATATAGCTGGGAGAGAGGGGACCTTGCCTTGGGGCTCAAGGAGCCCCGAGGGGGTCGGCCGAACCAAGGGGGGAAGGTCTCCCCCCCAAACCGAGTTGGACTTGGTTTGGTGGGTGGGAGTCCTTCCATCCCTTCCCACCTCCTCCCTTTTTTCCTTTCTCTTTGATTTTTCTTCCAATGCGCATAGGGCCCTTTTGGACTGTCCCACCAGCCCACTAAGGGATGGTGCGCCACCCTCAAGGCCTATGGGCTTCCCCGGGTTGGGTTGCCCCCCCGGTGAACTTCCGGAACCCATTCGTCATTCCCGGTACATTCCTGGTAACTCCGAAAACCTTCCGGTAATCAAATGAGGTCATCCTATATATCAATCTTCGTTTCCGGACCATTCCGGAAACCCTCGTGACGTCCGTGATCTCATCCGGGACTCCGAACAACATTCGGTAACCAACCATATAACTCAAATACGCATAAAACAACGTCGAACCTTAAGTGTGCAGACCCTGCGGGTTCGAGAACTATGTAGACATGACCCGACAGACTCCTTGGTCAATATCCAATAGCGGGACCTGGATGCCCATATTGGATCCTACATATTCTACGAAGAACTTATCGTTTGAACCTCAGTGTCAAGGACTCATATAATCCCGTATGTCATTCCCTTTGTCCTTTGGTATGTTACTTGCCCGAGATTCGATCGTCAATATCCGCATACCTATTTCAATCTCGTTTACCGGCAAGTCTCTTTACTCGTTCCGTAATACAAGATCCCGCAACTTACACTAAGTTACATTGCTTGCAAGGCTTGTGTGTGATGTTGTATTACCGAGTGGGCCCCGAGATACCTCTCCGTCACACGGAGTGACAAATCCCAGTCTTGATCCATACTAACTCAACGAACACCTTCGGAGATACCTGTAGAGCATCTTTATAGTCACCCAGTTACGTTGCGACGTTTGATACACACAAAATATTCCTCCGGTGTTAGTGAGTTATATGATCTCATGGTCATAGGAACAAATACTTGACACGCAGAAAACAGTAGCAACAAAATGACACGATCAACATGCTACGTCTATTAGTTTGGGTCTAGTCCATCACGTGATTCTCCTAATGACGTGATCCAGTTATCAAGTAACAACACCTTGTTCATAATCAGAAGACACTGACTATCTTTGATCAACTGGCTAGCCAACTAGAGGCTTGCTAGGGACAGTGTTTTGTCTATGTATCCACACATGTAAATGAGTCTTCATTCAATACAATTATAGCATGGATAATAAACGATTATCTTGATACATGAATTATAATAATAACTATATTTATTATTGCCTCTAGGGCATAATTCCAACAGTCTCCCACTTGCACTAGAGTCAATAATCTAGTCCTCACATCATCATGCGAATTACATTGTAATAAATCTAACACCCGTACAGTTCTGGTGTTGATCATGCTTTGGCCGTGGAAGAGGTTTAGTCAGCGGGTCTGCTACATTCAGATCCGTGTGCACTTTGCATATATTTACGTCCTCCCCTTCGACGTAGTCGCGGATGAGGTTGAAGCGTCGTTTGATGTGTCTGGACTTCTTGTGAAACCGTGGTTCCTTTGCTAAGGCAATGGCACCCGTGTTGTCACAGAACAAGGTTATTGGATTCAGTGCGCTTGGTACCACTCCAAGATCCGTCATGAACTGCTTCATCCAGACACCCTCCTTAGCCGCCTCCGAGGCAGCCATGTACTCCGCTTCACATGTAGAATCTGCTACGACGCTTTGCTTGGAACTGCACCAGCTTACCGCACCCCCATTAAGAATAAATACGTATCCGGTTTGCGACTTAGAGTCGTCCGGATTTGTGTCAAAACTTGCATCGACGTAACCTTTTACGGCGAGCTCTTCGTCACCTCCATACACGAGAAACATCTCCTTAGTCCTTTTCAGGTACTTCAGGATATTCTTGACCGTTGTCCAGTTATCCACTCCTGGATCACTCTGGAACCTACCTGCCATACTTATGGCCAGGCTAACGTCCGGTCTAGTGCACAACATTGCATACATGATAGAACCTATGGCTGAAGCATAGGGGACGGAGCGCATATGCTCTCTATCTTCATCAGTTGCTGGGCACTGAGTCTTACTCAATCTCGTACCTTGTAAAACTGGCAAGAACCCCTTCTTGGACTGTTCCATTTTGAACCTCTTCAAAACTTTATCAAGGTATGTGCTTTGTGAAAGTCCTATCAGGCGTTTTGATCTATCCCTATAGATCTTAATGCCTAGAATGTAAGCAGCTTCTCCTAGGTCCTTCATAGAGAAACTTTTATTCAAGTAATCCTTTATGCTCTCCAAAAAATCTACGTTGTTTCCAATCAGCAATATGTCATCCACATATTATATTAGAAACGCCACAGAGCTTCCACTCACTTTCTTGTAAATAGAAGATTCTCCAACCACTTCTATAAACCCAAATGCTATGATCACCTCATCAAAGCGTTTGTTCCAACTCCGAGATGCTTGCACCAGTCCATTAATGGATCGCTGGAGCTTGCACACCTTGTTAGAATTCTTAGGATCGACAAAACCTTCGGGTTGCATCATATACAATTCTTCCTTAAGGAAACCGTTAAGGAACGCCGTTTTGACATCCATCTGCCAGATTTCATAATCGAAAAATGCAGCTATTGCTAACATGATTCTGACGGACTTAAGCATCGTTACGGGTGAGAATGTCTCATCGTAGTCAACTCCTTGAACTTGTGAAAAACCCTTTGCCACAAGTCGAGCTTTATAAACGGTCACATTGCCGTCATCGTCCGTCTTTCTCTTAAAGATCCATTTGTTCTGAATAGCCTTGCGGCCCTCAGGTAGTACCTCCAAAGTCCACACTTTGTTCTCATACATGGATCCTATATCGGACTTCATGGCTTCTAGCCATTTGTTGGAATCTGGGCCCACCATTGCCTCTTCATAATTTGCAGGTTCATTGTTGTCCAACAACATGATTATTAAGACGGGATTACCGTACCACTCTGGAGCAGTACGTGGTCTCGTCGACCTGCGTGGTTCGATAGAAACTTGAACCGGAGTTTCATGATCATCACCATTAACTTCCTCCTCAACCGGCGTCGCAACGACAGTGGTTTCCCCCTGCCCTGCGCCACCATCCAGAGGGATGAGAGGTTTGACAACCTCGTCAAGTTCTATCTTCCTCCCACTCAATTCTCTCGAGAGAAACTCCTTCTCGAGAAAAGCTCCGTTTTTAGCAACAAACACTTTGCCCTCGGATTTGAGATAGAAGGTGTACCCAACTGTCTCTTTTGGGTAACCTATGAAGATGCACTTTTCCGCTTTGGGTTCCAGCTTTTCAGGCTGAAGCTTTTTGACATAAGCATCACATCCCCAAACTTTAAGAAACGACAACTTTGGCCTTTTGCCATACCACAATTCGTATGGTGTCGTCTCAACGGATTTTGATGGTGCCCTATTTAAAGTGAATGCAGCTGTTTCTAATGCATAACCCCAAAACGATAACGGCAAATCGGTAAGAGATATCATAGATCGCACCATCTCTAATAAAGTACGATTACGACGTTCGGACACACCATTACGCTGTGGTGTTCCAGGCGGTGTCAACTGTGAAACAATTCCACATTGTCTTAAGTGAGCACCAAACTCGAAACTCAGATATTCACCCCCACGATCAGACCATAGGAACTTGATCTTCTTGTTACGATGATTTTCAACTTCACTCTGAAATTGCTTGAACTTTTCAAATGTTTCAGATTTGTGCTTCATTAAGTAGACATAACCATATCTACTCAAACCGTCAGTGAAGGTGAGAAAATAACGATATCCGCCGCGTGCCTCTACGCTCATCGGACCACACACATCGGTATGTATGATTTCCAACAAGTCACTTGCACGCTCCATTGTTCCGGAGAACGGAGTTTTAGTCATATTTCCCATGAGGCATGGTTCGCACGTGTCAAGTGAATCAAAGTCAAGTGACTCCAAAAGTCCATCGGCATGGAGTTTCTTCATGCGCTTTACACCAATATGACCTAAGCGGCAGTGCCACAAAAATATGGCGCTATCATTGTTAACTCTAACTCTTTTGGTCTCAATGTTATGTATGTGTGTATCGCTATCAAGATTCAATATGAACAATCCTCTCACATTGGGTGCATGACCATAAAAGATGTTACTCATAGAAATAGAACAACCATTATTCTCTGACTTAAAAGAGCAACCGTCTCGCAATAAACAAGATCCGAATATAATGTTCATGCTCAACGCAGGCACTAAATAACAATGATTCAAGTTCATAACTAATCCCGATGGTAGCTGAAGTGAAACTGTGCCGACGGCGATTGCATCAACCTTGGAACCATTTCCTACGCGCATCGTCACTTCATCTTTCGCCACCCTTCGTCTATTCCGCAGTTCCTGTTTCGAGTTGCAAATATGAGCAACAGAACCAGTATCGAATACCCAGGCACTACTACGAGAGCCGTTTAAGTACACATCAATAACATGTATATCAAATATACCTGATTTTTCTTTGGCCGCCTTCTTATCTGCCAGATACTTGGGTCAATTGCGCTTCCAGTGACCCATACCCTTGCAATCGTAACACCCTCTTTCAGGCTTGGGTCCAGCTTTGGGTTTCTTCGTCGGATTGGCAACAGGCTTGCCGCTCTTCCTTGAATTACCCTTCTTGCCTTTGCCGTTTCTCTTGAAACTAGTGGTCTTATTCACCATCAACACTTGATGCTCTTTACGGAGTTCAGACTCTGTGACTTTCAGCATCGCAAACAACTCGCCGGGAGACTTGTTCATCCCTTGCATGTTGTAGTTCAACACAAAGCCTTTATAGTTTGGCGGCAGTGATTGAAGGATTCTGTCAGTGATAGCCTCTTGCGGGAGTTCAATCCCCAGCTCAGCTCGACGGTTTGAGTACCCAGACATTTTGAGCACATGTTCACTGACAGACGAGTTCTCCTCCATCTTGCAAGCATAGAATTTATCGGAGGTCTCATACCTCTCGATCCGGGCGTTCTTCTGAAAGATAAACTTCAACTCCTGGAAGATCTCAAATGCTCCATGACGCTCAAAGCGACGTTGAAGTCCCGGTTCTAAGCCATACAAGACTGCACATTGAACTACTGAGTAGTCCTCCTTACGTGCTAACCAAGCGTTCTTAACATCCTGATCAGCCGTAGCGGGTGGTTCATCTCCTAGCGCAGCATTAAGGACATAATCCTTCTTCCCAGCTTGTAAGATTAGGTGATTACGAGCCCAGTCTACAAAGTTGCTTCCATCATCTTTCAACCTAGCTTTCTCTAGGAACGTATTAAAATTCAGGGTGACTGTCACGCGAGCCATGATCTACAACACAAATATATTCAAAGTGGACTTAGACTATGTTCAAGATAATTAGAGTTTAACTTAATCAAATTATTCGCTAAACTCCCACTCAAAAAGTACATCTCTCTAGTCATTTGAGTGGTTCATGATCCACTTACACTAGCTCAAGTCCGATCATCACGTGAGTTGAGTATAGTTTCAGTGGTAAGCATCCCTATGCTAATCATATCATCTATATGATTCATGATCAACCTTTCGGTCTCATGTGTTCCGAAGCCATGTCTGCACATGCTAGGCTCGTCAAGCTTAACCCGAGTGTTCCGCGTGCGCAACTGTTTTGCACCCGTTGTATGTGAACGTTGAGTCTATCATACCCGATCATCACGTGGTGTCTCGAAACGACGAACTGTAGCAACGGTGCACAGTCGGGGAGAACACAATTTCGTCTTGAAATTTTAGTGAGAGATCACCTCATAATGCTACCGTCGTTCTAAGCAAAATAAGGTGCATAAAAGGATTAACATCACATGCAATTCATAAGTGACATGATATGGCCATCATCACGTGCTTCTTGATCTCCATCACCAAAGCACCGGCACGATCTTCTTGTCACCGGCGCCACACCATGATCTCCATCAACGTGTCGCCATCGGGGTTGTCGTGCTACTCATGCTATTACTACTAAAGCTACATCCTAGCAAAATAGTAAACGCATCTGCAAGCACAACCATTAGTATAAAGACAACCCTATGGCTCCTGCCGGTTGCCGTACCATCGACGTGCAAGTCGATATTATCTATTACAACATGATCATCTCATACATCCAATATATCACATCACATCATTGGCCATTTCATATCACAAGCATACCCTGCAAAAACAAGTTAGACGTCCTCTAATTTTGTTGTTGCATGTTTTACGTGGTGACCATGGGTATCTAGTAGGATCGCATCTTACTTACGCAAACACCACAACGGAGATATATGAGTTGCTATTTAACCTCATCCAAGGACCTCCTCGGTCAAATCCGATTCAACTAAAGTTGGAGAAACCGACACTTGCCAGTCATCTTTGAGCAACGGGGTTACTCATAGCGATGAAACCAGTCTCTCGTAAGCGTACGAGTAATGTCGGTCCAAGCCGCTTCAATCCAACAATACCGCGGAATCAAGAAAATACTAAGGAGGGCAGCAAAACACACATCACCGCCCACAAAAACTTTTGTGTTCTACTCGAGAAGACATCTACGCATGAACCTAGCTCATGATGCCACTATTGGGGAACGTCGCATGGGAAACAAAAATTTTCCTACGTGCACGAAGACCTATCATGGTGATGTCCATCTACGAGAGGGGATGAGTGATCTACGTACCCTTGTAGACCGTACAGCAGAAGCGTTAGTGAACGCGGTTGATGTAGTGGAACGTCCTCACGTCCCTCGATCCGCCCGCGAACTATTCCGCGATCAGTCCCACGATCTAGTGCCGAACGGACGGCACCTCCGCGTTCAGCACACGTACAACTCGACGATGATCTCGGCCTTCTTGATCCAGCAAGAGAGACGGAGAGGTAGAAGAGTTCTCCGGCAGCGTGACGGTGCTCCAGAGGTTGGTGATGACCTTGTCTCAGTAGGGCTCCGCCCGAGCTCCGCAGAACGCGATCTAGAGGAAAAACCGTGGAGGTATGTGGTCGGGCTGCCGTGGAAAAGTCGTCTCAAATCAGCCCTAAAACCTCCGTATATATAGGTGGGAGAGAGGGGACCTTGCCTTGGGGCTCAAGGAGCCCCAAGGGGGTCGGCCGAGCCGAGGGGGGAAGGTCTCCCCCCCAAACCGAGTTGGACTTGGTATGGTGGGTGGGAGTCTTTCCTTCCCTTCCCACCTCCTCCTTTTTTTCCTTTCTCTTTGATTTTTCTTCCAATGCGCATAGGGCCCTTTTGGGCTGTCCCACCAGCCCACTAAGGGCTGGTGCGCCACCTTAAGGCCTATGGGCTTCCCCGGGGTGGGTTCCCCCCCTCCCCGGTGAACTCCCGGAACCCATTCGTCATTCCCGGTACATTCCCGGTAATTCCGAAAACCTTCCGGTAATCAAATGAGGTCATCCTATATATCAATCTTCGTTTCCGGACCATTCTGGAAACCCTCGTGACATCTGTGATCTCATCCGGGACTCCGAACAACATTCGGTAACCAACCATATAACTCAAATATGCATAAAACAACGTCGAACCTTAAGTGTGCAGACCCTGCGGGTTCGAGAACTATGTAGACATGACCCGACAGACTCCTCGGTCAATATCCAATAGCGGGACCTGGATGCCCATATTGGATCCTACATATTCTACGAAGAACTTACCGTTTGAACCTCAGTGTTAAGGATTCATATAATCCCGTATGTCATTCCCTTTGTCCTTCGGTATGTTACTTGCCCGAGATTCAATCGTCAATATCCGCATACCTATTTCAATCTCGTTTACCGGCAAGTCTCTTTACTCGTTCTGTAATACAAGATCCCGCAACTTACACTAAGTTACATTGCTTGCAAGGCTTGTGTGTGATGTTGTATTACCGAGTGGGCCCCGAGATACCTCTCCGTCACACGGAGTGACAAATCCCAGTCTTGATCCATACTAACTCAACGAACACCTTAGGAGATACCTGTAGAGCATCTTTATAGTCACCCAGTTACGTTGCGACGTTTGATACACACAAAATATTCCTCCGGTGTTAGTGAGTTATATGATCTCATGGTCATAGGAACAAATACTTGACACGCAGAAAACAGTAGCAACAAAATGACACGATCAACATGCTACGTCTATTAGTTTGGGTCTAGTCCATCACGTGATTCTCCTAATGACGTGATCCAGTTATCAAGCAACAACACCTTGTTCATAATCAGAAGACACTGACTATCTTGGATCAACTGGCTAGCCAACTAGAGGCTTGCTAGGGACAGTGTTTTGTCTATGTATCCACACATGTAAATGAGTCTTCATTCAATACAATTATAGCATGGATACTAAACGATTATCTTGATACAGGAATTATAATAATAACTATATTTATTATTGCCTCTAGGGCATAATTCCAACAAAATGAACAAGCCGATGAGCTAGGGACTTGAATTACAGAAAGAAACGACTTACAGACAATAGCAACTGACGAGGGATTTGTCGAGTGCGTCTTTATTGTATAACTGCCAAAATTATGGATTATCAATCCACAAATCTTTTTCATTGAAGAAATGCTCTACCTTGACTTTGACCATGAGGCACGTACGCATGAGTTCTCTTCATGTACCAGCTATGCAATCTGTACATTTTCGTTGATAGCTGCTTGACAAGCTCAGGCCTGACGAGAGGTTTCTTGGGTTGAAATGTCCATGCTAGTTGGTTATCCCTTTCCACCGTGGGAATGTTCTCGTTGCCTAGGAGTTGCGCAACAGTGACATCAGCCTCTCTAGCCATCTTTTTGGCAACATCGGGATCGATTACGAACTCATCGGTACCCACCTTGAGCGGCGGGATCGATTGCACTGACTATTCTCCCAGCTGGGGAATGGTTTTCCTGCTTCTTTTAGTAAGGAGCGCCCCCTTCGTTTTCCCTTTTTGATGTGAGTTGGTAATCGAGCGGTCATAGTCTGATTTATTCTCTTCGGAGGCGGCGGGTCCGCAAGATTGGCTAGAATGCTCTTGACGGTTTCTAGAGGTATTATCTCCTTTGGCGGGGGCTTTCTCTTGGCTATATGGGCCCGCAACTTAGCAGCCATTGTCTCGTCTCTTACCTCCGTGGTCTTCTCGTAAGCCAACTTTGGCGGGGGAGGAGTGATGTCCCACAAGCGTATGGATCGCAGCAGTTTTCGAGGGTAGAGTATTCAACCCAAATTTATTGATTCGCTCACAAGGGGAAGCTAAAGGATATTCTAAAGTATTAGCAGCTGAGTTGTCAATTCAACCACACCTGAAAGATTAGTGTCTGCAAGCAAAGTATCAGTAGCATGGTAGTATGGTAGCAACGACACCAGAAAAAGCTTTGACAATCCCTGGCAACGGCGCTAGAAAAAGCCTTGTTAACGGGATGTTAGCGCCAACGAAGTCTTGCAACAAGTAACAGCGGAGTAGCAAGGAAAAGTAGTAGCAGCAACATCAAAGTAACAAGTAACAGCAGTAGCAGCAGCAGCAAAGTAACAGCAGTAGTGATAGCAGCAAAGTGGCCCAATCCCTCTTGTAGCAAGGGACAAGCCTAGGCAAAGTAACGTAGCGAGGACCAGTAGTAAAAGGATCGTAGGAAGTGGATCGGTGATGGATGAGTGTGACGGATGTGATTCATCATGTAACAGCCATAACACGGAGAGATATGTGGCTAGCTCCCATTCATCAATCTAATGTAGGCATGTATTCCGTATGTAGTCATACGTGCTTAGGGAAAAGAACTTGCATGACATCTATTGTCCACCCCTCCCGTGGCAGCGGGGTCCTAATGGAAACTATGGGATATTAAGGTTCTCCTTGTTGGAATTATGCCCTAGAGGCAATAATAAATGTATAGTTATTATTATAATTCCTGTATCAAGATAATGGTTTATTATCCATGCTATAATTGTATTGAATGAAGACTCATTTACATGTGTGGATACATAGACAAAACACCATCCCTAGCATGCCTCTAGTTGGCTAGCCAGTTGATCGATGATAGTCAGTGTCTTCTGATTATGAACAAGGTGTTGTTGCTTGATAACTGGATCACGTCATTAGGAGAATCACGTGATGGACTAAGACCCAAACTAATAGACGTAGCATGTTGATCGTGTCATTTTGTTGCTACTGTTTTCTGCGTGTCAAGTATTTATTCCTATGACCATGAGATCATATAACTCACTGACACCGGAGGAATGCTTTGTGTGTATCAAACGTCGCAACGTAACTGGGTGACTATAAAGATGCTCTACAGGTATCTCCGAAGGTGTTAGTTGAGTTAGTATGGATCAAGACTGGGATTTGTCACTCCGTGTGACGGAGAGGTATCTCGGGGCCCACTCGGTAATGCAACATCACACACAAGCCTTGCAAGCAATGTAACTTAGTGTAAGTTGCGGGATCTTGTATTACGGAACGAGTAAAGAGACTTGCCGGTAAACGAGATTGAAATAGGTATGCGGATACTGACGATCGAATCTCGGGCAAGTAACATACCGAAGGACAAAGGGAATAACATACGGGATTATACGAATCCTTGGCACTGAGGTTCAAACGATAAGATCTCCGTAGAATATGTGGGATCCAATATGGGCATCCAGGTCCCGCTATTGGATATTGACCGAGGAGTCTCTCGGGTCATGTCTACATAGTTCTCGAACCCGCAGGGTCTGCACACTTAAGGTTCGACGTTGTTTTATGCGTATTTGAGTTATATGGTTTGTTACCGAATGTTGTTCGGAGTCCCGGATGAGATCACGGACGTCACGAGGGTTTCCAGAATAGTCCGGAAACGAAGATTGATATATAGGATGACCTCATTTGATTACCGGAAGGTTTTTCGGAGTTACCGGGAATGTACCGGGAATGACGAATGGGTTCCGGGAGTTCACCGGAGGGGGGCAACCCACTCCGGGAAGCCCATCGGTATTTGGGGGGGTCACACCAGCCCTTAGTGGGCTGGTGGGACAGCCCACAAATCCCCTATGCGCCAAGGAAGAAAAAATCAAAGGAAAGGAAAAAAAAAGGAAGAAGTGGGAAGGGGGAAGGACTCCCTCCCACCAAACCAAGTAGGACTCGGTTTGGGGGGGGAGAGTCCTCCCCCCTGGCTCGGCCGACCCCTTGGGGATCCCTTGGACCCCAAGGCAAGGTCCCCCTCCCTCCTCCTATATATGGGGCTTTTAGGGCAGATTTGAGACGACTTTCTCACGGCTGCCCGACCACATACCTCCATAGTTTTTCCTCTAGATCGTGTTTCTGCGGAGCTCGGGCGGAGCCCTGCTGAGACAAGATCATCACCAACCTCCGGAGCGCCGTCACGCTGCCGGAGAACTCTTCTACCTCTCCGTCTCTCTTGCTGGATCAAGAAGGCCGAGATCATCGTCGAGCTGTACGTGTGCTGAACGCGGAGGTGCCGTCCGTTCGGCACTAGATCGTGGGACTGATCGCGGGATTGTTCGCGGGGCGGATCGAGGGACGTGAGGACGTTCCACTACATCAACCGCGTTCTCTAACGCTTCTGCTGTACGATCTACAAGGGTACGTAGATCACTCATCCCCTCTCGTAGATGGACATCACCATGATAGGTCTTCGTGCGCGTAGGAAAATTTTTGTTTCCCATGCGACGTTCCCCAACAGTGGCATCATGAGCTAGGTTCATGCGTAGATGTCTTCTCGAGTAGAACACAAAAGGTTTTGTGGGCGGTGATGTGCGTTTTGCTGCCCTCCTTAGTCTTTTTCTTGATTCCGCGGTATTGTTGGATTGAAGCGGCTTGGACCGACATTACTCGTACGCTTACGAGAGACTGGTTTCATCGTTACGAGTATCCCCCTTTGCTCAAAGATGACTGGCAAGTGACGGTTTCTCCAACTTTAGTTGAATTGGATTTGACCGAGGAGGTCCTTGGATGAGGTTAAATAGCAACTCATATATCTCCGTTGTGGTGTTTGCGTAAGTAAGATGCGATCCTACTAGATACCCTTGGTCACCACGTAAAACATGCAACAACAAAATTAGAGGACGTCTAACTTGTTTTTGCAAGGTATGATTGTGATGTGATATGGCCAATGATGTGATGTGATATATTGGATGTATGAGATGATCATGTTGTAATAGAAATATCGACTTGCACGTCGATGGTACGGCAACCGGCAGGAGCCATAGGGTTGTCTTTATACTAACATATGTGCTTGCAGATGCGTTTACTATTTTGCTAGGATGTAGCTTTAGTAGTAATAGCATAAGTAGCACGACAACCCCGATGGCAACACGTTGATGGATGATCATGGTGTGGCGCCGGTGACAAGAAGATCGTGCCGGTGCTTTGGTGATGGAGATCAAGAAGCACGTGATGATGGCCATATCATGTCACTTATGAATTGCATGTGATGTTAATCCTTTTATGCACCTTATTTTTCTTAGAACGACGGTAGCATTATGAGGTGATCTCTCACTAAAATTTCAAGACGAAATTGTGTTCTCCCCGACTGTGCACCGTTGCTACAGTTCGTCGTTTCGAGACACCACGTGATGATCGGGTGTGATAGACTCAACGTTCACATACAACGGGTGCAAAACAGTTGCGCACGCGGAACACTCGGGTTAAGCTTGACGAGCCTAGCATGTGCAGACATGGCCTCGGAACACATGAGACCGAAAGGTCGATCATGAATCATATAGTTGATATGATTAGCATAGGGATGCTTACCACTGAAACTACTCTCGACTCACGTGATGATCGGACTTGGGATAGTGTAAGTGGATCATGAACCACTCAAATGACTAGAGAGATGTACTTTTTGAGTGGGAGTTTAGCATATAATTTGATAAAGTTGAACTCTAATTATCTTGAACATAGTCTAAGTGCACTTTGAATATATTTGTGTTGTAGATCATGGCTCACGCAAGTGTCATCCTGAATTTTAATACGTTCCTAGAGAAAGCTAAGTTGAAAGATGATGGAAGCAACTTTGTAGACTGGGCTCGTAATCTTAGGCTTATCTTACAAGCTGGAAAGAAGGATTATGTCCTTAATGCTGCGCTAGGAGATGAACCACCCGCTACGGCTGATCAGGATGTTAAGAACGCTTGGTTAGCACGTAAGGAGGACTACTCAATAGTTCAATGTGCAGTCTTGTATGGCTTAGAACCGGGACTTCTACGTCGCTTTGAGCGTCATGGAGCATTTGAGATGTTCCAGGAGTTGAAGTTTATCTTTCAGAAGAACGCCCGGATCGAGAGGTATGAGACCTCCGATAAATTCTATGCTTGCAAGATGGAGGAAAACTCGTCTGTCAGTGAACCTGTGCTCAAAATGTCTGGGTACTCAAACTGTCTAGCTGAACCGGGGATTGAACTCCCGCAAGAAGCTATCACTGACAAAATCCTTCAATCACTGCCGCTAAGCTATAAAGGCTTTGTGTTGAACTACAACATGCAAGGGATGAACAAGTCTCCCGGCGAGTTGTTTGCGATGCTGAAAGTCGCAGAGTCTGAACTCCGTAAAGAGCATCAAGTGTTGATGGTGAGCAAGACCACTAGTTTCAAGAGAAACGGCAAAGGCAAGAAGGGCAATTCGAAGAAGAGCGGCAAGCCTGTTGCCAATCCGCCGAAGAAACCCAAGGCTGGACCTAAGCCTGAAACAGAGTGCTTCTATTGCAAGGGTATGGGTCACTGGAAGCGCAATTGCCCCAAGTATCTGGCAGATAAGAAGGCGGGCAAAGAAAAATCAGGTATATTTGATATACATGTTATTGATGTGTACTTAACCGGCTCTCGTAGTAGTACCTGGGTATTCGATACCGGTTCTGTTGCTCACATTTGCAACTCGAAGCAGGAACTGCGGAATAGACGAAGGCTGGCAAAAGATGAAGTGACGATGCGCGTAGGAAACGGTTCCACCAAGGTTGATGCAATCGCCGTCGGCACAGTGTCACTTCAACTACCATCGGGATTAGTGATGAACTTAAATCATTGTTATTTAGTGCCTGCGTTGAGCATGAACATTATATCTGGATCTTGTTTATTGCGAGACGGTTACTCTTTTAAGTCTGAGAATAATGGTTGTTCTATTTCTATGAGTAACATCTTTTATGGTCATGCACCGAATATGAGAGGATTGTTCATATTGAATCTTGATAGAGATACGCATATACATAACATTGAGACCAAAAGAGTTAGAGTAAACAATGATAGCACCATATTTTTGTGGCACTGCCGCTTGGGTCATATTGGTGTAAAACGCATGAAGAAACTCCATGCTGATGGACTTTTGGAGTCACTTGACTTTGATTCACTTGACACGTGCGAACCATGCCTCATGGGCAAGATGACTAAGACTCCGTTCTCCGGAGCAATGGAGCGTGCAAGTGACTTGTTGGAAATCATACATACCGATGTGTGTGGTCCAATGAGCGTGGAGGCACGCGGCGGATATCGTTATTTTCTCACCTTCACTGACGATTTAAGTAGATATGGTTATGTCTACTTGATGAAGCACAAGTCTGAAACATTTGAAAAGTTCAAGCAATTTCAGAGTGAAGTGGAAAATCATCGTAACAAGAAGATCAAGTTCCTACGGTCTGATCGTGGGGGTGAATATCTGAGTTTCGAGTTTGGTACTCACTTAAGACAATGTGGAATTGTTTCGCAGTTAACACCGCCTGGAACACCACAGCGTAATGGTGTGTCCGAACGTCGTAATCGTACTTTGTTAGAAATAGTGCGATCTATGATGTCTCTTACTGATTTGCCGTTATCGTTTTGGGGTTATGCATTAGAAACAGCTGCATTCACTTTAAATAGGGCACCATCGAAATCCGTTGAGACGACACCATACGAACTGTGGTATGGCAAAAGGCCAAAGTTGTCGTTTCTTAAAGTTTGGGGATGTGATGCTTATGTCAAAAAGCTTCAGCCTGAAAAGCTGGAACCCAAAGCGGAAAAGTGCGTCTTCATAGATTACCCAAAAGAGACAGTTGGGTACACCTTCTATCTCAAATCCGAGGGCAAAGTGTTTGTTGCTAAGAACGGAACTTTTCTCGAGAAGGAGTTTCTCTCGAGAGAATTGAGTGGGAGGAGGATAGAACTTGACGAGGTTGTCGAACCTCTCATCCCTCTGGATGGTGGCGCAGGGCAAGAGGAAACCTCTGTCATTGCGACGCCGGTTGAGGAGGAAGTTAATGATGATGATCATGAAACTCCAGTTCAAGTTTCTGTTGAACCACGCAGGTCGACGAGATCACGCGCTGCTCCAGAGTGGTACGGCAATCCCGTCTTATCAATCATGTTGTTAGACAACAATGAACCTGCAAATTATGAAGAAGCAATGGTGGGCCTAGATTTCAACAAATGGCTAGAAGCCATGAAATCCGAGATAGGATCCATGTATGAGAACAAAGTGTGGACTTTGAAGATACTGCCTGAGGGCCGCAAGGCTATTCAGAACAAATGGATCTTTAAGAAGAAGACGGACGCTGACGGTAATGTGACCGTTTATAAAGCTCGACTTGTGGCAAAGGGTTTTTCACAAGTTCCAGGAATTGACTACGATGAGACTTTCTCTCCCGTAGCGATGCTTAAGTCCGTCAGAATCATGTTAGCAATAGCTGCATTTTTCGATTATGAAATCTGGCAGATGGATGTCAAAACGGCGTTCCTTAACGGTTTCCTTAAGGAAGAGTTGTATATGATGCAACCCGAAGGTTTTGTCGATCCTAAAAATGCTGACAAGGTGTGCAAGCTCCAGCGATCCATTTATGGACTGGTGCAAGCATCTCGAAGTTGGAACAAACACTTTGATGAGGTGATCAAAGCATTTGGGTTTATACAAGTGGTTGGAGAATCTTGTATTTACAAGAAAGTGAGTGGGAGCTCTGTGGCGTTTCTATATTATATGTGGATGACATATTACTGATTGGAAACAACGTAGAGCTTTTGGAGAGCATAAAAGGTTACTTGAATAAAAGTTTCTCTATGAAGGACCTAGGAGAAGCTGCTTACATTCTAGGCATTAAGATCTATAGGGATAGATCAAAACGCCTGATAGGACTTTCACAAAGCACATACCTTGATAAAGTTTTGAAGAGGTTCAAAATGGAACAGTCCAAGAAAGGGTTCTTGCCAGTGTTACAAGGTACGAGATTGAGTAAGACTCAGTGCCCAGCAACTGATGAAGATAGAGAGCATATGCGATCCGTCCCCTATGCTTCAGCCATAGGCTCTATCATGTATGCAATGCTGTGCACTAGACCGGATGTTAGCCTAGCCATAAGTATGGCAGGTAGGTTCCAGAGTAATCCAGGAGTGGATCACTGGACGGCGGTCAAGAATATCCTGAAGTACCTGAAAAGGACTAAGGAGATGTTTCTCGTGTATGGAGGTGACGAAGAGCTCGCCGTAAAAGGTTACGTCGATGCAAGCTTTGACACAGATCCGGACGACTCTAAGTCGCAAACCGGATACGTATTTATTCTTAATGGGGGTGCAGTAAGCTGGTGCAGTTCCAAGCAAAGCGTCGTGGCAGATTCTCCATGTGAAGCGGAGTACATGGCTGCCTCGGAGGCGGCTAAGGAGGGTGTCTGGATGAAGCAGTTCATGACGGATCTTGGAGTGGTGCCGAGTGCACTGGATCCAATAACCTTGTTCTGTGACAACACTGGTGCCATTGCCTTAGCAAAGGAACCAAGGTTTCACAAGAAGACCAGACACATCAAACGACGCTTCAACCTCATCCGCGACTACGTCGAGGAGGAGGACGTAAATATATGCAAAGTGCACACGGATCTGAATGTAGCAGACCCGCTGACTAAACCTCTTCCACGGCCAAAACATGATCAACACCAGAACTGTATGGGTGTTAGATTTATTACAATGTAATTCACATGGTGATGTGAGGGCTAGATTATTGACTCTAGTGCAAGTGGGAGACTGTTGGAATTATGCCCTAGAGGCAATAATAAATGTATAGTTATTATTATAATTCCTGTATCAAGATAATGGTTTATTATCCATGCTATAATTGTATTGAATGAAGACTCATTTACATGTGTGGATACATAGACAAAACACCGTCCCTAGCATGCCTCAAGTTGGCTAGCCAGTTGATCGATGATAGTCAGTGTCTTCTGATTATGAACAAGGTGTTGTTGCTTGATAACTGGATCACGTCATTAGGAGAATCACGTGATGGACTAAGACCCAAACTAATAGACGTAGCATGTTGATCGTGTCATTTTGTTGCTACTGTTTTCTGCGTGTCAAGTATTTATTCCTATGACCATGAGATCATATAACTCACTCACACCGGAGGAATGCTTTGTGTGTATCAAACGTCGCAACGTAACTGGGTGACTATAAAGATGCTCTACAGGTATCTCCGAAGGTGTTAGTTGAGTTAGTATGGATCAAGACTGGGATTTGTCACTCCGTGTGACGGAGAGGTATCTCGGGGCCCACTCGGTAATGCAACATCACACACAAGCCTTGCAAGCAATGTAACTTAGTGTAAGTTGCGGGATCTTGTATTACGGAACGAGTAAAGAGACTTGCCGGTAAACGAGATTGAAATAGGTATGCGGATACTGACGATCGAATCTCGGGCAAGTAACATACCGAAGGACAAAGGGAATAACATACGGGATTATACGAATCCTTGGCACTGAGGTTCAAACGATAAGATCTTCGTAGAATATGTGGGATCCAATATGGGCATCCAGGTCCCGCTATTGGATATTGACCGAGGAGTCTCTCGGGTCATGTCTACATAGTTCTCGAACCCGCAGGGTCTGCACACTTAAGGTTCGACGTTGTTTTATGCGTATTTGAGTTATATGGTTTGTTACCGAATGTTGTTCGGAGTCCCGGATGAGATCACGGACATCACGAGGGTTTCCGGAATAGTCCGGAAACGAAGATTGATATATAGGATGACCTCATTTGATTACCGGAAGGTTTTTCGGAGTTACCGGGAATGTACCGGGAATGACGAATGGGTTCCGGGAGTTCACCGGAGGGGGGCAACCCACTCCGGGAAGCCCATAGGTATTTGGGGGGGTCACACCAGCCCTTAGTGGGCTGGTGGGACAGCCCACCAATCCCCTATGCGCCAAGGAAGAAAAAATCAAAGGAAAGGAAAAAAAAAGGAAGAAGTGGGAAGGGGGAAGGACTCCCTCCCACCAAACCAAGTAGGACTCGGTTTGGGGGGGGGGGGGAGAGTCCTCCCCCCTGGCTCGGACGACCCCTTGGGGATCCCTTGGACCCCAAGGCAAGGTCCCCCTCCCTCCTCCTATATATATGGGGCTTTTAGGGCAGATTTGAGACGACTTTCTCACGGCTGCCCGACCACATACCTCCATAGTTTTTCCTCTAGATCGTGTTTCTGCGGAGCTCGGGCGGAGCCCTGCTGAGACAAGATCATCACCAACCTCCGGAGCGCCGTCACGCTGCCGGAGAACTCTTCTACCTCTCCGTCTCTCTTGCTGGATCAAGAAGGCCGAGATCATCGTCGAGCTGTACGTGTGCTGAACGCGGAGGTGCCGTCCGTTCGGCACTAGATCGTGGGACTGATCGCGGGATTGTTCGCGGGGCGGATCGAGGGACGTGAGGACGTTCCACTACATCAACCGCGTTCTCTAACGCTTCTGCTGTACGATCTACAAGGGTACGTAGATCACTCATCCCCTCTCGTAGATGGACATCACCATGATAGGTCTTCGTGCGCGTAGGAAAATTTTTGTTTCCCATGCGACGTTCCCCAACACTCCTTTTAATAAAGAACCGGACCAACACATTAACAAGTGGTGAATAGATGAACTCCTCATACTATGGTCATCTCTGGGAGTGGTTCCGGCTATTGTCACTCTGGGGTTGCCGGGTGATAACACATAGTAGGTGACTACAACTTGCAAGATAGGATCTAAAACACACATATATTGGCGACAACCTAATAGGTTCAGATCTGAAATCATGGCACTCGGGCCCTAGTGAAAAGCATTAAGCATAGCCAAGTAGTAGCAACATCAATCCCCGTCAAGAACTAACTCGATTACATGATAAATCTCATCCTACTCATCACCGTCCAGCAAGCCTACGATGAGATTACTCACGAACGATGAAGAGCATCATGGAATTGCCGATGGAGAAAGGTTGATGATGACGATGTCGACGATTTCCCCTCTCCGGAGCGTGAAATGGACTCCAGATCTGCCCTCCAGATGAAGAACAGGATGTGGCGGCGCCTCCGTATCGCAAAATGCGGTGAAATCTTCTCTCTGATTTTTTTTCCAGGCGAAACGAAAGATATAGGGCTGAGATTGGGGGCGGTGGTGCCACGTGGGCCCCACAAGCCCTCATGGCGCGGCCATACGGGGTGGCCGCGGCCCAGGGGCTTGTGGCCCACTGGCACGCCCCCTCACGTGGATCTTTGCGCACGTATTTTTCTTTTATTCCAGAAAAAATCTCCGTAAATTTTCAGGACGTTCCGAGAACTTTCATTTTTGCACAAAAACAACACCATGGCAATTCTGCTGAAACAACGTCAGTCCGGGTTAGTTCCATTCAAATCATGCAAATTAGAGTCCAAAACAAGGGAAAAGAGTTCAGAAAAGTATATACAACGGAGACGTATCAACTCCCCCAAGCTTAAAGCCTTGCTTGTCCTCAAGCAATTCAGTTGACAAACTAAAAGAGACAATAGAAAAACTTTGACGAACTCTGTTTGATCTTGTTGTTGCAACTATGTCTAACTAATAACCAGAGTTTCAGCAAGATCACAATCAAACCACATAAGCAAATGACATCTAGGTGTCACGGTAAACTCATATCAATGGCATAATCATCTAGCGAGCAAATAATAATAAGCCTTAAGTGTCAACATTTCAATCAAAACAACATGAAGCAGTACGAATAGATGGTATCTCGCTAGCTCTTTATGAGACCGCAAAACATAAATGCAGAGCACCTTAAATGACCAAGGGCTGACTAAACATTGTAATTCAAGGCAATGAAGATCCAGTCATAGTCACACTCAACACAGTTAAAAGCAAAGCATAAAAATGAAAGAGGTGCTCTCTAATTGGTTCTTTTGTAAGAGGAGGATGACTCAACAGGAACATAAGTAGACAGGCTCTTCGCAGAGGGAAGCATTGATTTGCACAGGTGCCAGAGCTCAAGCTTTTAAAACAGAGATAATAATTTTGGGTGGCATGCTTTCATTGTCAACGCAATGACTAGACAGTTCTCAATATGTTCCATGCTACACATGCTATAGGCTGTTCCCAAATAGAAAAGTAAAGTTTTGACTCCCCCACCACCAATCAGTCACACTCCACGGCTAGCCGAATCCTCGGGTACCATCCAAACCAACATTAATCCTGGGGGAGTTTTGTTTGCAATTATCTTTTCGATTTGAGCATGGAACCGGGAATTCCAATTACCGGCCCCTTTCTCGTGAATGATAGTGAATAAACACATATCGAGGATAACACGCCTAGCATGGAAGATACCAATAGCCCCCTGTCATGACATGAGCGGTTCGGGCATGCAAAACAGATTATTTCTTGAAGATTTAGAGAGTGGCACATGCAAATTTACTTGGAACGGCAGGTAGATACCGCACATAGGTAAGTATGGTGGACTCATATGGAACAACTTTGGGTTTATGGAGGTGGATGCACAAGCAGTATTCCCGCTTAGTACAAGTGAAGGCTAGCAAAAGACTAGGAAGCGACCAACTAGAGAGCGACAACAGTCATCAAAATGCATTGAGAGTAACTAACATTGAGTGCATGCATGAGTAGGACATAAATCACCATGAACATGAATATCATAGAGGCTATGTTGATTTTGTTTCAACTACATGCGTGAACATGCGCCAAGTGAAACCACTTGAATCATTCAAAGGAGGATACCATCCTATCATACTACATCATAGTCATCTCAACATTCATGTTGGCAAGCAAGACAAACCATTATAAGATCCTAGCTAAATAAGCATGGCATAAGCAACTATGATCTCTAAGTTGTCATTGCAAACATGTTTCCCTCACAACAAAGCTGAATCAGGTATGATGAGCTAGTCATATTAACAAAAACAAAATAGATCGAGTTCATACCAGCTTTTCCAGGCTCAGTCACTTCATCATATATCGTCATTATTGCCTTTCACTTGCATGACCGAACAATGTGAACAATAATAAGAGTGCTCGTGCATTGGACTAAAGCTGGAATCCGCAGGAAAACACAAAGGAGAAGACAAAGTAATATGGCTCTTTGAAAGCTAAACAGGTATGCATGCAAGAGCCACTAAACATTGTAACCAATATCTTCTACCTTGACCCAAAGAAAAAGAAAACTATCTACACGGGAAAGCTCCCAACAAGCAAAAGAAGAAAAAGAAAATCTTTTGGGGTTTTCTCAAACTAGACAGACATGCGAAAAGAAAACGAAAAAGAAAATAAACTGGCATGGATGATACAGTGGCAAAGTGTGAACACCGGCTAACAAAGTGAAAGCATAAGCAAGAATGTAAAGTCGGTGAGAACACGTACTCCCCCAAGCTTAGGCTTTTGGTCTAACTTGGTCTACTCCCGAGTGGACTAAGTATGCCACTGCTGTGTGACCTCCTCCGGCTCCCACTAATAAACCGACGTCTGGTACTCGACTGGCGGCTTGGGCATGGGCACCTGTGGTTGGGCCAAGCCCCAATATGCGTAGATGTCCGAGGGCATAATAGTGTACCTGCCTGCATGAAGATTGAACAAAGAAGGAGCAGGCAAAGTAATAGTCTCACGACTACCCTGACTAAATACCAGGTTATAAATCATCCTTCCACCTATATCTCTATCAAGAAAGTCATGGCGAACCATGCTATCGTAATCTAGATATCTCTCGGGAAGAAGAATCTCTTCTTCTTCCTCCAGTCTAATGGGTATCTCAAAGTGTCTGGCAAGACGGGTAGCATAGATACCTCCATAGACAACACCTTTAGAACGGTTAAGGTTCAACCTTTGAGCTACTATAGCGCCCAAGCTATAAGTTTTATCGTTATAAAGGGCTTCGCGCAAGACCGCAAGATCTAGGGAACTTATAAGTGACCCAGCTTTCCCACGACCAATCAATCATTTTCCCACAAATAATGAGAAGTACCGAAGCACGGGAAAATGAATGCTAGCAGCTCTAGCGCAAGACACTCCTCTCTCCTCTCCTACAGCAATTGTACCGATAAAAGCATCCAAGTCCCGTGGACGAGGTTCATGAATATCCCCAGCGTAAGGTAATTTGCAAACATTGCAAAAATCCTGGAGTGACATGCGCTGGGGGACAGCATCAAGTTTAAACTCAACCATAGGAGGATTCTTCCTCGGATAGAAGTTAAAGCTTTCTACGAAGATATTAGTGAGGAGGAGGTATTGCGAACACTTATCTTCAACGAAGGTGGTAAGGCCTGCGTTCTGCACCAAGTGATAAAAGTCCTCATAAATTCCAGCGGCGCATAAGAACACGTCGCTTGGCCACTCGCACGCTCGAACTCCCGCAACTCGAGGGACTCGATACTTTGGCTTCTTCTCACTCCCATCATCCTTGGGGTCACGGCTTGAAGAGCCTCTCAAGAACCTCCTCATCTTTTCCCTTTTCTATCTCTGAAAATTTCTGAAATTTTTAGTGATTCTAAGGAAAAGTGAATAAGGCTCAACAAATCTCGTAGCAACTACTCCCACAAGTGCCTAGAGACCATATTACGCATCAAAATTACTTAGGACCAGCTAGAATCAGCATGCAAACCTCAAGAACATGGTCAGCAAGGCAGCAAAAATACGCAGAGTATAAGGCACTAGATCAAAAACTAATTGGACCAATGGAGGAGTCACTTACCAAGGAGTAATTTCCCCAAAACTGTTTGGAGAACGGTGATTTGAGCAAAGAGATCGAAAATCCCAGCAAGAGGAGCAAGAACACGGGTTTGAGCTGCGAAATGGTTTTTCTGGAGGTAGGAGAAGCGGATGAGAGCAAGAATGAGTGGAGGGGTGCCTGTGGGCCCCACAAGCCTAGGTGGCGCGGCCAGGGGGTGCCCGCGCCCCTAGGGCTTGTGGCCCAATGGTGTGGCCCCGAGACAGACTCTTTGTCCCAGTATTTTTCAAATATTCCAGAAAAAGTCATACTAGATTTTCACAGTGTTCGGAGAACTTTTATTTTCGGGGTACTTTTCCACCGGACGCTAAGACAGAAATCAGGGAAAACTAAACTAAATCTATCATTTTTCTTCTAAGCAACCTAAAGTGAAAGCTCAGAACAGAGGTTTGTGACTCCTTGATTCATCCATCTCATGGTCATCGAAAGAAATCTGTCAATGGGGTTGATCAAATCCACTCGAAAAAACTTTCTCGAATCACAAAAGAGAATGGAGAATTTTCGAATAGTCATGAAGTCACCTCAATGGGGATGTGTATCTCCCCAACAAGCAAGTCATACTTCATCTTGACACGAGGAATAGGGCATTCAAAGCTCCCAATAAGAATCGATGAAGTTTTTTCGATAGCATTGATGCAATGTACTCGATATCCTATGCTCATTACCGTTGACATGGAAAGTGACATTGCCTTTGTTGCAATCTATAACAGCCCTTGTAGTGTTTAAAAAGGGTCTTCCGAGGATGACAGCGATGGCATCGTCCTGAGGAATATCCAAGATAACAAAGTCTGTTAAGATAGTGGTGTTAGCAACCACAACAGGCACATCCTCGAAAATGCCAATAGGGAAATCAGTTGATTTGTCGGCCATTTGCTGAGAAATTTCAGTGGGTGTCAACTTATCCAGTTCAAGTCTACGATAAAGAGAGAGAGGCATAACACTAACACCGGCTCCAAGATCGCATAACGCAGTTCTAATGTAGTTGCCTTTAATGGAGCAAGGTATAGTGGGCACACCGAGATCACCTTGTTTCTTAGGAGTTCCACCCTTGAAAGTGTAATTGGCAAGCATGGCGGAGATCTCAAGATCAGGTATCCTCCTCTTATTAATCACAATATCTTTCATGTACTTCGCATACGGAGACATCTTAAGCATATCTGTCAAACGCATCTGCAGAAAGACAGGTCTGATCATTTCAACGAATCTCTCAAAATCCTCATCATCCTTTTTCTTGGATGGTTTGGGAGGAAAGGGCATAGGTTTCTGAACCCATGGTCCCCTTTCTTTACCGTGCTTCCTAGCAGCGAAGTCATTCTTATCGTATATCTTAGTCTTAGGCCGTGGGTTATCAAGATCAACACTAGGTTCAATCTCCACATCCTTTTCATTGCTAGGCTGAGCATCTTCATGAACATCACTATTGATATTATCATTAGGCTCATGTTCATCACCAGATTGTGTTTCAGCATCAGAGACAGAGGCATCGTTTGGACTCTCAGGGGTAGCAGAAACAGGGTTGCTAACGTGCACATCTGTATCATCTTTCTTCTTCTTTCTAGGATGACTAGGTGCATCAGTGTTAACTCCTTGAGAATCTTGTTCAATTCTCTTTGGATGACCCTTAGGATACAGAGGTTCCTGGGTCATTCTACCGCCTCTAGTAACGACTTTGACGGTATTATCATTCAACTCATTGAGCAAGTCATTCTGAGCTTTAAGTACTTGTTCTACCTGAGTAGTAACCATAGAAGGATGTTTCCTCAGAAGCTTAAGGTCATTGACATTTCTGTCCACACAAGCACTTAAATGACTAAGCATACGAGCATTATTTCCAATTTTCTGCTAACATAATCATTGAAACTCTGTTGGTTGGCAACGAAGTTATCAAATTCATCCATGCATAAGCTAGTAGGTTTATCAAAAGGAATATCACTCTCATCAAACCTACGCAGATAATTTACTTCTACTACCTGTATCGGGTTATCGACACCATGGATCTCTTTGATAGGCGGTAGATTTTTGACATCTTCAGATTTAATGCCTTTCTTTTGCATAGATTTCTTGGCTTCTTGCATATCTTCAGGACTGAGGAATAGAATACCTCTTTTCTTTGGAGTTGGCTTAGGAGGTGGTTCGGGAATAGTCCAAGCATTCTCATTGCACAAGATGTTATTCAGTAGAATCTCAGCTTGTTCTACAGTTCGTTCCCTAAAAACACTACCGACACAACTATCTAAGTGGTCTTTGGAAGCATCGATAAGTCCATTATAGAAGATATCAAATATCTCATTCTTCTCAAGAGGGTGATCAGGCAAAGCATTCAGTAGCTGGATAAGCCTCCCCCAAGCTTGTGGGAGACTCTCTTTTTGAGCTTGAGCAAAGTTGTATATTTCCTGCAAGACAGCTTGCTTCTTATGGGCAGGGAAATATTTTTCAGAGAAGTAGTAGACCATATCCTGGGGGCTACGCACACAACCAGGAGCAAGAGAAGTGAACCAGGTCTTAGCAGCATCCTTTAGCGAGAAAGGAAACAGCTTGAGCATGTAGTAGTGGCGGATCTTTTCCTCACTAGTGAATAGGGTGGCTATATCGTGCAGTTTGGTAAGATGGGCTACAACTGTTTCAGACTAATAACCGTGAAAGGGATTAGATTCGACAAGAGTGATTAACTCAGGGTCGACAGAGAATTCATAATCCTTATCGGTCACAAAGATAGGTGAAGTAGCAAACTTCGGGTCGTATTTCATCCTAGTGTTCAGAGATATTTCTTTCCACTTGCGTAGAAGTTTCTCAACATCATAGCTATCCTTACACGCAAGAAAATCCTCAGCTATCTCTCCCTCCATTACATAGCGCGTATCAGGCATAGCAGGCAATTCAGGCATAGTAGCAGGTTCTACTTCAATAGTATCAGCAGTTTCAGAAGTATCATCACATCTAGCAACAACTCTAGCAAGTTGTGCATCAAGGAATGCACCTAGTGCAAAGCAGTATCAAGCATAGCATCATCAGGCATAGTATCAAGCATAGCATCATTAGGCATAGTATCAAGCATAGCATCATAAGCATCATGGCCAGCAGAAGTAGCATCATCAAGCACAGGCGACATATCAAGATTTCTAGTAGGAGGCGAAGTCGCAAACTTACTCAAAAATGAAGGTGAATCAAGTGCAGAGCTAGATGGTAGTTCCTTACCTCTCCTCGTAGTGGAAGGTAGGATTTTAGTTCTTGGATCTTTTGGATTCCTCATAGTTATTAGCAGACGTCAATCCCAAGTGACTCGGAGAATATAGTTGTGCCTCCTCGGCAACGGCGCCAGAAAAAAGCCTTGATGTCTGATACGTCTCCATTGTATCTACTTTTCCAAACTCTTTTGCCCTTGTTTTGGACTCTAATTTGCATGACTTGAATAGAACTAACCTGGACTGACGCTGTTTTCAGCAAAATTGCCTTGGTGTTATTTTTGTGCAGAAATCAAAGTTCTCCAAACGTCGTGAAAATTTACGGAGATCATTTTTGGAAAATATGAAAAATACCTGCGCGAAGATCCACCTGAGGGGGTGGGCCAGTGGGCCACAAGCCCTGCCTCCGCCACCCCCTAGTGGCGATGGGCAAGTTTGTGGGGCCCACACGGCTCTACCGCCCCCAATCTCAGGTCTATAAGGTCACTTTCGTCCCAGAAAAAATAAAAAGAGAAGATCTCGTCGTGTTTGCAATACGGAGGCGCCGCCACAACCTGTTCTTCATCTGGAGGGCAGATGTGGAGTCCGTCTTGGGCTCCGGAGAGGGGAAATCGTCGCCATCATCATCATCATCAACCTTCTTCCCTCTCCAATTCCATGAAGATCTTCGTCGTTCGTGAGTAATCTATTCATAGGCTCGCTGGGCGGTGATGATTAGGATGAGATCTATTATCTAATCGAGTTAGTTTTGATGGGGATTGATCCCTAGTATCCACTATGTTCTGAGATTGATGTTGCTACTACTTTGCCATGCTTAATGCTTGTCACTAGGGCCCGAGTGCCATGGTTTCAGATCTGAAATTATTATGTTGTCACCAATATATGTGTGTTTTAGATCCGATCTAGCAAGTTGTAGTTACCTACTATGTGTTATGATCCGGCAACCCCGGAGTGACAATAACCGGAACCACTCCCGGTGATGACCATAGTTTGAGGAGTTCATGTGTTCACCAAGTGCTAATGTGTTGGTCCGATTCTATATTAAAAGGAGAACCTTAATATCCTGTAGTTTCCTTTTGGACCCCGCTGCCACGGGAGGGATGGACAATAGATGTCATGCAAGTTCTTTTCCCTAAGCACGTATGACGACACATGGAATGCATGCCTAGATCACATTGACGAACGGGAGCTAGCCACATATCTCTCTGTGTTATAACTGTTGCATGATGAATATCATCCAAACAATTCACCGACCCATTGCCTACGAGTTTGTCCTACTGCTGATGTTACTTGTCTTGCTCTGCTGTTGTTACTTGCCTTGCTCTGCTGTTATTGTTCCTACTACTGTCGCTTGCTACTGTTGCTACTTGCTACTGTTGTCACTACTGCTGTTCCTTGCCACTGCTATTACTCGTTACACTGTGCTACCTGCTACAATCTTGATTCGCTTGACGTTGACGGGAACTGACAATTTCCGTCAATGGGGCAACTTGGCGCCATTGATACAATCGTTAGGAATAGTCTTCCGTCAACAGATCGTTTCTGACACTGTTGTTATCATACTACTTTGCTACTGATACTTTGCTTGTAGATACTAATCTTTCAGGTGTGGTTGAATCTGACATATTCAGCTGCTAATACTTGAGAGTATCCTCTCACCTCCTGCCTGGCGATCAACAAATTTGGGTCGAATACTCTACCCTCGAAAACTGCTACGATCCCACGTGCTGGTGGGCCGTCAACAACATTCTTCTAGTTTTGATTGCCGGAGAGTGCTAGCAGCATTCTTCTGGTGCCGTTGCAAGGGAAGGTCTGCTGTTATGGAGTCAACATTTTTGTGGCGCTTTTGCCGGGGAGGTATTGCTATATTCTCTGAGTCACTTGGGATTTATATCTGCTGATCACTATGAAGAATCCGAAGGATCCGAAGACCAAAGTCTTGCCCTCAACTACGAGGGGAGGTAAGGAATTGCCATCTAGCTCTGCACTTGATTCACCTTCAGTTATGAGTAAGTTTGCGACATCACCTCCTGCTAGAAATCTTGATATGTCGCCTGTGCTTGATGATGCTTATGATGCTACTGCTAGAGATGCTATGCTTGATATTATGCCTGATGATACTATGCTTGATACTATGCCTAATGCTATGCTTGATATTGCTAGAGATGTTATGCTTGATACTGCTAGAGATACTACTTTGCCTGATGTTCCACTAGGGGTATTCCTTGATGCTCATATTGCTAGAGTTATTGCCAATGCTCGTGATGCTTCTGAAACTGCCGATACTATTGAGTTAGAACCTACTTTTGCTCCTGTTAGATCTAGCTCTCCTAGATATGAATTGCCTGATATACCTGAGGGTTACGTTATGGAGGGAGAGATAGCTGAGGATTTTCTTGCGTGTAAGGATGCCTATGACGCTGAGAAATTACTTCTCAAGTGGAAGGAAACATCTTTGAAAGCTAGGATGAAATACGACCCGAAGTTTTCAACTTCACCTATCTTTATCACCGATAAGGATTATGAATTCTCTGTCGATCCTGAGATAATCTCTCTAGTCGAATCTGATCCTTTTCACGGTTATGAATCTGAGACGGTCGTAGCCCATCTTGCCAAACTACACGATATAGCCACCCTTTTCACTAATGAGGAGAAGATCCGCCACTACTATATCCTTAAGCTGTTTTCTTTCTCTCTAAATGATGACACTAAAGCCTGGTTCACCTCTCTTGCTCCTCGATGTGTGAGTAGTCCCCAGGATATGGTCTATTACTTCTGTGAGAAATATTTGCCTGCCCATAAGAAGCAAGCTGCCTTGCAGCAAATATACAACTTTGCTGAACTCCAATAAGAGAGTCTTCCACAAGCTTGGGGGAGGCTCGTCCAGCTACAAAATGCTTTGCCTGATCACCCTCTTAAGAAGAACGAGATACTTGATATCTTCTATAACGGACTTACCGATGCTTCTAGAGACAACCTAGATAGTTGTGCCGGTTGTGTCTTTCGGGAACGAACTGTAGAACAAGCTGAGACTCTACTGAATAACATCTTGATCAACGATAATGCTTGGACTATTCCTGAACCACCTCCTAAGCCAACCCCGAAGAAAAGAGGTATTCTATTCCTCAGTCCCGAAGATATGCAAGAAGCCAAGAAATCTATGCAAGAGAAAGGCATTAGATCTGAAGATGTCCAAAATCTACCACCTATCGAAGAGATCCATGGTCTCGATAACCCGATACAGGTAGTCGAAGTAAATTCTCTGCGTAGGTTTGATGAGAGTGATATTCCTTTTTATAAACCTGCTAGCCTATGCTTTGATGAATTTTACAACTTTGTTGCCAAACAACAGAGTTGCAATGATTATGTTAGCAGACATTTGGAACAAAGTACTCGTATGCTTAGCCATTTAAGTGCTTGTGTAGACAGAAATGTCAATGATCTGAAGCTTCTGAATAAACATGCCTCTATGATTACTACTCAGGTAGAAAAAGTACTTAAAGCTCAGAATGACCTGCTCAATGAATTTAATGACAACTCTGTCAGAGTCATTACTAGAGGAGGCAAAATGACTCAGGAACCTTTGTATCCTGAAGGTCATCCTAAGAGAATTGATCAAGATTCTCAAGGAATCAATGCTGATACACCTAGTCATCCTAAGGAGAAGAAGAAGGATGATAGAAACCTACATGCCAGTTCACCAAATACTGTCACACTTGAAGAACCTAATGATATTTCCGCGTCTGATGCAGAAACACAATCTGGTGATGAACATGAACCTGGTGACAATATGGACAGTGATGTTCATAATAATGCTCAACCTAGCAATGATGAGGATGTGGAGATTGAACCTTCGGTTAATCCTGATAACCCACAGCCTAAGAGATACGATAAGAATGACTTCACTGCTAGGAAGCATGGTAAAGAAAGGGAGCCATGGGTTCAGAGATCTATGCCCTTTCTTCCTAAGACATCCAAGAAAAAGGATGATGAGGATTTTGAGCGCTTCGTTGAGATGATAAGACCCATCTTTCTGCAGATGCGGTTAACTGATATGCTCAAGATGTCTCTGTATGCCAAGTACATGAAAGATATCGTGATTAATAAACGGAAGATACCAGATCTTGAGATCTCCACCATGCTTGCCAACTACACTTTTAAAGGTGGAACTCCTAAGAAACTTGGTGATCCTAGAGTGCCCATCCTAAGAAACTTGCTCCATTAAAGGAAATTATGTAAGAACTGCCTTATGTGACCTTGGAAACGGTGTTAGTGTTATGTCGCTCTCTCTTTATCGTAGACTTGAATTGGATAAGTTGACACCCACTAAAATTTCTCTGCAAATGGCCGACAAATCAACTGCTTTCCCTATCTGCATTTGCGAGGATGTGCCTGTTGTGGTTGCTAACACCACTATCTTAACAGACTTTGTTATCTTGGATATTCCCTAGGACGATGCCATGGCTGTCATCCTCGGAAGACCCTTTTTGAACACTGCAGGGGCTGTTATAGATTGCAACAAAGGCAATGTCACTTTCCATGTCAACGGTAATGAGCACACAGTGCACTTTCCGAAGAAACGACATCAAGTACATTGCATCAATGCTATCGAAAAGACTTCATAGATTCTTATTGGGATCTTTGAATGCCCTATTCCTCGTGTCAAGATGAAGTATGATTTGCTTGTTGGGGAGATACATATCCCCATTGAGGTGACTTATTGGCTATTCGAAAATTCTCCGTTCTCTCTTGTGATTCGAGAAGTTTTTGTCATGAGGACTTGATCAACCCCATTGACGGATTTCTTTTGATGACCATGACACGGATGAATCAAAGAGTCACATACCTCTGTTTTAAGCTTTCATTTTCTGTTGCTTAGAAGAAAAATGATAGAATTAGTTTAGTTTTCCCTCTTTTCTGTTTTAGTGTCCCGGAGAAAAATACCTCGAAAATGAAAGTTCACCGTTGGTCCTGAAAATTTAGTATGATTTTTTCTGGAATTTTCGAAAATTACCGGGCCTGAGAGCTGGCCTGGGGTCCAGACCAGTGGGCCACAAGCCCTGCCACCGCCACCTCCTGGTGGCGGAGGGCAAGCTTGTGGGGCCCACAGGGACCCCCTCCACTCATTCCAGCTCCCAGCCTCTTCTTCCACCTCCAGAAAAAATTGTTTCGCAGCTCAAACCCGTGTTCTTGCTCATTTGGCTGTGATTTTCGATCTCCTTGCTCAAAGCACCATTCTTCGAACCGTTTTGGGGAAATTACTCCTTGGTAAGTGACTCCTCCATTGGTCCAATTAGTTTTTGCTCTAGTGCATTATCCTTCACGGATTCTTGCTACCTTGGTGACCCTGTTCTTGAGCTAGAAATGTTGATTTGAGCTGGTCCCAAGTAGTTTTAGCGCGTGATACGGTCTCTAGGCACTAGTAGGAGTAGTTGGTACAAGTTGGGTTAATCTTTATTCACTTTTCTTTCGAAGTCTCTAAATTTTTTTAGAGTTTTTCAGAGCTAGAGAAAGGAAAAGATGAAGAGGTTCTTGAGAGGCTCTTCAAGACGTAACCCCAAGGAGGATGAGAAGAACAACCCCAAGTACATAGCCCCTCGAGTCACAGAAGTTCGAGCGTGCGAGTGGCTAAATGATGAATTTTTGCGCTCCGCCAGACTTTATGAAGACTTTTATTACTTGGTGGAGAACGCAGGTCTTACTGCGTTCATTGCAGATAAGTGCTCAAAATACCTCCTCCTCACCAATATTTTTGTTCAAAGCTTCAACTTTTATCCGAGGAAGAATCCTCCCATGGTTGAGTTCATGATATACGATGTTCCTCGGTGCATGACACTACATGATTTTTGCAATGTATGCAAATTACCTTATGTCGGGGATATCCATGACCCTCGTCCACGAAACTTGGAGGATTTCATTGGTACTATTGTTGTTGGAGAGGAGAGAGAAGTGTCTCGCGCTAGAATTGCTAGCATACATTTTCCTGTGCTTCGGTATTTCTCACTATTTGTGGGAAAATGTTTGATTGGCCGTGGGGAGGCTGGATGAAAGTGCGTTATATCGACTAGAGGGGGGTGAATAGGAGATTTTTAGAATTTCATCACTGAGGAAATTACTTTTGAGGAAATTCCTCACTGATGACTAACTTACAGCGGAAAAAGTAAAGGATTAGGAGTGCAAAGTTTCACAATAGCAGTTTTCCACTATGAGGAATGTGAAAACAGATTGCACAGTGAGCAGGCACGCAGAAAACAGATGAGGATTAAGTAGCGTGAAGAATTTGTGGTTGAGGAAATTCAGAGAAAGCCTTCAGCAAATTCTTCAAACAGTGGCAGTGAAAGTCATCAACACATAATCTGAGGAATGTAAGCAGACGAGGAATTAGAACCTGTTTCACAGTGAAGACAATAGTTGATGACCCAGTTCCAACTACTGTGACAGTTGTACATCTGGTTTGGAGCGGCTTGGTATTGAAACTAAAAGACACACAGTCCCTACCGTATTCTCCTTGGGCTAAGAACACACAGTCCTCGCCCAACACTCGTGGTAAGTCTTCTGGGCAGACTTCCAAACCCTCACAAACTTGGTCACCCGGCGATCCACAATTAACTCCTGGATTGCTCTAGACCATGACGCCTAACCGTCTGGAGGATGCACTGTCACATCCCTGGAACCCTAATCAAGTATAGCATTGTGCTCATATCTTCTTTGCATTGCATCCAAGAAAATTTCAACAAGATCAAAGCAAGTGGTGAAGCAAAACTCAAAAACCCTAGCCACTTCTTAAATTCAAAGAAATTCTAAACTTGTTCAAATCAATGAACCCAAGATAGCCTCAAGAAAAGTTCAACTTTTCTGATAATTCATGGAAGCAAATAAGCAGTGAAAAAAACTATTTTCATAACACATTTGGCATTTTATTTAAATGCAAAAAAGCTACTGGTTTCAAGTTTAAATTTGAATTCAAAAACTTTAAGTTTTAAAAAATGTTGAAAACTTCAGGAATGGTTGGATATATTCCAACTAATATTCTGGTGTGTTCAAAATAATTTTATAAACTATTTTGGAGATGAAATAAAAAGCAAATCAAAATAGTTAGCAAACCAGAAAACAAAACAGAAAAAAAGGAAGAGGAGCTTACCTGTCGCTCACCTCAGCCCAGGCCCAGCTCCCGTGTCGTCTTCCTCCTCGCTAGTAGGAGCAGGAGCTGGCCGCCTCGACACTCGGCGCCTCCACGCAGCTCCCTGCCTACCTGGCCGCCGCTTCACGCTAGCACGCGCTGGGATAACCTCCCCGAGCACGACCCTATCCATTCCCGCAAACCATTCCTCCCCTCTCCTCTCGGTTGCTCGGTCCCCACTGCCGCCATTGACAGGAGCTAGATGCTTTAGGAGCCCAGCCCCGCACGATTTGACCCTCTTTCCGATGGACGAGCTTCGGTCGCCGCCGAGCTCGTCGCCGGCGTCGATTCCGGCCACCCCAGCCCCTGGGGTTTGCTCCATCGTATGCGTCGTCGAGTGGTCGTTCCCCCTGTGGCCTCCATCGTGCGTTTGGTCGTCGGAGACGCGTTTCCGATGCCCTCCGCCGTCTCTGGTGTCGCTAGAGACTCACCGCCGGCGAGGACGACCTCGCCGCCGGTGGATCTCAGCTGGCCTGAGCCACTGACGCGTGGGGCCAACCTCTGGATCATTTTGGTTAACAAAAATAAAATTAATTAATCTAATAAGTCACTGACATGTGGGTCCAATGCTGTTAATTAGCTAATTAAGTTTAAAACTAATATAAACTGACCAGTGTCACTGATCAGTGGGTCCCACTAGTCAGGTTTGACTTTCAACGGCCAGTTGGACCTGCTGATGTCATGGTGACGCAATAAGTGGATTTTCTGATTAAAAAGAATTCCAGAAAATGCCCAAAACTTCTAAAAATCATAGAAATTAATCTGTAACTGGACCAAACATGTCATTTTCAAGGAATCTGAATATGTCATTTTCAAACATGTTTAAAACTGTTACTGGACCAAACATGTAGAATAATGAATAGGTTAAATTTAATAATTGCTTTGGAGTTGGAATTTGAAAATCATTTGGATTCCACTTCAAATGCTATGATCAAACAATGCTCAATCACAATCAGCAATTTAACATATCATTCCCATGCATGTTAAAACAAGTTGAACTGAGCGTCAGGTCGAATCAATTAAAATGGTATTCGAGAATACCTCGTTGAAAGTGATATTTGAATCTGATTCAAATCCACTTCAACCTAATGATGGTAGCTACATTAGCATACCACCTTGCATCTCATGCCATGCTCATGCATCATTTTGTTGCATATGATTGTTATTTATTGATGTCATTTCTATCGGTAGGCTCCGCTCCTCCGGATTCCACCGAATATCCGTCTGGAGAATATTGTCCCTCCTCTGAGCAACAAGGCAAGCAACCATTTTGATCATCCCGATAATTCCCATGTTATCGCTCCTGCACTTACTTATTGCATTAGGATCAAATGATTCAAATGCTTTTGCTACGTTAGTTGAACCCACTTCCTTTGCATGACCTGTCCTTGTCACAGTAAATAGCTGAACCTTGCAACCTAGCATACCTGGTAGATGCTTGAGCCATGATGTGCCTTATCCTGCTATGCATGCTATGCTTAGAGTTGTGTATGGTCTGGCATCGGGGAGATGAACAGAATTGTGAGAATGTGTTCAGTAGGTAAAGGTTGTATGCTGAACCTGATTTGGTAAAGGTACCGGTGAAAGGCTATGTAGGAGTACATGCCGGGTTGTTTCATAGGAACCATCCTTAGGAATTGAGTTCCGTGTATGTAATCCAAGACGAGATACTACCACATACTGGGCCCTGAAATATGACCCCGCTCGACTTATTAATCGCCTTGTACTCGGTCCAGGAGATGCAAGTAGTTTGTGGTGTTTATAGTCATGCTGTAGGCCGTGCATAGCGCTGACTTGAGAGGTGGGCTGTAATGCGGTAGGCAATGGCACGGTGTACCAAGTGGCACCCGGATGGTGGGCTTGGGAACCCTACGCACATCGTTTGGGGCCGTGGCGGAAACCTCGGCCGGACTTCCGTGCAGGTTACCCTCAGATAGGCGATAGACCTGGACTAAGTATTAAGCGTGGTTAACGGTCGTGGCCGACTCCCTCGCTTGGCTTCCGCTTGAAGGTTGCCGAGGTGCATGACGTGCACATGGCGATAAGTGGTGACAGCGTGTGTGAAGAAGTACACCCCTGCAGGGTTATGATCTATTCGAATAGCCGCGTCCGCGGATGTGGACTACTTGGAGACATATGTTGTTCATAGATAACTTCAATTGCTACTCATAAAATTGTCAAGATAAGCGTGAGTTGTTCGGGAACGTCGCATGGGAAACAAAAAATTTCCTACGCGCACGAAGACCTATCATGGTGATGTCCATCTACGAGAGGGAATATTCGATCTACGTACCCTTGTAGATCGCACAGCAGAAGCGTTAGTGAACGCGGTTGATGTAGTGGAACGTCCTCACGTCCCTCGATCCGCCCCACGAACCGTCCCTCGATCAGTCCCACGATCTAGTGCCGAACGGACGGCACCTCGGCGCTCAGCACACGTACAGCTTGACGATGATCTCGGCCTTCTTGATCCAGCAAGAGAGACGGAGAGGTTGATGAGTTCTCCGGCAGCGTGACGGCGCTCTAGAGGTTGGTGGTGATCTAATCTCAGCAGGGCTCCGCCCGAGCTCCGCACAAACGCGATCTAGAGGTAAAACCGTGGAGGTATGTGGTCGGGCTGTCGTGGCAAAGTTGTGTCAAATCAGCCCTAAAACTTCCGTATATATAGGGGGAAGAGGGGGAGCCTTGCCTTGGGGTCCAAGGACCCCCAAGGGGGTCGGCCGAGCCAAGGGGGGAGTCCTCCCCTTCCAAACCGAATTCAACTAGGTTTGGAAGGAGGAGTCCTTCCCCTTTTTCCCACCTCCTCTTTTTTTTTGCTTTTCTCTTTGATTTTCTTCCTATGGTGCATAGGGCCTTCTTGGGCTGTCCCACCAGCCCACTAAGGGCTGGTGCGCCACCCCCAAGGCCTATGGGCTTCCCCGGGGTGGGTTGCCCCCCTGGTGAACACCCGAAACCCATTCGTCATTCCCGGTACATTCCCGGTAACTCCGAAAACCTTCCGGTAATCAAATGAGGTCATCCTATATATGAATCTTCGTTTCCAGACCATTCCGGAAACCCTCGTGACGTCCGTGATCTTATCCGAGACTACGAACAACATTCGGTAACCAACCATATAACTCAAATATGCATAAAACAACGTCGAACCTTAAGTGTGCAGACCCTGCGGGTTCGAGAACTATGTAGACATGACCCGAGTAACTCCTCGGTCAATATCCAATAGCGGGACCTGGATGTCCATATTGGATCCCACATATTCTACGAAGATCTTATCGTTTGAACCTCAGTGCCAAGGATTCATATAATCCCGTATGTCAGTCCCTTTGTCCTTCGGTATGTTACTTGCCCGAGATTCGATCGTCAGTATCCGCATACCTATTTCAATATCGTTTACCGGCAAGTCTCTTTACTCGTTCCGTAATACAAGATCCCGCAACTTACACTAAGTCACATTGCTTGCAAGGCTTGTGTGTGATGTTTTATTACCGAGTGGGCCCCGAGATACCTCTCCGTCACACGGAGTGACAAATCCGAGTCTCGATCCATACTAACTCAACGAACACCTTCGGAGATACTTGTAGAGCATCTTTATAGTCACCCAGTTACGTTGCGACGTTTGATACACACAAAGCATTCCTCCGGTGTGAGTGAGTTATATGATCTCATGGTCATAGGAACAAATACTTGACATGCAGAAAACAGTAGCAACAAAATGACACCATCAACATGCTACGTCTATTAGTTTGGGTCTAGTCCATCACATGATTCTCCTAATGATGTGATCCCGTTATCAAGTGACAACACTTGCCTATGGTCAGGAAACCTTGACCATCTTTGATCAACGAGCTAGTCAACTAGAGGCTTACTAGGGACAGTGTTTTGCCTATGTATCCACACATGCACTGTGTTTCCAATCAATACAATTATAGCATGGATAATAAACGATTATCATGAACAAAGAAATATAATAATAACTAATTTATTATTGCCTCTAGGGCATATTTCCAACATGAGTGTCGTGGACGGCATTCCCGTATGGAGACGGAATGATTCCATGATGGAGTATTGTTGTGGTGTTAGTGGACTCGTGTGCGAGAAATCAAGTTGTCAAAATTATTCAAAATGCAAGTTGTCTAGCCACGAGTCAAATGCTGGCTTTCCGCATGAAACCCCACAATTCCTTATTGATACATTGCGTGAGTAGATAGTTATCCTAAAGTCTTGCTGAATACCTCCGTACTCATGTTTGCTTAATAATTTGTTGCAGAGGTTGTTAATGACCCTAATGGAGGGTTCTTCCTAGACATCGACGACGACGAGTAGCTAGTATCCCAGCTACGATCTGGCCCTAGGGTGGGTCTGTAGTATAGTCAGGCCATGTGCCTTCTAGTTTCATCTGTCTGTACTCAGACAGTTTATCTACTTCCGCTGGCTTGTAACTTGAATGACTGCTATGATGGGTTGTGAGACCCCTACTGTGTAATATTATGTGTGTGGCTCTTCCGAGCGTTTTAAATAAAGCTTGTATGTTTATGGTTATGTTGTGATGCCATCGATGTATCTATACATATCAGTATGCCATGCGTACGTGTGTCATACTTGATATGTATGGGGTTCGATTACCTAAACGTAGGCTTTAGCAGCATTCCTTATAGGGAAATGCCCCTTTGTGATCCAACGAGCCATGGTAGTTCGCTACTGCTCCGGACACATTGGTTGACAGGCATGTCTCCTTCTTAGCTGCTGTGTCTGTCCCCTTTGGGGAAATGTCACGTGATGTAATGGAGTCCCTGTAGCTTGCTACGACTCATCTACATTCGCTGGTGACCGACACCTACTTTGTTGGGTCATGTATGCATGTCCCTGTGCGGAACTGCCGCTTTGGTTTATGACTAGACATGTCGATCCGGGTTCTCTGTCACTGGATTTCTAGCGACACAATTGCATACGCGAGTCAAAAGGCGCAAATGGTCCCGGCTAAGGTAAGGCTGCAGCCGTCGGGATAACCGTGCGTGAGACCACAAAGAGATGCGATGTGTTACAGGCTGGATTCCTATGACTTAGGATCGGGGTCCCGAGAGCGTTGGTATCAGAGCCTGAGTGACTGTAGGACTACTAAGCCCAACTGGTCGAAGTCGAGTCTAGAATTGCTTTAGTTATATATAAGGGAATTGTTTGTGGAAGGGAACGTAAGACTCTTGTTCTCTTCTCAAGTTATTCTATTCTGGTCATCCTCGTCTTTTCTGCGGGAATTAAGGCCTAGGTCACTCATCTTCTTCTAGGCTCGTGTTTCTGATCGGTAGATTATAAGACTACGGGTCGAGAGATATTTTGGGTTTCTTTTATTCCTAGAAAAAGGAAGTAAGTTTGATGATCAGAGAATTGAACTTGATAGTTGAGTGGTTACGCTATTCCATTTTTTTGGGTTGTCTAAAAATTGTTTTTGAGCATTTACAGCCGTTATGCTGCCCAATTTTGCATTCAGAGCTCTAATGCTTTTGCATTACTCTCTATTTTCAGATGCCTGGTCGTCCTTCTCATGAGGTGGTTTGTCTGACCAGGTGCATTGATGCTGGTCAGGTTGATGTCGGTGTGCGGTTACCGCTGGTGCCCACAGTACACAGTGGAGGAACAGTACCGAGACTTCAACCAGAGCCAGTATATCTGCACTGTTAGGGTACGTATTTCCAGACTACCCTAGAGCTGAGGAGCCAATCCATTGATCCTATGGATTGGGAGTCACTGTTGACATGGCAGTACAAGATGCTGCCTATTCAATGCTGACCATTATGAGGGCGAGCCATGCACTGCTGCAGAATTCAGAGTTCTATTATGTTCCTCCCTCTCAGCCATGTGAAGAGGGATACCTCAGTGGAGTCTATTTTGATTCCTCTATGGAGGATCCGCTATTGCAGTCCACTGCTGAGATGCTAGAGAACAGAGACAGGGATGCTCGTGCCCTCCGCATGGAGCTTTATGCTACACGTGCCCGTCTGTGGACGAGTTTGTCGCAGCTGGCACCGGTAGTCCAGACAGGGTATGGAGATATGGAGATGTTGAACCCTGTTAGAACCCATCTTCTGGCCCATGTTGACTGGCCCGCTATAGGAGGAGTCACCCCTCTCCGGGGACCCCTACTACCACCAGTTAGGGGACCAAGGCCACATCCGTGTCCTTACGGATCCCAGGGATCTCAGGCCAGAGTATTTCCTGATCCGCAGGTTGAGCTTCCAGGCCATGGAGGCAATCTTTATGAGATTTTCTATGCGGATGCCTGAACCGTGAGTGGAAGGATGGTATGGTAGTAGATGTACTTCCGCAGTCCTGTGTGACTTGTGAAGTATGCTTATGTCGTGAAATGAATTCCGGAGGCATAGATAAATAATGTACAGGAAGCTTGTAAGCCTCTGATGAGTAGTTTCATAACTTCGGTAGTTTGCTCTTCGGTTAAGGTTGTACTGAACTATGTAAGGGTGTGTATGAACCATGGTGTATATATAGCAGTTGCTTGTTACCATGTTGTTCGGATATTCATTTCCGCATTCCATGTGTTCAGTGCATTATTAATCCATAGCTAGTATTGATGTTGATATTGGTCTAAGCTGTGAGTTTGTTTGTCAGGATAGTGTTCACCAGGTTGAACCGTGCCCCTGCTCATGAGCAAGGCGAGGGTAGTCAAGCGTCGCAGGAAGACCTGCCTCACCCGCCCTCTCTGGCAGAAGTTATGCTTGAGGCAGAGAGAAACAAAAGGGAGACCAACCGACTGTTAGAGCGTATTGAGAAAAAGATGGCTCGTCAGCCTAGGAATGCTGCAGTGTCCCTCAATGAATTTGTGAAGCTGAATCCTCCAAAGTTCCATCACTCCGTCGATTCCCTCGACGCTGATGATTGGCTGTGCAGTATCTCACGTAAGATTCGCTCTGCGAATGTTTCTGAGGCTGACAAGGTGACCTTTGCGGCGTATTTTCTGGAAGGACCCGCCAATCTGGGGTGGGAGAACTTTGAAGCTATGCGTCCTGCTGAACCAATAGCCACATGGGCAAACTTTAGTGCAGCCTTTCGTCTACACCATATTCCAGAGGGCCTGATGGACAGAAAGAGAGAGGAGTTCTGTGCATTCACCCTGGGCAAGTTGACCGTGGATGCCTATAGCCGCGAGTTCGGTAACCTTGCCTGCTATGCAACAGAGGAGGTGTCTACTGATGCCAAGAAGCAAGCAAGTTTACATAAGGGTCTGAACCCTGAGCTTCGTCGTGATTTGCGCCTCCCCGAGTGTACAAGCTTCCAAGCCCTGGTTAACAAGGCGATCAGTGCTGAGACTGGTCATACCGACTTCGAAGCCACAAAGAAGCACTCCCGTGACTTTGGCTCGTCATCTGGTTCCGCGTTTCCAAAACGTAGGATGTGGGTTCGAAACAGTTCTCTGCCGCCAAGATACACTCCGAGGCCATCCTATGTGGCGCCTGAGACGAATCAGTCCAACCCTCCAGCAAAAACTTATGGTGGTCCAGCTAGCAATGTTGCACCACGTGCCAACCTAGTGATCTGTTACAAGTGTGGAGAACCAGGGCACTATTCCCGTGAGTGTCCTCAGAATGTGGGTGCCAAGCAACCCGGAAAGACCGTCGGGCAAGGCAAGTCGGGCAAAGCTTACTATGTGAAGCCAACTCCTGCACATGGTCGTGTGAACTATGTCTCAGCAGAAGAACCTGTAGAGGATCCTGACGTCATACTGGGTACGCTTCTTGTTAATCATCACCCATCGTCTGTTCTTTTTGACACTGGGTCTTCTCATTCCTTCATTTCAGAAAGTTATGCACAGTTGCATAACATGTCTTTCTGTGATATGCCAATTCCTTTGGTTGTCCAAACTCCTGGTAGTAAGTGGCAAACCTCTAGGATAACCTATGACAATGAAATTCTAGTAGACGCGCTAGTTTTTCTAGCCTCATTGATAGCCCTGAAAACTTTGGATATTAATATCATCTTGGGTATGGACTGGATGTCAGCTCGCTATGCCAAGATTGATACTCATTCTAGAAATGTTCAGCTTACCCATCCCTCGGGTGAGATAGTCAATGGCTCTACTCGAGTTGCCAAATGCCAACTCTATTCCCTCAATGCCAACCCCCTTTCGGAACTTGAAGACATTCCGATAGTCTGTGACTTCCCGGATGTTTTCCCAGAGGAACTGCCAGGAATTCCACCTGACATAGATGTAGAGTTCGTAATAGATCTTGTTCCGAGAATTGTTCCAATAGCCAGAAGACCATATAAGATGGCACCCCTCGAGCTAGCCGAACTTAAGAAGCAACTAGATGAGGCCTTGTATAAAGGTTTCATTCGTCCTAGCTCTTCTCCTTGGGCTTGCCCCGTCCTCTTCGTCAAGATGAAGGATGGAACGGATCGGATGGTTGTAGATTATCGAGCAGTGAATCTGGTCACCATAAAGAACAAGTATCCGCTCCCCAGGATCAATGACCTGTATGGTCAGCTCGCTGGATCCTCAGTTTTCTCCAAAATGGATTTGAGGTTGGGATACGATCAAATCAAGATAAAAAACGGGGACATTCCGAAAACGGCTTTTGTTACTCGTTATGGCCAATACGAGTACACTGTCATGTCCTTCAGTTTAACCAATGCCCCAGCCACCTTCTCCCGCTTGATGAATTCAATCTTCATGGAGTATTTGCATAAATTCGTCGTGGTATACCTCGATGATATTCTCATCTACTCGAAGAACGAACAAGAACATGCCGAGCATCTAAGGCTGGTATTGCTGAAACTTCGAGAGCATCGCCTTTATGCCAAGTTTTCAAAATGTGAATTTTGGTTACCAGAAGTGACCTATCTAGGTCACGTAATCTCTGGTAAGGGTATTGCTGTCAATCCCAGAGAGTTCAAGCTGTCCTTGATTGGACTCAACCTGAATCGGTTAAGCAAGTTAGGAGTTTTATTGGTCTAGCGAGCTATTGTCGCCGCTTTGTCGAGAACTTCTCCAAGGTTGCAAAGCCTCTAACTAAACTCCTCAAGAAAGATAAAAAGTTCGAGTGGACACCACAGTGTGAGCATAGTTTTCAGGAACTGAAAAGACGCCTGACTTCCGCACCTGTGTTGCTACCACCAGATTTTTCTAAGGACTTTGTTATCTATTGCGATGCCTCGCGACAAGGATTAGGTTGCATTCTCATGCAAGATCGTCATGTGATTGCATGCGCATCTCGACAGTTGCGTCCACATGAGGATAATTATCCCACACATGATCTTGAGCTTGCAGCTGTAGTCCATGCAGTAAAAACCTGGCGACATTACCTCCTCGGTAATCGTTGCGAAATATTCACTGATCACCAAAGTCTGAAATATATCTTCACCCAGCCGGATTTGAATCTCACGCAAAGACGGTGGGTTGAGTTGATCTCGGATTACGACTTAGGGATAACTTACACCCCCGGGAAGGCCAATGTTATGGCTGATGCACTAAGTCGTAAATCTTATTGTAACAATTTGATGCTACAACAAGGTCAACCACATCTCTATGAGGAATTTCGGAAGTTAAATCTCCATATTATTCCTCAAGGATTCCTTTCTACCCTGGTGGCGAAGCCTACCCTTAAGGATCAAATTATAGCTGGCCAGAAGCGTGATAAGGGTATATCACGGATCAAGGAGAATATTATTAGTGGAAACGCTAACGAATTCTCCATGAATGATCAAGGTGTTGTATTCTTCCAGAATCGTCTAGTGGTTCCTAAGAACCCACATCTAAGGCAGTTAATCCTTAAGGAGGCTCATGATTATCCTCTCACCATTCATCCCGTTAGTACTAAGATGTATCAGGACCTACGCCAGAGGTTTTGGTGAACTAGGATGAAGAGAGAAATTGCTAAGTTCGTTGCTAACTGCGGCGTTTGTCGTCGAGTTAAGGTAGAACATCAAAGGCCTGCTGGCACCCTTCAACCTTTAGCTATTCCTGAATGGAAATGGGATAAAGTCAGTATGGATTTCATTACCGGATTTCCCAAGACCAAGAAAGGAAATAATGCTATCTTTGTGGTCATTGACCGTCTCTCCAAAGTAGCTCATTTTCTTCCAGTTCGTGAGAGTTTAACAGCTAGCCAGCTAGCAGAGTTATATATCTCTCGAATAGTGTCTCTTCATGGTGCCCCTGGAGATTAACTCAGACCGTGGGAGTATCTTTACTTCTCGCTTCTGGGAAAGTTTCCAGAATGCTATGGGGACTCACTTATCTTTTAGCACTACTTTCCATCCTCAATCAAGTGGTCAAGTAGAAAGAGTGAATCAAATCCTAGAAGATATGCTCCGAGCTTGTGTTATATCGTTCGGTATGAATTGGGAGAAGGTCCTTCCATTCGCCGAATTTGCTTATAACAATAGTTATCAATCAAGCTTGGGCAAAGCCCCTTTTGAAGTTCTCTATGGACGAAGATGTCGAACACCTCTTAATTGGTCAGAAACCGGAGAGAGGCAACTCTTTGGCCCGGATATGATCCAGGATGCAGAAGAGCAGGTTCGCATTATTCGTGAAAAGTTAAAAAACAGCCCAGTCTCGTCAAAAGAGCCAATATGATCGTCATCATAAGGTTGTGACCTTTGAAGTTGACGAGAAGGCTTACCTTCAGGTTACACCTTCGAAGGGATCACATCGATTCGGTATCAAGGGCAAGTTGGCTCCTCGTTACATTGGTCCTTTTCGCATTCTTCCCAAATGAGGAGAAGTTGCCTACCAGTTGGAACTTCCTCGGCATCTTTCCAAGGTTCATGATGTCTTCCACGTCTCGCAACTCAGGCGTTGCTTTTCGGATCCTATCCGTGAATTGGACCACGAAACGCTTGATCTCCAAGACAACCTTTCAAACCGAGAATACCCTGTGCGTATTCTTGATCAAGATGAGCGTACCACTCGACGTCGAAACCTCAAGTTTCTTGAAGTTAAATGGTCAAATCATTCTGAAAAGGAGGCAACATGGGAAAGAGAGGATCGTCTCCGACTTGAGTATCCCGCGTTATTCCCGACGACTTCTAAATCTCGGGACTAGATTCTTTTGAGTGGGGGTGAGTTGTCACATCCCTAGAACCCTAATCAAGTATAGCATTGTGCTCATATCTTCTTTGCATTGCATCCAAGAACATTTCAACAAGATCAAAGCAAGTGGTGAAGCAAAACTCAAAAACCCTAGCCACTTCTTAAATTCAAAGAAATTCTAAACATGTTCAAATCAATGAACCCAAAATGGCCTCAAGAAAAGTTCAATTTTTCTGATAATTCATGGAAGCAAATAAGCAGTGAAGAAAACTATTTTCATAACACATTTGGCATTTTATTTAAATGCGAAAAAGCTACTGGTTTCAAGTTTAAATTTGAATTCAAAAACTTTAAGTTTTCAAAAATGTTGAAAACTTCAGGAATGGTAGGATACATTCCAACTAATATTCTGGTGTGTTCAAAATAATTTTATAAACTATTTTGGAGCTGAAATAAAAAAGCAAATCAAAATAGTTAGCAAACTAGAAAACAAAAGTAAAAAAAGGAAGAGGAGCTTACCTGTCGCTCACCTCAGCCCAGGCTCAGCTCCCCTGTCGCCTTCCTCCTCGCCAGTAGGAGCAGGAGGTGGCCACCGCGACGCCCGACGTGGCCACACAGCTCCCTGCCTGCCTGGCCGCCGCTTTGCGCTCGCACGTGCGGGGATAACCTCCCCGAGCATGGCCCTATCCATTCCCGCGAACCATTCCTCCCCTCTCCTCTCGGTTGCTCGATCCCCACTGCCGCCATTGATAGGAGCTCGAGCTCGAGCTGCCCGTGCCTCTAGCCACAGGATCTCCCTCCTGAGTGCTCCATTCGCTCCGCCTCGACGAGCTGGTCATCCCTGCAGAAGCCGAAGGTCCCCCGAGCCTGCAACGCCCACGGCACCGTCATCTTCAAGCTTCGGCCGCCGACGAGCTTCGATCGATTTGTCGCCCGCAGCGCCTCCCCGAGCCGTCTAAGCCTTCCACTGCACTCCTCGTGAGCCTAGCAAGCTTTCCCCCAAGCTTCCCCCTTCGATCTCTTCCTCTAGGCCTAGTTCCACCGGAGCCCGACGAGGACCGCCGCTGCAGCTCGTCGCCGGTAGCTCTCCGCTGAACGGCTCATCCTTCTGAGGCCACCAGCAGCTTCAGGCCGTCGCGTAGATGCTTTAGGATCCCAGCCCCACGTGATTTGACCCTGTTTATGATGACCTCGACGATGGCCGAGCTTCGGTCGCCGCCGAGCTCGTCGCCGACGTCGATTCCGGCCACCCCAGCCCCTGGGGTTTGCTCCATCGTGTGCGCCGTCGAGTGGTCGTTCCCCCTGTGGCTTCCGCCATGCGTTTGGTCGTCGGAGACACGTTTCCGATGCCCTCCGCCGTCTCTGGTGTCGCCGGAGGCTCACCGCCGGCGAGGACGACCTCGCCGCCGGTGGATCTCAGCTGGCCTGAGCCACTGATGCGTGGGGCTAGCCTTTGGATGATTTTGGTTAAAAAAATAAAATTAATTAATCTAATAAGTCACTGACATGTGGGTCCAGTGTTGTTAATTAGCTAATTAAGTTTACAACGAATCTAAAACTGACCAGAGTCACTGACCAGTGGGTCCCACTGGCCAGGTTTGACTTTCAACGGCCAGTTGGACTTGCTGATGCCATGGTGACGCAATAAGTGGATTTTCTGATGAAAAAGAATTCCAGAAAATGCCCAAAACTTCTAAAAATCATAGAAATTAATCTGTAACTCCAATGAAAATAATTTATATATGAAAAACTATCAGAAAAATCAAAGGAATCTGAATATGGCATTTTCAAACATGTTTGAAAATGTTACTGGACCAAACATGTAGAATAATGAATAGGTTAAATTCAATAATTGCTTTGGAGTTGGAATTTGAAAATCATTTGGATTCCACTTCAAATGCTATGATCAAACAGTGCTCAATCACAATCAGCAATTTAACATATCATTCCCATGCATGTTAAAACAAGTTGATCTGAGCATCAGGTCGAACCAATAAAAATGGTATTCGAGAATACCTCGTTGAAAGTGATATTTGAATCTGATTCAAATCCACTTCAACCTAATGATGGTAGCTACATTAGCATACCACCTTGCATCTCATGCCATGCTCATGCATCATTTTGTTGCATATGATTGTTATTTATTGATGTCATTTCTATCGGTAGGCTCCGCTCCTCCGGATTCCACCGAATATCCGTCTGGCGAATATTGTCCCTCCTGTGAGCAACAAGGCAAGCAACCATTTTGATCATCCGATAATTCCCATGTTCTCGCTCCTGCACTTACTTATTGCATTAGGATCAAATGCTTCAAATGCTTTTGCCACGTTAGTTGAACCCACTTCCTTTGCATGACCTGTCCTTGTCACAGTAAATAGCTGAACCTTGCCACCTAGCATACCTGGTAGAATGTTGAGCCATGATGCGCCTTATCCTTCTATGCCTGCTATGCTTAGAGTTGTGTATGGTCTGTCATCGGGGAGATGAACAGAATTGTGAGAATGTGTTCAGTAGGTAAAGGTTGTGTGTTGAAATTGATTTGGTAAAGGTACCGGTGAAAGGCTATGTAGGAGTACATGGCAGGTTGTTTCATTGGAACTGTCCTTAGGAACTGAGTTCCGTGTATGTAATCCAAGACGAGATACTACCACATGCTGGGCCCTGAAATATGACTCCGCTCGACTTATTAATCGCCTAGTACTCGGTCCAGTAGTTGCAAGTAGTTTCTGGTGTTTATAGTCATGTTGGAGGCCGTGCATAGCGCTGACCTGAGAGGTGGGCTGTGATGCGGTAGGCAGTGGCACGGTGTACCAAGTGGCACCCGGATGGTGGGCTTGGGAACCCTGCGCACATCGTTTGGGGCCGTGGCGGAAACCTCGGCCGGACTTCCGTGCGGGTTACCCTCGGATAGGCGATAGACCTGGACTAAGTATTAAGCGTGATTAACGGTCGTTGCCGACTCCCTCGCTGGGCTTCCGCTTGAAGGTTGCCGAGGTGCATGATGTGCACATGGCGATAACTGGCGAGAGCATGTGTGAAGAAGTACACCCCTGCAGGGTTATGATCTATTCGAATAGTCGCGTCCGCGGATATGGACTACTTGGAGACATATGTTGTTCATAGATAACTTCAATGGCTACTCATAAAATTGTCAAGATAAGTGTGAGTGTCGTGGACGACATTCCCGTATGGAGACGGAATGATTCCACGATGGAGTATTGTTGTGGTGTTAGTGGACTCGTGTGCGAGAAATCAAGTTGTCAAAATTATTCAAAATGCAAGTTGTCTAGCCACGAGTCAAATGTTGGCTTTCTGCATGAAACCACACAATTCCTTATTGATACATTGCATGAGTAGATAGTTATCCTAAAGTCTTGTTGAGTACCTCCGTACTCATGTTTGCTTAATAATTTGTTGCAGAGGTTGTTAATGACCCTAATGGAGGGTTCTTCCTAGACATCGACGACGACGAGTAGCTGGTATCCCAGCTACGATCTAGCCCTAGGGTGGGTCTGTAGTATAGTCAGGCCATGTTCCTTCTAGTTTCATCTGTCTGTACTCAGATAGTTTATCTACTTCCGCTGGCTTGTAACTTGAATGACTGCTATGATGGGTCGTGAGACCCCTACTGTGTAATATTATGTGTGTGGCTCTTCCGAGCCTTTTAAATAAAGCTTGTATGTTTATGGTTATGTTGTGATGCCATCGATGTATCTATACATATCAGTATGCCATGCGTACGTGTGTCATACTTGATATGTATGGGGTTCGATTACCTAGCCGTAGGCTTTAGCAGCATTCCTTATAGGGAAATGCCCCTTTGTGATCCAACGAGCCATGGTAGTTCGCTACTGCTCCGGACACATTGGTTGACCGGCATGTGTCCTTCTTAGCTGCTGTGTCTGTCCCCTTTGGGGAAATGTCACGCGATGTAATGGAGTCCCTGTAGCTTGCTACGACTCGTCTACATTCGCTGGTGACCTACACCTGCTTTGCTGGGTCATGTATGCCTGTCCCTGTGCGGAACTACCGCTTTGGTTTATGACTAGACATGTTGATCCGGGTTCTCTCTCACTAGATTGCTAGCGACACAATTGCATACGCGAGTCAAAAGGCGCAAACGGTCCCGGCTAAGGTAAGGCTATAGTCGTGGGGATAACCGTGCGTGAGACCGCAAAGAGATGCGATGTGTTACAGGCTGGATTCCTATGACTTAGGATCGGGGTCCCGACATGCACAGTCCTCAAAGGTAAAAGGCTTCAGTCCCACAGAGGAACAACTTCTTCAGTGATGCTCAATCACTTGGTTCTAGGTTTGTGGTTTCGTGTTTGGGGTATTTCCTCACTGATGAATTACTCTCGAGGACACCGAGGAATTGGGTTGCTCTTATGACAAGTGTCAGTTTCTAACGGAGTAGCCAACCAGCTAATGGTTGTGGGGGGCGGCTATTTACAGCCTGGGAGCATCCTGAAATGATTTGACACTAATGCCCTTAAAAAATATGACCGTTGTTGTGGATAAGACCAATGATGTGGCATGGCTATCGAAACGGTCGGAACCCTCAACTGTGAGAGTCCTCATGTCACTCGTATTCCTCACTTGAGGATTTTGGTAGGATTAGGCTTGGGTTGAGCATCATGAGGAAATTCATTCCAAAGTGTAACTTCGACCCCCTTTAACAGTACGGTGTTCCTATTACTCAAGTGTGAAGAAAACAAAACAAAAAGAGTAAATCTTCATGCTTCAAAGTCTTCAGAATGATTTTCTTCAGGACACATCGAATTCCTCAATTTCAATATCTTCATGAGGAATATCAATTTCATCTCAGATTCTTCGCGATTCAATTCTTCAACTTCAGACCAATTTCTTTAACCGAAGATATACATTTTTAGGGGTCGATATTCATCAAATATTTCAAACTCCTCAGTGACTTATAGATCATGTGTACACTCATGAACACATTAGATACTTAACGTATAAGTCTTCAAACCACCAAAATCACTAAGGGGCACTAGATGCACTTACAATCTCCCCCTTTTTGGTGGTTGATGACAATTAGGTTAAGTCTTCAACAGGGATAAAAATATGAAGTGTAAATACTTATTTGAGGAATTTGAAATCAAGATTCAGAGAGAGTCCCCGTGAAGATGTGCATATCTTGAGGATTTTTTTTTCACAGCAAATGCACATTGATGATTTATATCATGGAGATCTCCCCCTAAGTCTTGTAAATCATGCATACATATGACATATAGTATGAAGAAAGTGAAGATGCATGATGACAAATGGTATCTCACGAATTTCAGCATGCGTGCGTTAAAAACTTGAGGAGTAAGCATGCAAAGAAAAACGTTCAAAAGCGTCAGAGTACCATCGGGCTTAAGTTACAACTCATTACATAAAAACTTCAGAAGAGCCAAGAGTTTGTAACTTAAATACACTTCATAAGCTCCAAAATATCCCGCTTGAAGACTAAATCTCAAGTTTCTCCCCCTTTGTCATCAAGTGACAAAAAGGGACAAACTGAGGACTAACGCCTGTGAGGACTTCACTCCTTGGCGGTTGATGAAGATGCATGGTGCTTCTTGGGAGTTGTCTTCTTCCTTGGACCGGTGGTAGTGTCGTGACGTTCTTCATCAGATTCAGCAGTGCGGAATGAAGAAAAGGAACTATCTTCAAGGTCTGGAACTGGAATTGGCCTGAACTTCTTCTTGGGAGGCCACGACCAGTCAAAGTCTCGCTCAAACTCCAATTCTTCAAGTTCTGTCTGAGTCTTTAGATGAGCAAGTGTGGCCTAGGTGCGATCAAAAACCTCATGCAGATAGTGATGGTTAAGCTTCACAGAGTTCTGTGTTTCAGTGAGGGTTTTCACAATGGCGCCGAACTGGCGTTTGACCCATTTGTGATTGCGATCCACCTTCTGGTGAAGACTGAGGAGAATTTCTCTTGTATTCATCACGCGAGGAGCAACAGGGCTTGGAGGGTGAGTCTCAGTATCATCCCATGAAGAATATGCTTCCGGCTCTCTAAACTGGCCATCAAGGGGCCTGCAGCCTTCATCAATAACTGACTTGCCTTTTCCTTCAACTAGCTCGAAAGTCTTCTTGTTGACCCTGATAGGAGGCATATAACCAATTTGGTTGTTGAAATCAGTGTGGAAGTTGATGCCTGTCCTTGTCCTGATGAATCTCATGATCCATGGGGCATATATCTTGTGATCAAATGGACACATGGCATTGTCGGCCAAAGTCCGCAAGAAGAAATCATGTATGTTGATAGGAATACCATGGATGATGTTGAAGAGGATATTCTTCATGATGCCTACGACATCTTCTTCATCATCATGGCCTTTGATCGGCGCAAGAACACTGCAGAGGATTCTGTAAACAGACCTTGGTGTATATTTGAGCTCGTGGACGAGGAAGGTTTTTCTCGGTGGTTGCCCTTTAGGCAAAGGCTTCATGAGGACTTCCATCATCCCGTTGGGCAGCTCACGCTCACCATAAAGCTTCACGGCCTCTTCTGAGGGAATTGAGACTGGCAATTCATGAAGTAGCTCAGTAGCAGGAGCCTTGTAGTGAGTGTTTTGTGTCATCCAGTCAAACACCCAGGTGTTAATATTTTCGGGATCGCCAGAGATGTGAAGAGTGGCATAAAATTGAAGAATGAGCTCGCTGTTCCAATCAGAGATATCTGAGCACATTGGTAGGAGTCCAGCTTCATGAAGGACGTTGAGGACTGGAGCCACGCATGGTATTGCTTCAAGTTCAACATGAGGAATATGCCTGTGCTGGAATATCTTATTTCTTCCACACAGTACAGAGGCATAGTAATTCACATGTGTCCTCGTCCAAAACTTCAGATGCCTGATTTGAGGCTTGTCATAGGGATTTTCTCCAATGAAGTACATGCGTTCTTCAAAGAAGTTCTTCTTTTGAAACTTTGGTCGCTTGGAGAATGGCTGACGCTGCATTGGCTGAAGATTTTGCTGAGGAACTGGAGGGGAGACAACAATTGCAGTCTCTGGATTGAGCACAACAAAAGCATTGTCTTGGTCTGGTGCATTTTCCTAAGCATTGTCCTCAGGGTGAGGAATTTCATCAGCTTGGGCATTAGGCTGAGGAGCATGCTCGTGTTGTGCTTCAGGTTGAGGAACGGGATCTGGCTGTGCCTCAGGATGAGGAATGTCATCAACTGGAGCATCCCGTTGAGGGTTTTGCTCAGGAGGAGGAGTAGGTTCATTCTGAGCCTCAATGTGAAGATCTTGCTCAGGAGGAGGAGTTGGGTCAACCTGATCCTCAACTTGAGGATTTTTCTCAGGACTCTAAATTTCATCAGCTTGAGGATTTTCACTTTGCTCTTCCTCAGCTTGCTTGGTGACCGAGCCAGATTCATCAGCTGGTGCAGCTCATCCTTGTGCAGTTGTTACCTGAGGAATGGAGGGCTGATGACTGTCGTCAATGCGAATTTCTTCGTCAGTGTGTTCCTCAGATGCAGCCTCCTTCATTTCCTCATCTGGCCCTTTCTCCTGGTCTTCAAAGATGACCATTTCATAAGATGGAGCGACGTTGAGGGGCACAGGGTCCAGTGGAGCATTTTCTTCAAGCGCTTTGAGGCGCTTGGCCTCAGTGTTTTCTTCTGCTGAGCCGGCCTTTCTCTTTCTGGCTTCCTTCTCAGCAGCCCTTGTCTTCTTCCCGTCTGATGCAGACGGAGTCACCTTCTTCACCTTTGAAGCTTTTGGTGAAGGTGTTTTCTCAGCAGATTCATCAGCTGGCTTTGAGGAACCAGTTGGATCAGAGTCATCAGCTTGCTTTGAAGCAGCAGCTGGATCAGGGGCAGTCTCACCAGCTGTAGCAGATTCATTAGCTGGATTTTCCGTGGTGATTTCTTCAATTGCCGGTACATCCACACGGCTTTCTTGTAGTATTTCCTCAGCTTCAGGAGATTTGTCGGCTGGCTCTTCAATCAGAGACTGAGGAGTTGGTACTGGAGGGGCAGCCTTTATGTTGTAGTCATCAACAACTTTAGTGGCAAATTTGATGAAACTGCTTTTGAGACTCTCACGATCAGATAGCTTGGAGTACTTATCTGTCAAAGTCTTCAACTCAGCCTGTGTTGACACCAGTGCATCAGGCGTCAGGTTGAGGAGATTCTGCTTGAGGAATTTCTCCTTTTTGAGCTTAGCAACTTTGGCATGTTTGGCTTGCTGCTCCTTCCACTTGGCCTTGTTGATGAATGTGGCCACCATGTGGCTGATGCCAGGGGGAAGTTTCAAATCATCAAGGGATTGTTCGGCTCCTCATACCAGATGCTTATATAGTCTAGGAGGACTTTGGGGTCCATGGCCAGAGGAATGGAGCTACCAGAAGCTTGAGCTACCCTCTCCTGCTTGTTTCTGATTATAGCTTGCAGGGTTTCATCATCATATTCATCACTACCCTCTGATGCAGAAGGGACTGTGATGATTTTGCTAGGGCTTGGTTTTGTTCCTCTTCCAGCAGACACCTGAGTCTTCATAGGAGGTGGTGAAGACTTTGTCTCCGAGCTGGTTGCAGCTGGGAGTGAGGAGTTGGAGGTAGCGGGCAGTGGCTTCATGACTGGCTTTCAGTTCTGGTTTTGAAACCTGTGGTGGCGCTGAGGATTTTGGCGCTGAGGGTTTTGTAGCTGATGCCAGAGCTGGTTTCTCTTGAGGCTTTCAAGCCTTTGGTTTTGATGGCACAGACTTCTGTTGAGGAATTTCCGAACCAGAGGTCTCAGCGGCAGAGGAAGTAGCTGCAGTTGAAGCTGCAGCAGATGATTCATTGAATTTCCTCACCACAGCATCTGCGTGCTTCTTAAGCTTAGCCAAGTGCTTGTCCTTTTCATCAGGATAGTCATCAAGTGTCTTGTGGCTTGAGAGATGTGCTACTTGATGAGCCTCAAGTGGAGCCCGTTTGCCTGGAGGCTTGAGAGCGAATTTCTTCGCATACTTGGGAGTGACAAATCTGTATTCCTTCCACTCCTTAGCCCATCGGCGTTCTATCTTTCGAAGCCGAATCTTTCTCTTGGCCATTGTTTCATTTTCATCAGGTGTGCAATAGTCCAAGTAAATATCCTCAAGGATATCCAAAGCTGTATTCTGCTCAAGTTTCTTGCCTCCCTTCTGTTTCCTGTCATCCTCCATTTTCTTCAGCTAAGGATTTTGCTAATGAGATTGAACTCTTGAAGATTCTGATGAGACTTGAAGATTTTCTTCAAGAAACGCTGCAAATGAGTTAATTTGATGAGAACCGAGAGATTCATCAGCTGACATGTGTGTACATGTGAACAGAGTATAGTTGCGAGGAATTTGGAGAGGTCATATGCATTCTCAGATTTGAAGAAAATGAAAAAGTTTGACAGTTGAGGAATTTAACCAGTGGTTGAGGAATTTGCCTAAGCATACTGTTCTTGGGTTCCAGAGTTGTACAGATCCGAAAATTCGCACAATTGAGGAATCTCGTGAAAATCTTAGATGCTTAGTGAAGTTCATCAATAGTGTGGTGATAGGCAGTGTTTGAGGAATCAGATGCATATGGATTCTTGAGGAAAAACAGATTTCACATCTCAGATGTAAAATAGTAGATCTAACTTGCTGTAAAAATGGGGTTTTTATTTACCCTAGATGGCGCGCACGAAGAACAGAGGAGAGTTGTCGGGAGAAGCTCTTCGGTGCGTGTCCAATGCGTCCTAACCCGGCAGCAGAGGACGTCTATGGCGGCGGCGATCGAAGATGGTCCGACTCCGGCATGGTTTCGGCGACGGAAAAGTCGAGGCAGTGAAGCTCTTCTTCGCCGGCGACGAGACTTCCAGCAGTGGCGCTAGGGTTCGGGGCTTTTGCTGTAGCAGGAGAGCGATGGAGCGAAGAAGTGTTTGCCGAGGGGATAAGGACATATTTATAGCCAGACAGTTACTGTTGGCGCGAAGAAATCGGACCAAATAGCCCCTGCCTCTATGTTTCCACAGGAGACGTGTAGCTCCCGAGCAAGGCAGTGGAGATCGTGGTTATCCGAACGAGGGAAGTGGGATTCAGTTACTGTGCATTAAAGAGATATTTTTGAAGATTTGAGGATTTTGTTACAAAATCATCAACTGACAAGGACGCAGTGAGGATTTTGAACAAAGTTTCAAGTAGAACGCATATTAAGAATTGAATAGACTCGATGAGAATAGCATAGAGGGAAAGTAGGGTCCGATCACATTCACTTAGATGAAATATCAACTTGAAGAAATAGCTATAAGTGAATGCAGTTGAGGACTTGAAATCAGAGTCTATCTAGTTAAACGAAGGTCATCAAGTGTTTTTGAAGATTTGACTAACTGGAGGATTTTGTGATAAATCGTCACAATGAAGAAAAACTGTTTTGAAGAAAAACAAGTTTTGAGGAAATGGAACTTTGAAGAAATCAACTTGAGGAATTTCACGTTGGGCGGTGGCGTGACCCACCATATAAGAATGTTGATTACAGACGCCGCGTACAATTGTCGTAGGGCCCTGAGAATGAATTTCTTCGTTGATTTCTTCACATTCAGAGTGATATTCTTCATCAGTTGAAGAAAATCGATTCATCATGTGTTGCACATCTAAGTCAACAATTTTGCATAAGTGTTAGGATGTGTGCATGTTTTTACAAAACATGCGAAGATTCTAAGATATTTAGCTCACACCGCAACTTGCAAAACCTTTTCTCATCCAAGGGCTCAGTGAAGATATCTATCAGTTGATCATCAGTCTTCACATGGTCGATGAGGATGTTGCCCTTGAGGACATGGTCCCGAAGAAAATGATGATAAATCTGGATGTTCTTAGTCTTCGAGTGTTGTACTGGGTTGTATGCAATCTTGATTGCACTCTCATTGTCGCAGTAGAGAGGCACATTCTTCATGTTGATGCTGTAGTCCTTGAGGGTTTGCTTCATCCATAGTAATTGAGCACAACATGAACCAGCAGCAATGTACTCAGCTTCGACAGTGGAGAGTGATACGCACTTCTGCTTCTTTGAGGACCAGCAAACTAGTGATCTTCCGAGGAAATGGCATGTACCAGAAGTTGATTTGCAATCCACACGATCACCAACATAGTCAGAATCAGAATACCCTACCAGATGAAGATTTGAGCCCTTGGGATACCATAATCCTAGTGTTGGTGTGTGAGCTAAGTATCGAAGAATATGCTTCACAGCCTTATGGTGTGATTCCTTTGGTTTTGCTTGAAAACATGCACACATGCTAACACTAAGCATTATATATGGCCTAGATGAACATAGATACAATAAAGAGCCAATCATAGAGCGATATACCTGCTGATCGAATTCGTTACCATTTTCATCAGTGCCGAGGTGGCCGTTGGTAGGCATTATAGTCTTGGAACCTTTGCATTCATGCATGTCGAATTTCCTCAGAACATCCTTGAGGTATTTCTCCTGTGATATGAAGATTCCATTGCGTTGTTGATGAATTTGAAGACCTAAGAAGAATTTCAGCTCCCCCATCATAGACATCTGATATTTCTTCACTCATCATGTAAGCAAATTCATCACTGTATCGTTTGTCAGTACAGCCAAATATGATATCATCGACATATATTTGGCACACAAATAGCTCATTATCATAGGATTTAGTGAAAAGAGTTGGATCGAGTGAACCATGTTTTAAGCCTTTCTTCATGAGAAATTCCTTCATTGTGTCATACCATGCCCGAGGGGCTTGCTTGAGACCATAGAGCGCCTTTTTGAGTCTGAAGACTTTGTCTGGATTCTTTGGATCCTCAAAACCTGGGGGCTGAGCAACATATACTTCTTCCTCAAGCTTTCCATTGAGGAATGCACTTTTCACATCCATTTGATATAAGATGATGTTATGATGATTAGCATAAGCAAGTAGTATTCGAATAGCTTAAAGTCTAGCAACAGGTGCAAAAGTTTCATCGAAATCTATTCCTTCAACCTGGGTGTAGCCTTGGGCTACGAGTCGTGCCTTATTCCTCACCACTTGACCATCCTCATCTTGCTTGTTTTGGAAAATCCACTTTGTTCCGATGATGTTGTGCTTGCGAGGATCTGGTCGTTTGACTAGCTCCCATATGTCATTCAGCTTGAATTGAAGAAGTTTCTCTTGCATAGCATGGATCCACTCCGGTTCCAAGAAATCCTCAGCAACTTTTGAGGGTTCTGTGATAGATACAAAGGAAAAATGCCCACAAAAGTTAACTAAGTGTGAAGCTTTTGAGCGAGTGAGAGGACCTAGCGCGTTGATGTCGTCGAGGATTTTGTCAAGTTCTACTTCATTTGCAATCCTCGGATGAGCTGGTTGAGGATTTCGTCTGGGCTGAGGAAGTGGTTCTAGGGAAATTCCCTCAGGAGCATCTTCTTCATTTTCATGAGTGATGGGGATGGTTTCTTCATCAATTTCCTCAGTGGGAACAATGTCTTCAGTAGGTTTGAGCTTTATTGCTTCCTCAGGAGACAACTTATCTGGATCGGAAGGCAATTGCTCTCTTTGCGAGCCATTAGTTTCATCGAACCGCACATCTACAGTCTCAACAACTTTGTTGTGATAGTTGTTGAAGACTCTGTAGGTGTGAGAGTCCTTTCCATAACCGAGCATAAAACCCTCATGTGCCTTAGGTGCAAATTTTGAGCTATGGTGAGGATCTCTAATCCAACATTTTGCACCGAAGACTTTGAAATAACTTACATTGGGTTTCTTATCAGTGAGGAGTTCATATGAGGTTTTCTTGAGGAATTTGTGAAGATATACCCTGTTGATGATATGACATGCAGTGTTGATTGCTTCAGGCCAAAAGTGACGAGGAGTCTGATATTCTTCAAGCATAGTTCTTGCCATCTCAACCAGAGTCATGTTCTTCCTTTCAACGACACCGTTCTGCTGAGGAGTATAAGCAACAGATAATTTGTGAGTAATACCAAGTTCATCAATATAATCATCAAGACCAGTGTTTTCGAACTCTGTTCCATTATCACTCCTGATATGTTTGATCTTGATGCCAAAGTTCGTCGAGGCCCTTGAAGAAAATCGTTTGAAGATTTCCTGCACTTCAGTTTTATATACGATGATATGCACCCATGTATATCTAGAATAATCATCAACTATTACAAAGCCATATAAAGATGTTGCATTGGTTAGTGTGGCATAGTGAGTAGGTCCAAATAGATCCATATGAAGCAATTCGAAGGGACGTGTAGTGGTCATGATAGTCTTCGAGGGATTCTTGGATCTGGTCATTTTCCCAGATTCACATGCACCGCAGAGATGATCCTTGAGGAATCTGACTGATTCGATGCCGATGACATGCTTCTTCTTCGCGAGTGTGTGCAAATTCCTCATGCCTACATGACCTAGTCTTCGGTGCCACAACCATCCTTCTAAGGTTTTTGCTAGTAAGCAAGTGGCTAGTTGAGGACGTGTAGAGAAATCAACAATGTACAAATCCCCTCTTCTTACACCTTCGAAGACTTTGGATCTGTTAGATTCCATGATGACTACACATCTATATCTACCAAAGATAACAATCATATCAAGATCACAAAGCATCGAGACTGACATGAGGTTAAAACCAAGGGATTCAACAAGCATCACTTTGTCCATATGCCTATCCTTGGAAATAGCCACTTTGCAAGTCCCAATACCTTGCTTCTACCTTTGTCAGCATATGTGATTTGCTTCAGAGGTGATGGAGTTAGTGGCATATTCATCAGCAAGCTTTTATCACCAGTCATGTGATGTGTGCAGCCACTATCAAGAACCCACTCAGTATTCTTGGGTTTGTCATCCTGCAGATGAATTAGTACAGCTTACCATGTCATATGCTTTAGATTTGAAGAATATGATATCTATTTCATCAGATAAGAATTTCATCACAACGGAATTATAAGGACGTGTGAAATATTTCTATTTCATCTATATTAGCTTGCGTCCTATCAAGCATTTCCTCGGGTCTCCAGCAAATTCTTCAGATGATGATTTTCATCTGGAGACCTGACCTACAGAAGTGATTAGTTCGATTTCTTCACCACCCACATCTGAAGGGGTGGTAAAGCATTCATCATCCTCCGAGCACCATATGAGAAAGCTGGCATTGAAGCTAATGCACTTCTCTTAACAGTAGGGGGTTAAAGTACTCATACGAATATGCAGAGAACTGGTTTGAGGACTTATGAACATAATGATTTGAAGAGTAACGCTCATATTCATATTCCTTGTAGTTTCCCTGCGTGTTAGAAGTATTAGCACGGGAACGAGCATAATTTTGACCAGTTGAGGATTTTGATCCTCTTGAAGACTTTGGTCCTCCTGAGGATTTTGATCTGGGGTTCAGATTCTTCATTGGTGGTGTCATGAGGGCATTCACCTGAAGATTTTCAAGACAACTTTTGGGAACCCAGATTTTCCTCAAAGGAGGGCCATTCCTGCAGTTAGTTCCAACATATCGAGAAAATACTTCACCGGATTGATTTTTGAACAGTTTATAGTTGGAGTCAAATGACTCATCTGAGGAATAGGATAATTCACATGAAAAGCCAGTTAGATTGGATGGATCAAAAGGAGGCCCAGTAGCAGCAACCCATGAGGTTTTGGGATACTGCTCAGGTTTCCAGTAAGATCCATCAGCATTCAATTTCCTCTCAAAGGCAATTCCTTCTTTCCTCGGGTTCCTGTTCAAGATCTGCTTTTTGAGCACATCACAAAGGGTTTGATGTCCTTTGAGGCTTTTGTATATGCCTGTCACATACAATTCCTTCAACTCTGCATTTTCATCAGTAACATTTGTGTTTTCCTCAAGTGAGGAAATAGACACTACAGGTGCACTTGAAGAATTTGTAGCAATAGAAGCATTTGATGATTCTGGTGAAGAATTAGCAGTTTCGCGTTCAATGCATTTAAGACATGGAGGAATGAATTCAGCTTGAGCAGCGTTGATCTCTTGAGCTAGTAATGAATCATTTTCCATACGAAGATCATCATGAGAAATCCTCAGCTTCTCTAGATCAAGCTTCCTTTGAAGAAATTCATAGGAAAGTTTCTCATAATCATCGAGGAGTGTATCATAACGATCTTGAAGATTATCAAATCTAGACTAAAGACTTTTCACATCTTCAGTGAGGATTTGGGTAAGATTCATTTCATCATTCAAGAGATCATCACTTCTATCTAGCAGTTTCTGAAGCTTTTCCAGGGCAGTTTTTTGTTTAGTGGCAATGATAGCAAGTTTACTGTAACTGGGTTTTTTATAATCATCAGGTTCACAGTCACTTGAATCAGAGGAGGAAGCATCATTCGGTACCTTTGAACCTTTTGCCATGAAGCAATAGGTTGGAGCGAAGTCATCAGCATAGTCATCAGTGTGGATGGTGTTATCATCTTCTTCAAGGTTGAAGATTGACTTGCTGACGAAAGTGGTTACAAGTGCAAGACTGGCTGTCCGGATTCTGATTGTTCATCAGAACCCTCTTCGTCATCACATTCCTCTGATTCTGCCTCGGAATCCATTTCCTTGCCAATAAGTGCCCGAGCCTTTCTGAAATTAGTCTTCTTGTGTGATGAGGACTTTGAAGATGAGGATTTCTTCTTCTTTGATTCCTTTCCCCAACGGGGACAGTCAGCAATGTAATGACCTGATTTCTTGCATTTGTGGCAGGTTCTTTTCTTGTAGTCCTCAAATGAAGATTCGGATTTCCTCATGTCTCTTCTTGAAGATTTACCGAATTGGCCACGTCGTGTAAACCTCTGGAATTTCCTCACAAGCATTGCAATCTCCTGTCCAAATTCTTCAGGGTCACCAATGATGTCATCCGAGTCTTCTTCTTCAGATGAGGAAATTGCTCTAGCCTTCAGTGCACGTGGTCTAGAATATCTTGGTCCATATAGATCTTTCTTTTCTTCTTGCTGGAATTCATGAGTATTGAGCCTTTCGAGTATATCAGCTGGATCAAGCATCTTGTAGTCTGGTCTTTCTTGAATCATCAGGACTAAAGTATCAAATGAAGAATCCAAAGATCTTAGCAGTTTCTTCACAACTTCATGATCAGTGATGTCTCGAGCTCCCAGTGCTTGCAGTTCATTTGATATGTCAGTGAGGCGATCAAAGGTATCTTGGCAGCTTTCATTGTCATGCCTCTTGAAGCGATTGAAGAGATTGCGAAGAACATCAACACGACAGTCACGCTGGCTTGATACTCCATCATTTACTTTGCACAATCTCTCCCAGATAAGTGTTGCAGAGCCCAAAGCACTCACTCTTCCAAACTGGCCTGGGCTCAGATGGCCACAGATGATATTCTTCGCTTGAGAATCAAGTTTCTTGAATTTCTTCACATCAGCAGCACAGACATTAGCAGAGATGATGGGGACGCCATGTTCCACAATATACCAGAGATCATTATCAATAGCTTGTAGATGCATTTGCATCTTGGTCTTCCAGAAGGGAAAGTTCTTTCCTTCGAAAGTAGGACATGCTACAGTAACCTTAATCATGCTTGCAGTCGACATAACTAAAACTCCAGGTGGTTAAACCAAAATCACACAGAATAAGGGAGTACCTTGCTCTGATACCAATTGAAAGTGCGTTATATCGACTAGAGGGGGGTGAAAAGGAGATTTTTAGAATTTCATCACTGAGGAAATTCCTTTTGAGGAAATTCCTCACTGATGACTAACTTACAGCGGAAACAGTAAAGGATCAGGAGTGCAAAGTTTCACAACAGCAGTTTTTCAATGTAAGGAATGTTAAAACAGATTGCACAGTGAGCAAGCACGCAGAAAACAGATGAGGATTAACTAGCGTGAATAATTTGGGGTTGAGGAATTTCAGAGAAACTCTTCAGCAAATTCTTCAAACAGTGACAGTGAAAGTCATCAACACATAATCTGAAGAATGTAAGGAGATGAGGAATTAGAACCTCTTTCACAGCGAAGACAGTAGTTGATGACCCAGTTCCAACTGTTGTGACAGTTGTACATCTGGTTTGGAGCGGCTTGGTATTGAAACCAAAAGACACACAGTCCCGGGACACATAGTCCCTACCGTATTCTCCTTGGGCTAAGAACACATAGTCCTCGCCCAACACTCGTGGTAAGTTTTCAGGGAAGACTTCCAAACCCTCACAAACTTGGTCACCCGGCGATCCACAATTGACTGCTGGATTGCTCTAGACCATGACGCCTAACCGTCTGGAGGATGCACAGTCCTCAAAGGTAAAAGGCTTCAGTCCCACACAGGAACAACTTCTTCAGTGATGCTCAATCACTTGGTTCTAGGTTTGTGGTTCTGTGTTTGGGGTATTTCCTCACTAATGAATTACTCTCGAAGACTCTAAGGAATTGGGTTGCTCTTAAGACAAGTGTCAGTTTCTAACGGAGCAGCCAACCAACTAATGGTTGTAGGGGCGGCTATTTATAGCCTGGGAGCATCCCGACATGATTTGACACTAATGCCCTTAAATAATATGACCGTTGGTGTGGATAAGACCAATGATGTGGCGTGGCTATCGAAACGGTTGGAACCCTCAACTGTGAGAGTCCTCATGTCACTCGTATTCCTCGCTTGAGGATTTTGGTAGGATTAGGCTTGGGTTGAGCATCATGAGTAAATTCATTCCAAAGTGT